>NC_088401.1:64794490-65437281 GCF_034236695.1 Oncorhynchus nerka
TTTGTACCACCCAGACAGGGAGAATAATCAGTGTCCTGTACTTTGTACCACCCAGACAGGGAGAATAATCAGTGTCCTGTACTTTGTACCACCCAGACAGGGAGAATAATCAGTGTCCTGTACTTTGTACCACCCAGACAGGGAGAATAATCAGTGTCCTGTACTTTGTACCACCCAGACATGGAGAATAATCAGTGTCCTGTACTTTGTACCACCCAGACAGGGAGAATAATCAGTGTCCTGTACTTTGTACCACCCAGACAGGAGAATAATCAGTGTCCTGTACTTTGTACCACCCAGACAGGGAGAATAATCAGTGTCCTGTACTTTGTACCACCCAGACAGGGAGAATAATCAGTGTCCTGTACTTTGTACCGCCCAGACAAGGAGAATAATCAGTGTCCTGTACTTTGTACCACCCAGACAGGGAGAATAATCAGTGTCCTGTACTTTGTACCACCCAGACAGGGAGAATAATCAGTGTCCTGTACTTTGTACCACCCAGACAGGGAGAATAATCAGTGTCCTGTACTTTGTACCACCCAGACAGGGAGAATAATCAGTGTCCTGTACTTTGTACCACCCAGACAGGGAGAATAATCAGTGTCCTGTACTATGTACCACCCAGACAGGGAGAATAATCAGTGTCCTGTACTTTGTACCACCCAGACAGGGAGCATAATCAGTGTCCTGTACTTTGTACCACCCAGACAGGGAGAATAATCAGTGTCCTGTACTTTGTACCACCCAGACAGGGAGAATAATCAGTGTCCTGTACTTTGTACCACCCAGACATGGAGAATAATCAGTGTCCTGTACTTTGTACCACCCAGACTGGGAGAATAATCAGTGTCCTGTACTTTGTACCACCCAGACAGGGAGAATAATAAATGCACCATTAAGGGAACGGGGTGCCATTTGGAACGCAGTCCTGATGAAGGGGAACAAATGAGACCGTAAATTAATGGCAACAAGGGCAACGTGTACCAGAGTCAGCCAGAAAATCACACTTCAATCCCAATGGCAATCATTTGGGGTTGGAGACAATGCACCTTGTGAGACAATAATGGAGGCCAGCAAGCTGTCCAGCTGGCAATGAACGAGGGAAGGAGGAGATAGGAGAGTGTAATTATTACCATAAAAGCTGCTGTCAATTTGGGCCAAAGCCTCCACACAGACACATCACACCACCTAGGAAGCACCCCAGCGGTTTGATTACGGACGTGACCTCACCAGGAGGGCCAAAATCCCCGACCAGGGACCCCGAGGAGGGCCAGGCACACCGGAGAGCCAGGTTGACCCCAGCAGAGCACCTCTAGCTTGTAACACACTCACTCATTTTAACACACCGACACACACACACAGCTTCACAAAGTGGGTCTGTTCTGGTGCAGCAGCTCTGATTCTCAGGTTCGTCTCCAGTGTTACGTCAGGAGGAACATCTGAAGGCTCAGAGTTACGCCTGGACTGGCCAGGCAGTTACGTTGAAGGGTGTTTGTGTGGGTGTTCTGTGTGCGTGCAGGTATGTTCACATAATGTACACCGCACGTGCACGCATGCTAAGCGTGTGTGTTCTCCAGAATCCCTACCTGGAGGGTCTCACTCCTTGATATCCAGGATGTCAGGGTTGTAAAACTCCAGGACTTCTCTCCCTGCTGCAGCTGGACCCTCTACAGGGACCACCATGTTCTGAACCGTCTGCAGACACACACACACACACACTCAACATTAAGACACAGGCTGTGAGGTGTGTGTTGTATGCTCAGCAGGATAGACTCTCAACCCTTTGCAGACAGACACACCATTAAGACCCTGTCATGTACATCTTCAGGTAGCAATACAACTCCACGACCAACCTCCAGGCATCCATCACAGCAGAATGAAACACCCCAGCAGCCTGAACCTTGAGTAATGATGAGGCAGTCCATTCATCAGGGGAATATGTCTGATAATAATAGCAGTTAATAAAACAAAGGGGCACTGTGAGTCATCCGGTGCAGGGAGTTAGGGAGAGTGTACCTGAGGGAGTGTGTTAGCCAGCAGCCGAGTGGCCGGTCTCCACAGAGGAAAAAACAGTGATGGAGAGATGGAACTGCCTCTCCTTTTCCCTTTCTCACTGTCCTCTCTCAGCTCTCTCTTTGCTCCCTCGACCTCTCTCTCGCGCCTCTCTTGCTCGCTCTCCCTCCCTCTGCCTCCTGCTCGCTCGCCCTCCCTCTCTCCCTCATGCTCACTCTCCCTCCCTCTGCCTCCCTCTCCCTCCCTCCCTCCGCCTTGCTCTCACTCCCTCCGCCTTGCTCTCCCTCCTTTCGTTCACCCTCCCGCTCGCTCTCCCTCCCCCACGCTCACTCTCCCCAGCTCTCCCTCCCTCCCGCTCGCTCACCCCCTCCCCTCTGGCTCTCCCTCCCTCCGCCTCTCTCTCTCTCTCTCCCTCCCCCTCCCTCCCTCCCTCCCTCTCGCTCTCCCTCCCTCCCCTTCACCCGCTCTCCCTCCCCCTCGCCGCTCTCCCTCCCCAGCTCTCCCTCCGCCTCGCTTGTCCTCCCTCTGCCTCGCTCTCCCTCCCTCTGCCTCGCTCTCCCTCCCTCTGCCTCGCTCTCCCTCCTTTCGCTCACCCTCCCGCTCTCCCCCCCCTCTCGCTCTCCCTCGCCTCTCTTGCTCGCTCTCCCTCCCTCCGCCTCTCTCACCCGCTCTCCCTCCCTCCGCCCTCTCACCTCTCTCACCCGCTCTCCCTCTCTCACCTCTCTCACCCGCTCTCCCTCCCTCCGCCTCTCTCACCCGCTCTCCCTCCCTCGCTCGCTCTCCCTCCTCCCGCTCGCTCTCCCCCTCCTCTCGCTCTCCCTCCCTCCGCCTCTCTCGTTTGCTCTCCCTCCTTCCGCCTCTCTCGCTCGCTCTCCCTCCCTCCGCCTCTCTCGCTCGCTCTCCCTCCCTCCTCCGGCTCTCTCGCTCTCCCTCCCTCCCTCCGCCTCTCTCGCTCGCTCTCCCTCCCTCCGCCTCTCTCGCTCGCCCTCCCTCCGCCTCGCTCGCTCTCCCTCCCTCCGCCCCTCTCGCTCGCTCTCCCTCCCTCCGCCCCTCTCGCTCGCTCTCCCTCCCCTCCGCCCCTCCCTCGCTCTCCCTCCTCTGCCTCTCTCGCTCGCTCTCCCTCCCCTCCGCCCGCCGCACTCGCTCTCCCTCCCTCCGCCCGCACGCTCTCCCTCCCCAGCTCCCCCTAACTCCGCCTCTCTCGCTCGCTCTCCCTCGCTCTCCCCTCCCTCCGCCTCTCTCGCTCGCTCTCCCTCCCCTCCCCTCCCTCCCTCCCTCGGCCTCGCATGCTCTCCCTCCCTCCGCCTCTCTCGCTCGCTCTCCCTCCCCTCCCCAGCTCTCTCGCTCGCTCTCCCTCCCTCCTTTCGCTCGCTCTCCCTCCTTTCGCTCACCCCCCTCCCCTCTGGCTCTCCCTCCCTCCGCCTCTCTCGTTCGCTCTCCCTCCTTCCGCCTCTCTCGCTCGCTCTCCCTCCCTCCGCCTCTCTCGCTCGCTCTCCCTCCCTCCTCCGGCTCTCTCGCTCTCCCTCCCTCCCTCCGCCTCTCTCGCTCGCTCTCCCCTCTCTCTCGCTCGCTCTCCCTCCCTCCGCCTCTCTCCCTCCCTCCGCCTCTCTCACCTCTCTCACCCGCTCTCCCTCCCTCCGCCTCTCTCACCCGCTCTCCCTCCTCGCTCGCTCTCCTCTCCCGCTCGCTCTCCCCCTCCCCTCTCGCTCTCCCTCCCTCCGCCTCTCTCGTTCGCTCTCCCTCCTTCCGCCTCTCTCGCTTGCTCTCCCTCCCTCCACCCTCTCGCTCGCTCTCCCTCCCTCCTCCAGCTCTCTCGCTCTCCCTCCCTCCTCCGCCTCTCGCGCGCTCCCTCCCTCCTCCTCCGCTCTCCTCCCTCCGCCTCGCTCGCTCTCCCTCCTCCGCCTCTCTCGCTCGCTCTCCCTCCCTCCGCCTCTCTCGCATGCTCTCCCTCCCTCCGCCTCTCTCGCTCGCTCTCCTCCCCTCCCCAGCTCTCTCGCTCGCTCTCCCTCCCTCCTCCGCTCACCCCCTCCCCTCGCTCGCTCTCCCTCCCTCCTCCGCTCGCTCTCCCTCCTTCCGCCTCTCTCGCTCGCTCTCCTCCTCCTCTCTCGCTCGCTCCCTCCCTCCGCCTCTCGCCGCTCTCCCTCCCTCCTCCGGCTCTCTCGCTCTCCCTCCCTCCCTCCGCCTCTCTCGCTCGCTCTCCCTCCCTCCCCGCCTCTCTCGCTCTCCCTCCCTCCGCCTCGCTCGCTCCCTCCGCCTCTCGCTCGCTCTCCCTCCCTCCGCCCCCGCACGCTCTCCCTCCCCAGCCCCTCCCTCCCACCTCTCTCTCGCTCTCCCTCGCTCTCCCTCCCTCCCTCTCTCTCCTCCTCGCTCTCCTCCTCCCTCCCTCGGCCTCGCATGCTCTCCCTCCCTCCGCCTCGCTCGCTCTCCCTCCCCTCCCCAGCTCTCTCGCTCGCTCTCCCTCCCTCCTTTCGCTCTCTCCCTCCTTTCGCTCCCTCCCCTCTGGCTCTCCCTCCCTCCGCCCTCCCTCCCTCTCCCTCCCCAGCTCTCCCTCCGCCTCGCTTGTCCTCCCTCTGCCTCGCTCTCCCTCCTCTGCCTCGCTCTCCCTCCTCTTTCGCTCACCCTCCCGCTCGCTCACCCTCGCTCTCCACCCTCCCTCTCGCTCTCCCTCCCTCCGCCTCTCTTGCTCGCTCTCCCTCCGCCTCTCTTGCTCACTCTCCCTCCCTCTCCTCTCCCTCCTCTTCCCCAGCTCTCCCCCTCCCTCCCTCCCTCGGCCTCGCACGCTCTCCCTCCTCCTCCCCAGCTCTCCCGCCCTCCGCCTCTCTCGCTCGCTCGCTCTCTCCCTCCCTCTCGCTCGCTCTCCCTCCCTCCTCCCTCTCGCTCTCCCTCCTCCTCCCCAGCTCTCCCCCTCCCTCCCTCGGCCTCGCACGCTCTCCCTCCTCCTCCCCAGCTCTCCCGCCCTCCGCCTCTCTCACTCGCTCTCCCTCCCTCTCGCTCTCCCTCTCGCTCTCCCTCCTCCTCCCCAGCTCTCCCTCCCTCCGCCTCTCTCGCTCGCTCTCCCTCCCTCTCCCCAGCTCCCCCTCTCTCTGCCTCTCTCGCTCGCTCTCCCTCCCTCTCGCTCTCCCTCTCGCTCTCCCTCCTCCTCCCAAGCCTCCCCCTCCCTCCCTCGGCCTCGCACGCTCTCCCTCCTCCTCCCCAGCTCTCCCGCCTCCGCCTCTCTCCCTCTCGCTCTCCCTCTCGCTCTCCCTCCTCCTCCCCAGCTCTCCCTCCTCCGCCTCTCTCGCTCGCTCTCCCTCCCTCTCCCCAGCTCCCCCTCTCTCTGCCTCTCTCGCTCGCTCTCCCCCTCCCTCCCTCGGCCTCGCACGCTCCTCCCTCCTCCTCCCCAGCTCTCCCTCCCTCCGCCTCTCTCGCTCGCTCTCCCTCCCTCTCGCTCTCCCTCTCGCTCTCCCTCCTCCTCCCCAGCTCTCCCTCCCTCCGCCTCTCTCGCTCGCTCTCCCTCCCCTCTCCCTCCCTCTCGCTCTCCCTCCCTCCCTCTCGCTCTCCCTCCCTCCCTCCCTCCCTCCCGCTCTCCCTCCCTCCCCTCCCCTCTCCTCTCTCTCTCTCTTCTTCCCCTTCACCCGCTCTCCCTCCCTCCCTCCGCCTCGCTTGTCCTCTCTCTCTCCCTCCCCAGCTCTCCTCCCTCCCCCTCCCCAGCTCTCCCTCCTCCGCCTCGCTTGTTCTCTCTCTCTCGCTCTCCCTCCCACCCCAGCTCTCCCTCCCACCCCCTCCCCAGCTCTCCCTCCCAACCCCCCAGCTCCCCCCTCGCTCGCTCTCCCTCCCTCCCCCTCCCCAGCTCTCCTCCCAACCCCCCTCCCCAGCTCCCCCTCGCTCGCTCTCCCTCCCTCCCTCCCTCCCCCTCCCCAGCTCTCCCTCCCTCTACCCCTCGCTCGCTCGCTCTCCCTCCCTCTACCCCAGCGCTCGCTCCCTCCCTCCTCCCCCTTCTCTCTTACCGTCTCATGCTGTGCATCCATGTGGGCCAGTTGTTCCTGGTAGATTTCCACCTGCTCCCTCAGGGCCAGACAGTCTGCCGTCTCTACATCCACTTCCTACAGGAGGCAGCAGAGAGCTAGATCAATAGAAAACCAACAGCGCTCATCAGAAAACCACAAACACTATTAGTTGTTCCAACTAAACCCGTAGTCCCTACACGCTATGCACTTGTTTAGATCTCATGAGATCGGATAGGTGTTAACAATATGTTGAAAGCTCCAGCTCCCTCTCGCTCTCCCTCCTCCTCCCCAGCTCTCCCTCCCTCCGCCTCTCTCGCTCGCTCTCCCTCCCTCTCCCCAGCTCCCCCTCTCTCTGCCTCTCTCGCTCGCTCTCCCTCCCCTCTCGCTCTCCCTCCTCCTCCCCAGCTCTCCCCCTCCCTCCCTCGGCCTCGCACGCTCTCCCTCCTCCTCCCCAGCTCTCCCCCCTCCGCCTCTCTCTCGCTCTCCCTCTCGCTCTCCCTCCTCCTCCCCAGCTCTCCCTCCCTCCGCCTCTCTCGCTCGCTCTCCCTCCCTCTCCCCAGCTCCCCCTCTCTCTGCCTCTCTCGCTCGCTCTCCCCCTCCCTCCCTCGGCCTCGCACGCTCTCCCTCCTCCTCCCCAGCTCTCCCTCCCTCCGCCTCTCTCGCTCGCTCTCCCTCCCTCTCGCTCTCCCTCTCGCTCTCCCTCCTCCTCCCCAGCTCTCCCTCCCTCCGCCTCTCTCGCTCGCTCTCCCTCCCTCTCCTCCCTCTCGCTCTCCCTCCCTCCCTCTCGCTCTCCCTCCCTCCCTCCCTCCCGCTCTCCCTCCCTCCCGCTCTCCCTCTCTCTCTCTCTCTCTTCTTCCCCTTCACCCGCTCTCCCTCCCTCCCTCCGCCTCGCTTGTCCTCTCTCTCTCCCTCCCCAGCTCTCCCTCCCTCCCCCTCCCCAGCTCTCCCTCCCTCCGCCTCGCTTGTTCTCTCTCTCTCGCTCTCCCTCCCACCCCAGCTCTCCCTCCCACCCCTCCCCAGCTCTCCCTCCCAACCCCTCCCCAGCTCCCCCCTCGCTCGCTCTCCCTCCCTCCCCTCCCCAGCTCTCCTCCCAACCCCTCCCCAGCTCCCCCTCGCTCGCTCTCCCTCCCTCCCTCCCTCCCCCTCCCCAGCTCTCCCTCCCTCTACCCCTCGCTCGCTCGCTCTCCCTCCCTCTACCCCTCGCTCGCTCTCCCTCCCTCCCCCTTCTCTCTTACCGTCTCATGCTGTGCATCCATGTGGGCCAGTTGTTCCTGGTAGATTTCCACCTGCTCCCTCAGGGCCAGACAGTCTGCCGTCTCTACATCCACTTCCTACAGGAGGCAGCAGAGAGCTAGATCAATAGAAAACCAACAGCGCTCATCAGAAAACCACAAACACTATTAGTTGTTCCAACTAAACCCGTAGTCCCTACACGCTATGCACTTGTTTAGATCTCATGAGATCGGATAGGTGTTAACAATATGTTGAAAGCTCCAGCTTGTCTTCTGATAGGCTGGATGGCATTTTCATAATATTGCTTACACTAGTATTTACCAATCCTGGTTCTGGGGACCCAAAGGGGAGCAATAAGACACTTGATTCAACTAATCAACTCGTCATAAAGTCTTTAGCTTAATCAGGTGTATTGGTGCTAGGCAAAAACAAACATATGTCCCCTTGACCAGGAGTGGAAAACACTGGCTTACACCAATCCAATCCTTTAATATCTACATGAGTGCCTAGGGGGAAAGAGGTAAGAAGAAGGGGCTAGGGTCTATTTGAAATTCAGCACATAAGAACCATGACACACTCTATTCCTTCAGCCAGCAAGCTAGACACTGCAATGCAGAGAAGGGGGGGGGGTGGAAAGAGCTAATTAGCTTTTAGCTCATCCAGCCCTTTTTAAGTGCCTGATTAATTGGTGATGAATTCAATTACTCCTGGTGCTAGCATTTACATCTGAATGAAAAACGGGTAAGGTCCAAGGGTGGGAACCTTTCTGCTGTGGCTGCTGGAACACATGGGGCCCTGATGGATGTCACACAAGAGGCAGGCGGTCTGTTGTTGTTATCTCTAGGCAAACATGAGCCTGTCAATTGGAGAGAGTTTTGCGCTCGCAGACTGTGGACTGTAAAGACTAAAGAAATCCCCCCTACATGACCCTTCTCCTCTCATCGCTTAAGGTTAGCTGTGCTTTATCGCACCGTCTACTGCTTTGAATTAGAATCAGCTAGCTCCTCCAGCCTTCAACACGTTGTTCCTGCTGAACCAAAAATGGTATCCATAGCCCCAGATACAAGCTCAAAAAGAACACTCAGAGAATTGGCTGACCAGACCAGATCAGACGATGGAAGCTGTCCAAAATGTAGCTTAATCAATAGCCAATGGCAAGGCTGGACTTCAAATACCCAGCCATGCCTTGTTGACCCCTTCCAAGGCCTGTCTGTCGGCCTGTCTGTCTTCCGAGAAAGACTGTAGACTCCTCCCGAGGAGCTGCTTCCAACACTGGTTCACAATCCCATTCAATCTTTCTTCTCCTTTCCACTCCCTGCCTGTGTCCTTTTCCCACCGGCTCTAGTCTCTCTCCACACTCCAGCTGCTTTCCTATCGGAGCCAGAGGCTGAGCCAGCCAGCAGCATTACTGCTCCGACGATATTACTGTCTGTATTACATCTGTATGGGATAAAAGCCTGAATGACTCAATAAGGAGACATGAAAACAGCTTCTCCCACATCTGGGCTGACATTGGAGAGGGGTGTGATGTGGCAGGCAGGGAGGGAATGAGAGGAAATGGGATAGTAGGGTTTGTTAAGACTGGGGTTCTCGAGTTGCGTTGTGGCTGCCGGCCCAGACTGTAGGACTGATGATCAGTTCAACAAAGTGGGTAGAGATCTATAGAGCTACAGAGGAGCTGCTGGGCTATGATGAGACACACAGCTGATATGTGTTTAATAGGAGAGGATTAAACAGTGTTGGCAAGTCGTGGCAATCGTGCCATCTAGTGGTTATTATAGTTTAGTGCAGTTGCATTAACGCTCCCAAAGAGATATTGGCCCTCTGAATGTTCAGATTAATTATCTTTCTTTCCACCCTTCTTTGCCTATTTGCATTTCGAAATATTTTCTTTTTGAAGATGATTGTACCTCATTGCAGATGAAAATTGGGTACAAAAGCTGAGCTACCACAAGTTAGATCTATGTCTTTATGCATGTTCTATATCGACAATAGCACACATTAAAAGTCTACTCATTGTTAGAGAATATATAACAAACGAAGACAACAAATCAACACAATTACTAAACAATAACACCAAAATGGCCGCCAGGGGTGCAGGAGTGAGGTCATTACCAGGCCAACATCCTCCCACTCCAGTCGGATGAGTGTCCTCTGCTGGATGGTCTGCTCATACTGCTCCTGCAGACAGTCCAGCTCTCTCCTCAGCTCCTCCACATCACACGGGCTCCAATCCTGGACACACAGTGGCTTATCAGTCTGGCACTGGTAGGTAGTGGTAACGGTCTGTTTCCTAGCTCCTAGTGGGATATGAATGCCTCCATTCCACTGTATTGTTAATATGTACCCTCTCCTTAAGCAGTCTCTCCACCATGTCATCCAGGCTGCATTCAGGGACAGCTAGGACAGTGGAGGTGGTCTGTTGGCCAGCCAGCCTCTCCTGCAGCTCACAGATCTGGGTCTCCAGAGAGTCATTGTCCTCCTCAAAGCAGCGCACCTAAAAGGGCACAAACAGCACGTACAATGATATAGCATGCTTTTTTTCACAGGAAATTACATGCATGGTTAGGGTTGCAAAATTCTGATAATTGTCCAGAAAATTGCCTGTTTTTCCAAACATCCCAGTTGGAGGATTCAGATGATATGCTTATTTCTGTCTGATTTCAGGTATATTCTAACCACGATATCTGCGAAAGATGGGACTTTGGGGAAAGTTACTGGAATTTTACAACCCTGTGTATGTTACATTTAATGGGTTGCTTCCTTGGAGCATCTGACTACAACATACAGTATAAGAAAAACACTTTTGATTTATCGTAGCATTTTGCACTGGTTATATGGCGATATGGTGTTGGTCCATCTCAAAACAATGTTTGCTCAACCGTAGGACAATGTTTAGAGGGTTGAATCCATCCCGGCTTCACCATGTTGATGAGTGCCACAAAACGATCAGGGCGAGAATAACGCTGTGGTCTTCAGTGAATTGGACCAGACTCTCCTTGTCAAGCGCCTTGGCAGCCACGAAGTCCAGCTTCTCAAATGTACACTCCTCAGCAGCCACACCCCTGTGGGAGGGGTGCACACCACACACATCTATAGGCTAAATATCACAAGTATTGGTTCGTTTTGTGCATGTACATTGAAAATCAAGGGCCACAAGATCGCAATCTCTGAAAAGTCTTGAATGAATAGCATTGCTGCTGCTCCCAAATCAGTTCTGTGTAAATTAACACCGCCCGGGGTAACCTGATTTCATTGTTTGATGCAAGTACAAAAGGCGTTTGTCATCACCTTTCAAACTTTTCCCTTGCGACGAACAAGGCGTAACTAACACTAAACACTATGTTAAACGGAGTGACATTCTATACCGTATATAGAAATAGTGCAAAGCTTACTCAGACATACTTCAGTGAAAGAAAACAAACATCTGGTCATAACTCAAACTTTGTTGAATTCTGAAACGGACAAATTATCATAAACCTTACAAGTACTGTATGTCTCAACCCATCTCCAATTTGCACAACACAATACAAACATCATATTCTTTCCATTAGCCTCCTTCTAGTAAACCAGTGTCACTCAAACTCTGGTGACTGGACCAGAAACGGTCCCTAAGATGTCGCTGCCCGGTCCTTCAGAGGGTTGTCTGCTACATTCTAGTTTAATGCAAGAAGTCCCCCAAGAAGCTTCCCAGCCTCTGTTATAAAAAAGGTTGAGACACCCTGCAGTAAACCATCTTCGGTGCACAGTGTTCTCCATACAGCCCATCTCCTGTAGTAAACCATGCACAAAAAGCCCATCTCCTGTAGTAAACCATCCCGGTGCACAGTGTACAGCCCATCTCCTGTAGTAAACCATCTTCGGTGCACAGTGTTCTCCATACAGCCCATCTCCTGTAGTAAACCATCCTCGGTGCACAGTGTTCTCCATACAGCCCATCTCCTGTAGTAAACCATCCTCGGTGCACAGTGTTCTCCATACAGCCCATCTCCTGTAGTAAACCATCCCCGGTGCACAGTGTTCTCCATACAGCCCATCTCCTGTAGTAAACCATCCTCGGTGCACAGTGTTCTCCATACAGCCCATCTCCTGTAGTAAACCATCCCGGTGCACAGTGTTCTCCATACAGCCCATCTCCTGTAGTAAACCATCCTCGGTGCACAGTGTTCTCCATACAGCCCATCTCCTGTAGTAAACCATCCTCGGTGCACAGTGTTCTCCATACAGCCCATCTCCTGTAGTAAACCATCCTCGGTGCACAGTGTTCTCCATACAGCCCATCTCCTGTAGTAAACCATCCTCGGTGCACAGTGTTCTCCATACAGCCCATCTCCTGTAGTAAACCATCCTCGGTGCACAATACAGCCCATCTCCTGTAGTAAACCATCCTCGGTGCACAGTGTTCTCCATACAGCCCATCTCCTGTAGTAAACCATCCTCGGTGCACAGTGTTCTCCATACAGCCCATCTCCTGTAGTAAACCATCCTCGGTGCACAGTGTTCTCCATACAGCCCATCTCCTGTAGTAAACCATCCTCGGTGCACAGTGTTCTGCACAGTGTTCTGTTCTCCATACAGCCCATCTCCTGTAGTAAACCATCCTCGGTGCACAGTGTTCTCCATACAGCCCATCTCCTGTAGTAAACCATCCTCGGTGCACAGTGTTCTCCATACAGCCCATCTCCTGTAGTAAACCATCCTCGGTGCACAGTGTTCTCCATACAGCCCATCTCCTGTAGTAAACCATCCTCGGTGCACAGTGTTCTCCATACAGCCCATCTCCTGTAGTAAACCATCCTCGGTGCACAGTGTTCTCCATACAGCCCATCTCCTGTAGTAAACCATCCTCGGTGCACAGTGTTCTCCATACAGCCCATCTCCTGTAGTAAACCATCCTCGGTGCACAGTGTTCTCCATACAGCCCATCTCCTGTAGTAAACCATCCTCGGTGCACAGTGTTCTCCATACAGCCCAGTGCACAGTGTAAATCTCCCATCATCCTCGGTGCACAGTGTTCTCCATACAGCCCATCTCCTGTAGTAAACCATCCTCGGTGCACAGTGTTCTCCATACAGCCCATCTCCTGTAGTAAACCATCCCGGTGCACAGTGTTCTCCATACAGCCCATCTCCTGTAGTAAACCATCTCGGTGCACCAGTGTCCTCGGTGCACAGTGTTCTCCATACAGCCCCCATCTCCTGTGCACAGTGTTCTCCATACAGCCCATCTCCTGTAGTAAACCATCCTCGGTGCACAGTGTTCTCCATACAGCCCATCTCCTGTAGTAAACCATCCTCGGTGCACAGTGTTCTCCATACAGCCCATCTCCTGTAGTAAACCATCCTCGGTGCACAGTGTTCTCCATACAGCCCATCTCCTGTAGTAAACCATCCTCGGTGCACAGTGTTCTCCATACAGCCCATCTCCTGTAGTAAACCATCCTCGGTGCACAGTGTTCTCCATACAGCCCAACTCCTGCAGTAAACCATCCTCGGTGCACAGTGTTCTCCATACAGCCCATCTCCTGCAGTAAACCATCCTCGGTGCACAGTGTTCTCCATACAGCCCATCTCCTGTAGTAAACCATCCTCGGTGCACAGTGTTCTCCATACAGCCCATCTCCTGTAGTAAACCATCCTCGGTGCACAGTGTTCTCCATACAGCCCATCTCCTGTTCTCCATACAGCCCATCTCCTAGTAAACCATCCTCGGTGCACAGTGTTCTCCATACAGCCCATCTCCTGTAGTAAACCATCCTCGGTGCACAGTGTTCTTACAGCCCATCTCCTGTAGTAAACCATCCTCGGTGCACAGTGTTCTCCATACAGCCCATCTCCAGTAAACCATCCTCGGTGCACAACAGCCCATCTCCTGTAGTAAACCATCCTCGGTGCACAGTGTTCTCCATACAGCCCATCTCCTGTAGTAAACCATCCTCGGTGCACAGTGTTCTCCATACAGCCCATCTCCTGTAGTAAACCATCCTCCTGGTGCACAGTGTTCTCCATACAGCCCATCTCCTGTAGTAAACCATCCTCGGTGCACAGTGTTCTCCATACAGCCCATCTCCTGTAGTAAACCATCCTCGGTGCACAGTGTTCTCCATACAGCCCATCTCCTGTAGTAAACCATCCTCGGTGCACAGTGTTCTCCATACAGCCCATCTCCTGTAGTAAACCATCCTCGGTGCACAGTGTTCTCCATACAGCCCATCTCCTGTAGTAAACCATCCCTGGTGCACAGTGCTGCCCATCTCCTGTAGTAAACCATCCTCGGTGCACAGTGTTCTCCATACAGCCCATCTCCTGTAGTAAACCATCCTCGGTGCACAGTGTTCTCCATACAGCCCATCTCCTGTAGTAAACCATCCTCGGTGCACAGTGTTCTCCATACAGCCCATCTCCTGTAGTAAACCATCCTCGGTGCACAGTGTTCTCCATACAGCCCATCTCCTGTAGTAAACCATCCTCGCACAGTGCAGCCCATCTCCTGTAGTAAACCATCGGTGCACAGTGTTCTCCACAGCCCATCTCCTGTAGTAAACCATCCTCGGTGCACAGTGTTCTCCATACAGCCCATCTCCTGTAGTAAACCATCCTCGGTGCACAGTGTTCTCCATACAGCCCATCTCCTGTAGTAAACCATCCTCGGTGCACAGTGTTCTCCATACAGCCCATCTCCTGTAGTAAACCATCCTCGGTGCACAGTGTTCTCCATACAGCCCATCTCCTGTAGTAAACCATCCTCGGTGCACAGTGTTCTCCATACAGCCCATCTCCTGTAGTAAACCATCCTCGGTGCACAGTGTTCTCCATACAGCCCATCTCCCATCTCCCTGCACAGTGTCCAAAGCCCATCTCCTGTAGGTGCACAGTGTTCTCCATACAGCCCATCTCCTGTAGTAAACCATCCTCGGTGCACAGTGTTCTCCATACAGCCCATCTCCTGTAGTAAACCATCCTCGGTGCACAGTGTTCTCCATACAGCCCATCTCCTGTAGTAAACCATCCTCGGTGCACAGTGTTCTCCATACAGCCCATCTCCTGTAGTAAACCATCCTCGGTGCACAGTGTTCTCCATACAGCCCATCTCCTGTAGTAAACCATCCTCGGTGCACAGTGTTCTCCATACAGCCCATCTCCTGTAGTAAACCATCCTCGGTGCACAGTGTTCTCCATACAGCCCATCTCCTGTAGTAAACCATCCTCTAAACCATCCTCGGTGCACAGTGTTCTCCATACAGCCCATCTCCTGTAGTAAACCATCCTCGGTGCACAGTGTTCTCCATACAGCCCATCTCCTGTAGTAAACCATCCTCGGTGCACAGTGTTCTCCATACAGCCCATCTCCTGTAGTAAACCATCCTCGGTGCACAGTGTTCTCCATACAGCCCATCTCCTGTAGTAAACCATCCTCGGTGCACAGTGTTCTCCATACAGCCCATCTCCTGTAGTAAACCATCCTCGGTGCACAGTGTTCTCCATACAGCCCATCTCCTGTAGTAAACCATCCTCGGTGCACAGTGTTCTCCATACAGCCCATCTCCTGTAGTAAACCATCCTCGGTGCACAGTGTTCTCCATACAGCCCATCTCCTGTAGTAAACCATCCTCGGTGCACAGTGTTCTCCATACAGCCCATCTCCTGTAGTAAACCATCCTCGGTGCACAGTGTTCTCCATACAGCCCATCTCCTGTAGTAAACCATCCTCGGTGCACAGTGTTCTCCATACAGCCCATCTCCTGTAGTAAAATCCCCGGTGCACAGTGTTCCATCATCTCCGTAGTAAACCACAGTGTTCTCTCCATCTCCTGTAGTAAACCAGCACAGTGTTCCCATCTCCTGTAGTAAACCATCCTCGGTGCACAGTGTTCTCCATACAGCCCATCTCCTGTAGTAAACCATCCCCGGTGCACAGTGTTCTCCATACAGCCCATCTCCTGTAGTAAACCATCCTCGGTGCACAGTGTTCTCCATACAGCCCATCTCCTGTACAGCCCATCTCCTGTAGTAAACCATCCTCGGTGCACAGTGTTCTCCATACAGCCCATCTCCTGTAGTAAACCATCCTCGGTGCACAGTGTTCTCCATACAGCCCATCTCCTGTAGTAAACCATCCTCGGTGCACAGTGTTCTCCATACAGCCCATCTCCTGTAGTAAACCATCCTCGGTGCACAGTGTTCTCCATACAGCCCATCTCCTGTAGTAAACCATCCAGTGTTCTCCACAGCCCATCTCCTGTAGTAAACCATCCTCGGTGCACAGTGTTCTCCATACAGCCCATCTCCTGTAGTAAACCATCCTCGGTGCACAGTGTGCCCATCTCCTGTAGTCCATCCTCGGTACAGTGCCCATCTCCTGTAGTAAACCATCCTCGGTGCACAGTGTTCTCCATACAGCCCATCTCCTGTAGTAAACCATCCTCGGTGCACAGTGTTCTCCATACAGCCCATCTCCTGTAGTAAACCATCCTCGGTGCACAGTGTTCTCCATACAGCCCATCTCCTCCAACAGTGCCCATCTCCTGTAGTAAACCATCCCGGTGCACAGTGTTCTCCATACAGCCCATCTCCTGTAGTAAACCATCCCTCGGTGCACAGTGTTCTCCATACAGCCCATCTCCTGTAGTAAACCATCCTCGGTGCACAGTGTTCTCCATACAGCCCATCTCCTGTAGTAAACCATCCTCGGTGCACAGTGTTCTCCATACAGCCCATCTCCTGTAGTAAACCATCCTCGGTGCACAGTGTTCTCCATACAGCCCAGTAAACCATCCTCGGTGCACAGTGTTCTCCATACAGCCCATCTCCTGTAGTAAACCATCCTCGGTGCACAGTGTTCTCCATACAGCCCATCTCCTGTAGTAAACCAGTAAACCATCCTCGGTGCACAGTGTTCTCCATACAGCCCATCTCCTGTAGTAAACCATCCTCGGTGCACAGTGTTCTCCATACAGCCCATCTCCTGTAGTAAACCATCCTCGGTGCACAGTGTTCTCCATACAGCCCATCTCCTGTAGCCCATCTCCTGTAGTAAACCATCCTCGGTGCACAGTGTTCTCCATACAGCCCATCTCCTGTAGTAAACCATCCTCGGTGCACAGTGTTCTCCATACAGCCCATCTCCTGTAGTAAACCATCCTCGGTGCACAGTGTTCTCCATACAGCCCATCTCCTGTAGTAAACCATCCTCGGTGCACAGTGTTCTCCATACAGCCCATCTCCTGTAGTAAACCATCCTCGGTGCACAGTGTTCTCCATTCAGCCCATCTCCTGTAGTAAACCATCCTCGGTGCACAGTGTTCTCCATACAGCCCATCTCCTGTAGTAAACCATCCTCGGTGCACAGTGTTCTCCATACTGCCCAACAATCTCTGTTGGACCCTCCATTCTGACTCCACTGCTCCTCCTCAAACTGCCGGCGGTAGAAAGACGCTCTCACCATGGCCATGGTTGGTTTACTGGGACTGGTACTGCAGGCGGGGGCTACAGTAACTAACACAGCCAAACGGATGATAGTGAGTCCAGGTTGAGGACTTTATACATGGAGATGAGGGGGAATGTTTCATCCCAGCCCGCTGACTGGTCTAACTACAGGGGTTAGCGTCAGCAGCTGGACATTTGACATGGAGCAGACAAGTCAGCCATAGTAAGTATGTCACAATATTGTTGTTTTTCATCTAGATGGTGTTTTACAGGATAGAAAGGATTCCCAAAGGGCTGTTGAGTGTTTCACCTGTGAACAACTGGGTACACCAATAAAAGAGGTTAGATACAAAGTGTTTTTTTCATACATTATTTTATTTCCGTTAAATAAATATAAAATACCAAAAACAGTTGTGCACATGTAGCATTATTACTAGACAGACCATTACAAAAGCCACAGTATGAAGGGGTGCAGAGCAGGAAAAGACAACACATGAAAACACAGACAGACCACAGATGAAGGGACAGCTAGGACAACATGAATGTGGGCTCATCTCCCAATTTGAATATTCAATTCTGACAATATCTCTGCAGCTGGGGATAACCTCGTCTCTGATGTAAAAGCTTTGTGTTGTGAATGAGATGACAATCTCAGATTCACTGTTCCTCCTCGGTAAGAGTCCGAGACAACAGGTAGGACCAATCCATCCAGGGCCAATCATGGTTTGGCAAAGCTAAGCAAAGCGCTTACGTCTATGACAACTCTGAAGAATGCTGCAAGCGCATCGGGCCCATTTTAGAATGTACTCTATGGATGATTGCAGTCCGGAAGTCACACACGACTTGGGCCAACCACTCAAAATCCTCTCTGGGTGAGAGCTGACAGAGAGACAACCAAACTGTTAAGTGCTTTGATTAACAGCCTGTCATTGTGTTAGCTACAAAATCATGCGATATTAAAAAACACTTTAAAACTTTGAATGCCTTTTCTGTAGCTTTTCTGGCTAGATTACAGTACATGTCTGTTGACTAAGTAACAGGTTTTTCTGGCTAGATTAGTTGACTGGAGACATAAGAGAGGGAAACGTCACACAACAGGCCAGCCAGGAGCTGTTTTCACGCCTTATTACCAACGTTACTAGACGACAGTGTGGAAAACAAAGGGAATAAACACTGTAGAAATGTCACAGCATTAGAGTTCCTCGTTTCACAACCATAACACGTTCCACGACAGCATTTAGGGGGGAAAAAACAGTTTTGTCTCAGCGGAGAGTAATGAACATATAAATCCTGTTCAACCTGCACTGTAAAAAATGCTTTGCCACTGAAAAAGGTATTAGGGTACGTCCGAAATGGCACCCTTTCCCCTATATAGCACACTACGTTTGACCAGCGCTCTCTGGTCAAAAGTAGTGCATTATATAGGGTATAGGGTGCTACTTTAGATGAAACTCAAGACAGTAAAACAGGACATTATATTGTCTGAATCGACTGTGACAAGAAAGGCCCCTGCCTGAGCACACAGGCCCAATACAATGAGGCTCTAACCAGTATGAAGGCAGACAGCGAGGCAGACGAGGCTGAAGCGAGAAAATAAACATATAAACAAGCATTTAAACGATGGTACCTGCATGACCAACAAACAATACATACATATTGAACACACGGTTTGCACCACCATAATAAGAGGTGACAGCAGAGTCAAAAAACCCACAAGAGGTCAATGCGGACAGGAGAGGGACTGTTTGCAACAAATGTTAAGACATCGATGCCGTAGTAGGTTTGTCTTTGTTATGTTCTGTAGCACACTGTAGGAAGGGTTTTTCCCGGACTCAAGACTAAAAGCCAACTAATCTTAGTCATGTAGCAGACACTCTTATCCAGAGCGACTTACAATTAGTGTATTCATCTTAAGATAGCTGGATGAGACAACCACATTGAACCACTCTTGAACAACAAAAAAAAGCATGCTCAATCGCGAATGTTAACTCTCCAATAAGATGAATCTGGGTCTGAAAAACTGGCCCAGAGAATAGCACATACTGTACAAGCAGGTCAAGTTAGTGTGATTTGGGTTCAGAGTTGTAATGTACTTGAATGGAGAAATCAGCCTAACTCACGATAACGCTCAATATCCAAAATGTGGTCTCTTAAAAGAAGTATGAAGTTGAAATAAACTCTAAAGATGGTACAAAGTTATGTAAGGAAAGAATATAAATCATAAATAACATTTGTTTACACCATAGCTGACAGTTCTAGCACATCTCCCAATATGTCTCCCAGATCCCAGAAAGGACTGCTCCGGATTGTCATCATTATCTTGTAGAGGAACGTCAAACTTCCTTGGTCGGTATTTCGGACAAGCAAGGATTCATTTAGTCTCTCTGTGTTCCCCAGAAGTCTCTTGCGTCCGATATCACTATGTACCCACGGGTTGAATCGTTCACTCTGAGAGTAGTATCCACCAGGTAGAATGGGATCCACATTTTCTGCACGACCCTCTACGTGTATCTTTAGTGTAACATACTAACAGATCATCATTATCTTAGTATCTGTGGGTTCCTACATACATATTGTACTTCCATTCAGAGTTCACATTCAAATCAGGTAAAGGGAGTCGTTTTGGCACGGAACAGTCCTCAGTGGGGGTTGAATGGGGCACGGAACAGTCCTCAGTGGGGGTTGAATGGGGCACGGAACAGTCCTCAGTGGGGGTTGAATGGGGCACGGAACAGTCCTCAGTGGGGGTTGAATGGGGCACGGAACAGTCCTCAGTGGGGTTGAATGGGGCACGGAACAGTCCTCAGTGGGGGTTGAATGGGGCACGGAACAGTCCTCAGTGTGGGTTGAATGGGGCACGGAACAGTCCTCAGTGTGGGTTGAATGGGGCACGGAACAGTCCTCAGTGGGGGTTGAATGGGGCACGGAACAGTCCTCTGTGGGGGTTGAATGGGGCACGGAACAGTCCTCAGTGGGGGTTGAATGGGGCATGGGTTGCCTGGGGAGTGGGGCGTCAGTCAGTTGACTGTTCACTGTCACTCCAAGCTGCCCAACACCTAAACTCCTGGTCCTGCAGCCACACAATGAGCAGAGATGAAAACTATGGGACTTGGTTAATGGTGATGGTTGTGAGTGACTGAAGTACAGCACTAAAAAGGCTGGGGGCTGGGGCATTGATAAGAGTCTGATAAGACTGCACTGTTTGTTCTCCCACAACACAATCCACCATGGTCCCTTACACACATACATGGACCGTGTGTCCACCAAAACCCCATTCCTCAGTCTGTAATCAAAAGGTCCAGGCTGTCTGATCCCCTGAACCCTCACTCCTCGTCCCCTCCCATGAGGAAGCCCAGAATGAAGTCGATGGCTCTCTGTCGGTCCTGCGCTGTCTGTCGGCCCACCATGTTGGGCGGGGGTCGGATGAGCAGGCTGGCAAAGAGGGTAGCTGGCATGGGGCACAGTGGAGGAAAGAGAGGTAGAGGAAGATGTGAGAAAGAGGCATTTCTAAAGCAAAATGGGTTTAGAGCCATTTCATTTAAATTCAGTCAGGATTCACTGAATTGAAACTCCAGTTAAATGTTTTATCAACATTACTGAAAATAAATCAAATTTTTCTATTCTAGACTTGGGAATTTCATTTCCTGAATTTATTCAATTGAAGTAGTATTGACCCTAAATCTGGGTCATGTTCAGTATGGAAGATACGTTTTGAATTGGAGAGAAGCGGGGACATACTACTATGTCTGAACATGTCCAATAAGAACACAGATATTTGCATTCCGTGGCATAACGCTTTGCTACAGTGTACCCTACTGAAAAAGCACATGTAGGTTATAGAAAATGTGGCCATGGGGAACTGACCTATGAGGTTGGCAGTGAGGTTGTTGTTGTGGGCATATTTCAGCAGCTCCTTGAGGAAGGCCATCAGGTAGCGGAAGACGTTGCGGTGAGCCCGGGGCAGCTGGGAGATCAACTGACAAAACAGCCCAGAGAAAAGACAGATGAGAACTACAACCAGCCCCTTGTAGAGCCGAGAGGACAAACTATGTTGTACGTTTTACAATGATTATACATATTAACTTTATTGATTCAACAGAAGTCAATGACTCCTACTCATATCCATTTCCAGATTCATATAAAATGACTTTTATGTGAAAATATTTAAGTTAGGCCACCCTAAAATCATAATTGAATTCACTGCACCTGTTTGCAGAGGCGGCTGTCATGGGAGCAGTCCAGGCTGCGCTGGTAGTGCTCGTAACAGACCACTGGCTCCGGCAGAGCTTCCAGGAATATCAACAGGGCCTCGGCCACGGAGTGGTTACAACCAGCTGACACACAGTCAGGGAACAGTCAGACAAAGTTGGGGGGGGACAGATTTGTGGCCGAGGGTGGGTGTACAGTGTTTGAACATGACTACATGTTGAATCCCTGATCTACAAATCCCCTTGAATCCTAAACAGCTACTCATTACGTGATGAAGATTAGCAATCAGTTCAAAGTGATCCCCTCAAACAAGCTGGTTGTGTGTGTGTTGGTGGGTGAGCACACGGACGGACAGGAAGATTGCACACCGTACACCCCCCAACTACCACAGATATCATACTTCCTCCACTGCTAATCTATGCCTTGGCACCAGTCTGTGTATAGCAGCCGCTTTATCGCAGTGACTCAACTAACTGTGTGGCATCTCAGTCACAGTGTCCTGTTACAGGGCTGGGCTTACTAGCGGATCTGGGCCAGGGGGGTTGGAATGACTAGGGTCATATGAGTAAGGATACGGATGGAGTCAGGAATGACTGGGGACATATGAGTAAGGATTACGGATGGAGTCAGGAATGACTGGGGACATATGAGTAAGGATTACGGATGGAGTCAGGAATGACTGGGGACATATGAGTAAGGATTACGGATGGAGTCAGGAATGACTGGGGACATATGAGTAAGGATTACAGATGGAGTCAGGAATGACTGGGGACATATGAGTAAGGATTACAGATGGAGTCAGGAATGACTGGGGACATATGAGTAAGGATACGGATGGAGTCAGGAATGACTGGGGACATATGAGTAAGGATACGGATGGAGTCAGGAATGCTGGTGTCCAGGCAGTCGATGACACCCTGCAGCTCCTCCTGCAGGCCCGGTGTCTGGAACAGGTCCTCCTGGAAGAACGGCAAGGAGTTTACAGGAGAATGTCGTTTTGAAATGACGTTGAAATAAGGGTAGGGTAGAATACTATTTACGGGCTGAAAGACTAAGTCTAGAATAGTGCCTAGAAGAGTTAGCCTGGAATACAAACCGAATTTTGCGCTGTTTCACTTCTTCAAACCGAAGTGACAATAGTGAAATGGAGTGATATTCTGTTTGGATTCCTTGTTAACCAAGGTTATCCCTCTAAGGAATACCTCATTCTGAAAATCATCCAAATTCACTGCAAACAGCATTTCAGAATCTTCATTACTGAGATTAAAAACATACTCGGATGTGGTACGACCTAGAAACATTTCCCTTAACTATCCTCTCACCTGCTGGCAGGACATGGTAAAGAGGTGGTTCACCAGCAGCCACACCTCCTTGGGAATCTTTAAGGGCTTGTCCTCCGTGCCGGCACTGTCCACCATCAGGAAGCTCACCCTGGACTTCTCCTGAAGTAACACACAACCACAGCATGTTAGAAACATAAGATACTATACTGAGAGAACCATCACAACATGTTAGAAACATAGATACTATACTGAGAGAACCACCACAACATGTTAGAAACATAGATACTATACTGAGAGAACCATCACAACATGTTAGAAACATAGATACTATACTGAGAGAACCATCACAACATGTTAGAAACATAGATACTATACTGAGAGAACCATCACAACATGTTAGAAACATAGATACTATACTGAGAGAACCATCACAACATGTTAGAAACATAGATACTATACTGAGAGAACCATCACAACATGTTAGAAACATAGATACTATACTGAGAGAACCATCACAACATGTTAGAAACATAGATACTATACTGAGAGAACCACCACAACATGTTAGAAACATAGATACTATACTGAGAGAACCATCACAACATGTTAGAAACATAGATACTATACTGAGAACCACCACAACAGAACCACTGAGAGAACCACAACATGTTAGAAACATAGATACTATACTGAGAGAACCACCACAACATGTTAGAAACATAGATACTATACTGAGAGAACCATCACAACATGTTAGAAACATAGATACTATACTGAGAGAACCATCACATGTTAGAAACATAGATACTATACTACAGTATACTGAAGAAATGACGTGTCAGAGCACAGGCTGATTCTGACACATCATCTCTATGGTTTGTAACGTGACTGGAACCAGCTTTACCCAACTTTACCCGGTCGATTCATAAACTTGTGAGCTGCTTAATTCCTAAGGAGGATTTGATTCATCCTGTGCCATCACTTTCGCATTGATCAGAACGTTGATTCCATTCCTATTATTACATAATATGGCACATTGCGTGTCATTTCAGGTATAGGGAACATATTAGAGTGGATTATCTCGAGGGTTGGATGTCAGGTCGTCTTGGAGGACAGACATTTAACTGGGAGTGGATCGCGTTGTTTCGTATCTAGCTGAGAACAAGCGAGAGTGGGTCCAAAAATAAGCTCTGGCAGTGGGGGTCACACATACGGATACACACACTCACAGGACTGGAGTGGGACACCGTGATAGCCTGCAGAGCCAATTACAATATCAAGAGCTAGGCCGAAGTTATTGTAAGAGTTAGAGAGCCTCTCAAAGTGCTACTGTTGTTCCTTAAGGGTATTTGAGTGCAGCTTCTAAGAAAGATGTCGCCTTGGCTACAACCAGAAATAAAGGCTTTTACAGAACTCTATTACATCAGGCCCTGGATGTTGATTTACTACTCCCCTGTAGGTTTTAACTCCAACCCTGTTCCTGGAGAGCAACCCTCCTGTAGGTTTTAACTCCAACCCTGTTCCTGGAGAGCTACCCTCCTGTAGGTTTTAACTCCAACCCTGTTCCTGGAGAGCAACCCTCCTGTAGGTTTTAACTCCAACCCTGTTCCTGGAGAGCTACCCTCCTGTAGGTTTTAACTCCAACCCTGTTCCTGGAGAGTAACCCTCCTGTAGGTTTTAACTCCAACCCTGTTCCTGGAGAGCTACCCTCCTGTAGGTTTTAACTCCAACCCTGTTCCTGGAGAGCTACCCTCCTGTAGGTTTTACTCCAACCCTGTTCCTGGCGAGTTACCCTCCTGTAGGTTAACTCCAACCTTATTCCTGGAGAGCTACCCTCCTGTAGGTTTTAACTCCAACCCTGTTCCTGGAGAGCTACCCTCCTGTACATTTTAACTCTAACCCTGCTCCTGGAGAGCTACCCCCTGTACATTTTAACTCTAACCCTATTCCTGGAGAGCTACCCTCCTGCACATTTTAACTCTAACCCTGTTCCTGGAGAGCTACCCCCATGTACATTTGAACTCTAACCCTGTTCATGGAGAGCTACCCTCCTGTAGGTTAACTCTAACCCTGTTCCTGGAGAGCTACCCTCCTGTACATTTTAACTCTAACCCTGTTCCTGGAGAGCTACCCCCCTGTACATTTTAACTCTAACCCTGTTCCTGGAGAGCTACCCCCTGTACATTTTAACTCTAACCCTGTTCCTGGAGAGCTACCCTCCTGTACATTTTAACTCTAACCCTGTTCCTGGAGAGCTACCCTCCTGTACATTTTAACTCTAACCCTGTTCCTGGAGAGCTACCCCCTGTACATTTTAACTCTAACCCTGTTCCTGGAGAGCTACCCTCTTGTACATTTTAACTCTAACCCTGTTCCTGAGAAGCCAGGGGCCTCTTTCCAATCAAGATGCTTGAAATGAGGAGAGAGGAGATTCAGCAATACTTGGAGGGCAATGGAATTAAATAAAAAAAGATTATTTATTGCAGTTGGGGCTTCTGGTCTTCATAAGGGTTTTGAAATACAGAGCATATAATATGCACTCAGGCACATTTAATGACAGTCTTATGGGGATAATACATTGAGGACTAGTACAACTACTACTACTGTAACAGGGACAGACAGGACACCACTGGGTCTAGAGACCTGTACTATAACTACTACTACTGTAACAGGGACAGACAGGACACCACTGGGTCTAGAGACCTGTACTATAACTACTACTACTGTAACAGGGACAGACAGGACACCACTGGGTCTAGAGACCTATACTATAACTACTACTACTGTAACAGGGACAGACAGGACACCACTGGGTCTAGAGACCTGTACTATAACTACTACTACTGTAACAGGGACAGACAGGACACCACTGGGTCTAGAGACCTGTACTATAACTACTACTACTGTAACAGGGACAGACAGGACACCACTGGGTCTAGAGACCTGTACTATAACTACTACTACTGTAACAGGGACAGACAGGACACCACTGGGTCTAGAGACCTGTACTATAACTACTACTACTGTAACAGGGACATACAGGACACCACTGGGTCTAGAGACCTGTACTATAACTACTACTACTGTAACAGGGACAGACAGGACACCACTGGGTCTAGAGACCTGTACTATAACTACTACTACTGTAACGGGGACAGACAGGACACCACTGGGTCTAGAGACCTGTACTATAACTACTACTACTGTAACGGGGACAGACAGGACACCACTGGGTCTAGAGACCTGTACTATAACTACTACTACTGTAACGGGGACAGACAGGACACCACACTGGGTCTAGAGACCTGTACTATAACTACTACTACTGTAACGGGGACAGACAGGACACCACTGGGTCTAGAGACCTGTACTATAACTACTACTACTGTAACGGGGACAGACAGGACACCACTGGGTCTAGAGACCTGTACTATAACTACTACTACTGTAACAGGGACAGACAGGACACCACTGGGTCTAGAGACCTGTACTATAACTACTACTACTGTAACAGGGACAGACAGGACACCACTGGGTCTAGAGACCTGTACTATAACTACTACTACTGTAACAGGGACAGACAGGACACCACTGGGTCTAGAGACCTGTACTATAACTACTACTACTGTAACAGGGACAGACAGGACACCACTGGGTCTAGTGACCTGCAGTGACTGAAGCCCTTAGCATGTAAAAATTGGTTTTGTCTGAACCAATGTGCTTCCCTAATCCAGAACACAAGGTCCTGTATATAGTTGGTCAATTTCAGGAAAAGCAACATTACTTGACTAGAACCTGGGTTGCCTACATCGCTGAGCAACAGCAGGGCATCAGATTAGCCTCACAGTGGAGAGTGGGACACCATAGAAATAGAACGACTCTAACTATTTTATTTCTACGGTGGACACACCGAGTAGAATGTACCTTTTCCATGTAGCTGTCCTCTCCCTTCGCCCCCAGAAGAGCAGTGAAGAGTTGGAAAGGAATGATCAAGGCAATGAGAGGCAATGAGGGAGGAGACAGAAAGAAGAGAGAACAGAGGAGATACTGTAGACAGGAGATAATGCATAACCACCAAGGAGTCAGGAAGATAATGATAGGCTGTGTTAAAAGTGCGATCTGTAGGCCATTTCTGATTTCAAAAAAGTATTGTCCCGGGCTGCCAAGACTGGGAGAGGGTCTTTATGCGAGTGTAATACACACTGATTGTAGTGGGGGTTTTTTCAGCATTGATTTCTTGAGCATTTCGGGGGTCAAAAAGTTACAGATTGAACCTTTAAAATTGAATTATTCCAAACAAATGTACCCGTGCAGAGTCAAACAGAATGACATTAGAATAGTGACAGTGGAAGCAAGAGATCATTTGAAATGGATCATATAAACATAGTTAGATTCTAAGGCCAAGGTGGATATAGATAGCCCGTGTAAATAACAATATGGAGAAATGCATGGACAGACTTTTTGTATTATAAAGTAGACCCGAGTATATGACTAGTCTAGACTTAGTCAGTGCTCCCAATGTTTCAGGAAAACCCTTCTGACATTTGTACACACTAATTGCCACTTCCTTATCCCATTGGGGATTCTAAACACAGCCACAGGATGAGACATGGACAAATATCTAGACTAAATCTATGTACTCTTCAACACCAGTCTTCGAGGCCTGCTGCAGTGTTGGCTGCTTTTGATTTCTTACCCATTTAGAGGGTTTAGGGTTAGGGAAGCCAAGTTTAGCGGACTCTCGTGCCAACAGTGTCATGGAGAAAAACAACTATGTGCTATTGCGGCCTTCAATGACTAAAGAAGTAAATATAAAAAATGGACATTGTATTGACTGTTCAATTAATCCTGCATGAACACTAAATGTATTGACTGTTCAATTAATCCTGCATGAACACTAAATGTATTGACTGTTCAATTAATCCTGCATGAACGCTAAATGTATTGACTGTTCAATTAATCCTGCATGAACACTAAATGTATTGACTGTTCAATTAATCCTGCAATGAACACTATTTAAAAGGCTTTTCAATACATACATCACTCCTATCTTACCTTGAACGTATCCCTCCCTGGTTGCTACAGCAACTTCACATTAGCTAGTTCCACTCACCAGGTCGATGAGCTTGGTGATGGGGACCTCCCGGATGGGCTTCTTTATGTGGCACAGGGTCTCCAGCGAGGTACCGAAGCAGCTGGGCAGGTAGTTGCCGGAGATGGTGATGAAGTAGTCCTTGCCTCGGTCCAGGTGCAGCACCAGGATGTCTTCGATGGCGTCCTCTCCCAAGTTGAGCAGCGTCACCGAGTCCTTGCTCACGTACACATCCAGGAAGATCTCTAAAGTTTCGTCTGGTGGGGAGAGACCGAGAAGGGAAGTGTTAATTTGGGTATGCCATTGACAAGAATTTGTAATAAAAGTAGACATGAGCGTTTCTTATTGAACAAATCCAGGAAGGATTTGTTTGTCTATTTTCTTTGGTTTTGGTGCCTCAAGAAAACAGCCCTGGTGGTATGACAAAAGATGAATGACACCATTGAGAACAGTACATACAGTGGGGCAAAAAAGTATTTAGTCAGCCACCAATTGTGCAAGTTCTCCCACTTAAAAAGATGAGAGAGGCCTGTAATTTTCATCATAGGTACACTTCAACTACAACAGACAAAATGAGGAAAAGAAATCCAGAAAATCACATTGTAGGATTTTTTATGAATTTATTTGCAAATTATGGTGTGATGATTATGTGTGACTGCCTGGCTGAAAGTGAAGGAGACTTACTGGGCTCTAGGAAGCCTTCGCTGGGCTCAGCGCGGAGCCAGTTCTTGCAGTACTGCAAGTCGTTGAGCTTGGGGATGAAGACAAAGTGGCAGGCGACCTGCCCGTCGTTAGAGATCACAAAACTCTCCCGCTGCAGCTGGCGGAACTTGACGTCCTTAAAGGTGAACTATGGGAGGCGAGGGAGAGATGGAGAGCAGGGGAGAGAAAGAGAGAGGTTGAGAGGAGGACAGACTCCCAGACATTGTTATAGTAAGCAAGAGTGCAAGAATGTTTGTTTGATCTATGCAGTAGATTGTTTGAAATGCAAATAGATCCCAATACCATTCTACACCTGCAAAGTAAGTCAAGCATCTGAGCAGACTTGTCCATTTTCTTAGGCTATCATTTTTCATCTGGATTTTAAATCACCCAGTCCCTGACTCAGTACTTGCTGTCTTGGTATCAACATGACTTCACTGACAACCACTGACAAAACAGACTTATTGATCTGACACAAAATATCAGGGGGGAGGAAATGCTGGACAGGAAATCAATAAGATGAGAATCATGTCTCTGTGTTCTGCCGACTCACCTCTCTGTGGGTCAGTGCCAGAGACGGGAGGAATTCGTTCTCCATCCTGTCCATCATACGCACGATCTCCTCAAAGACTTTCTTGTGGCGTGCCTCGTTCACCACCTTCACCTGTGACACACACAAATAGAATTTCTCCATCCAACAACGATTCATTCAATATAGCATAAAGCACGCTACTCAAGAATAAACTTGTATATTATGATCCTCAATGAGCTGTATAGTATGTTAAAGGTACGTGTATTTTACTAAATGGACTCCTTGTGAATTGTGAATGTCAGGTCTCCCTTGACTGTCTCGCCCTCAATCAGTCAGATGTGATTTCCAGATGCTGTGTGTGTGTTTCCATGATCCTCACCCCGACACTGAAGAGGGAGCTGACAGGCTTGTGGTCGCTGGTCTTCAGTTCCATGTGACTCCTGTAGTGGAGCTGCTTCACATTACTGCCCCTCCACAGGATCCGATCGCACCACGCTGGGACACGACACTTCCCACTGCAGGAGAACCCCAGAGAAAAAGACAAGGGGTAGAGACACGGGGTCAGCTGTTCATTCGGCACCAAATGAAAGATAGCAGATTGAAACAGTGATTAACAACGTGGACTAGTCCAATAAGTCAGTGGTTCCCTAACTGTGGGGCACGCCCACCCCCTAGGGGTCGGCAGGGGGGCAAGCGGGCCAGTAATAGTAGAATGCACGAGGTGCAATTTCGAAATTTGGGAAGTCAGTCATTGCATACCTTACAGAGCTTTTTATAACTTGGTAGAAATGTCTAGAACAACAAGAAGTGTTGATTTTTTTGTCACTCAAATATCACATGAATACACATTAGACATGCCAACATTTATAGAATTGCAAGAAAATGTGCTTTAAAACAGCAGTGTTCTTTGCACCATGACAAAATGTGTAGGATTGCAGGTAGTAAGCTTTAAACCTGCTTAAATCCTCTCCGCCAATAAGAGGGGTTGAACAGTTTGTATCATGAACAGTGCGTGTGCCCTTGAAAATAGACATGGCGCCCACGGGGGGAGGGCCCTTGGAATAAGGAACAGTCATTTTAGTTTCCGTTACAAATGTTCAGTTAAACGCCACACAACCCAGTGTTTCCCTAAATACCCTAGATTTCCAGGTAAGTCACATAAGCCCCCAAAGAAACATCCTGGGTCTTTTCAAGTTATTTAGGCAGTGGGGTACAAAGCTGCTCAGGGGGCCCGGCCCACCTCGTCAATATTGGAGAGAATGGTTGGAAATATGACTTTTCAGGTTTGATCTTACCAGGTATGTTAACATGAATAATCAAGGTGCTATGGCATATGAGGATTAGCCTACACGGGGTATATCCTTTGCACTCAGTTGGGTGGAGGGTGGGGGGGGTAACAGCTGACACATCAAACTACAAAACTCTATGGGTGTTCTAGAAGTATGTGATTGGTGGGATCAGTGGTATTTTACCTAGAGTCCCAGCGGTCCGTCTTGGCGTCATACTTGTACGTGGGCATGAAATTGATCTCTCCCTCCATGAAGTCTGTGAAAGCTCGCTTGTTCTGTCTCTGGATATTCAGCTTCATAGAGGCAGAAGGGGAAATATACCAACAACACATTATTCACAGACAGACAGAGGAACTCCAGTATTTATAACCCTTTAAACCAGAGAAAAGAGGAAATGAGGAGGATACAGAAGTCCTAACTCCACTGTACAAATCTGGCTTTGTTATATTGAATGTCTTTCTTTTTGTTGTTGTGCAGAACTTTAAAATGCCAACATGACTTCAAGCAGTATTAGTTCATTCGTATTTGAATATACATTTTAAAAAGTGTTTAAAACATTGACAACGTATTCTCACCTGGTCATACTCCTGCAGTTTCCTCAGTTGGTTGTGGGAGATGAGCTGTTTGACCTCAGCTGCATCGTACACAAACAACCGGTAGTTCAGATCTCCTACCCAGATCACTACACTGGACCACAGAATGGATGAAGAGTTATGTATTGTAACACAACAGCATGTAAACAGTCTTACAGTAATACCATAAATTTACACATTACACTGTATGAAGAAATAAAACTGTTAAATTACATGTTGAAATGCCGGACTATTACCTGAGAATGTCTCTCTCTGGGATTTAATTACATTAGCACCAAAGATTTCCATCTATAATAGTAATGACTACTGTAAGCCCCTTGACCCTGAAACATATAGTAGTACTGAGAATACATGGCTAATGCACTAAGTGGTATGCTAATGTAGACATTGGAACTATGACTCTACAGTATGGGTCTTGGAGGGGACTGACTCGTGTTTGACGATATTGTGGGGAGGGTGGTCTAGCAGGTGGAAGCTCATGCGGGCACAGATGTCTTTGTAGTCCTGGTTCCTCCTCTCAAAGTCCTCCACGTGGGCCGCCAGGTGGGAGTTGACAAAGCAGAAGCTGGTGTTGTGGAACACAAAGCGCACCGCCACACCTCCCTTGTTGCCCTGGAATGAGAAAAGAAAACATGTACGTTGACTGACTGATTGATTTGTTTCGTTTAGTAAAGAGCCTTGCAACAGATGCTCAGCCCGTATGGGTTTAAAGGACACTTGTTATATGAAAAACTATACCTTTTACAGTATATGAACATAATAATACAATACTTTGCAGTGGCAGTATATTATTGTGGTATTCAAATATCTCATCATTTACATTATGTCTATGTACCTACTGTATCTATAAATGTCATAAAGTTATGATGTTATTAAGTCGTAAAGTTAATGGGAGCAAAAGGCAAACACAAACACTTCCTCTTAGTTGACTTGACTCGTTCGTACCATTTTCCCCATGATGCCAGTTCCCACGTGCTCCGCCGCAACCTCTTTAATGTGATTCTTGTGCACCTTGTTGACAAACACCACTAGCATCATGCCCACTAGTCGAATGGTACGCACCTGGGGAGACAGAATTTGGATGTGGATGCTTCTATCAACCTATTATGAACCAAACTTGTCCTTTTATCAACATCTGCTGCTCTCAGTGTATAATTACAATAACGTAATATTGTAGTTGATTAAACCATTTGTGTTTTCCACTGAAGATGAGAAGATTCCGCTCATTGACTCACCATCTTGTACTTGGCTTTGGGGTGCAGACTTCTCTCCACAGCCTCTACCCACAGCTGCTCCTTAGAGGAGTCCAGATAGAAGAAGGCCTCTGTGCTCAGGTCCAGCTCCTGGAAACTACAGCACCCAGAATACACAGGGAAATCAGTGCGTTAGTTCCAATGTTTGGGAAAGTGCTCAAAAGCACTCTTTATAGTATGTAATGAAATGTCTAGTTTACAACTAGCAATGTCCATCCCATCATTAAAGAGGAATTAAGAGGATCCAATTGTTAGTTCCACAACTCTGGGTCGTATTCACGAGGCAACAAACAGAAGAAAACGGACTGAAGAAGAGAGGGACTTCCTGAAGTTGTCCAATAAGAAACGCTTGTCTTCGTTTTTCGTTGCAAAACATTTTTGCTACGGTGTGCACTGATGAATACGACCCAGGTTCATTCCTTCATACATGCTGTGTAGAAGACATTGGGTACTCAGATAGACATGTCACTGACCCCAGAGCGTAGACGTCAGGGGGTTCTAGCGAACAACACAGCCAGGGCTCTAGACTGCTGTCTGGAGACTGGCCATTCACATTCCACGTTCCAGAAAAGAATCTGAAACACACAAAACATTCTTATATAGACATTCACATACTTATGTAGACAGAAACATGTGTGAGTTTAGTGCTAGAGTGTAGCCTGATAAGGGTTACAGCTAAGAATAAGAACTTACAGCTCAGTGACTAAAAGTTGGCTTAGACACTTTAAGTTCAACCCAGGACCCTGCACATTTTGAAAATGGACCATGGAAAAACTACAGAAAAATGTGGAATAACTGCTGCTATAACCCACTTTCACTGGATCTCCTCAAGTTTCAATGGATCTCCTCAAGTTTCAATGGATCTCCTCAACTTTCAATGGATCTCCTCAACTTTCAATGGATCTCCTCAACTTTCTAGCCAGACTCACAAGTGGCTACTGCAGGGGAGCATATGTAATGGAGCTGGTTCAATGAACCACTCTTGTGATGTTACCTTGGCTGAGACCTGAAGACTTGCAGCATCTCCACAAGCTAATGTGGTCACACAGGAGGCCCAGGTTCGAACCCAGCCGGTGACTCACTGCCCCAACCACCATCCACACAAACCCATGGACAGTCACCTGAAGTCCTTGATGTCAACGTACTCCTTCTCCTTCTTGGCCAGGCGGTGTTTGATGAGGTACTCTCTCTGGCTGGCCTGAGTGGAGAACATGGCATTCCGCATGCTGTTGGTGGTGGGGCTGTCACACCACGAGGTGGGCCGGTCAACACTAAGACTGCAACATCAGGTGAGGATGAGTCATTCCCACAGTTATTCCATTACATTATTTTTCAGGTAGGATGTGGTGTAAAGGCTACAAATCAAGATCTAGGCCACCGAAATTATAAATAGAGGCCCTTTGACACCAAATGAGCCCCACAGTGAAGGTGTCATAATACCCATAAAACTTAGCGGTCAAACAAGGAAATGGTTCCATTAATTTTTCTATTCATTTTTCCCCATAGGGGATTTGATAAACACTTAAAATAAGGTCTGTATTTCGTTTAGGCTTACCCTGGTGTGACGTTTTGATAACCATGTATATCTCTCTAGGACAAGGTGACTTTTATCAAAATGCTAATTAGCATCAAAATAAATTACATGCAAAACTACAAGCTCCTGCACGTCATCTCTAGCTAACACCTTTGCTAACAGGTATTGTGTCAATTTAAAACTTGCACAAGACAGTTCATAGAATTGTCCATTTAAAGAAATTTATTCATTACTACATTTAGCTAACATCAGATAGTTAATCCAGAGATCCTTACCGTTGGTTCAGCAGTCTCGTCCAGATCATCATGGGATTTGTAGTTCTTTATGATAGCCACATTAGCAGCTAATTAGGATTTCATTTTTGAGGGTTAAATACAGGTGAATATAATGATAGAAGTCACCTTGTCCTAGAGAAATTTACATATCAAAACATCATGCCAGGGTAAGCCTACATGAAACACAGACCCTATTTTAAGTGTTTCTAAAAAATCCCCTATGGGAAAAATGAACAGTGGAAAAGTGATAGGAACCATTTCCCTGTTTGACCACTAGGTTTTATAAGTATTATGACTCTTACTGTGGTACTCTACAGAAGCCAAATACAGATAGTTCTTTAAAGGGGAAAAAAAAACATCTCCAATAGGATGAGCATACTATGGGACGGTCCTACTGGTAACACTCACTCTGTTTTGGCAGGCGTGATGAAGGCGGCATCTTTAGCCTGTATGGACGAAACTCTGTCTTTGGAAGTGGGGATGGGCGTGGGTGGGAGAGGATTGGAGGGAGTGTAGGAGCCTATACGTGGAGGCAGGGGGGGAACTGGAGGAGCTTCCCGGGGGGGCCCGATGCCATTCTGCTGGTTCTTCTTCTCCTCCACTTTGAGGGAATTATTGAAGTTGTCCTCGAAGCCAAAGTCTATGGCCAGAGAGAGAGTTGGGTCCTGTCTGTCAGCTGAGATAGAGGAGAGATTCATATGTGAGAAACCTTGTGACATTCACTGTATCATTCAACCGTCATATGCAACAAGTGTCTAGGATTCACACCTGACCTCTTGACTGTAATGTGTGCCGATGTTGATGTCAGGTAACTATCCGGTGCAAAATGTCTACAGTAGCATCACCCAGCTGGGTGCTGGACATTGGTTCTGGATAAGGTTAAGTTTCTCTATACAATGTCAAGGGCTTTGAGAATCTGGAAAAGCTCTATATAAAATGCAATCAATTTGAACTTCTTCATTCAATTTGACCAATATTATCCATGTGTCCATACCTGTGCCGGTCTGGTTGGCTGAAGAGCTGTTGTTGAGGTTGGGAGGCGGTGGCGGTACGCCGGTGGGCTTGGTGTGAGAGTTGACAGCTTTGTGGATCCCTCTCTGAGGAGGGATGGGTGGGACTGGGACAGAGACCTTGCGGGGAGCCGGCATGATAGGATCCATGGCTTTGATTTGCGTGCTTTTGGACTCGACTGTGGAAAAGTTGGCAGCGCTGGATCACTCAATCAAGGGACAAAGCTACTCTGTGAGTTACATGAGACAGCATTTCTCTACACGTTGCAAACTGCAAATGTGGAAAGCAACCTAATACGAGTGCCAAGAATGATCTCATAGATTACAGTAAATCTAGGTTGTTTTTTTCCCAGATCTAAACAGAAATGCAATACAATGACAATAGCACGACAACACTCCCTTCCAAGGATCACACTCATTGTTCTATTCACACCCATCTTGTTTCTATTGACCTTTCACAACACAAATACTACTAGAGATAAAATGTTAGGGAAATGAGGCAACACCCAGCACAGCAGGGCTGTTAGAGAGAAAGAGCATGTGTCACAAATGGCACCCTATTCCCTATAAAGTGCACTACTTTTGACCAGGGCCCATAGGAAATAGGGTGCCATTTGGGAAGCACCCCATAGCCTGTGGTAATGGGGTTACACTGTCTCAATCATTAACCAGGCATGCCAAGGCAACGGTTTGACATTTCAAAAACTGTTACTGTCCCCATCAAGCCAAACTGCTTGGGGACCTATATTTAAAATAGCTAGCCTATTGCTTTCAATATTCCAGGAGTGGGTGTTGTAAATGAGGTCATAATCATTATGAAATGTAATGGATTTTCTATATTTTTAGCACTTTTGGGGGGTTGAAACATTAGTCTATATACAATGCATCTATAACAGAGTAGTGATGGGACACAGTCAGGGCTCTACAGTGAGACCATTTCACTCGCTTATGCGCCTAAATATTTTGTTGTTTATCCTGGAATGTTAATTTAGGAGCACCGGTGTGCTTAGAAGAATGAAGGATTCTATCTATAACACCGTTCGTATTTTTAATTGTGTTCCTAAATATCTTTGTGTGGGCCTACATTTTTCAACGTACACGCAACACATGCACCTTGTAATAAAGGTCAGCGTAGAGCCCTGCCAGTCTTAACTGTGGCATATTATATGAAGACAGTGGACACCAATATTAACTTGATACGAGTAATCCCATTTAGATAAGCCACAATCCACATCAACCACAGTCAAAACTAAATCAAAAGACACGGCTACAGGAGATTATCAACTGTGGCTCTGGTAACTCAACATCAGAGATAGGACATACCAGTAGGTACGGTGCCACTGCCACCTTGAAAGGGGCCTCTGACCGTAAACATAGCTGAGGAATGTAACCGGTAGACATAGGTGAAACGTGAGAGAAGAGGACGTAGGGGGAAATTACTAAGGCGTGGAAGTCAGTCACCCTGGGGAAATAAATACATGTTGGATGAGTTCATGAATAATACATGCACTAGTGAGTAAGGGCGTCTGTAGGGTACAGTAGTGTTGAGCAGAGAGAGAAGCAAGAGAAAGAGAGAATCAAGAGAGAGCGCGAGACAGCGAGAGACAGAGCGAGAGACAGCGAGACAGAGCATGAGACAGCGAGAGAGAGCGCGAGACAGCGAGAGAGAGTGCGAGACAGCGAGAGAGAGTGCGAGACAGAGAGAGACAGAGAGTGCGAGACAGAGAGAGACAGAGAGCGCGAGACAGAGAGTGCGAGAGAGAGCGCGAGACAGAGAGTGCGAGACAGTGAGACAGAGAGCGAGAGACAGTGAGAGACAGAGAGCGAGAAACAGCGAGAGACAGAGAGCGCGAAACAGCGAGAGACAGAGAGCGCGAAACAGCGAGAGACAGCGAGAGCGCGAAACAGCGAGAGACAGAGAGCGAGAGACAGAGAGCGAGAGACAGAGAGCGAGAGACAGAGAGCGAGAGACAGAGCGAGAGACAGCGAGAGACAGCGAGAGACTGAGAGCGAGAGACAGCAAGAGACTGAGAGCGAGAGACAGCAAGAGACAGAGCGAGAGACAGCGAGCGAGAGACAGCGAGAGACAGAGAGCGAGAGACAGCGAGAGACAGAGAGCGAGACACACGAGAGACAGAGAGCGAGAGACAGCAAGAGAGAGCGAGAGACAGCAAGAGACAGAGCGAGAGACAGCAAGAGACAGAGCGAGAGACAGCAAGAGACAGAGCGAGAGACAAGAGACAGAGCGAGAGACAGCAAGAGACAGAGCGAGAGACAGCAAGAGACAGAGCGAGAGACAGCAAGAGACAGAGCGAGAGACAGCAAGAGAGAGCGAGAGACAGAGCGAGAGAGAGCGAGAGACAGAGCGAGAGACAGAGCGAGAGACAGAGCGAGAGACAGCGAGAGAAAGAGCGAGAGACAGCGAGAGAAAGAGCGAGAGACAGCGAGAGAAAGAGCGAGAGAAAGAGCGAGAGACTGAGTGCGAAAGACAGAGTGAAAAGAGAAAGGGAAAAGAGAGAAAGAGCGAGGGCGAGAGAGAGACTGGCTCACCTTGCTGCTTGGCTCTCTTCAACTGGGAGAAGAAGGACTGGCTGCGCTCATCATCCTGGAGCTCCAGAATCAGCTCCAGGGCTTTCTCCCCTCTGACCCGTATCCTAACGCAAGCTGGAGGGGCAGGGAGAAACACACATCCACCATTGACTCCCCTTATGGCAACCACAGACTCATTCAATTCAATACACTATTTATTCCTAAGGGGCAATTATTGCTGGGTATAGAGTGACAGGGCAGGAGGGGCAGGCAGACAACACATGACAGGATACGTTGTTACATTCACCACAACTTAGCCTACACAAATATACCATTTACTCACTCACCACAACCATGGAGACACTACCCATGTCCACTTGCATGTCTACCAACTCCGCACAAAATGAGGTACAGTGATTTGCCAACAGTGAGCTATTTCAACAGAGTGCAGGTGGTCCCATCGCCACAGGCAACTCATGACCAACTTTTGCAACTAAATAAATCTGCAGAGACAACCAGGCATGGAGCTCAGGGCATGCAGGGCATGCACTAAAAATTAACCAAATTGGATGAAGAGCTCTGTTACAAACGGTTGTCATGTTTTTATTGTAGTACTGTTGCCACAACACTGGTCTTGCACATAAGCTCCTATAATAAAGGTAGAAACAACAACGCAATGATGCTGAATTACTTATAGCAAACCTCCACTAGAAACAATTCCTATCAAGGTGGATGACCATTTAAAAAACAGAAGTATGAGGAGAAAAGTCTTACTTACTTTTTGATGGCAAGTCAATGAGCAGCGCTTCTTCGGCCTCTGAAATAAAGCAGTTAAAAAGAGAACATTAAAGAGTTGTAAACATGAGGCTCAAAGGTCTGTGGGGAAGAGTGAATATGTCATGACAACAGGTTTCAATAGGCTCTTGCTACTAGCTGTTGACTTTCAAATGTCTGGCCATCGTAAACAAAGCACCTTGGACTTGTTCCACTACGACAAGCAATAACCTTGAGTTAATACTGCTACCATGGTAGGGAGTTAAGGAATGTCAAGTTTAAATGCCTGCAGGCTTTACAAGAGAGGGGCTCTGCATCACAATCAGCTGTCTGTTGGTACAGGAACCGTTCTATATCAAATCTCTGAAATCTGCTCTGAACTGTAGCAGTTCAATAACATTTCCAAAGCATTTCCTTAGCATGCACTGCAAACAATGGTACCATTCAATAACACTTCCCAAACATTTAGCCTAGTTACATTTAGTTTTTCAATGGTAGGCATACATGGAATTTAAAAGGTGAATTGAGACCCGGTGGTCACTTACCTCGCACAGTCTGAAAATGACTGTTGATGGGTATGGACAACTGATGTACCAGACAGGACACAACAGTATCAGGGTTAGCCGAAACACCTAACCTGGAGGGAGGGAGAGGAGGAAATTATCTTTGAATACAGCACCCTACATGGTTGGTCTTCAGATAGGAAGTTTCATTTCATCTCATTTGCATAAAACCTCATGTAGTATAGTGAGCAAGAGAGGTGTTGTCATAGTGCTTTTACAGACTTCCCTAAAACATTTAAGTGGCAAAAGATCAACGTAAACAGAACTTATGTAACTTAGCCCAAACAGTTGCCGTTCATGATGCAAGATATTCAAATGCAAGCGCAATGAAAAGTAACTGATTAGGTATTTATGTTAGAGCTTCAGAGCTGTGATGTGTGGGTTAATGTAGGGTCATATTTCTCTCCCTGATGACGACAATGCAACAGCCAAAGCATCAGTGAACTGAAGTCGATTCCAACCGAAATCCATGCAAGACATTCAAATAAATGAGAGCCTCATATGAAAATGATCACAAGGCCTGAGCTTTAATCCAACTCAAATGGAGCGTCTGTCTGAGCTGTGATGAGGGTTAATGTAGGTCAAGTCTCACTCCCTACCAATGACTGTACAGCAGCAGGCAGGGCGTCAGAACATGTCCACACTTCCTTTCAACTCTTAACAAGAAATGTGATTACTGTGCAGAGGTGGAACATGATGCAACCCTGGCTGCTTGTCTGAATGTGTCAGGTCAGGACACTCTGTTCCAAATAGGCTAGCTGGAGATGGCACCGTAAGTAGTATACCCAACTTCTCTTCCAAAACACCCCTATAAAGTCCCTTGTCATTATATATAGACCTAATAGGTTCCACCTATCATCAACAAGTAGACCTAATAATACTATGGCAAACTCTGTCCCTCCAGTTCAATGTGTGACAGAACTGGGCGATAACTCTAACTCTAACCCATATTGCGATAAATTCCATGAATTGATGCGACCACGATAGATCATAACATAGATGTCTACCACATTTTAACGTTTTTTAAATTATCCTTTAAGCTACTACTAGTTTGATGGCTGTAGCCATCAATTGTCCCATTAACGATCAACCATACCTTATTTAATTTCATAACTTATAGGCTAGTATAGACGACTTAACTTTATCGTAATGAAATGCCTGCGATAAGTGATCGTGTCGATAGTTTTCAGTTTATCGTCCCAGCTCTAGAGTGACATAACATAATTGAAAACTCATTTGACATTGGAAGTACACATGCCTGACATCTTCCCCTCCTGGTACCTCTCCTGGTAATCACTCATTTATGAGTGGTCTAAGGCACTGCATCTCAGTCCAAGAGGCGACACTACAGTCCCTGGTTCCGCCATAGGGCGGGGCACAATTGGCACAGCGTCGTCCGAGATTGACCGTGGTAGGCTGTCATTGTAAATAAGAATTTGTTCTTAACTGACTTGCCTAGATAAATAAATTATAAATCTCAGCCTATGAGAGCATAGCATAGGCCTACTACTCAGACTAGAGCAGGGCTTAGATTAAGTTCACTTTATTCACCAATTGTACACAATGTCCAACCGAAATGTGACTTCCACTTCATCCCAACCTCTGAAAGACTCACTTACAGTGCATTCAGAAAGTATTCAGACCCCTTGACTTATTCCACATTGTTACATTACAGCCGTATTTTAAAATTGATTCAATATTTTTTCTCAATCTAAACACTATACCCCATAATGACACATCAAAAACAGGTTTTCTAATTTTAAAAAACAACAACTGAAATACGTTATTTATTTACATAAGTATTCAGACCCTTTGCTATGAGACTTGAAATTGAGCTCAAGTGCATCCTGTTTCCATTGATCATCCTAGAGATATTTTTACAGCTTCATTAGAATCCACCTGTGGTAAATTCAATTGATCGGACATGATTTGGAAAGGCACACACCTGTCTATATAAGGTCCCACAGTTGCCAGTGCATATCAGAGCAAATACCAAGCAATGAGGTCGAAGGATTGTCCGTGGAACTCTGGGACAGGATTGTGTCGAAGCACTGGGGAAGATCTGGGGAAGCGTACCAAAACAATGTCTGCAGCATTGAAGGTCCCCAAGAACACAGTGGCCTCCATCATTCTTAAATGGAAGTAGTTTGGAACCACCAAAACTCTTCCAAGAGCTGGCTCTGACAGAGCTCCGGAGTTCCTCTGTGGAGATGGGAGAACCATCCAGAAGGACAACCATCTCTGCAGCACCAATCAGGCCTTTATGGTAGAGTGGCCAGACGGAAGCCACTCCTCAAAAGGCACATGGCAGCCCGCTTGGAGTTTGCCAAAAGGCACCTAAAGGACTCTCAGACCATGAGAAACAACATTCTCTGGTCTGATGAAACCAAGATTAAACTCTTTGGCCTGGATGCCAAGTGTCACGTCTGGAAGAAACCTGGTCCCATCCCTACGGTGAAGCATGGTGGTGGCAGCATCATGATGTGGGGATGTTTTTCTGCAGCAGGGGCTAATAGTCTAGTCAGGATCGAGGGAAAGATGAACGGAGTAAAGTACAGAGAGCCTTGATGACCTGCTCCAGAGCGCTCAGGACGTCAGACTGGGGCGAAGGTTCACCTTCCAACAGGACAATGACCCTAAGCACACAGCCAAGACAACGCAGGAGTGGCATCGGGACAAGTCTCTGAATATCCTTGAGTGGCCCAGCCAGAGCCCGGACTTGAACCCGATCGAACATCTCTAGAGAGACCTGAAAATAGCTGTGCAGTGATGCTCCCCATCCAACCTGACAGAGCTTGAGAGGATCTGCAGAGAGGATTGGGAGAAACTTCCCAAAATACAGGTGTTCCAAGAAGACAAGGCTGTAATCACTGCCAAAGGTACAGTGGGGAAAAAAAGTATTTTGTCAGCCACCAATTGTGCGAGTTCTCCAACTTAAAAAGATGAGAGAGGCCTGTAATTTTCATCATAGGTACACCTCAACTATGACAGACAAAATTAGAAAAAAAATCCAGAAAATCACATTGTAGGAGTTTTTATGAATATATTTGCAAATTGTGGTGGAAAATAAGTATTTGGTCAATAACAAAAGTTTATCTCAATACTTTGTTATATACCCTTTGTTGGCAATGACAGAGGTCAAACGTTTTCTGTAAGTCTTCACAAGGTTTTCACACACTGTTGCTGGTATTTGGGCCCATTCCTCCATGCAGATCTCCTCTAGAGCAGTGATGTTTTGGGGCTGTTGCTGGGCAAAACGGACTTTCAACTCCCTCCAAAGATTTTCTATGGGGTTGAGATCTTCTTTCGAAGCCACTCCTTCGTTGCCCGGGCAGTGATTTTGGGATCATTGTCATGCTGAGACCCAGCCACGTTTCATCTTCAATGCCCTTGCTGATGGAAGGAGGTTTTCACTCAAAATCTCACGATACATGGCCCCATTCATTCTTTCCTTTACACGGATCAGTCGTCCTGGTCCCTTTGCAGAAAACAGCCCCAAAGCATGATGTTTCCACCCCCATGCTTCACAGTAGGTATGGTGTTCTTTGGATGAAACTCAGTATTCTTTGTCCTCCAAACACGACGAGTTGAGTTTTTACCAAAAAGTTATATTTTGGTTTCATCTGACCATATGACATTCTCCCAATCTTCTTCTGGATCATCCAAATGCTCTCTAGCAAAGTTCAGACGGGCCTGGACATGTACTGGCTTAAGCAGGGGGACACGTGTGGCACTGCAGGATTTGAGCCCCTGGCGGCGTAGTGTGTTACTGATGGTAAGCTTTGTTACTTTGGTCCCAGCTCTCTGCAGGTCATTCACTAGGTCCCCCCCATGTGGTTCTGGGATTTTTGCTCACCATTCTTGTGATCATTTTGACCCCACGGGGTGAGATCTTGCGTGGAGCCCCAGATCGAGGGAGATTATCAGTGGTCTTGTATGTCTTCCATTTCCTAATAATTGCTCCCACAGTTGATTTCTTCAAACCAAGCTGCTTACCTATTGCAGATTCAGTCTTCCCAGCTGGTGCAGGTCTACAATTTTGTTTCTGGTGTCCTTTGACAGCTCTTTGGTCTTGGCCATAGTGGAGTTTGGAGTGTGACTGTTTGAGGTTGTGGACAGGTGTATTTTATACTGATAACAAGTTCAAACAGGTGCCATTAATACAGGTATCGAGTGGAGGACAGAGGAGCCTCTTAAAGAAGAAGTTACAGGTCTGTGAGAGCCAGAAATCTTGCTTGGTTGTAGGTGACCAAATACTTATTTTCCACCATCATTTGCAAATAAATTCATTAAAAAAACCTACAATGTGATTTTCTGGATTTTTTTTCTCATTTTGTCTGTCATAGTTGAAGTGTGCCTATGATGAAAATTACAGGCCTCTCTCATCTTTTTAAGTGGGAGAACTTGCACAATTGGTGGCTGACTAAATACTTATTTGCCCCACTGTACTTCAACAAAGTACGGTGTAAAGGGTCTGAATACTTACATAAATATGATAGTTATTCTTTTTTTTAAATCAATTTGCACACAAAGCAAACATTTTTGAACAGGGCTGTAAACGTAACAAAATGCTGAAAAAGTCAAGGGGTCTGAATATTTTCAGAATGCAATGTACATATATACAGGTTGGAGCAGGGGGCTGTTAGATACATACAAGTTGGAGCAGGGGGCTGTTAGATACATAGAGGTTAAAGCAGGGGGCTGTTAGATACATAGAGGTTGGAGCAGGGGGCTATTAGATACATACAGGTTGGCGCAGGGGGCTGTTAGATACATACAAGTTGGAGCAGGGGGCTGTTAGATACATAGAGGTTGGAGCAGGGGGCTATTAGATACATACAGGTTGGAGCAGGGGGCTATTAGATACATACAGGTTGGAGCAGGGGGCTGTTAGATACATACAAGTTGGAGCAGGGGGCTGTTAGATACATAGAGGTTGGAGCAGGGGGCTGTAAGATACATACAAGTTGGAGTAGGGGGCTGTTAGATACATACAAGTTGGAGTAGGGGGCTGTTAGATAGGGTGTTAGATACATGCAGGTTGGAGCAGGGGGCTATTAGATACATACAGGTTGGAGCAGGAGGCTGCTAGATACATAGAGGTTGGAGCAGGGGCTGTTAGATACATAGAGGTTGGAGCAGGGGGCTGTTAGATACATAGAGGTTGGAGCAGGTTAAGTGCCTTGGCTCAGTGTGTACATAGTTTTAATGCATTTAGGTAGTCGACCACGGAGTTTGTGTGCGCTCTCATGTGAGTCTCATTAGAGTGGTGGTGGGATACAGACATAATAAGCAGCGTGATGGCTGACACTGGGGCTAACCTCTGTCTCTCTACTGCACACACACACCAGCTGAAATGGTCCTGAGTATTATCACACACTAAACAAAAACATCAAACAAGCAACCATGTTCAGAGCTGATGACTGAGAATCTCCTCATGTGCTGGCTGTCAGATAAAGCCTAGAGTGGTGCTGTAAACCCAGGCTTCTCAAAGTGGGGAGGTACTGCAGGGGGTCCGTGCCCAGATATCAAAACAATATATAAAAACATCTGACTGCAGGAAAAGCCACTTTGGCAGCTGACTGCGTCAACATGAGATTCGGACATGAAAACCACTAGGCAATCTGAGGTTTGTAATAAATGGTCTGCATGCATTTGGCAGTGAACTCCCATCAGGACACAGCCTGCGGATCAATTCAGGCATGCTGCACCGGTCTATTGTTTTATGCTGTAGTGCTGCACTGTGTCTTTCTAGAGGCATAGCTGTCAATCATCACTCACCCTCAAACATTATGCTGCTAAAAACATAATGAGGAACCTTGTAATGCAAGGTAGACTACAGAATACCATGGCAAACATTGGTATGGTCTTTCTGCATAGTCTTGTACAGATGGCCCACACAAGCAAAAATGTCCTGCAAGTAGCAGTCGGACAGGAAGAGGTTTTGCAATGCAATGTTTCATCTCAAATTGTACACCACTGCTTGACAGAAATAAACCTGACCACTTGGGTACAACTCATCATTATGACCCAGTATGGGTGAGAAAGGCAGATATGAATGAACATACATTTTCAGACACTGAGTTCTCTAATGTTAGTACTTACATAAACTCCCCAGAGAACTCAATCAGTGACAGTAGCCTGGGCTCCTTCTGACCGGACAGCCTTACCTCCTGTCCTCTTACAGTTTGAGCATCACTATTAAGGAACCAGCAGCAATGATGAGAGGGCAGGGACACACACTAGGGCAGGCTAGAACTTGAAGATGAAACTACAAATAGGCCGAGTGACCAGAATATTGGCTATGATTTGGTCAACAAATATTTAACCACACTAGCTATTCCAGACTGTTGTCTATTCAAGGTTGTTGTGAAATACTTCAAATGGAGCTATATGTTAATAACAATGGAAGACGTGTATAAGGCTTATGTGGTATTATTGAGAGAAACAATGTTAAGCTAGTTAGTACAGTTGCACAACCTACAAACAGTAAGTCATCATGACCACATACTGTATGGACCAAGTAACTGGTTATTTGGTTACATTGTTTTGGAAACTGAAGCAAAAAGCAAGAGTTTTTAGGCTGTTGAGATTCCAAGACATGCACAGCTGGACAGAGCCATAGAGATCCTATTTAATTCTATTTTGTATTATAATTCTATGGACAGAATATTCCTAGCTAGCTAACTAGGCTTACTGGGTTAACAAATCAAACTTCATGGATGCAAATGCAGAGAACAAGGACTGTAAGAGTCTAATCCGTGGTAAAAATATATAAAATAAAATAATTTAAAAAGCTGAAATGTAATAAAATAATATATATCTAAAAGAACTGAATGACTAAAAGACTAAGAGCACCCTGTGGAAAAACAAAGATAAAAAGGTGTTAAAGATCTCTTTAAAAAATGCCCACAGTTTCACAGTTTAAAAACTCAGGTTCTCTGGCAGGCTGTTCCAGGGGCTGAGGGCATAGTAACTAAAGTCTGCCTCTTGGTCCAAGGTTTTGGGATAGTTAAAAGGCTAGTGCCAGAGGAACTGTGGGACCTACTGGGTACATTCTGCAAGTCTGTCATGTATTGGGGTGCACAATCGTGAAGTGATTTAAAGACTAATAAAAGAATATTGTCTAAATAAATTCTAAAACTTTCAAAATCTATTCTAAAACACACAGAAAACAAACACAGAGAATTAAAAACCGGTGTGCTCTCCGTATGGTCTTGGTCAGTTGACCAAAGGCTTTCTTGGGTAGTATTAAATCAACCCTGCTAGTAAAACATGGATCATTATTTCAGTGTCAGACTGAGAAAAACACTAATCAGCTGAAATATTCAGAGTAAACACAACAAAATGTTTGACCTGCAAGACAATATTATTAAAAATATAAAATGCAACCAAACCTAAACAGTTAATTTAGCTGGATAACTTAGCGACCTAAAAACCTATAGCTATGTTAGCATGCTAACAGCTACCTAGTTTTAAAAAAGCAAAACAAAAGAAATGGCAGACTTTCATAAGGATATTGCCAAGCACTGCTCGTCACTCCCGAAGCCCGAGGAGGAATCCATTCTCACCAATATATATTTAGCTACGGGTGGTAACTAATGGTATATACACGGACCGTCCAGACGTTTACCCAAGGAAAGTTCCAGGTGACAGCTGTCTACCGGGACGTTTAACCGGCGGGGGAGTGCTAGGGCCTAGGCTAGTAGTAGTCATGCTATGTTGATATTGCTGTCATGAGAAAATGTTAGTCTGCTCCTGGAAGTTTGTTTTCAGACGCAACTCACGTTCGCAGTCACACAAAATATGCGTGGTAGTTAACCAACGTTAGCTGTGTTTATCAAAATGCCGGTAGCATAGCTAGCTTTTATAATAATGTAATTAGATCGCTAGTAAATCCTCCATGTGGCACCTTGTCTTCAATGCCGTCTTCCCTCCTCTTCAATGTCACAGCTTCCAGATGCCAGGCTGGACAGCTAGCCATCCAGCTGTTACGAAAACCCCGGACTTGCGAGGTGTGGTTACTGCCAGTGTCAGATTTCGCTAATGAGAACATCTATGCTGCGCATCATTTGCGCATATATATTAAAAGAGAATGACCGTCATAATATGGGAAGGGAAAAAAATATTCATTCCCATACACAGGCTACATCAGAACAGTCTGGACGTATATTATCAGAATCATAAGGCCTGCTCCAGCATCAAAGTGTGTTAGCCCAAAGGCCGGCAGATGGAGATATTGATTGAGTCTTTTCCATCATACCGTCCAACGCATTGTATGCAGCCGGCAATACAATCATATCCCCGTGGACCGGTTTGTACCTAAAACATTCTCCATGCAGGCTGCAAATGCATCGATTTCTTCCTTAACTAGATTTAATGGCAAGAAGGGGGGAAATATTATTTATGAAACACCATTTTCCACAACTAAATGTTGCATATTGCATCCAGGTGGTGGAAAATTGAGTTTCATGAAGAAAGTGTTCATATTTTCAGACATTAAATCTAGTTAAGGAGGAAATCGACGCGTTTACAGCCTGCATCGAGAATGTTTTAGGTTGAACCGGTCCACGGGGATACGAGTGTTTGCCGGCTGCATTCAATGCATTTGGACGGTAAAATGAAAGCATGAATACCAGCTCAACATAGCCATCTGCCGGCCTTTGGGCTATATGTGTGGGTATGATGAAAGGTATAGAATACAATTGGTTGCAAATTGATCATACCTTAAGTTAAAGGAATGAGTCCATAAAAACCCCTTTAGCTCCTATTCACTTTATTAGGCTAATACAGTACCTAAGTAGGGACTACGTTTACAAAGCTCTCTGATCCGTTTATGAAAATGATAATCTCTTACCTGGACTAACATGATCAATAATGTGTTTGAGACACAGTTGAACCTATGCGGCAGGAATCCTAGCGGTTAGAGTGTTGGGCCAGTTTTCAAAAGGTTGCCAATTTGAATCCCAGAACGGACAAGGTGAAAAAATCTGATGTGCTCTTGAGCAAGGCACTGAATGATAATGGCTGACCGTGATCCCATTATCCAAGGGTGTTACAGGGGGAGTTGGGATATGCAAAAAAAACACATTTCCAATTGTGAAATAGGACAAATATAAGCACCCACCAAATTATTATTATATGCTTGATGGACAGTTTAGTGTAGGCTACATTAAGATCAAATCAAATGTATTTATAAAGCCCAGTTGTCACAAAGTGGTTATACAGAATCCCATCCTAAAACCCCAAACAACAAGCAATGCAGAAGCACAGTGACTAGGAAAAACTCCCTAGAAAGGCAGGAACCTAGGAAGAAACTTAGAGCGGAACCAGGCTCTGATGGGTGGCCAGTCCTCTTCTGGCTGTGCCGGTGGAGATAGTACATGGCCATGACCAGCAGGGTCATTTAGAGGTCAAGACAGCAGGCGTGGTAGAGGGAGAGAGAGTCCTCTTTACAGTTGAAGTCATTTAATAGTACAAAATCAAACAAACATTTGATTTGACTCAGTGCAACTGAAATTGATCTGTAATTTCCCAAAACTTCAAAGCAATAAGTTGAAAGACCTCACCAACTAAAACCATGATGTCATGTTATTGTGTGTATTGTTCACTCAAGTCATCTCAATATAAAGAGGTTAGGTCACCACATCATATACTACCAGAGTTGGGTAGGTTACTTCTGAACGTTATCTGTTACAGTTACTACTTACCTATCAAAATTGTATTCAATAGCGTAACTTTTGGATTCCACAAATTCAGTAATGTAATGTGATTACTTTCAGTTACTTTTGAATTACTTTCCCCTTCAGAAGCGTTAGAAGAAGACAAAAAGGATCCAACAACAAACTTCAACTTGCTCCTTTTTTCCATGCTGAATTGAATGTCATTGAGAAAACAGAAAGGTTTCATAATGAAAAAATAAATATCGGAAAAATCCTTTCTGAATTTAAAAGTAATCCAAGAAGTAATCATCGTTGGACTAGTAAACGGAAGTTTGCAAGTTCAAATCCCCGAGCTGACAAGGTACAAATCTGTCGTTCTGCCCCTGAACAGGCAGTTAACCCACTGTTCCTAGGCTGTCATTGAAAATAAGAATTTGTTCTTAACTGACTTGCCTAGTAAAATAAAGGTCAAATTAAAAAATGTAATCTAGTTTTTCAAAAGTATCTGTAATCTGATTACAATATTGTCACTGGTAATGTAACTGATTAATTTTTTGTAAACAGATTATATGTAACATTTACATGTAATCAGTTACTCCCCAACCCTGTATACTACGTATATTAAGGAAAGGTGGATCACATGAAATAACAAGAAAATAATTGGTACTAAATGTTCATTTTCAGTCCATGATTAATGTGTTGTTGCTGTCTATTCCCACCAGCTTCCCCGTGGATTCTCAGGTATTGCAGGCCTTTTAGAATATAATACCATACAATAAATCCCTGTAGATATTCAGACACTGCAGGCCTTGATCCCCCAGCTCTGTCAAGTCCTTGACGTCCCTCACCACGGTGGAGCGCAGGCCGAACAGACAGAGCAGGAAGACTAGACCGGGGCAGATCCCTAAGACAAAGTAGAGGACTACTCTCTCTGGAAGACCTGTGGATGGAGGGATGATACACTAGTCTTGGGTGAAACTAGCATGACATTGTTTAATGAGGAATAAATAGAAGAACTAGCATGATATTGTTCAATGAGGAATAAATAGAAGAACTATCATGATATTGTTCAATGAGGAATAAATAGAAGAACTATCATATTGTTCAATGAGGAATAAATAAAATAACTAGCATGACATTGTTCAATGAGGAATAAATAGAAGAACTAGCATAATATTATTCAATGAGGAATAAATAGAAGAACTATCATGATACTGTTCAATGAGGAATAAATAGAAGAACTATCATGATATTGTTCAATGAGGAATAAATAGAAGAACTATCATGATATTGTTCAATGAGGAATAAATAGAAGAACTATCATGATATTGTTCAATCAGGAATAGATAGAAAAACTAGGAGGATATTGTTCAATGAGAAATAGATAGAAGTAACATGATATTATTCAATGAGGAATAAATGGAAGAACTAGCAGGATATTGTTCAATGCGGAATACATAGAAGACAAAGCCTATGTTGACAGCTATACAATCAAGAGAGTTACATTTGGTTGGCCTGGTCCCAGATCTGTTTATGCTGTCTTTCCATCTCCTACAGCTATACAGCACAAACAGATCTGGGACCAGGCTAACGATTGGTGCCTGCTGATCATTAAAGTAAAACAAGGCATACTATATACAGTACAAAAAGCCCTGCGTATGAGAAACCAGCCTACATGCACACAGCAAACAATAGACATACCCAGTAAAGATTTCAAGAGAGTTGGTATGAAACACGTTTTGAGACCTGATGATGCTGGGGCCGGTGTACCAGTAACAAAACACTGATACACTGATAGACAAGGACAGTCACACACATTTAAAATACAATTATATACAAACAATACAACTAAAATAATACAAATACAATAAAAAATAATGAGTGTGTGTGTGTGTGTTAAAGTGTGTGTGTTAGTGTGTCTGTGTGTGTTTGTGTCTTAAAGTGTTTGTGTTTTAAAGTGTGTCTGTGTATGTGTTTGTGTGTTAAAGTGTGTGTGTTAAAGTGTGTCTGTGTGTCCCCTCACAGTCCCCGCTGTTCCATGATATGTTGTTGAATCTTTTTTTTAAAGATAATTTTGCTGTTTGCTTGAGTAATTGGAGATGGAAGGGAGTGATGGCAACACGTCACTCAGGGCAGGTGGGCTGAGCCCCACCTGTTTTTTGGGGGGTAGTTGCTGGTTTTGCATGTTATTTTGGCATTAATATGTGTCAGATATCAGTATCAACAAACAATGTAAAAAGTAAATAAATAGCCTCTTATCCGCTAGTTGTCCCCTTATGCCATAGTTTGTACATCTCAATTGTCAGTAAAAACCACATTTGTTTAAGCAAGTCACCATTTCAGCTGTGTTTTTTAAGGCAGTAAATGAGGCTGAATGAACTGTTTCGCTGCCAGACAAGGCTCCGCTGATAGCCAGGTGTATTTGATTATGCAGACAATCTGGAATTTTCATTACAGTAATACTTCTCATAAAAACTAGGAGATGCTATTCATCTCTGGTCAACCCTCAACCCAGAAAGACTGGCATGCATGCTGTTGATGTTAGTTCTGTATGTGCAATTAAGGGAAAGGCGTGCTGCTCCGTTTTGAGCGAACTGCAGCTTTGCAGGCATATTACCAGACAGTAATCAAGATGGAATGATACCAGAGACTGAACATCTAGATCTTTGTGTTACACAGATCATCTTTTTGTAACAGCCATACCCCTCCCCATCTTCACAACTTGGTCAATATGACTTGACCATGATAATTGACCATCTAGTGTTGCACCTAGGAATTTAGCTTCCTCAGCTTCCTCAACGGTCACACCCTTTATATGCAACATTATCAATAACATCAAAGGCTGCCCTGAAATATAACAATACAGCTCCAACTATCCTCTTATAATCTATATCTTTTAACCAATCATCAGTCATCTGAGTCAGTGCAGTACAAGTTGAGGGCCTTTCTCTATATGCATGCTGAAAGTCAGTAGTTAACTTGTTCTCTGAAAAATAGCATTGTATTTGGTCAAACACAATTCCCACCATCAGTTTACTAAGAGCATGCAGCAAACTGATTGAGCGGCTGTTAGAGCCAGCAAAGGGTGCTTTACAGTTTCACAATTAACACACGTTTGCTGAAACTACATCTCAGGTACTCAAAACAGTTAGCCAATTTCTCCAAACCCCACAGACATCTTGCAAAATGAAACACAGCAATCAAAATAATCTACTCCCTGCTCAAAATAAAAACATACATCAAATGAATCTAACTTTGTGAAAATGAAGATCACACTAATGGGACATTCAAAACACTACTATCAGAACCTATTTCAGTGTAAAGACTATGATTTTGTTGTACTGTATTTGTTTGTGTGTACTCAAACTAGAACGTAACACAATTGCAAAAATGTACGTTTTATATTTCAACATTTATCAATACATGTCAAACAGCTTACTGTATGCACACATACAGTAAAAAAGCAAACATACAGCAAATATATTTTGCATATTCAAAGGAATAAAAATAGGCCTATTTGTACTACTGTACGTTAGATCAATTGTACAGAATAGATAAAGAAACTTTCAAAATACAGTAAAATCATAAGTCAGGAAACAAATACTCCATTGCAAAAACAAAATCAGTCATATCTGTTGTTTTGGCCCAGCAACAGATTTTCATCAACATCACAGGCGAAATTCTCATTGGCCAGACAGCGGGGGAAATACCTTCTGGCATGACTCATCCACCCCTGAAAGGACCGGAATGTCACCACAGGTCTCCCCATTGCCTGGAGAACAGCCATACGTTCATGGGGTGTGCGATCATACACCTTCCACCCCCATGCGGAAAACAAATCAATGGGATTGAGAAATGGTGCATATGGTGTGAGATAGAGAATTGTAAACCTGGGATGGTCATGGGAGCAGTAGCAAAACTCGCGTTGTCCCAAATCAGAACATACATTTGCTGCTCAGGATCGCCTGGCCCTCTCTGCTCTGTCTGAAAAAGATTGTCATGTAAAGTGTTCAGGAAATTAAGGAGATGGGCAGTGTGTATGTTCCAAGGGTGGCATGGCAGTGGAGGACCCCATTGTGGCTCATAGCTGCGCATATGGTGACATTTCCCTCGCGCTGGTCAGATACCTCAATGATGGCGCATTGACCAATGATGCTAAATTGAATCCAGCCTCACTTATGAATATGAGTTCCTGGGGGACAGGACTTGCATCCAACTCCATGATTCTCTGAAATAAGAGTAAATATTGTAATTGCTGTATGGTAAAGTTCACTGGCAACATCAATGAGTCTAATGTTTCAGGAGTGTAATACCACTACATTGCTTACTTGCACATATTCGTACAGTTTATCCTTCACTCTTTGGGAATTCCTTTCAAATGGGACTCTGTAGATTTGCTTCATCCGGAGATGGTGTTTCTTAAGGATGTGAGCTATTGTTGATAAGCTCACTGATGTTTTCAGTGTTTTCAATAATCTGTTGTTGGATTTCCGCAGTGTTATGGCATTATTTTCAACTACCATTTGCACAATGGCAGCCTCCACGTACGTGGTGGTCGTCTTTCAGTTCTACAAAAACAAAATAGCATAAAATACAGTAAATACTACAGTAATACAGTATACAAAATAAACATGTTGCAAAGTAGTATATCTCCCAATTTCATACATACAGTAATACATGATACATTGACTTTGTTTCCCCTTACAGTACGTAATGGAATCTACAGTCTTTACTCAGCTTGATGTTGTACTACTGTCAGGTAGTAAAAGTAGTAGAGAGGTCCAATGTCTACAGTACATACCAATTCTCATTTTGGAACGTCCGGATGATGGATGCTACGGTGAAGCAGCTCAGATTGGCCAGCACTCTCTGCCCAGCCTCTTGCATGGTCAAACCATGGTTGACAACATGGTCCACCATAGTCGCCCAAATTTAATCAGAGATTACTCTGTCCACCTCCACCTTTGTCCACCTCCACCTCTCTCTGCCAAATTTGCTTCCTGTCACGTTCGGGCGGCACTCGTGGTCGTCGTCACCGGTCTACTAGCTGCCGCAGATCCCTTTTTTCCTTTTCTGTTTGTTATGTCTGTATTGATTTCACCTGATCCTTGTTTGAGATTTGTTTTAGGGCTATTTAAGCCGGTTAGGCCGACCTGCTTTAGTGCGGGCTTGTTTTCTGTTTGTTTGTGGATGCTTGCGTGTGGTTATGTTCTCGGACCTTTTTGGTGTCCCGTTTTGGGTCGGTCATATTTTGTTCGCCTGTTGTGTTGGCGTTGACCACTTACCCATTGACCGAAATTAAGTCCGTTTTCTATGAATCCTCTGCTCTCTGCGCCTGACTCTGCACCCACCACTCAAATCAAATCAAATGTATTTATATAGCCCTTCGTACATCAGCTGATATCTCAAAGTGCTGTACAGAAACCCAGCCTAAAACCCCAAACAGCAAGCAATGCAGGTGTAGAAGCACGGTGGCTAGGAAAAACTCCCTAGAAAGGCCAAAACCTAGGAAGAAACCTAGAGAGGAACCAGGCTATGTGGGGTGGCCAGTCCTCTTCTGGCTGTGCCGGGTGGAGATTATAACAGAACATGGCCAAGATGTTCAAATGTTCATAAATTACCAGCATGGTCCAATAATAATAAGGCAGAACAGTTGAAACTGGAGCAGCAGCGTGGCCAGGTGGACTGGGGACAGCAAGGAGTCATCATGTCAGGTAGTCCTGGGGCATGGTCCTAGGGCTCAGGTCAGTTGAAACTGGAGCAGCAGCGCGGTCAGGTGGACTGGGGACAGCAAGGAGTCATCATTTCAGGTAGTCCTGGGGCACAGTCCTAGGGCTCAGGTCCTCCGAGAGAGAGAAAGAAAGAGAGAAGGAGAGAATTAGAGAACGCACACTTAGATTCACACAGGACACCGAATAGGACAGGAGAAGTACTCCAGATATAACAAACTAGCCCTAGCCCCCCGACACATAAACTACTGCAGCATAAATACTGGAGGCTGAGACAGGAGGGGTCAGGAGACACTGTGGCCCCATCCGAGGACACCCCCGGACAGGGCCAAACAGGAAGGATATAACCCCACCCACTTTGCCAAAGCACAGCCCCCACACCACTAGCTGTGTGACACTTCCACTGTTCTCCAAACACCGGAGTACTCACCGGGGGCCTTTTTATCCATAACAAAGGTCTGATTTCAAAGTGAACATTTAAGCAATTAGTGTTTGCACATGTGAAGAGTGAAAGAGATCAATTGGTAATTGAGCTTAGCTTGTTGAACAGTGTTGCTTTTCATTTACACACAATATATTTTAGTTGTGAAGGTTGTGTCAAAGGTTGCCAATTGCGTGTTGTGTTTTGTCAAATGTTTATTATACAATTGCAATCTGAGTGTAAAGCTAAACATGTGCCAGTAGTACCGCAGATCTGGTGTCTGGTTCTACTAAATGAGTTACAGGTGAGGGTCATTGTGCCTCATGGGCCAGTTTTAGTGTGTAAACATTTGGGGAAAACTGTAATAATAATACTAATTTATTCAACTTATATAGTGCTGTTCATTATATAAAAAAGTTGATCGACAACCAAGAGACTGAAGGTTGAGAAAGTTCATAACAATAGTTTTTCCACCTCTACCACACTAACTTGATTATTAGATATTTTATACAAAAATATGGTTCACTATTCAATGTTGTCATTTCTCTTAGTTTTTCCACTTTACTAGTGAAATAGTCATGACTGCCAATATCTAAAGGTTTTGTTATAAATGACCCATCAACTTCAATGAACGATGGAGAGGGATTGTGTTTTCTGCCTATGATATCATTTAAGGTATTCCAACTTATTTTTCCATTCTACTTTATGTAATTTGCCTTGGTTTGGTAAAATAGTTTCTTCTTTGTTAAGTTTAGTCACAAAATTTCTCAATTTACAGTATGTCAACCAATCAGCTGAGTAGCCTGACTTGTTTGCCACCTCTTTTGCATCATTTCATTGAACCATAAAAATATTTAATCATCAACCCAGAGGACTCTAACAGTTCTCACAGTTCATTTCTTAACAGGTGAATGCTTGTCAACAATTTGCATGAATCATTTTACAAATACTTCCAGGGATGCATCTAGATTTACTTCCTCATACACATCAGAACAGCATAAATGTTTCACATCGTCACCTTAAAGAGTCCTGTCAAGACGTGTGTGTAGGTGACAGGGAAGTCAGGCGCAGGAGAATCAAACTTGGTATAATGGAGTAGTTTAATAACGTAAAACAAAAACTCCAAAACCAAAGTCCATAATAAAATACATGTGGGCACAAGAACGCGTCACACACCAATCCATAAATCACGAGCATAACAATAAACAATCTCTGACAAGGACATGAGGGGAAACAGAGGGTTAAATACACAACAATTAATGAATGGGATTGGAACCAGGTGTGTAGGAAGACAAAACAAAATCAATGGAAAATGAAACATGGATCAATGATGGCTAGAAGACCGGTGACGTCGACCGCCGAGCACCGCCCAAACAAGGAGAGGCATCGACTTCGGTAGAAGTCGTGACAAGTCCTAAGAAAACATTTTGCATGATCTCTTATGAATTACTTTAGCCCCAACCTTTGGCATTTTGGCTTTCCTTGTTATTATTGTTTTGGGGCAAAACTCTGCAGCATTAGTGAAGATATGATCAATACAAGTGGATGTCCCAGATCCAACATTATTGGTATACACTCTAGTTGGTTGAGTGATAACCTGGGTCATATAATAGGCATTAGACACATTTAGAAGCTTCCTCTTGAGAGGGAATCTAGTTGCTAACCAGTAAATGTTGAGGTCAGCAGGAAAATATACATCTCTGGTAACATCACACACACTAGTAAGCATTGCACACATATCATCCAAATACTGACTGTTAGCACTTGGTTGCCTATAGCAGCACCCCAAAAGACCTCCGGTCACTCACTACATGTGACCTGGTGCCAGGGAAACATGGGTCCCCAAAGCTCTGAGTGTCCCCCTGAACTGAGCAGTTGGCTCGGCCATAACACCTGCACGAGACCGTCTTCAGGGCAGATAGTGACAGACACTCTGAAGGGTAGATATATACTCTGATCAGACGTGGGTCAAATGTCAAATACGTTCAAATGCTTGAACTGTGCTTGATTTAGTCAGATACAAAGAGCCAATGGTGTAGTCCCACAAGCAGTGATGTAAAGTACTGAAGTAAAAATACTTTAAAGTACTACTTGAATAGTTTTTGGGGGTATCTGTACTTTTACTTCACTAGATTCCTAAAGAAAATAATGGACGTTTTCCCTGACATCCAAAAGTACTCGTTACATTTTTCAGGAAAATTGTCAAATTCACAAACTTATTATCAAGAGAACATCCCTGGTCATCCTTTGCCTCTGATCGGGCAGACTCATGAAACACAAATGCTTAGTTTGTAAGTTATTTCTAAGCGTTGGAGTGTGACCCTGGTTATCTGTAAAAAAAATAATTCAAAAAGACAATTGTGCCTTCTGGTTTGCTTAATATAAGCAATTTTAAAGGATTTTTACTTTTGATACTATAGTATATTTTTAAAATTGCATTTACTTTTGATACTTCAGTATATTTAAAACCAAATACTTTTAGACTTTTACTCAAGTAGTATTTTACTGAGTGACTTTCACTTTTACTTGACTCATTTTCTATCAAGGTATGTTTACTTTTACTCAAGTATGACAATTGGGGACTCTTTCCACCACTGACCAAAAGGACAAACTCCAAGCTTAATCAAGCAAAAATATTTGAGATAGGTATTTGACCCTGGTTTGACTCTGATATAAAGTAGGCTATAAAGGTTGAAAACATGCATAGGTTGAGGGTATATCCATATACCTCATGCCTACTCGTGTGTTAGCCATGTGTATGTAGTAAGTGACATATTAGTAACACACTAACACACTATTGATATGCACATTATTTTCATCCTAGTATTTGACCACTAGATGACACTTTAGTTCCCTTTATCAGACCAATGACTGTCTGGTTTCAGACCCATGTCAGGCTGTGGTGCAGATTCCTGAGGACAGTTGAGACTCCCATGCAGCAGGTGGCCAAACGTAGCCGAATTGATAGCCAGGACAGTGTCATTCTTACACACCAGCTTCAGTGTCTTGCTTTCACACAACAAACTTAGTACGGTGATGCTATGAAAGATTAAAACAGCAGTATCATCCCTGACAAAGTGACTGTATAATATATTTCAATAGAATTCGATAATAATATTGTATTTTATTCAGTTAAATAGAAACAGACAAATGTCATTCTAAGTCCGATGATACATTTCCTGATATAGCTGATGTGTCCAGGAATACTTTCTTAGATGTTTTGTCTCCTAAATTCACAACCACAGTTTATGACCGTTTATATTACCCTGTGGACTCGTCTCACCGAGGCTTGTAGGACACAATGAGGTACTTGCTGGTGAGGTTCCCGACCAAACACTGGACTGATGACAGGTATATGACAGGAACGCTGGTCCTGACACTCTGACACCACTTTCGGCAGGGACAAGATAACATAACTTTCAAGTCATTACGTCTCAGGAGTAACCTTGCCTGAGACCTAAGGACTTTCATTAGCTCCCAGAGCAGACTAACACAGTCTTGAGGCATACCAGAGACCCAAGTTCGAACCCACAACTTATTAAATCACTGTTGGAGTTATTCTTGACAGTATGTGATTAATATTATTTAGGTGAAGAGCAACATTTTCATAGACTTGTCAACTTTTGGGGCCAACTGCTGATAACTGCTTCTGTTTTGCTTTCATTAATAGAGGACAACTCTGAGTGGTACGGTACTGTACTCTACCTGGATAGAGGACAACTCTGAGTGGTACAGTACTGTACTCTACCTGGATAGAGGACAACTCTGAGTGGTACAGTACTGTACTCTACCTGGATAGAGGACAACTCTGAGTGGTACAGTACTGTACTCTACCTGGATAGAGGACAACTCTGAGTGGTACAGTACTGTACTCTACCTGGATAGAGGACAACTCTGAGTGGTACAGTACTGTACTCTACCTGGATAGAGGACAACTCTGAGTGGACAACTACCTAGAGGTGGTACAGTACTGAACTTTACCTGGATAGAGGACAACTCAGTAGTGGTAGAGGACAGTACTACTGAACTTTACCTGGATAGAGGACAACTCTGAGTGGTACAGTACTGAACTCTATCTGGATAGAGGACAACTCTGAGTGGTACAGTACTGAACTCTACCTGGATAGAGGACAACTCTGAGTGGTACAGTACTGTACTCTACCTGGATAGAGGACAACTCTGAGTGGTACAGTACTGAACTCTACCTGGATAGAGGACAACTCTGAGTGGTACAGTACTGAACTTTACCTGGATAGAGGACAACTCTGAGTGGTACAGTACTGAACTTTACCTGGATAGAGGACAACTCTGAGTGGTACAGTACTGAACTCTACCTGGATAGAGGACAACTCTGAGTGGTACAGTACTGTACTCTACCTGGATAGAGGACAACTCTGAGTGGTACAGTACTGAACTCTACCTGGATAGAGGACAACTCTGAGTGGTACAGTACTGAACTCTACCTGGATAGAGGACAACTCTGAGTGGTACAGTACTGTACTCTACCTGGATAGAGGACAACTCTGAGTGGTACAGTACTGAACTCTACCTGGATAGAGGACAACTCTGAGTGGTACAGTACTGTACTCTACCTGGATAGAGGACAACTCTGAGTGGTACAGTACTGAACTCTACCTGGATAGAGGACAACTCTGAGTGGTACAGTACTGTACTTTACCTGGATAGAGGACAACTCTGAGTGGTACAGTACTGAACTCTACCTGGATAGAGGACAACTCTGAGTGGTACAGTACTGAACTCTACCTGGATAGAGGACAACTCTGATGGTACAGTACTGAACTTTACCTGGATAGAGGACAACTCTTTATTTTATTTATTTATTTTAATTTAATTTCACCTTTATTTAACCAGGTAGGCAAGTTGAGAACAAGTTCTCAATTACAACCGCGACCTGGCCAAGATAAAGCAAAGCAGTTTGACACATATAACAACACAGAGTTACACATGGAGTAAAACAAACATACAGTCAATAATACAGTAGAAAAATAAGTCTATATACAACGTGAGCAAATGAGGTGAGATAAGGGAGGTAAAGGCAATAAATAGGCCATGGTGGTGAAGTTAATACAATATAGCAATTAAAACACTGGAATGGTAGATTTGACAGTAGATGAGCGAGCAAAGTAGAAATACTGGGGTGCAAAGGAGCTAAATAAATAAATAAAGAAATACAGTAGGGGAAGAGGTAGTTGTTTGGGCTATTTATAGATGGGCTATGTACAGGTGCAGTGATCTGTGAGCTGCTCTGACAGCTGGTGCTTAAAGCTAGTGAGGGAGATTTTTGTAGTTCTTCTACTCTGAGTAGTACAGTACTGTACCCGACCTGGATAGCAAAAGAGGAAGTGCATTCAGTGTTGTCCTTGGTTATGTTTCTGTTTGCGTGGGCGACACAAGTTCTTGCTTGGGACACGGCGTCTGTAGAACGCTGACAGGATGGATACAGAGGCCCTGGAGGGACACTTGATAGACAGGGTGTCCCCATCACAGGCATGAGCAGTGTGGTTTCTCAGGACTGAAAAGGAACAGATGGTTTGCACAGAGAAGAGACTTAAACCTCACGCATCAACCTGGTGTCCTGCTGTTGATCAAAATGTCCTATCACCACCTCTAAAGAAATGTAGCATCAATTTCACATAGAAATTGTTCTAACAAATAGGCCCTAAACAGAGTGGATGGAGATTATTATGCAGAAATACTGCACTGTTATTGATTCTACATTTAACAGGCAGGCAATCTCAGCCAAATGCCAACAGTACAATATGACGCTGGTCAAACACCATGTCAAATGTAATCTCTCAGGAGTGGTTTTAATCATCTTTTTATTACTTGACAAGCTGTTCAGAGTTTATGAAACATATGTCAGACATAAAGGATGACGTCACATCCAAGAAGCCGTATAAGGCTTGATACACTTGAACCAAGACTAAATAGAGATAGTAGTAAATAATTTGCCATACAAATCGAAGATCCGACCTAACACAGAATTTGTTTTCTGTTCCTAAGTCATCATCTTTTAACAATGAAATTACATGGCCTCTCCTAAACCCTCTTGGCTGGTTTCCCAGAAACAGATAAGCCTATCCTGGACTAAAAAGCACTTTATATTGAGAATCTCCTTTAATTGAACATGCTTCTTAACCATAGCTTAATCTGCAAGAGCAAACAAACAGTTTGACACATTACACAATGTGTGTCCTGTGTCATTGTCCTCATGGTCACCCAGCCATGGTTACAAGAGGGTTGTGTCCCAAACACTGGGAGTATCTCCTGAGCAGTGTTGTAGTATGATACATAGACCTAGAAAAACACATAGGAGAACAGAGTTCATAATAGAGTTGGATCCATAGAAATAGAATCCCCTAGAAAGGACAAAACGTTGACTTAAATGGGTATTATTCATTCTAGTCATTCTTATTCTATGGTTCGGTCTGCCCTCATCCCATTGTCACGATATCCTGGGCCATAGAAATAGAATGACTAGACGGAATATAATTTCTAGTCATTCTAGTCATTTCTTCTTCCTGACCCCACTATGACTCTTCCTGGCTGGGTCTGTTTTGTGTTCCCCAGTGACAGGCAGCTCCACAGAGCCCCAGTAGGGCAGTACCAGGCTCTCCCTCACAATAAGCTATTCTTAGGGCAGCTCATAGCTCACACCCGTACACAGATGTTGATCCCTGTAAGGATCAAATATAATGTAGCAGTAGAGTGACAACGGCAAGCCCCCAGACAGAGGCAACACTGGTCAGTGGCGGTCACCCCTCGTGTGGACTGGCTGTCTATCTTGTCCAAACAAATCATCATGTAACATCTGTTTGTTGTCATGATGATGTGTCTTTCATTCGTCGATAAAGATGCAACCAGGACAACACAAATAAATCACTGCTATTATCTCAAATGGATGTCAATGTCATTCTTATTTAACAACAAAAAATGACTATTACTATCATTCTAGATTCCCTTTGATATGTGTGTTGAAACAGATCATCGTGATGGCCAATCTCAGTGATATGTGTGTTGAAACAGATCATCGTGATGGCCAATCTCAATGATATGTGGCTTGAAACAGATCGTCGTGATGGCCATTCTCAGTGATATGTGTGTTGAAACAGATCGTCGTGATGGCCAATCTCAGTGATATGTGTGTTGAAACAGATCATCGTAATGGCCAATCTCAGTGATATGTGTGTTGAAACAGATCATCGTGATGGCCATTCTCAGTGATATGTGTGTTGAAACAGATCATCGTGATGGCCAATCTCAGTGATATGTGTGTTGAAACAGATCATCGTGATGGCCATTCTCAGTGATATGTGTGTTGAAACAGATCATCGTGATGGCCATTCTCAGTGATATGTGTGTTGAAACAGATCATCGCGATGGCCATTCTCAGTGATATGTGTGTTGAAACAGATCGTCGTGATGGCCATTCTCAGTGATATGTGTGTTGAAACAGATCGTCGTGATGGCCATTCTCAGTGATATGTGTGTTGAAACAGATCGTCTTGATGACCACACTCAATGATATGTGTGCTGAAACAGATCGTCGTGATGGTCATTCTCAGTGATATGTGGAGAATTTAACAAGAATTGTAATATTTTCAGAATTAAAAAGACTATTCTAATTTATTTATGTTGTTTTAATTGAACCTTTATTTAACCAGGAAGGGCTCATTGAGATTTGAAATCTCTTTTTCAAGAGTGTCCGGCCTAAATTCCCTATAAAGTGCATCACCTCGGCTAAAGCCCTATTGGGCCTAGTCAAAGGTAAAGCATTCCATTGCGAACAGGGTGCCATTTGGGATGCGGACAGTGTCTTGTGGACGCTTCCTCTCTACAGAGCATGTAGTGCTGAGGGAGCAGTACCAGCATCTACCCCCCCCTCCCCACCCCCACACTCTTTCTCTACAGCAACAATGAAGGTCAAAAACACTGCACTCACCGGAGCAATGTGGAGCGGACCATGATCTGTGTGTGTTCAGAGCCGGGATAATGAAGAGGGACAGAGACCAGCAGGACCTCCAGAAGCTCCATGGGCTGGTCATGGTGCCCATCCTACATTACAGACCACCAGGGGGGTTAACCACTACGAGATGCTGCTTGGCTGTTACTGACCATGAGCGAGTGGTTAGGATGTTGTGGTGATGATACCTGTTGTCTTAACCCTGTTCACAGTCAAAAATAACATCTGACAGCTTCTGTGTGTGTTCAGATTCAGCGTGTTTAATAGTCACATCTATAGGGTTGAGTCAGATTGCTTAATAGTCACATGTACAGGATTGATTCAGATTGTTTAATAGTCACATGTACAGGATTGATTCAGACTGTTTAATAGTCACAAGTACAGGATTGATTCAGACTGTTTAATAGTCACATGTACAGGATTGATTCAGACTGTTTAATAGTCACATGTACAGGATTGATTCAGACTGTTTAATAGTCACATGTACAGGGTTGATTCAGACTGTTTAATAGTCACATGTACAGGGTTGATTCAGACTGTTTAATAGTATGTACAGGGTTGATTCACAGTCACATGTACAGGGTTGATTCAGACTGTTTAATAGTCACATGTACAGGGTTGATTCAGACTGTTTTTAATAGGGTCACATGTACACAGGGTTGATTCAGACTGTTTAATAGTCACATGTACAGGGTTGATTCAGACTGTTTAATAGTCACATGTACAGGGTTGATTCAGACTGTTTAATAGTCACATGTACAGGATTGATTCAGACTGTTTAATAGTCACATGTACAGGGTTGATTTAGACTGTTTAATAGTCACATGTACAGGATTGATTCAGACTGTTTAATAGTCACATGTACAGGATTGATTCAGACTGTTTAATAGTCACATGTACAGGATTGATTCAGACTGTTTAATAGTCACATGTACAGGATGGATTCAGACTGTTTAATAGTCACATGTACAGGGTTGATTTAGACTGTTTAATAGTCACATGTACAGGGTTGATTCAGACTGTTTAATAGTCACATGTACAGGGTTGATTCAGACTGTTTAATAGTCACATGTACAGGATTGATTCAGACTGTTTAATAGTCACAAGTACAGGATTGATTCAGACTGTTTAATAGTCACATGTACAGGATTGATTCAGACTGTTTAATAGTCACATGTACAGGATTGATTCAGACTGTTTAATAGTCACATGTACAGGGTTGATTCAGACTGTTTAATAGTCACATGTACAGGATTGATTCAGACTGTTTAATAGTCACATGTACAGGGTTGATTCAGACTGTTTAATAGTCACATGTACAGGGTTGATTCAGACTGTTTAATAGTCACATGTACAGGGTTGATTTAGACTGTTTAATAGTCACATGTACAGGGTTGATTCAGACTGTTTAATAGTCACATGTACAGGGTTGATTCAGACTGTTTAATAGTCACATGTACAGGGTTGATTTAGACTGTTTAATAGTCACATGTACAGGGTTGATTCAGACTGTTTAATAGTCACATGTACAGGGTTGATTCAGACTGTTTAATAGTCACATGTACAGGTTGATTCAGACTGTTTAATAGTCACATGTACAGGATTGATTCAGACTGTTTAATAGTCACATGTACAGGGTTGATTCAGACTGTTTAATAGTCACATGTACAGGGTTGATTCAGACTGTTTAATAGTCACATGTACAGGGTTGATTCAGACTGTTTAATAGTCACATGTACAGGGTTGATTCAGACTGTTTAATAGTCACATGTACAGGGTTGATTCAGACTGTTTAATAGTCACATGTACAGGGTTGATTCAGACTGTTTAATAGTCACATGTACAGGGTTGATTCAGACTGTTTAATAGTCACATGTACAGGTTGATTCAGACTGTTTAATAGTCACATGTACAGGGTTGATTTAGACTGTTTAATAGTCACATGTACAGGATTGATTCAGACTGTTTAATAGTCACATGTACAGGGTTGATTCAGACTGTTTTATAGTCACATGTACAGGGTTGATTCAGACTGTTTAATAGTCACATGTACAGGGTTGATTCAGACTGTTTAATAGTCACATGTACAGGGTTGATTCAGACTGTTTAATAGTCACATGTACAGGGTTGATTCAGACTGTTTAATAGTCACATGTACAGGTTGATTCAGACTGTTTAATAGTCACATGTACAGGATTGATTCAGACTGTTTAATAGTCACATGTACAGGGTTGATTCAGACTGTTTAATAGTCACATGTACAGGCTTGATTTAGACTGTTTAATAGTCACATGTACAGGATTGATTCAGACTGTTTAATAGTCACATGTACAGGGTTGATTCAGACTGTTTAATAGTCACATGTACAGTATTGATTCAGACTGTTTAATAGTCACATGTACAGGGTTGATTCAGACTGTTTAATAGTCACATGTACAGGGTTGATTCAGACTGTTTAATAGTCACATGTACAGGGTTGATTCAGACTGTTTAATAGTCACATGTACAGGGTTGATTCAGACTGTTTAATAGTCACATGTACAGGGTTGATTCAGACTGTTTAATAGTCACATGTACAGGGTTGATTCAGACTGTTTAATAGTCACATGTACAGGGTTGATTCAGACTGTTTAATAGTCACATGTACAGGGTTGATTCAGACTGTTTAATAGTCACATGTACAGGGTTGATTCAGACTGTTTAATAGTCACATGTACAGGGTTGATTCAGACTGTTTAATAGTCACATGTGATTCAGGGTTAATTCAGACTGTTTAATAGTCACATGTACAGGGTTGATTCAGACTGTTTAATAGTCACATGTACAGGGTTGATTCAGACTGTTTAATAGTCACATGTACAGGGTTGATTCAGACTGTTTAATAGTCACATGTACAGGGTTGATTCAGACTGTTTAATAGTCACATGTACAGGGTTGATTCAGACTGTTTAATAGTCACATGTACAGGGTTGATTCAGACTGTTTAATAGTCACATGTACAGGATTGATTCAGACTGTTTAATAGTCACATGTACAGGATTGATTCAGACTGTTTAATAGTCACAAGTACAGGGTTGATTCAGACTGTTTAATAGTCACATGTACAGGGTTGATTCAGACTGTTTAATAGTCACAAGTACATGATTGATTCAGACTGTTTAATAGTCACATGTACAGGGTTGATTCAGACTGTTTAATAGTCACATGTACAGGGTTGATTCAGACTGTTTAATAGTCACATGTACAGGGTTGATTCAGACTGTTTAATAGTCACATGTACAGGGTTGATTCAGACTGTTTAATAGTCACATGTACAGGATTGATTCAGACTGTTTAATAGTCACATGTACAGGGTTGATTTAGACTGTTTAATAGTCACATGTACAGGATTGATTCAGACTGTTTAATAGTCACATGTACAGGGTTGATTCAGACTGTTTAATAGTCACATGTACAGGATTGATTCAGACTGTTTAATAGTCACATGTACAGGGTTGATTCAGACTGTTTAATAGTCACATGTACAGGGTTGATTCAGACTGTTTAATAGTCACATGTACAGGGTTGATTCAGACTGTTTAATATTCACAAGTACAGGATTGCAGGATACAATGAAAATCTTAGGCTCCTAGCTCCAACATGCAGGACTAAGTGACCATTGGGGGAGTCACATGAGGGGGTGACCATAAGGTTGGGTTTAATAGCAGCATGACCATTGGGGGAGTGAAGGGGGTGACCATGTAGGGGGAGCAGCATGACCATTGGGGGAGTCACATGAAGGGGGTGACCATAAGGGGAGCAGCATGACCATTGGGGGAGTGAAGGGTTGGGGCATGACCATAGGGGGAGCAGCATGACCATTGGGGGAGTGAGGGGGGTGACCATAGGGGAGCAGCATGACCATTGGGGGAGTGAGGGGGGGTGACCATAGGGGAGCAGCATGACCATTGGGGGAGTGAGGGAGGGGTAACCATAGGGGGAGCAGCATGACCATTGGGGAGTGAGGGGGGTGACCATAGGGGAGCAGCATGACCATTGGGGGAGTGAAGGGGGCGACCATAGGGGGAGCAGCATGACCATTGGGGGAGTGAGGGGGGGTGACCATAGGGGGAGCAGCATGACCATTGGGGGAGTGAGGGGGTGACCATAGGGGGAGCAGCATGACCATTGGGGAGTGAGGGGGTGACCATAGGGGGAGCAGCATGACCATTGGGGGAGTGAGGGGGGTGACCATAGGGGGAGCAGCATGACCATTGGGGGAGTGAGGGGGTGACCATAGGGGAGAGCAGCATGGCCATTGGGGGAGTAAGGGGGGTGACCATAGGGGGAGCAGCATGACCATTGAGGGGTGGGGGGGACCAAGTAAAATAAAAACAAGACACATTTTTATTTAAAAAACTTATAATATACATATTAACAACTACAACAGTGATTCATGTTTTGGGGTGGGGGGAGCAGCAGGTAAGGTAGGTTATTGTTGAGGGGGGGTGTCCACATTTATCAATACATGTCAAACAGCATACTGTATGCACACATACAGTAAAAATGCAAACATACAGTAAATATATTTTGCATATGCTACTGTATTTGTAGTACTGTACTTTATGTTAGATCAATTTTACGGAATGGGGTTCCTTAAGGAATCGGGCTATGGTTGATAAGATCACTCTGATGTTATGGAAGATCGCAGGGTTTTCAATAATCTGTTGTTGGATTTCACAATGGCAGCCTCCTGTTCGTTTGTAAATAGACGTGTTCTACCACCACGTGATGGTCGTCTTTCAGTTCTACAAAAACAAAATAGCATACAGTACACAAGATAAACATGTTACAAAATAGTATAGCTCCCAATTTCATACATGAAACATTGACTTTAATTCCCCTTACAGTATGTATTGGAATCTACATTCTTTACTGTGCTTTGTTCTCCAAACACCAGAGTACTCACCGGGGGCCTTTTTTATCCAAAACAAAGGTCTGATTGTAAAAGTGAACATTTAAGCAATTAGTGTTTGCACATGTGAAGAGTGAAAGTGATCAATTGGTAATTGAGCTTAGCTTGTTGAACAGTGTTGCTTTTCATTTGCACACATGAAATTTGAGTTTGTGTGTTGTGTTTTGCCAAATGTTTGTTGTAGAATTGCAATCTGAGGGTAAGGCAAAACATGTGCCAGTAGTACTCCAGATTTGGTGTCTGGTTCTGCTAAAAGAGTTGCAGGTTTGTGTCAGTGTGCCTCATGGGCCAGTTCTAGTGTGTAAACATTTGAGGAAAACTGTTATAGAGATATGGCTGATCTATCTTCCTGAGATAGGCCTTTCCTTTTCCTTTGCTCTGAGGAAAGGGAAGAGAGAGGTCAATGGCAAGTAACACATTTCCAGACAGCTCTGCATTTTTCAGTAACACTTCAGATCTCACAGGTCATTCTCACAATGTTTTTGTTAATACTGATTTCATTGCTCCATATGTTTGTGACTTACCTGCTGTTTCCCCTTTTCTTTTGCTGGTGAAATAAAAAGATGAACTAGGAAAAGTGCATTACCCGAAGAAAAGTTGCATGTCAGCTGTCAAAAAGTAAAAGGGGATGAAAGTAAATAATAAGTCATATTTTGAATAACAGTAGTGTTCCTGCAAAACTCATTCATAAATATTGTCTTTTAGTAGACAGGTCTATTCAAAGCAACTTAAATGCACACCTGTATGTTCAATAGATGTGACCAGCGTGGTAACCAAACCTACCATGTTTCAACTGAGCTATCAGCACCACTCAGCGCAGTTGTCATAGCAACCAAACATTGATAAATATAACTAGGAAACTCAGTATGTAGGTTCACCATTGCACCAAGTGGAGTGAGGAATGGCACAGTGTTATCAGTGAGAGTTGACTGTCTTGGATAAGAGCAGATAGCTAGTTGTTTATGGTGTAGGTCATCACATTTAGGAATGGCACTCCAGTGTTTTATTATGAACCCTCCCAAACACAAACTCCCTCCTTGTCTCTAAAGGTCAAACAAGACCAAGAGGAGTCACACTCTTGGACATTCCTACTGTAATGGACTGATCCAGTAATTCAAATGGAATTCATAAGGGCTCGGGTAGATACACATCACTGCTGATCCTATTGAGAAACCCTATTCATCCCACATTTCCACCCTTTCCCTCACCACTTTATGATTCAGTTCTATTAACATGATCCTGCATACATACCACTGAAATCCAAGAACACCTCCCAAGGAGTGTCACTACGATGATTAAGTCCTCTAGGGAACTCCCACTATGTCTACTACACACTTAGAAACAAGGTGCTATCTAGAACCTAAAAGGGTTCTTCGGAAACCCTTTTATCTTTGATTGTATTGTGGAGCTGGGTGGACTGTAGAATACCGGACATCAATACTTAATGGGAGTACTGGGAGGGGTGAGAAGAGCGTGTGTAAGAGATGAGGGCCGTGATATCCGACTCCAGCTACTTCAAACGTGGAAATGTGGGTCATTTCTGATTGAGACGTTGATGAGATTTCAATCTATATTCACCCATTTAAAAAGACAGTCAGATGTTTGTTGACATCCCAATGTGTTATCACTATGCTTTCCACCATCCAAAAGAACAACCAAATTCCAATGGAAAAAACCATGTAAGATTTTTGGTTTAGTTGTCACCTACTGTAAATGTATTATCATAGCACTTTCAACCATTTAAAAGCACCACAAAGTTCAAATGGGAATACAATGTCAGATATTTTGTATTTATACAACAAGTTAATGTGTTATTACTGTGCTGAATCAAATAGCACAACCAAATGACCTGGATTTGATTTGATATTACATGAACAGTACATAGCGCGATTGATCAATGCTGTTCAAGAGTCTGCACAGATATTTATATTGTGAAGATCCCCACAGACCTGCGACCTTTACATGTCATCTTGAACATGCACACTTTCTATGATTGCACAAGAAAACATTTATAGTTACATTAACCTCAAAATGTGGTCATGGATGAGTTACTCATTTTCAGGTTGAATAAAGACTGTTACATTAGTTTGTAAGATGGTCTTAACTTTAGCCTATCTACTGTATTAAAAAAGACATGTTGAATTGTGTTAGGTTGACAACACAAGCAAATATCAACATTTAAAGTAGATCTACTGCTTGGGTAGTTCCATCTGAGCCACTAGTTTAATCCTATGCATGAATGTTTATTTTTGGTTTAGTTGGAGATCATTTGTTACTTTGTCGACAAGTTAATAGGCTATTTACTGTATTGCAAAAGTGATGTTGAATTGTGTTTGGTTGTCAACGCAACCAAATATCAACATTGGAAGGAGATGTATATTTTGTGCCACTGACTTAGTCTGACTTTAATTTCAGTTTGTCTGCAAATCAATAATTGATATGTTTGATTCACGTCTCCATCACAACCAGAAATCTAAGTTAAAGAATAGGACTAAATCAAATCAAACTTTAAATGCACTTTTAAAAAATGATGAATGAGAACGTTACAGAGGCATAAACATCATACCCTTCAAAAGGCTAACCTCCCCTGTTATTGTAATGGTGAGAGGTTAGAATGTCTTGGGGGGTATGATATTTGTGCGTCTGTAACTTTCTCACTCATAAATATTCACAATTCATTCAGGATTATCCGTAATAATGGTAGCATCCAAATTAAACAAGTGTTTAGAAACATATTCTATTCTTATTTACAATAAAAAAGGAACTCCAAAATGACACAATACATTATTTACCATTAATTTCTATTGGGCACAAAATAATCTGAAACACAACCAAAACAAACAGCAATTGCATCCAACAAAGTTGTAGATTGTATGCTATGAATAGGGACCAAATACTTTGTACTACGTTAATAGCAGCCTGGTGTCATAGGCGTAGACGTAGATGTAACATAGTAAATATAAACTCGGGACATTCACATTAAATCAAATCAAAACCAATTTAATTGGTCACATACACGGTTAGCAGTTCCTACAATGCAGTAATATCTCACAAGTAATCTAACAATTCCCCAACAACTACCTAATACACACAAATCTAAAGGGATGGAATAAGAATATGTAGATATAAATATATGGATGAGCGATGGCCGAGCAGCTTAGGGAAGGTGCAACAGATGGTATAAGGTACACTACCGTTTAAAAGTTTCGGGTCACTTCAACATTTCCTTGTTTTTTAAAGAAAGGGACATTTTTTTGTTCATTAAAATAACATCGCATTGATCAGAAATACAGTGTAGACATTGTTAATGTTGTAAATGACTATTGTAGCTGGAAACGGCAGATTTTTCATGGAATATCTACATAGGCGTACAGAGGCCCATTATCAGCAACCATCACTCATGTGTTCCAATGGCACGTTGTGTTAGCTAATCCAAGTTTATAATTTTAAAATGCTAATTGATCATTAGAAAACCCTTTTGCAATTATGTTAGCACAGCTGGAAACTCTTGTACTGATTAAAGAATCAATAAAACTGGCCTTCTTTAGACTAGTTGAGTATCTGGAGAATCAGTGGGTTCAATTACAGGCTCAAAATGGCCAGAAACAAAAACCTTTCTTCTGAAACTCATCAGTCTATTCTTGTTCTGAGAAATGAAGGCTATTCCATGTGAGAAATTGCCAAGAAACTGAATATCGCCTTCCGGGTGGCGGATTGGTTTAAGGCACTGCATCGCAGTGAAAGCTGTGCCACCAGAGATTCTGGGTTTGCGCCCAGGCTCTGTCGTAACCGGCCGCGACCAGGAGGTCCGTGGGGTGACGCACAATTGGCCTAGCGTCATCTGGGTTAGGGAGGGCTTGGCCGGTAGGGATATCCTTGTCTCATCGCGCACCAGCGCCTCCTGTGGCGGGCCGGGCGCAGTGCGCACTAACCAAGGTTGCCAGGTGCACGGTGTTGGGGAGAAAAAGGGCAAAAAAATTATTATAATAATAAAATAAAAAAACAACCTCTGAATTGCATAGCGCCACATTCAAATAATATTACTAAAAATATTTATATTCATGAAATCACAAGTGCAATATTGCAAAACACAGCTTAGCATTTTGTTAGTCCACCTGTCTTCTCAGATTTTGAAAATATGCTTTACAGCGATAGCAATCCAAGCGTTTTTTAAAGTTTATCGATCTCTCGACAAAATATTATGTACACTTAGCATCAAGTAGCTTGGTCACGAAAATCAGAAAAGCAATCAAATTAATAATTTACCTTTGATGGTCTTCGGATGTTTTCACTCACGGGATCCCAGTTACACAATAAATGTTCCTTTTGTTCCATAAAGAATATTTATATATCCAAAATACCTCCGTTTGTTTGGCGTGTTATGTTCAGAAATCCACAGGAAAGAGCGGTAATGACAATGCAGACAAATTCCAAATAATATCTGTAATGTCCACAGAAACATGTCAAACGTTTTTTATAATCAATCCTCAGGTTGTTTTTAAAATATATAATCGATAATATATCAACCATAACTGTCTTTATCAGTAGGAGAGGGAGAGGCAATGGCTGCCCAAACTCTGTTGCGCAAGCAAAACTCATGCGAACACCTGACGCGATGTTATCTTTCTCGCTAATTTTTCAAAATAAAAGCCTGAAACTATGTCTAAAGACTGTTGACACCTTGAGGAAGCGATAGGAAAAGGAATCTGGTTGATATCCCTTTAAATGGAGCGAAGGCAGGCTATGGAACATGGAGCTTTCAAAATAGAAGCCACTTCCTGGTTTGATTTTCCTCAGGTTTCGCCTGCAATGTCAGTTCTGTTATACTCACAGGCAATATTTTTGACAGTTTTGGAAACTTTAGAGTGTTTTCTATCCTAATCTGTCAATTATATGCATATTCTAGGATCTGGTCCTGAGAAATAGCCTGTTTACTTTGGGAACGTTATTTTTCCAAACATAAAAATAGTGCCCCCTAGCTTCAAGAGGTTAAACCCTTTCCGTTTCCTTACAGTTCCTGACAATCATCTGCTCCATGCCCTCACCCAGGGGACGTAGGCTGGTGGTTCTCCCATCATGACGTAATGACCCTGACCTTCCCCTCCCTTGTGACTCACCAAGCACCAACATTTCCCACAAACACCCATGTGGTTTCACTAAAATCATGCTGGCCAGTATCTACTGCCTGGCCAGGTATCATGCATTCCTGACATATTCTAAATGTAATTCAATAAATGCTTTATCACACATTTTTCCAGGGAGGGAATACAACTGTGTTGATGTTGGTAGATGTTAGTTTTATATTTAGGCAACTAACCGTGTAAAGGTTATGGGACATTTTGGGCAATTAATTTTTTTTTGTCAGAAATCCTAACACAGCATAAATAATATGTCATGTTTATTTGTGTCTCATGCATCTCGTCACAAGATATCCTCAGTGAGAGTTAACTAATGAGCACAACACGTTCAGACTTTGTTGACTTACAGTAGCAGGTATCAAAACATTTCCAAATGAGGTGTTACTGGTTCCCAGTGTATTCCAACACAGTACATGCTTTGTATAGGGAGAGACAAAAACTTCAAAGTGTACACTGTTATTAGACATTTACATTTACATTTAAGTCATTTAGCAGACGCTCTTATCCAGAGCGACTTACAAATTGGTGCGTTCACCTTAAGACATCCAGTGGAACAGCCACTTTACAATAGTGCATCTAAATCTTTTAAGGGGGGGGGGTGAGAAGGATTACTTTATCCTATCCTATTATAGTTATTTATATTATTACTATTAGTGTGACAGATCATGAAAACACTGTGTTCAATATGGTGCTACGGTTGGCGTTATAGGGGGATATGATGGTTTTATGTCACATGGTGAAACTATATTTCTACATTGTTTGATTAACCATTATTATCTGACAAGTACTAGGACCTATTTTAGGCTCTCCTCATAGAGAGAGCTTGGCACTGTGTTTATATGAGAGAGGACCACACCCATCCTCAGGGCCCTCCCCCTCCTCCTACGTTTAAAATGTGTTCAGAGTGATAGCCTCAAGGAGCCCACAAACAAAACGTCCCAGCTACAAAGGTCTTACATTGCCTCCTAAGATCCATATATAAACCAGCACACTAGAGCACAGAGATATATAGAAGACTCAAGGGAAGAGTGACGTTTTACATCCGTGGACTTGGAGTCTTCAGAGTTAACAGGTTTGTTTTGCTGAGACCTGAGGACACTTGTTGGAGAATCATTTCTGAACTTTGCACAACACAGCACAGCTTTTGAAAAGAATGGCGCAACGACAGAACTCCGACAAAGACCCGACTATTGAACTCTTCATAAAGGTCAGTATTTTGTTCATCCTTTAGTTTAGAATAAGAAAATAAAAATGTTGTATTAATTCTAACATAGTCTATGCATATAATTTCAACAATATGTGAAAATATGGAAATCGTGTGATGATTGTAATACAGAAAAACATACCGCAAAATTGTTTCATGTGAAAGCTAATGAAATGTACAAGATGTAATGTAAAGCTTCAGTCACTTCAGCCATAGCCTCTATTTCACAGAATGGCTCAATGCTTGTAGTGTTGTGTTAGGTAAACACTGGCATCTGAGCAAGATTTCATGTTCACTTAACAGCACTCTGAGAGTGTGTGTGTGTGTGTTTTTTATTTATTTTACTTGCCTAGTTACCTTTATTTAACTAGGCAAGTCAGTTAAGAACAAATTCTTATTTTCAATGACAGCCTAGGAACAGTGGGTTCTGCCTGTTCAGGGGCAGAACGACAGATTTGTACCTTGTCAGCTCGGTGATTTGAACTTGCAACCTTCCGGTTACTAGTCCAACACTCTAACTACTAGGCTACCCTGCCACCCTGTGTGTGTGTATGTGTATGTGTATGTGTATGTGTGTGTGTGTCAAATCAAATCAAATTTTATTTGTCACATACACATGGTTAGCAGTGTGTGTGTGTGTGTGTGTGTGTGTGTGTGTGTGTGTGTGTGTGTGTGTGTGTGTGTGTGAGTGTGTGAGAGTGAGGGTGTGTCAGTGAGAGTGAGGATGGCCTTTATCACTGTGTAATGACACCAGACACTGGAGGCCACCTTATCACCACATGCCCTAGAGGAGCAGGCGGCACACTGGGAACGCGTGCCCCCCCCCCCCCCCCCCTGAGGCAGGCACACACACACATGCTCTAACACACATGCACATTCTGAAAACTGAAATAAGATTGCAAATAAGTAGATATGGACTGTATCTTTGTAAAGTCATATACGTACAGCACATAATGGTACATATTTGAAGCACACACATACACACACGCAGAGAACCATCCCATTTGTTTATCCATACCAGAGGTAGAGTAGCGTTGGTGGGTCAGTAATCAGACTCTGTGCAATAGGTGGGTACTGAGGAGAGCCCATGTCAATTTCTGTAAGCTTCCTCTCCAACTCAATGCCTGCTTTTCCTCTCAAGTAGCAGTTCCTAAAATAACCCAGCCAGTCCCAACACTACAAGTGCGTGTATTTGTGTCTTTGATCATGAGATGAATATGAATTGCATGATAGGGCAGGAGATCAGGACTTACTGTAATAGATAACATGGACAATGTCAACATCAACCATTGGAATTTGAATAGGGCTCCCTATCTTATGTGTGACCATGAGTCTTCGGTGTTTGAGGAGTTATCGTATATTTCTGTCTGTGAAATAAACTACCACTAAACTAGCCTGGTCCCAGATGTGTTAATATTGTTTTGCCAACTACTATGGTCATGGTTTGGTGTGACAATGACCCTAGGAGTTGGCAAGACAGCACAAACAGATTTGGCAACAGGCTATAACTAAACCTAAACTAAAAAAATAATGCTGCTTGTCTTTCAGGCTGGCCACGATGGAGAGAACATGGGCAACTGCCCCTTCTGCCAGAGGCTCTTCATGGTCCTGTGGCTAAAAGGAGTCAAGTTCACCGTGACAACCGTCGACATGAGGAAGTAAGCCCCCGCCTCCCTGGCTTCCCGCCCTTCCAATTCCTGTTCATCTGTTTAAAGGTCGCTCACACAGGGCTCTATAAAGAGTTCAGCAAGAACAAGGATGTTTTTCAGAAACCAAACTGTTTAATGGGGTGTGATACAGAGAGGTGATAGAGGGCGGGGCTTGAAAAACTAAAACATTTGCAGAAAGGAGAAAGAGCTCTGTGTAGAATTGAACAAACACCTTTTCTTAATCTATCCCCTTTCTTGTGTAAATTTCTCAGGCCCATTACCGGTGAGCAAATAGGATCAGGAAACATTGAAAGGATGCTGATAATTGAGTGATTGAGTAGCCACTCCCATGCCAGTGTGTTTTACTTACTGAATCATAGATTGCTAGAATCATGGCTTGATAACCTTTGTGTTCGTTGTGACTGTGTCAATGAATGATTAAGCATGGTATCTGTTGAAATAAAAGCTGTAATGATCCCATATATGACCATGTCTACTCCCTTTCCTTTTTCCTGCCCGTTGCCAACCTCTCCACCCAACCCTGCCCTGGTACACTCTAGAAAACCAGCAGAGCTGAAGGATTTGGCACCTGGGACCAACCCTCCGTTCCTCCTGTACAACGGCACCCTCAAGACGGACTTTATCAAGATCGAGGAGTTTCTGGAACAGACATTGGCCCCTCCCAGGTAAAGTATTATTATGTTAAAGAAAAAGTGAATGGCACTAACCTTCTTCAAACAAACTCATACTCCTCTCGTCCCACTCCCTTCAGGTATCCACACCTTAGCCCACTCAGCAAAGAGTCCTTTGACGTGGGCGCTGACATTTTCGCCAAGTTTTCCGCTTTCATTAAGAATAGACCAGCCAACAGTACTTGTAAGTAAAGTTTCAGTCAGTCCACATTCATGTTTTAGATTAGACAATGTCTTATGAGGCAATGGAAAATATGACAATTAAATATACTAATGGAATTCCAACAATGCCCATGATTCAGTTATTAAAGCACACAGGCAATGGCGTATGCCTTAATGAAATGCTGGTTTGATGTGAATTTTAGGGCCCAGCCCAAGCCTACTCCTGGTCTGTATAGCATACTCAATAGAGATTCTCAACTGAAAGTGCTTTTTTTATCCATAAGGAATATCTCCAAAGCTCCAGACCTGTCTGACATACATGCCTGTGTCTCTCTAAACCCATAGTCCATGAGAAGGCGCTGCTGCGGGAGTTTAAGCGTCTGGATCTCTACCTGACCTCCCCCATCCCTGAAGAGATTAACCAAAACTCCAGAGAAAACATCCTTGTCTCCAAGAGGAAGTTCCTGGATGGCAACCATCTCACCCTGGCAGACTGCAACCTGCTGCCCAAGCTGCATGTCATCAAGGTGAAACAAATAGGCATATGGCATAAAATTAGATTATTTTCTGGTATTAGGCATGTCTTATGACTGACTATACTACACAACCTATGCAATGACAGGGCCCATCCTTACTTTCTAATCCTTACTTTTTAACAATTTTGGGGTGGCAGGTAGCCTAGTGGTTAGAGCGTTGGGCCAGTAACTGAAAGGTTGCTAGATCGAATCTCCGAGCTGACAGTGTAAAAATCTGAACAAGGCAGTTAACTCACTGTTCCCTGGTAGGCAGTCATTGTAAATAAGAATTTGTTCTTAACTGACTTGCCTAGTTAAATAAAGGTTCAATTTAAATAAACTTTTAAAAATCCTAGGAGAAGTACAACTCCATTTTGAACCATTGGGAACATTCTCTGCACATATTCTCTATTCTCCATTACTTTAATAGTGTAATATGACTATGGTTGTTTATAGTGTCTCACATTTCAACTGTTTTGGTTTGGTTTTATTTGGTTTGGTTTTATTTGATAGATTGCTGCCAAGAAGTACTGTGACTTTGACATCCCGGTCCAGTTCACTGGTGTATGGAGGTACCTGAACAATGCCTACGAGAGGGAGGAGTTCAGTCAGACCTGCCCTGCCAACATCGAGATCGAGAAGGCTTACCTGGACGTAGCCAATAAGAGGCTGTAAACCTATAAACAATCTTTAGCCAACAATTACACAACAATTACACAACTATTACACAACATTTCCTCTTTTACTGTTACCATGGAAATGGTAAGCCATTCACAAAACATGAAGGAATTTTGGGAGGGGCCAGCAATCATTATTGAAATATCTCATGTCAACTGTTTAAAAATCAACATTTATAAATTCCTGTGTGAGGATGCAGATAGGCATTCTAGAAATCAAAGTTCACAAAGAGACCCCCTCCTGCTTAATGTGCATTAGGTTAATTTAGCACTAGGGCATGCACAAGATGAACAACAATGCCATATGTTTTACAGAGTGTGTAATAGTAGGCTGCTACAGTCACTAAGGTCTATGTATGAAGACAAGTACAGACTATTTATTTCATGTAATTATACTGGCAAATTTCATTATATGCCACACTAAATAGGCCAAGTGTGCAATTTGACTGTTTATCTAATTTAGTGAGTTTCTTTGTCCATAGTGTAAATATATATTTCTTACCTTGTTGTTTATGACCTGCACACCCATACTATAAGAATATATGAGTGTATTCTAATTATGTTTATGTGTGATTGAAACTAGTGATACAAAACCTATTGTTGATAGTTACCATTACCACTCATAATATTAAGCTCTCACCAACAAGACTGCAGTCAATTAGCATGTAAATAAGTTTAGGTATCAGGAAAATATGTTTTACCATAATACAGTACACCTGTTCAAACTATGATGTGAAAGAAAATGTCTGACCCTTGAGTGTGTATGTATGTTTGTTTGTATGTGTGTGTGTGTGTGTGTGTGTGTGTGTGTGTGTGTGTGTGTGTGTGTGTGCTGATCATTTCAAAGCATCCCATATACAGTATATGCAGTCAGTGATTTATGTGGTATGATTACACAAAATATGTATTTACTGTGCATTTCTAAATTAGTCAACTAAAATATAGTTGAAGTCTAATTTTAGTGTTTAATGTTGTTGACTTTATTCTGCTGCCAAGCATTGGTTCGAGGCATATACGTTGTGTATTTGTATAGAAATTGATATGCAATCTTACACAGTGTTGGTCTCTCAAAAACAAAGTCGTTCCGTTCAATCCACACGATATATTTAATTTTATTGTCAGCCAGTCTCAACGCAAGGCCCTTTTCAACCGGATTAAAAAATATATTTTCATAAATAATTTAGTCTAGGGTTATAAGTATAAACATTGTGTTGGGGACGTACGTTTAATATGTAATAAGGGACACAGCTTGTTGTCCAGGCATCGTCGAAACGTCTCTTATCCTCCTTCACCGCACAGCTTCTAGTTGGTCACAACAGTATTTCCAGAAGCATGCTATCCAGGGAAGAAACCAACAAAGATAGACACATGTCAAGATTCTGTGCATCAATTCTGCCTTCACGAGTCCTAACATGTTACATCACCTACTGTTTGTATCCTGCTAGGCTATACCCACCGGGCACAGACGTTAATTCAACGTCTATTCCACATTAGTTCAATAAACAACATTGCTTCAACCACTGTGTGCCCGATGGGTAGTTACTCCATCTCACCTTCGACGAGACAGTCCTTAGTTAAACATCCTTACCAAATACTTTATTGCATTGTAAATATGCCAGCATATATATGGTATTTTCTTAAGTTGTTGACGGCATACTGTGCTTTCAATTGTCCTCAGCAAACACCTGCTCTTACTATGATCATAAGGAACACATAAGGAAAGGTGTTCGACAGAGTCGGTTCAGGATAACGTTGATTTTACTCACCTCTCTTAGTTTTCGGCAAGTTCTGCTCAGAACGAAGGAAGCCCTGAGAGCGAAGCTTGTCGGCTGCAGCGAGCTTCAACACCACCACCTTCAGATCATCAACCTAAAAAAACAGACAGAAAATATTTTATTACACATTGATCCATATAGAATGTAATAGAATGGAACAGGTTCACCAGAGGGTTCTTTTGTATCACACAGTCAATAGAAATGTCTAGCACACTTACCATGTTGACAAATTTATCCTGCTGCACAGAATCTTTAGCTCCTGAAGGAAAATTGAGAAAATAAACCCAGTAAATATAGACCTCATCACGTTATATGGGTGACTAGCTGCTTAGAATAAAACCAACTGTCCTTTTGACTAACTCGTCTGCATATGGGAAAGAGTCATGGGATATCAGAACATTCACGTCCAATCCTTGGTATCTTCATTGAAGGTTTCGTCTCTCCTCACCTGCTTTATTCCATGTATCCCTGACTCCATCGCGCTGCAGCAGGAGAGGGTAGAGATTCTTCACCTCTCTTTGGTCAGTCAATTCAGTGTTCTCTCCATCCTCCACCTCTGTCACCCACTGCTGGATCAGCACTGCTCAGACCAAACAGCTCTCAATAATCAAACGGTATTATCTCAGTACTGAGAATCACACCATTGCTGAAAGTTCCAGTAAACCCATTGTCATGTTACTCAAAACTGGTGTTAAAAATCCAGACTCCGAGTGAAGTTAACTGTCAAAATAGCTATTGCCTTCAATGTTCTCAGAGGAAAATCTATCCCCATTTGTCATCTATGGTAGACCCACATTATCAGACAAAAGTTTCCACACACATACTCATTCAAGGGTTTTTCTTTATTTTTACTATTTTCTACATTGTAGAATAATAGTGAAGACATCAAAAATGTGAAATAACACACATGGAATCATGTACTAACCAAAAAATGTGTCTATGTACACTGACAACTCAACAGTATGCATGTCGGCTGCAACCGTACAATAAATAACTGAGACGCTTAACATAGAGCTCCAGTCAGTTTTAGAATGGGTAACTGGCAATAGGATGGTGCTAAATATCTCAAACTAAAAGCATAATTTTTGGGACAAATCACTCGCTCAACGCTAAACCTCGTTTAGATCTATTATTGAATAATGTGGCTATTGAGCAAGTTGAGGAGACAAACCTGCTGGGTGTAACCCTAGATGGCAAGCTTTCATGGTCAAAACATACTCAATGGTTGCTAAAATGGGAAAGGTTTGTCCATGATTGGGCATTGCTCTGCCTTCTTGACATCCGTGTCGACTAGACTGGACTACTGCCCAGCTGTGTGGTCATGTAATGCAAAGAAAGACATAGGACAATTGCAGTTGGTCTAGAACAAAACAGAACGTATCGCACTTAGATGTACACAGACGGAAAGTGTCAGTAACATGCATGTCAGTCCCTCCTGGCTCAAAGTTGAGGAGTGATTGACTGCATCACTATTGGTCTTTGTGAGAGGTATTGATGTGTTGAAGGTACCGAACTGTCTGTTCAAGCAGTTGGCACACAGTTCGGACAGGCATCGTTACAAACAAGACATGTAACCAGAGGTCTCTTCACAGTCCCAAGTTCCAGAACAGAGGCTGGGAAATGCACAGTATTAAATAGAGCCTGGGAAATGCACAGTATTAAATAGAGCCATGATTACATGGAACTCTGACAGCCCAGGTAACTCAAGCTAGCAAAATAACCAGTTTAAAAAAACAGATAAAAGGACACCTTACTGCACAAAGGGGACTGTGAAGAGACACGGCCATTTTATATATCTTGTATTGCAATTCCGACTGTGATGTATTAGACCTACACAAACTGTCAAAAGTTTTAGAACGCCTACTCATTCAAGGGTTTTTCTTTATTTTTTTACACTTTTCTACATTGTAGAATAATAGTGAAGACATCAAAACTATGAAATAACACACATGAAATCATGTAGTAACCAAAAAAAAGTGTTTTTATTTTATTAGTTTAACACATTTTTGGTTAGCACATGATTCCATATGCGTTATTTCATAGTTTTGATGTCTTCACTATTATTCTAAAATGTAGAAAAGAGTAAAAATAAAGAAAAACCCTTGAATGAGTAACTGTGTCCAAACTTTTGACATGGTTGTAGATAATGAACTGAGACTTTCAGAATTCAACATTGCCCTCACAACATTATGCATAGGGATCTAAGAATGAATACCATAAATCTAAACACTATAAATGATACCAAGAAAAGATGAGACATCTTACAGCATGTCTCATAAGGAAGGTTCAGCTAGACATGCCCTAAAATAGAACATCATAGACATGGTCAGATCAAAAGAATTCAAAGATACCACAGATTGCCTACCTTCTTGGGGTTCCAAGCTTGTGTCTACAGTGGTAGAGCATGCGTCCGTCTGGCAGGGCAAATAACAGCTAAAAAGTAGAACAGTACTAAGGACAGCATGATGACAATAGCTTATGTGGCTCTGTACTGCACTACTTTATCTTGACTAGGAACTTCACTTTTATATCTTACTCGACCATCCATCACGACGGGATCGATACATCGTCATGTCACCCAGTCTCAGTCTTAATGGTTTGGACGTGATGGGCCCATCATCATGAACACAATTCAGGGGGCTCTGTCAAAGCAACTGGGGCCTATCTCTGCTTGTTGAGAGGGCCCTACAAATGTTTCCTCTCCAATAGCAATCAGTGGCCAGTCAGCAACCTCAAATTCTTTATATGTGACTGAAATTTTTTCTTGTTCTAATGGGTTGTTCATCCTACCCCAGACAACATGGTGGAACAACATGTATCACTGTTCTGATCAAGGCCCCTTTTAAGCACAGAGACTCTTTAGAAATATGTTGTGGTTTCTTTGTTTATTTTCTTTGTCTTACCCTTTGTCTTACACTCTCAGAAAAAAAGAGTATGGCTAGGGTACAGTATTGTTCCCCGGGGTATAAAACCACACCCTTCATTAGCATATTTCCCAGCATGCTGTATTGCTAGTTTATTTTGAATTTTTGAATTCAACATGTTTGTTTTTAGATGCACATTGTGTGTTTTTACATGTACATTGATTGATTGATAGATTGATCTTATGTTACACAAAGACAAAAAACATTATTTTTCAAATTACTAATCCAATCTATTAGTAATTATTGCACCTGTTATACTGAGATAGTTGTTCCTGTTTAAATGGTTTAGCTAATCTCATTTAGAAACTGATACTGCGGCAGTCATGCTAAATGCATGTTGTGGGTGATTAAAGGGTCACATTTTGGGATTTCTTCACTTCAAACAGGAATAAATATAATTTTGCAAACCAGCATAATGTAATTTAACTGATTTCAGATTACTGTGTTGGGATAAAACTAGACTGTTTTGTGTTTATATTAGCCTAGTGGTTAGAGCGTTGGACTAGTAACCGGAAAGTTGCGAGTTCAAACCCCCGAGCTGACAAGGTACAAATCTGTCGTTCTGCCCCTGAACAGGCAGTTAACCCACTGTTCCCAGGCCGTCATTGAAAATAAGAATGTGTTCTTAACTGACTTGCCTGGTTAAATAAAGGTAAAATAAAATAAAAAAGCTTCGGGGAAATCGCTCACTCGGTAGTCTTCAGCCATTTCTCATTGTCCTAACATGAAGCAACGCCCAATTACTGGCAAAGATAATTGTGTGCCCTGCTTTTCTAATGTCAGTTTATATGGGAAGTCATTTGAATGTTGTACATAAATAAATAAATATTGTTGTATATGTATTTGCAAAACTATCCAATCATTTACATTTCATACATAACCTTGTGATCCGTAGAAAATAGAACACTAAAGTTCAAAGGGGCACAAAGAATGACATTGCTCTGAGTTTTAGCGGTCTCTTTGTCAAAATGAAAGGTTTCTAATAAACAGGAAATAGGAGTATGATCAAAAGGCCCAGACTGTTGTAAGTGATTGATAAGGTTATCATAAGCGTGTCTGCACAGGTTTCTGTTGAAATTACTGTTGAAAACAATCTGGTGTCTCGCAAAACATCACAGGTGTCAAACTCCACGGGGCGGAGTGGCTGCGGGTTTTAGCTCCCCCCTTGTACTTCATTGATGAATTAAGGTCACTGATTAGTAAGGAGCTCCCCACACCTGGTTGTCTAGAGCTTAATTGAAAGGAAAAAACAAAATGAATGAGTTTGAGTTTGTCATCTCAACTGCTCATTCTTAGGTAAAACATTTTGCTGAAAAAATTGTGCTGAAAGTAAGAAGAACATCCTACATACAGTATTGTGGTTCTCAATTTAAAAATAAAAACCATGTATGATGTGTCAAAGTCTAATTTCAATGTAAGGCTATATAAAATAAAATGTTATATGACGAGTTATGTCCTCCATGTAAGTTTGTACCATGGCTTTGAATCTGGTTTGCATCAACATAACTGGAATTTGATATATTCAACACATAGTTTAAGTTGACATAAGACATCATTTTTCGCTTTTTTGTGTGCTTTTTATCTCACCGCCACAGAGATGAGCTGTCAATGATAAGTGAGTCACATGACTTCAGAACCAGGAAGTGGGTGATGAACCCTGAGATGATCCCAGGCAGTGTTTCCTTGTTGTATATAACTTTTTTTTTAACCAGTTGTAGGTAGGGTATATTGTCATTATGGAGACAACTTTTTCCAACCCATCTTCCATAAAACATATTAATACACTAGAAATGATGCACATCAAGAAATAATGGAGACAAAGCACTGGAAAAAGACGTTGGGCGCATTACATAAATTCGCTCGGAGGTGGTTAAAACTGCATTCTAATGTCGACCTGGAGCTGGCAAACTAATTTAATAAATATAGCCTATAACTTCAGTTTATTGTTGCTGTAACCTTGTGTTACTATGCAATTATTAATGGACATGTTTGGTTAATTAAATTTGAAATTTTCAAAGCTCTATCGCAATTGCCGATCAGTTGATAGAAAGCATCAGATTGACGTTAACGTCAGATTAGGTTACAGGTAAAACCAATTCTAAGAAGTAAACACTGGCTGTTGTTGACAAGTATATTCAGTTCATATACATATTATTAATATTTAATTCAGTGATTGAAATTATTACCCCATCCTCAGTAACTTATTCCAGCAGGCTATTGATAAACACAAGCACTTCTTACCTCTTCATCACCTCGCTATTCATGATTAATAAATTAGTCTGTTAATTTGAACTAAGCAAACTGCTAAATCGTTCAGTTTACACTTGCCTCATGTCTAAGCTACTGTAGACTATCTGAAATTAGATGTAGGCCTATCAGGGGCTATAGTCTACCTGCTTTTATCAAAGCAAACCATGGAAAAATTGAATTACAATCATAAACCAAGATTTTAGTCTGTAGCCCATGCCTATTGGAAGGATAAATCAATCTGCAAATGGGCCATTTGGAGTCTTAACATTTGGCACATAATAATAGCACAATTGCCAGAAAATAGCCTACATTAGTTTTTTTATGTTCATCCAAGTTTTTCTTGCTCATAGATTGAGATCTGTCGGGTGTATCTACAGTTATGCACATGTGCAAAGTGGATTTATTTACAATTATAAACCTGGTTCGAGCCCTGAATGCTGATTGGCTGAAAGCCGTGGTATATTTAAGCAATTAGGCCCGAGGGGGTGAGGTATATGGCCAATATACCACGGCTAAGGGCTGTTATTAGTCACGATGCAACGCAAAGTTAGCCGTAGTATATTGGCCATATCTCACAAACCCCTGAGGGACCTTACTGCTATTATAAACTGGTTACCAACGTAATTAGAGCAGTAAAAATAAATGTTTTGTCATATCCGTGGTATACAGTCTGATATAAGACGGCTGTCAGCCAATCAGCATTCAGGGTTCGAACCACCCAGTTTATAACAGACCATATACAAAATATGACAAAATATTACTTTTTACTGTTATAATTACATTGCTAACCAGTTTATAATAGCAATAAGGCACCCCCGGGGTTTGCGGTATATGGCCAATATACCATGGCTAACAGCTGTATCCAGGCACTCCGAGTTGCGTCATACTTAAACAGCCCTTAGCCGTGGTATATTAGCCATATACCATACCCCCTTGTGCAAATGATCTGGTGAGTTTAATGAGAGCGATTATCTTTTCTCTTGCCACATATTGAAATTCCTTTATTACGTCACGTCATATCTTGCAATAATTATTATTTTGAGGAAACCTATATTTAGCTTCTAACGTCGTTACAAGTTACTATGATATTCTTTCTTAGTTGGCTCGATAATGTTATAGAAAAAAGTTTTATTGTGTAAATGTGGCCTCCTCTCGCTGTGAAAAAATTAATTGGGATAGTTTAAGTCTTTTGGGCTAGTGGTCATTGGGCTAGAAATATTTGCTTGACCTGGCAACCGTGATCCCAGTGAGTAAGTAGTAGATTTGTGTAAGTACAGAGGGATAGGCCATTAAGTGTTTTGAGCTTCAGTAAGGTTGGCTTCTTAGCTTTCATACCAATGGTTATCAACTGTATTGCAGAAATGGAACATAAATCACAGAAAATAGATGTTGGCGGTGGCAGCTGCAGAGAAGTATTTGGGTAAACGAGATTTGACTTCTGAAGAGTTACAGGGTGTGTTGAGTGGGGGTGCCCCATCCTTCCAGGCCATAGGCATGGTGCGGGAGAAAATAGAGTCAAAGTAGTGGAATGGGGTAGTGGGTTTTTTAATGAGTGTAGGTGTAGCAGCTGCAGTGAAGTACCTGGGTGTATGAAATTTTACCGCAGAAGAGTTATAAGATGTTTTGAGATTCTTTATGAAATAGCGGTATATAGGTGTATGGTTGGTTGGTGTGCAATTTTATTATTCCCCCCCATTTTATTTTTTGTATCACAAATGTAAAGTGATTGAACACAGTAGGTGGCGGCATTCACAAATAAGGTGTGCGAACGCCATGATAGCAAAGAAGAAGAACCCGGAAGTTCGTTGTGTTTGTAAATCCAACAGCTAGATTGCAACCCTGAGGTATATCAGCATACGGAAGCCTCCTTCGACAGGAGTGGAAACAAAAAAAGGAAAGGAGGGAATTCTCTGTCAGCTGCAGTCGTTTGTAGGTAAGTGTTTTCTTTATTTTTTTTGGGGGGGGGGGTTGAAACGTTTCTCTTAATGAGTTGCCTTTTTGTGACTATAGCTAATCTAGTTAGCTATCTGTAACGTTCGCTAGAAATCAAGCTAACTAGCTATTCGCCTTGCTTCATTACTTGTAACCTGCTTGTCAAGTTATAGCTAGGGTAGCCAGCCAGCCATTAAATAGTTTTATAATTGTTTTTATAATGTCCTTGCTAATGCTAACAGCAAAAAGTTAGCTTGCTAACAGTAGTTAGCTAGCAACACACTCGAATAACATGAAATGACAGTCATTGTTAGGTATGTAACTAGCGTGTTCTTTAACGGTCATGAGTATCCAGTTTGATTAGTAATATGGTGAATTAATGGTTTGTTCCTACTTTCAGCGTGTACTGTTGACAAACATGTTGTCGGAAGGCAGCTCCTTTGTGAAGGGGATAGCCCTGGGAGGCACATTCTGCCTGTTGTTGTCCCTGTTGGGGAGCTTTGCACCAGGCATGCAGTCCAGCCCAGAGGACCACCACCACCACCACATCAAGGCTCCCACCAAGGACGAGCTACAGAGCCTGTCTGATTCCCAGATGGTGGAGCTGAGCCAGAGAGTGCGAGTCTATTGCGTCATCATGGTTCAGCCTTCTGTCCTGGTGTATTGGTCCACAGCCAAGGACACCTGGGGTAAACACTGCGACCAAGCCGTATTCTACAGCTCTGAGTCGGCCAAAGCTCTGGAAGCGGTGGACCTTAACGAACAGGACGAGTGGGCCAAGCTGCGCAAGGCCCTGAAGCATGCATATGACAATGCCGGCGACCTGCGCTGGTTCTTCGTGGCGCGCCCCACCACCTTCGCCATTATCGAGAACCTCAAGTATCTCGTTCTGGCCAAGGACCCCAACGAGCCCTTCTACATTGGCCATGCCATGAAATCGGGTGAACTGGAGTACGTGGAGTACCAGAGCGGCATTGTGCTGAGCTATGAGGCACTCAAGAGGCTGGTGAATGTGTTCAAGGATGAGGAGAAGTGTCCGGAGCGAGGCAGAGCCCTGTGGAAGCTGAGCGAGGAGAAACAATTATCTATATGTCTGAAGTACACCGGAGTCTTTGCAGAGAATGGCGAGGACATACAGGGTAAGAGCCTGTTCAACAGTAAGAGTGTGGGTTCACTCATCCAAGACAGCATGGATAAAAAAAACTTGGACGTGGTGGAGGGCTGCTGCTCGGACTTAGCCATCACCTTCAGCGGAATGTCACCAAACCAGATGCAGGTCATGATGTTTGGAGTTTACAGACTACGCCCGTACGGGCACAACTTTCATGATTCCTTGATATTCCTGCCCCCTGAGGGCTCTGACAATGATTAAAGTGCAAGGCTTCCCACTTTGGGGCAGACATGGCATTAACCAGACTGCTGCTGTCAAGTGAATAAAGACTGTTTTCTTATTCAGTTTGTGAGCATGAGGGAGGTTGGCAAGTACTCGAGGGAGGCAAATCATTATTCTTAGTCTTTTATACCTTTTTGAATTTGCACTCTGCACATAATAATGAATAATGAACAGATGAAGAAATTTGAAGAGCAAATGTGCCACACATTCCACAAAGGGCCAAGTGTCTGCAGGTTTTTGCTCCAACCTTGTACTTGATTGATGAATCAAGGTCACTAATTAGTATGGAACTCCCCTTGCATGGTTTAACACTCCATGGAATGAGTTTGACATTCCTGTTCGTTAACACAATTGAAAATGTTATTGGTATTTGTGGCTGATTTTAGTTTAGGCTATTAAACTTGACAACAAAAATAAATGTCCTCACTGTCAACTACGTGTATTTTCAGCAAACTTAACTTGTAAATATTTGTATGAACATAAGATTCAACAACTGAGATATAAACTGAACAAGTTCCACAGACATGTGACAAACAGAAATGGAATAATGTGTCCCTGAACAAAGGGGGGTCAAAAGTAAGTCTGTATCTGGTGGCCACCAGCTGCATTAAGTACTGCAGTGCATCTCCTCCTCGTGGACTGTACCAGATTTGCCAGTTCTTGCTGTGAGATGTTATCCCACTCTTCCACCAAGGCACCTGCAAATTCCCTGACATTTCTGGGGGGAATGGCCCTAGCCCTCACCCTCCGATCCAACAGGACCCAGGTGTGCTCAATGGGATTGAGTTCCGGGCTCTTCGCTGTCCATGGCAGAACACTGACATTCCTGTCTTGCCGGAAATCATGCACAGAACGAGCAGTATGGCTGGTGGCATTGTCATTCTGGAGGGTCATGTCAGGATGAGCCTGCAGGAAGGGTACCACATGAGGGAGGAGGATGTCTTCCCTGTAACGCACAGCGTTGAGATTGCCAGTAATGATAACAAGCTCAGTCTGATGATGCTGTGCCACACCGCCCCAGACCACGACGGACCCTCCACCTCCAAATCGATCCCGTTCCAGAGTACAGGCCTCGGTGTAACGCTCATTCTTTCGACGATAAACGCGAATCCGACCATTGCCCCTGGTGAGACAAAACCGCGACTCATCAGTGAAGAGCACTTTTTGCCAGTTCTGTCTGGTCCAGTGATGGTGGGTTTGTGCACATAGGTGACGTTGTTGCCGGTGATGTCTGGTGAGAACCTGCCTTACAATAGGCCTACAAGCCCTCAGTCCAGCCTCTCAGCATATTGCAGACGGTCTGAGCACTGATGGGCGTTTCCTGGTGTAATTCGGGCAGTTGTTGTTGCCATCCTATACCTGTCCCGCAGGTGTGATGTTCGGCTCTACCGATCCTGTGCAGGTACTGTAACACGTGGTCTGCCACTGCGAGGACCATCAGCTATCCTTCCTGTCTCCCTGTAGCGCTGTCTTAGGCATCTCACAGTACAGACATGGTCATTTATTGCCCTGGCCACATCTGCAGTCCTCATGCGTCCTTGCAGCATGCCTAAGGCACATTCACGTGGATGAGCAGGGACCCTGGGTATCTTTCTTCTGGTGTTTTTCCAGAGTCAGTAGAAAGGCCTCTTTAGTGTCCTACGTTTTCATAACTGTGACCTTAATTGCCTACTGTCTGTAAGCTGTTAGTATCTTAACGACCGTTCCACAATTGTAAAAGAAAGAAAAGCATGAAAGTGTTTAAACCCTTTACAATGAATATCTGAAGTTATTTGGAATTTTATGAATTATCTTTGAAAGACAGAGTCTTGAAAAAGAGATTTCTTTTTTTTGTTGCTGAGTTTACAAGGCCACATGGAGTGAACATTTTGAAGTATTGATGTCAACAGTTTGCTACACATGATTGGTTGCCACCATTGTAATAGAAATTGTTGGTGGATTTGTTTGTTTAATTTTGGGGTAACTATTTTACTCACTTGAAACACCCAATGAAATAAATTGGCAGCCATGTTTATCCTCCTAATACCAAAAACTAAATGAAATTAATTGTTCTGCTGAGACTGTTTGCTGCATTTAGTCATAATGGGAAATCATAGTTCTTATTGACAAGTGCTAAACCAAATACTGAGCACTGTAAAGCCAAATAGGACTATCCCATAGTGAAGCAGTTTCTTACCCCATGTTATTGATAAGCTAATATAGACAGTGCTTTCAGGAAAGTATTCAGACCCTTTGACCTTTTCCACATGGTTACGTTAGTCTTTTTCTAAAATGTTTTTCCCCATAAATCTACACACAATACCCTATAATGACGATGCAAAAACAGGTTTAGACAATTTTGCAAATTATACAAAATAAAAAGATCACATTTACAAGTATTCAGAGCCTTACTCAGTACTTTAAAGCATCTTTGGCAGCGATTACAGCCTTGAGTCTTCTTGGGTATGACGCTACAAGCTTGGCACACCTGTATTTTGAGCTTCTCCCATTCTTCTCTGCAAATCCACAAGCTCTGACATGTTGAATGGGAGTGTCACTGCACAGCTATTTTCAGGTCTCTCCAGTTGTTCGTCCAGGTTTGGGCTGGGCCACTCAAGGACATTGTGAACCAGGTTTTTCTTTCGGTTTTTGCTGTTTTTAAAGTCATCATTGGCCTCATTGTGAAATCCCGGAGCAGTTTCCTTCCTCTCCGGCAACTGAGTTAGGGAGAATGCCCGTATCTTCGTGGTGACGGTGTATTGATACACCATCAAATGTAATTAATAACTTCACTATGCTCAAAGGGATATTCAACATCTGCTTTAAAAAAACAAAAACAATAGGTTCCCTTTGCGATGCATTGGAAAAGCTCCCTGGTCTTTGTGGTTGAATCAGTTTAATTCACTGCTTGACCTTACAATTATCTGTATGTTTGGGGAACAGATGAGGTAGTCATTCATGTTAAACACTTATTATACACAGTGAGTCCATGCAACTTATGACTTGATAAGCACATTTTTACTCCTAAACTCATTTAGGATTGCCATAGAAAAGGGGTTGAATACTTAACTCAGGACATTTTAGCTTTTCAATTTAAATTGGTAAAAAATGTGAAAACTAATTGCACTTTGACATTATGGGGTATTCTGTGTAGGCCATTGACAAATCTCAATCCATTTTAAATTCCGGCTGTAACAAAATATGGAAAAAGTCAAGGGGTGTGAATACTTTGAAGACACTATATATAAAACATTAGGAACACCTGCTCTTTCCATGAGACTGACCAGGTGAAAATTATTCATGTCACTTGTTAAATCCACTTCCATCAGTGTAGATGAAGTGGAGGAGACAAGTTGAAGGATTTTTAAGTCTTGAGACATGAATTGTTGCCCATTGCAAGACAAAATATTTTAAATGACTTTGAACAGGGGTAGTAGGTGCCAGGCACACCGGTTTGAGTGTGTCAGGAAATGCAACTATACTGGTTCACGCGTGTATCAATGGTCCACCACCCAAATGACATCCAGCCAACTTGACACAACTGTGGGAAGCATCGGAGTCAATGCCCCGACGAATTGAAGCTGTTCTGAAAGCAAAAGTGGGTGCAAGGCAATATTAGGAAGGCGGTCCTAATGTTTCGTACACTTTTTGGGACTAATGACTAATATGGCTAAGTCTGATAATTTTTGAAGGACATACAAATGCTTGTCAGGCCCATTCCTTAATACCCCACTATCTGATAACTGGCTGAAACTAACCCTCATTTTGTAATCAGTATATCTGTGTCCATTATATTTTGTGGAAGTATTCTATGGATTTTGTTTTCACTGATGTCAAAGCCCTAATTTCATACCCATAACCTTTAAACGCCTACTGAGATTGGAAAGCAGGTATGACAGGTTTTTCCAAGGCCAAGTCTGCTTTTCAGTCGAGACCATGCAATAGATTTAATATGGACAAGTGTTAGCTAGATTACTTGTTTTTTTCATACATTCAACACCTGAAATGTTAAATGCAAAGAGAATGTGACCATTTTTATTTATTTTGGGAGTTTATCTTCACTTAACTCTTTAGCGAATTGGAGGCTTTGATTTAACGTCATAAATCCATGTAACAGCATATACGTGGTACTATGATCTACAATCCATTTCATATGTTTTGCTCCTGGTAGCAAGTGAATCCCAACGACTTTGGCAAAGAAACCATGAAATGTAAAGAACGTGAAAAAGATAAATATCTTGAATGCAGGCGTTTATTTGTGCATTAATTGGGGATTGGTTCAAAGCCTCCAGCTAGTTACACAGCTAAGTCCATTGGTGTAAACAATTGACTGGCAGCCTCACTGTCAAGAGCTTCACGTTGTCCAGGGGGGTTGGTGAAGACATCTCACTTATACGTCTTCATGTGCCACAGTCCATCATTAAGATAGTGAACAGTTTCAACTCCTACTCCCTTGTTGACTTTCTCTCTGCTCACAAAAAAAGTGAAGTAGAATGAGCATTAGGCAAGTTTACAAAAGTACAGTAGTATACACACACAGGAGGTTGGTGGCACCTTAATTGGGGAGGATGGGCTAGTTAATGGCTGGAACGGAATAGTTTCCATATGTTTGATGCCACTCCATTTGCTCTGTTCCAGCCATTATTATGAGCCTTCCTCCCCTCAGCCTGCACTGGGTACACATACAAGTACATTTTTGCGGTGTAAATGGGTCTTTCTATAAATAAGGGGGCCAATGTGTGACTGATCAACATTTCATAATGGTTTGAAAGAATGTTTTATGCAGTTCCACATGTGTACTTTAGAGGAATAAAAGTAAATATGCAAAGTGGCCCATAACTCCACCTATACAACAGACTTTGGACAACACATCCTTTAAGCAGAGTACACACACATTGGCAAGTCAAATTCTGGGACTTTTTCGAACACCTAATTGTCATTTGTTTATAGGGCCTAATATAGAACCCCCCCCCAAAAAGCGTAAAGTGTCAAAAGTAGGCCATTACCACTTAAGGAAAACTCCACCCAAAAACATTTGGTCCATTGTTGATATACAGCCAAAATATTTTGCATGTCAGCAATCAGGTTTAAGATATGGAACTTTCAAAATATAGAATTCTGTCCCATATGATGCAACATTTTGTAACTATTGTATAGCAACCATAGACTAATGAAACAACATACCAACAAGAAGAATGTATTTTTAGGCCCCTCTGCAATGCATTGATATTCAAATTATTAATTTCTAAAATGTGAGAATATTGTGGACATTGCCTGACTAAATAGACTGGATGCGTGGCGATCTTTCTGTAGTCTGTGGCCAACGCAGGCACACATAATGGAAAGATTTGTATGGAAAGCCAACAGATGTTGTCGTCCTCAATAACCGCACATTGTTTTACCGCAACAGAGTAGGGCTTCACCCTTCAATTGAAGCAGTGGGAAACAAACTGGCCACATCGCTCACAAAAACAGATCAAAAATTCAATCACTGAATTATATGGGAGCAGAACTTACAAATTGGCTACAATAATTACAAGGACTTTTAAAACACCAAATTAAGGTCAATATCTGATTTTCAAGCTAGGCCTATACCAGCTAGACCTATTTCTGAGCTCCAATTTAAGTTTGCTACTTTCAAGCCCCTTGTATTGTTTAAAATTGCAGGTGTAACAAGGAAAACAAAATTTCATCAGTGGTGTAAAGTATTTTTACCCAAGTTGTTTTTTGGGGGTATCTGTACTTAACTATTTATATTTTACTGTTCTACATTCCTTAAAATATTGTACATTTTACTCCATACATTTGCCTTGACACCCAAAAGTACTTGTTACATTTTGAATGCTTAGCAGGACAGGAAAATAGTCAAATTCACGCACTTATCAACCAAACATCTCTGGCCATCCTTACTGACTGATCTAGCGGACTCACTAAACACACATGCTTAGTTTGTACGTTACGTCTGAATGTTGGAGTGTGCCTGTGGCTTTCCGTAAAAATAAAAATGGTGCCATCTGGTTTTTAAATTATTTATACCTTTGATACTTAAGTCGAATGTTACTTTTACATGAGCCATTTATTACGGTCAAGTATGACAGTTGGGTACTTTTTCCACCACTGTTTCATGTTATTTCATTACCAGATCAATTGTGAATAAGCCCACTGGGCTATGAAATGTTATTTACAGTGTATTCAGACCTAGACTTATTCCATATTTTGTTACGTTACAGCCTTATTCTAAATATCCCTCTCTCAATCTGCCCATAATGACAAAGCGAAAACGGGTTTAGACATTTGCTAATGTATTACAAATAAAACATACCTTATTTACATAAGTATTCAGACCCTTTTATAAGACGAATGAACTCAGGTGCGTCCTGTTTGCATTGATCATACTTGATGTTTCTAAAACTTGATTGGAGTCCACCTGTGGTAATTTCAATTGATTGGGCATGATTTGGAAAGGCACAACTGTCTATTTAAAAGATCCCACAGTTTTACAGTGCATGTCAGAGCAAAAAGCAAGCCATGACGTTGAAATAATTGTCCGTAGAGCTCAGACAGGATTGTGTCGAGGCACAGATCTGGGGAAGGGTACCAAAAAATGTCTGCAGCATTAAAAGGTCCCCAAGAACACAGTTGGAACCACAAACTCTTCCTAGAGCTGGCCGCCCAGCCAAATTGAGCAATCGGGGGAGAAGGGACTTGGTCAGGGAGGTAACCAAGAACCCAATGGTCACTCTGACAGAGCTTTAGAGTTCCTCTGTGGAGATGGAAGAACCTTCCAGAAGGACAACCATCTCTACAGCGCTCCACCAATCTGGCCTTTATGGTAGAGTGGCCAGACGGAAGCCACTCCTCAGTAAAAGGCATGACAGCCTGCTTGGAGTTTGCAAAAAGGCACCTAAAGGACTCAGACCATGAAAAACAAGATTCTCTGGTCTGATGAAACCAAGATTGAACTCTTTGGCCTGACTGGAAAGCGTCACGTCTGGAGGAAACCTGGCACCATCCCAATGGTAAAACATGGTGGCAGCATCATGCTGCGGGGATGTTTTTCAGCGGCGGGACTGAGACTAGTCAGGATCGAGGAGAAAGATGAATGGAGCAAAATACAGAGCGATCCTTGATGAAAGCCTGCTCCAGAGCGCTCAGGACCTCAGACCGGGGCAAAGGTTCACCTTCCAACAGGACAACGACCCTAAGCACACAGCCAAGACAACGCAGGAGTGGCATCGGGACAAGTATCAATGTCCTTGAGTGGCCCAGACAAAATCTGGACTTGAACCCGATCTAACAACTCTGGAGACCTGAAAATAGCTGTGCAGTGACGCTCCCCATCTAACCTGATAGAGCTTGAGGATCTGCGAAACTCCCCAAATATAGGTGTGCCAAGCTTGTAGCATAATACCCAAGAAGACTCAAGGCTGTAATCGATGCCAAAGGTGCTTCAACAAAGCACTGAGTAAAGGGTCTGAATACTTATGTAAATATTTTTACTTTGTCATTATGGGGTATTGTGTGTAGATTGAGGGGGGGGGGAATCGAATACATTTTAGAACAAGGCTGTAACGTAACAAAATGTGAATTCAAGGGGTCTGAATACTTTGAATGCACTATATATCCAGAATAATTCATAGGAAAAGCGCTGGGTGTTGTGCAATAGTCTATCCTATAGAATTCTACACAATAGACTCAGTGTCCAATCCGAGGCGCAAAAACATATGTAAAGGAACTCATTACCTTGAGGTTTTCTCAGTTCAATCTTGGGATATTAGAACCAATGTGGATCCAGGCACAACTGTCTTCACTGGTGTAATGAATGAGAGACATATTCTGGACATTCCTCAAACATTACATGCGCTATCACAACAGCTGAAAATGCCTTCCTGGATCAGATGTGAGAAAATATCACACTTAAATAAATCAGCTGGACACCAAATGCACATCCAAGTATCAATGCATAATTATTTTAGAACCATGTTAATGACCATATCAGTTTAGGTTTTAAGGTGACTCTTTTGGTTAGAAGCAATGGGTTTTGCAATCTCATAGATCATTTTGGATATGCATACCCATAACATGAGACACCGAACTGCTACCTGGAAATGGATCCTATTGCAGAAACTTATTTACTGGACTCCTGGAAAACACCACTCACTCCTGTCCAGTTCCATCTGATTTCTGCTTGGATGCTAGATCATTCCTTTTAATGGATGACCAGTATGCCCTTCTCCCTAGGACCCTGATAGGTGCAAAGCTAGTCAATCCAGTGGTGCCTGAACTTTTTAATAATACTAGCTTGTTGACGCTTAGAAAAAATAACCGCTATAGTTACCACTGCTTTATACTAGCATGGGGAAAATCTGAAGGACTTGTCCATGAGTCGGTCAGTAATCAGGTGCTAGCGGCTGACAGACTGGTGGTAGAACAATCTAAGGCAGGATAATCGGTTATGTCAGCCATTGTGACTGAACAATTCTGAGAGCCTTTTCTCCTGGGAAGATGGTGAGCTTATCAATGCTGTAAACATCTGTTCCTTTGTAATTCTGTTTTCTACATTTTCATTGGCTGGTAACTTGTATGTGCCTTTGTGTCAAACGGATTCTCACGCAAAGTGTGAAGAATAATGTTAACCTATCTGGAAGAAGAGGGACAGAACATTCTTATGACTGAAATGCCTTTTCCCCCCAGACAGGAAAGTCTGAAACCTCTGGTTTACAGAGCTCCAGTACCAGGACTAGTTATGCTGAGATACCATAAAAAGGGGAGATTGTGGCAGAGTACATTTTGATTTGTTATCTTATATGACCTGGTCATTCTGTTCCTCATCTTGTCTGTAAGGTTGCTCTGTTCCCCGATACGCTCAAATCGCACTGTTTCAAGTTGCCCTTTTGTAATATAACTAGGGATGCGCGATATATTGGTATATCACGGTTGACAACTCCATTGTGTCCTCGTCCCAGAGCGCTAAGAACCTTGGCGTGATCCTGGACAACACCCTGTCGTTCTCAAATAACATCAAGGCGGTGGCCCGTTCCTGTAGGTTCATGCTCTACAACATCCGCAGAGTACGACCCTGCCTCACACAGGAAGCGGCGCAGGTCCTAATCCAGGCACTTGTCATCTCCCGTCTGGATTACTGCAACTCGCTGTTGGCTGGGCTCCCTGCCTGTGCCATTAAACCCCTACAACTCATCCAGAACGCCGCAGCCCGTCTGGTGTTCAACCTTCCCAAGTTCTCTCACGTCACCCCGCTCCTCCGCTCTCTCCACTGGCTTCCAGTTGAAGCTCGCATCCGCTACAAGACCATGGTGCTTGCCTACGGAGCTGTGAGGGGAACGGCACCTCAGTACCTCCAGGCTCTGATCAGGCCCTACACCCAAACAAGGGCACTGCGTTCATCCACCTCTGGCCTGCTCGCCTCCCTACCACTGAGGAAGTACAGTTCCCGCTCAGCCCAGTCAAAACTGTTCGCTGCTCTGGCCCCCCAATGGTGGAACAAACTCCCTCACGACGCCAGGACAGCGGAGTCAATCACCACCTTCCGGAGACACCTGAAACCCCACCTCTTTAAGGAATACCTAGGATAGGATAAAGTAATCCTTCTCACCCCCCTTAAAAGACTTAGATGCACTATTGTAAAGTGGCTGTTCCACTGGATGTCATAAGGTGAAAGCACCAATTTGTAAGTCGCTCTGGATAAGAGCGTCTGCTAAATGACTTAAATGTAAATGTAATATTGGTAAGCAGATCGGAATCGGACGATATTAGCTACAAATGTCAAAAAAATCTGTCTAGATTAAACGCTGTTGTGCAAAACCGATGTCAAAGCTGACATGAATACCTATATAAATGTAGGTAGATGACGTAATGACGGCATGAAAAATACAGCGCTACATGTGCAACACAGCATTCCTAACCTGGCCCACAATGTCTGCTGTGTGGATCTATTTTCAAGTTTCAAAGGAAGATAACAAAAAGTCCATATGTAACGTTTGTGCTGCTATTATTTCCAGAGGGGAGAAAGTGAAATATTTCAATACCACAAACCGAAATCACCCATTTGAAAGTGCATCACCCCCAGACGTTCAGCGACTACTTGGCACACTTCCAACAACTAAACAAGTTCAAGTCCAGCAGTCATTTGAAAGAGTAAGAACATTTCAGCGAGACAACTCAAAGGCGAAATCCATTAACGCCAAGATAATGACAATCTGTGCTCTGTCATAGATGTTGGTTTTCGCCGACTGGTTGAGCACCTCGAGCCCCGGGAACACAAAACCAAGTAGGCGCTATTTTTCAGATGCTGCCCTACCAGAGTTACACAGCATCCATGAGCTACTTGCTATGGGCGTCACTGCTATTAGCTTCACGACTGGCATTTGGACCAGCGATGTCAGCCCCATAAGCATTATGAGTCTGACAGCACAGTGGGTCGACGAGGATTTCGTACTAAGGAAAGCTGTATTGCATGCTCAAGAATGTGCTGGTTCTCATACCGCTGCTGCCATTTCAATGGCATTTGAGAACATGTTTGAAACATGAACACTCCTAGCTACATTCGAACAACTGACTGGAGAATTAAGCTCAAACTGTGTCTGCAGCAGACGTGAAACCCTCTGTCATGGCAGTGAAACACCTGCTCAACAAAACTGCAGACACAGACCGTGGGGTTAACTTGCAAAAGTGCTCTACTAGAGGCTGTAGAGGCATTCTCTCTGACCTGCTTTACTGTGTCGCCACCTTTTTCCATGCTAGGGACAAGGGCCGCTACTTCGATGCAGACACAGGGTTCATGTGAAATGTTAGACACAGCTGGACAAGATGGAAATGGACACAGTGCGCACCGAGGAAGAGGACCCATGACAGAAGAGGCCACGGACAGACAGAGCTGATACTTCACTGCTTGACATTATGATGAAATCCTGGTTGAGAATGAAAAGACTGAACAAATGAACAACGAAACCCAGCAAATAAGTAAAATAAATGGGTTTTGATTGTTTTACAGGTAATGGGGACATATGTAAATGCCAACAACTTTTTGGTCCGTGTGTGTGTTAAATAGTTAACTGTACTAGAATGTTTTAAAGGCCTAATTTTAAATATTGATTATTGGTATTGTTTTTTTTGGGCAAGGAAAACAATCGGGTATCAGCCAAAAATGTAATATTGGCGCATCCCTAAATATAACCAGTCTGTTTCTAAACTACCGTGTTCTAACTTCCTGTGAAACAATCCATCTATTGATAAGCAGAAGTACCGGACTCATTCAAAGGGCATGTGCAACATCCCTCCAATCCTGGGTCTGTATAAATGCCTGAAATCACCCCTCCCATCCTGGGTCTGTATAAATGTCTGAAATCTAAGAGCGAGTCGAATTGGTTTTTACCTTGCATGCATGCTTGTAATAAAGCTTTTTATAATGAGATAGGACTGCCTTCTGAGTGGTTTTTCCACCACAATAGCTGCACTGCATTTCTGAGAGCTCTATACAAAAAAAAACTGTCTGACAAGTAGATCCAGGATTCTTAAAGGGTTCAAGTTCAATGTCTAATTTACAGTGCCTTGCGAAAGTATTCGGCCCCCTTGAACTTTGCGACCTTTTGCCACATTTCAGGCTTCAAACAAAGATATAAAACTGTATTTTTTTTGTGAAGAATCAACAACAAGTGGGACACAATCATGAAGTGGAACTACATTTATTGGATATTTCAAACTTTTTTAACAAATCAAAAACGGAAAAATTGGGCGTGCAAAATTATTCAGCCCCTTTACCTTCAGTGCAGCAAACTCTCTCCAGAAGTTCAGTGAGGATCTCTGAATGATCCAATGTTGACCTAAATGACTAATGAGTCCGAGATACTGTTGTGAAGAAGTTTAAAGCCGGATTTGGATACAAAAATATTTCCCAAGCTTTAAACATCCCAAGGAGCACTGTGCAAGCGATAATATTGAAATGGAAGGAGTATCAGACCACTGCAAATCTACCAAGACCTGGCTGTCCCTCTAAACCTTCAGCTCATACAAGGAGAAGACTGATCAGAGATGCAGCCAAGAGGCCCATGATCACTCTGGATGAACTGCAGAGATCTACAGCTGAGGTGGGAGACTCTGTCCATAGGACAACAATCAGTCGTATATTGCACAAATCTGGCCTTTATGGAAGAGTGGCAAGAAGAAAGCCATTCCTTAAAGATATCCATAAAAAGTGTCGTTTAAAGTTTGCCACAAGCCACCTGGGAGACACACCAAACATGTGGAAGAAGGTGCTCTGGTCAGATGAAACCAAAATTGAACTTTTTGGCAACAATGCAAAACGTTATGTTAATCGTAAAAGCAACACAGCTCATCACCCTGAACACACCATCCCCACTGTCAAACATGGTGGTGGCAGCATCATGGTTTGGGCCTGCTTTTCTTCAGCAGGGACAGGGAAGATGGTTAAAATTGATGGGAAGATGGATGGAGCCAAATACAGGACCATTCTGGAAGAAAACCTGATGGAGTCTGCAAAAGACCTGAGACTGGGATGGAGATTTGTCTTCAAACAAGACAATGATCCAAAACATAATGCAAAATCTACAATGGAATGGTTCAAAAATAAACATATCCAGGTGTTAGAATGGCCAAGTCAAAGTCCAGACCTGAATCCAATTGAGAATCTGTGGAAAGAACTGAAAACTGCTGTTCACAAATGCTCTCCATCCAACCTCACTGAGCTCGAGCTGTTTTGCAAGGAGGAATGGGAAATGTCTCGATGTGCAAAACAGAGACATACCCCAAGCGACTTACAGCTGTAATCGCAGCAAAAGGTGGCGCTACAAAGTATTAACTTAAGGGGGCTGAATAATTTTGCACGCCCAATTTTTCAGTTTTTGATTTGTTAAAAATGTTTGAAATATCCAATAAATGTCGTTCCACTTCATGATTGTATCCCACTTGTTGTTGATTCTTCACAAAAAAATACAGTTTATATCTTTATGTTTGAAGCCTGAAATGTGGCAAAAGGTCGCAAAGTTCAAGGGGGCCGAATACTTTCGCAAGGCACTAACTGATGAATGCTTAATACATGCTAACGCCATCTTAAATGTAAGGTCAGAAAAGTAATGTTTCATGCTGCTCAATTTTGGGGGAAATCCATCAAGACACCAACCACGATAAAGGGTTAAACATCAACTTGTGAATTTGATTGAATATAGCTATGCCCCCTTATATTCATGTAATGACATGAATAATATTTTTTGCAGATTATTATCAATAACTTATCAACAAGTTGCTCAGTGTAGGAAATCCTCCCTGGTACCCTAGATTATAGAAAGACCCAAATAGGAAAAAGCACATGATGTGATACATACATGTCTTCTGCAGACATCTTCATGACTCCGACACAAAGGGCATGTTGCTTGCCCTCCGCCATTATGGCCTGAAACCAATTGTCAAGGAAACACCATCTCACATGCACTTGATACTAACAGGAAGTGTCAAAAACACCAATGCTGGTGTATGACATCATTACAAGCTGACATAACGGTGCGTTCAGAAGGTAAAAACATGTATGGGTCAAACTGCAACATTATACACATTAAGGAGGTAAATGGCCTTGTTTTACCATCTTTTGGTCAGAGTTGAAAGGTCAGTGACTCATACACTCTGGTATCAAAATGCTGCTCTGAATTTCCCACTTGGAACTCCGACTTGAGGGCCGATCTAGTGGTAAGCCATTTCCAAAAGGAACTTGGACCTCCTAGTCTCTGAAAGCATCATCATGATCACAATGAATATGATTACATGGATGGGGGCCAGGGGGCCTGATCCTAAATAAACACTTTCACTATTAGACACTGAGAATACAGCCCAGTAAGATGTTGTACTGAACATAAATGATCAACATAATCGGTCATAGGAAGGATACAACTACTGTTTCTGAGGCAGAGGGGTAGAGTTTGGCGCCTGGGGACGTCAATCCAGGACACATGATATTGGCTCCACTTAAGACAAACTTGATGGCCCCTTTGTCTACTTGTTGGTGTGGAAGAATAAAGGGGTCTGTAAAATATGAACAGAGAAACTTACTGAACAGTACACTGCAACACAGCAATTCAGACACCTGCACATCAAAAAGAGCAGAGGTCTTACACTTATGCAGCAGTCGGAGGGTTGGGTAGAACGGTCCTTCTCTTTGTCTGAAGAAGAGCAATTCTCCATTCACCGTCAAGATTTCAATGTGTTCATGGCTGCAGGTTGGATGAAGGAACACAAAACAACATGTCATACTCTTCTCTTGTTCACCCAAGGGGGGGGGCAATACCCAGCCCTCTTGGCTTCTCAGCCGAAGCATGCAACGTGGCCAATGTGTACAACAATCCCGACACCGTTTCTAAATAGATATCCAACATCTCCGAACACCTGTGTGTAACGGAAGAAGGAAGCTAGAAAAGTGTTGAAAGTTAAAAAAATACTGTTGGCTGCAACAGTTAAAATGTAGAATAAGTGTTTTTTGCATTTGTAAAATTATTTTGATGTGATATGAAAGTAGAGGGCCTTGTATTTCTTGAAACAAATTGCAATTGAGAATCCATTCACATTTATATGGAGTATCAGACTGTTTTGGATGCCAGAGTCAATTTGCCTCTAGACATAACTTAAGGGCCTTGGATGGTAAGGAGTAGGCTAGACTACACTCCTTCACAGTCCATATCTTGGCCTAGTAAAACTGATGTCAACAAATATTCCAAATACAATGGACTTGTTCGACATTGCAACAGACAGTGCTGGTGACTTGTGACTGACTGATCAACGAATCACCTTGCATGATCATAAATAACTACTAATTATTATTTGTAGATCAGTCAGTCGGTCAACATTTACCCACACTGGGAAAGGGGGATACCTAGTCAGTTGTCCAATTCAATGTATTCAACTGAAATGTGTCTTCCGCATTTAACCCAACCCCTCAATCAGAGAGGTGCATCATGGACATGCTGATCTGAAACCATTGACTGTACATAGTCTCGAACACGGCCACTGATAAGGGGGAAAATATTATCTTCTTGACTTACCATCGCACTATTTTGACAGGGTCCTTTTTTGGCATGATATGGTTGAGCCATGACTCAATGTCTGGAAACTGGTCCAACAGCTGGTTTTTGATGCCTTTGATTACAGAGGTCTTCAGCTGAATACAGTTGGAAACATTTTCCTTCTCATCAAATCTGAAACGAGACAATAGAAACACATTCATGTTAGTTTGACCCTTCATTCAAATGAAAGCTAATCAAGAGTTATCAGTTGATAAGTCTATTTGGAAGACTAAGAACATGTTATAGTTAGCTAGCTAAGTGGCTATAGTTAGCTAACTAGCTGCCTGGTCATGTAGATAGCAAGTTAACTAGGGAAATCATGCGTAATACCTACTTCTTAAACATCCTCGTTGGTCGCGTTTACTGTGTTCTTCTCTACCTAGACAAGTCTATTATTTTTGCTTGATGTTTGACTTTGATGAACAAAAATCCAATAACATGTATTTCAATTCAATAGTCTCCCCACGCCTGTTTCGCAGTTTATAGGCAGCAAGTGACGTCAACTTGCGACATGCATGCGACAGTTTCGAACGAAATACGGCAGGCTCCGAACCCGAAGGCCCCATTCGAATATTTTAAAGATGAGTCCTTCCTTCCTTCCTCCCTTCTTTCTATACTTTATTATTTTCCATGTCCTTTCTATACGTTGAAAATACGTTGTAAACCATAACTTTTGACAGTAAACCAAAAAACTTTAGATAGGAAAACGTAGTTCGGTTACTTGGGTACATTAAAGCACACTGTTAGACCATGTCAGAAGATTTTACTACATGTAGCAGGCAGGTAGCCTAGTGGTTAGCGCGTTAGACTAGTAACCGAAAGGTTGCAAGATCGAATCCCCGAGCTGACAAGGTAAAAATGTCGTTCTGCTTCTGAACAAGGCTAGGAACTCACTGTTCCTAGGCCGTCATTGAAAATAAGAATTTGCTCATAACTGACTTGCCTAATAAAATGGAAATACATTTACACCATCTCTGGCGCCATCTTGCGGTACATGACAGTTGTACAGCTAAATAAAGCTTGCTAAGTAGCATAGCCGCTTTTGCAGGTCGTCATTAGTTACTACAGACACAAAGTCCTAAACCCCGCCCATTTCTACAATTTATCTTCTGAAATGTATTATTTTAAACCTAATCATAACCCCACTGCTAACCTTATGCCTAACTCTAACCTTAAATTAAGATTAAAAGCATACATTTTATTTTTTTATTTTATGGCTGTGCTAACTAGTGGAAACCACTTTTGCAGCAGTAACATGTGGGTAAAGCACTTCCGGTAGGTCATGGAATCGCTTGTAGAAGGTACGTTTTGATATTGAACTTCCCAGGTGTTATGGCAATTTAACACTTGATACATTACATATTTCGGCTAGAAATAAGTCTCTATTGGATGCCGACAAAACTAACTACCGCTCCACAACGTGGATATTAAAGAGAGGCCAAGCAATAGGAAGCAGTAATCAACCATCTTTCTTCTGCCAGCAGAAATAACAAGAACAGTGAGAGGGTCCAAGTCATTGAGCTGGTCCAAATGGGGCTGTAGTTTGCAATGTATTGTCTGTTTCTTAGCTAGATACTTGTAAAAGACCGGACGACTCGGTTGGAATATAGCAAGATAAACCTTGGAATCGCGACTTGTTAACCCACGGCACATCTGGAGGTTTATGATTAGTAGACTGGCTATAGCTATTAGAATTTGTATTCATTTTTTCATGTTTCCAATAGGTTTACCTTCCCCTAATCCCCCACCGCCAACCCAAGAGGCTAGACCAGCAGCTTCAGATGTAAATAACGACAGCAGTATCACGTCTTCGAAGAAGAGGAAAATAAACAGTTCTGAGAGGGAAGACATTGATTCAATCTCTTCATCTCCTAAAACCACAAATTATTCATCTTCCTCCTGCTCCTCCACTTCGCAACACATTCAGAAGAAGTTGAGGTTCGAAGATTCAGTAGATTTCATTGGACTGGATGTGAAAATGGCCGAGGAGTCGTCTGCATCGTGTTCTTCTAACAAGATGAAAACAGTTTTTTTGGCTGGGGGTGTTGGGCACCATGCAAACGGACTGACGAAAACGGCAGGCTCCACTACCTTCTCCAACAGCAAACCTGGCGCTGCAAAGAAACTAGTCATCAAGAACTTCAAAGGTAGTGTGATATTCAAAACATTCTAGTGATGGATGGATGCAAGGAATTGCTTGCTGTAATCCCATTTATCCCTTATAGTGAACGTTTATTTTAATTGTGTTAATTACTTGGCCTTGCCTAAAATATGTGCTTTAGTCTGGCTAATCTATGCAATTTTACAGTTGAATATGTGTCATTGTAAAATAGGTGGTTCGAGCCCTGAATGCTGACAGCCATGGTATATCAAACCGTATACCACGGATATGACAAAACATTTATTTTTACTGCTCTAATTACACCGGTAACCACTTTCTAATCGCAATAAGGCACCTCGGGGGTTTGTGGTATATGGCCAATATACCACGGCTAAGGGCTGTATCTAGGCACGCCGCGTTGCGCGTAAGAACAGCACTTAGCCAGTGGCCATATGCCACACCCCCTCGGGCATTATTGCTTAGTTATAAAAATGCACAATGATACACTACTATTTAAATGCCTGACATGATGCAGCTCATTTGTCTGAATATTTTTTTTTTTAGATGTTAGACTGATTATGTGTATAAAAAAAACACACACAAAAAAAAAAAACTGGTACAGATAAAATAATGACACACCAGAGAATTACTGTTCTCAAACTGCTTCCCTGTCTCTTTCATTTTCTTCACAGAAAAGCCCAAATTACCAGAGAACTACACACACGAGACCTGGCAAAAGCTAAAGGAGGCGGTCGAGGCCATTCAGAACAGCATTTCAATCAAGTACAATCTTGAGGAGCTCTACCAGGTACCTCAAAATGCTGCACATGCCTCATTTCCCTTCAGAACAGCCCTGGGTCATGTTCACATAATATTTTATTTGTCACATGCTTTGTAGACTAACAGTGCAATGCTTACTTACGGGTTGTTTTTCAACAATGCAGAGTTAAAGATAATAAATAGAAATAGTGACACAGAATAAATACACAGTGACTAACAAATAACAATGACGAGTAAAAATAACATGGCATTTGGCACCAAACCTGGACTTGTCCAATAAGAAGTGCTTGTTTTCATTGACCAATGCAAAATGTTTTATGCTCCCTGCCCTAATGAACACTACTCTGTGGTTGTGGTTATTATGATGATTGGCCACAGATGGGAAGCCCTCCTCCCCTGTGACCTTGACTTCTTATTCAAACCTATGATTTCGCAGTCAGTAAGCTAAACACAGTCTTAACAAACAAGCTATTTTTTTCTTCATGTCTCTAGGCCAGTATCTTGCGAAAGAGCTTGACAATAATTTGTGTGATATGTCTGCACTGTTTAATAGCTGTGTTGAGTTATGGGATGTTTAGATTACTTGGTGGCGGTGTCTTCTGTAGGATATTACATGCATAGATAATCAGTGTTTTAGCCCTGAAATGTAATAAACTCTTTAAGCACTCTCCTTTCTGTTTGTTGTTTTAGGCTGTGGAGAACCTCTGCTCCCATAAGATATCAGCCAAGCTCTACAAACAACTACAGGTTGTGTGTGAAGACCACATCAAGGCACAAATCGATCAATTCAGAGAATATCTTTTTCTGTGTGTGTAAATAGATGGTACTAGAAAGATGGTTCAATATATGTTTAGACACTGCTCAATCCTTGATCACTCAATGTAGGCGTTCATAAGTCTAATTATTTTGTTCAAGTATTTACTAGGGGATAGCTTTTGTCATTTGAACTACAGAAACTGAAATCATGTTCTTTATAAAGGTTGATATTGAATGCATGTCCTTTTAATCGCGTGTACTGAAAGGACACTGCTGCTGCTTTGTGTTGTTATGCATATGAAACCTGCTACATCCTTGACTCAGTGCTCACGGATGCACTGGACAGTACACTCTTCCTGAAGAAAATAGACAAGTGTTGGCAAGATCACTGCAGACAAATGGTATGTCTAGGACTCTGTCCTTGATTAGGATGTCATTTGATTCAATCTCATTCAAATCATTTCCTATAAAGGATTTCTTTCCTCTTTTACAGATCATGATTAGAAGTATATTTTTGTTCTTGGACCGCACCTATGTTTTACAAAATTCAATGCTCCCGTCAGTCTGGTGAGTTTCTCGCCCTCAAATCAAAATGTTGTAGAAAACATTGTTCAATTTCTAACTGTGTTCTGTCAATAGTAATTGGCTTTGGTTCATATTAATATCACCCCTCTTCCCTTCAGGGACATGGGCCTGGAGTTGTTTAGGTTTTACATTATCAGCGACATGAAGGTCCAGAGCAAGACCATCGACGGAATCCTGCTGCTCATCGAGAGGGAGCGCAGCGGCGAGACCGTCGACCGTAGCCTGCTGCGGAGCCTATTGAGCATGCTTTCTGACCTGCAGGTATGGCTACGCCCCTTCACACAGGGCATGGGAAAGCCTACTCAGTGGATTTCTTGTCCTATTCGCCCGGTTAATCAACCCTTAGCCCCTACCCCAGTGGTTCCCAAACAAGGGGTCGTGACCCCATATGGGGTCATCTAATGAAAATAGGGTCACAGGAGAATTTCCAAAATCCTGAAGGAAAAAAATATATACCAAAAATTTAAACGCAACAATTTCAATAATTTTATTTACAGTTCATATAAGGAAATCATTCAATTTAAATAAATAAATTAGGCCCTAATCAATGGATTTTACATGACTGGGCAGGGGCGCAGCCTTGGGTGGGCCTGGTAGGGTAGAGGCCCACCCACTTGGGAGCCAGGATTAGTTTTTCCACACACAAACACTTTATTACAGACAGAAATACTCCTCAGTTTCATCAGCTGTCTGCGTGGCTGGTCTCAGACGATCCCGCAGGTGAAGAAGCCGTACATGGAGGTCTAGGGCTGGTATGGCTACACGTGGTCTGGGGTCGTGAGGCCGGTTGGACATACTGCCAAATTCTCTAAAACGATGTTGGAGACAGCTTGTGGAAAATAAATTAACATTAAATTGTCTGGCAACAGCTCTGGTGGACATTCCTGCAGTCAGCATGCCAATTGCACACTCCCTCAACTTGAGACTTCTTTGGCATTGTGTTGTGTGACCTGCACATTTGAGTGGCCTTTTATTGTCCCCCGCACAAGGTGCACCTGTGTAATGACCATGCTGATGTAAACAAATATTTTAGAGAAGTAAGCCTTTAGTGTGTATGGAACATTTTGGGTATCTTTTATTTCAGCTCATGAAACACTTGAATAATTCCCATGGTGAAAGGCTAGGACCGCGACGCACACTATTGCAGAGACTTTTATATTTTCGGCGGCAGTTGATATGGTGATAAAAATGTGTGGGGAGGCACAGAAACTCTTATCATTACCTATGTCGGATAACTGGTAAACAAAGAATTTATGCTATTGCTAGCAATCAAGAGGAAAGTCTGACTGACTCAAGCTCCCCAGCTTAAGCTTTCCAAATGGGCGTGAGGGCCAATATGCCCATGCGTTGACTTTTGTCGGGGATGCTATTCATGAGGACATATTGTTCTGTCCCACAATTCCTGAGCATGAAACAGCATAGTGGATGTTGGGATCGAATGGTGGGCATTTGCACAGATGGGGCTCCATCTACAGTATGGCGGGCAGGCCTCTGCACTCTAGTTATGAATGTGTTTTCCTCTGCCATATGGACACATTGTATGATACACCGAAAAAAACTGTCACAGAACTCTGAGATACTGTATATGGCAGCAGGTAACTTTGATTGTAAACTACATCAAACCACATCCACTGTAGGCACACGTGTTCACAAAACTGTGGAAATATGGGATCAGAGCATGACAATGTTCTATTTCACACTGAGGTTTGGTGGTTATAGTTATAGAGGGGGAGTGTTGGAAATATTTTTCTCATTGGAAGAGCAGTTTGGTACCTACTTCCCAATCCATTTGACTGTGATCCTAGCTCAGTTGACATGCCGATAAGTGAAATGGAACAGTTGATCGAGCTGTCATGTGCTCGAATGCAGCAGACAACGCATTCACGGGTCACTACAGAGGGGTTTTGATTCCTGACTCAAAGGGAATGCCCTGCCGTCTCCCTTTGAGAATGAATGTCTCGTTCAAAACAACTCGGAAATCTCTGACTTCAGTGCATTCAAGACAACTGGGAACTCGGAAAGAAACGAGCTCAGACTGGGAAAAATAATTTTGAATGGTCATCCAACTCAGAATTCCTAGTCGGGAACTCAGGCCTCTTTTTATAGACTTTCCGACCTAGATGATCACTAACGTCATGATTTGACCTCATATTTTTCAGTTCCCAGTTGTCTTGAAAGCACTGTAAAACTCATGGTAGGCTACCTTTCACCAGCTCATATCTGTATGAAGCTGGATTCGGTGCTCTCAACTGCATTAAAAAAACAAATATCGAATCAGGTTGGATGTGACAGCAGAGATGAGGTGCGCCCTGTCGACCACGCCCCCTGACTGAAAAATTCCGACGCGACATGCATCAAGCACATCCATCTCATTAGTGGTGGTGAGATAAGAGAGATTATGTCTGAATAATTTGCAATTGACTGTCATAGCCCCACATTAAAAGTATGCGATGGTGAGTTGAAGACCATCAGTTTTACTGTTAGAATGGTTTTACATTGACTGACAAAGCCCCATATAAAATAAAAAGTAAACATTGGCTGTTGATTACATTGTTTTCACATGGTTTGGGTCGTGAGAATTTTCAGATATCAAAATGGGGTCCTGGGTCAAAAACATTTGGGAACCCCTGCCCTACCCCTAAGCATTTGTTTAGATCAGAAAGGATTGGACAGGTATATGAAAGCTGTTTCTTGTAGCTATCCATTTCTTCCAGATGTGCAGGGTGGATAGGGGTTGATCCTGCACTATGATATCCCTTTGATATTGCCAACCACTTCAACTTTTTTGGTGACAAGATTAGCACACTTGCATGCAAACAACAAATTCTGAGCCTTCATATTCATGCATAATGGACCAAATAATGAAAGACAATCACTGTAGTTTTGAGTTCCACAAAGTGGGTGTGGATGAGAATTTTTAAAAATAGGCTGTTATTGAAAATAAGAATTTGTTCTTAACTGACTTGCCTAGTTAAATAAAGGTTGTTCTTTTTTTTTAAATGAAGGGAGGGAGGCTATTCTTGCTACCCAAGAATAGCAGAGCACTCTTTAATGGTTCAAACAGCCAACCAAAAGTGCTTAGCAAACAAATAAAGTTATTTTACAGAAAACAAATGAACAACTTTCAGCATGCTCGGCACTGACACAAATGACTAATGATTGGCTGAAAGACATGTATAGTAAGAATGTGGGAGCTGTTTTGTTAGACTTCAGTTCAGCTTTTGATGTTATTGATCATAATCTATTGTTGAAAAAAGGTTGGTGTTATGGATTTGCATCCTCTGCCTTTTATTATGGATTGAGAGTTACCTATCTAATAGAACAGATGACTTGTGTTAATGGAATCCTCTCATGCAATTTCAATTGAGTGTGGTGTACCGCAGGGTAGCCGGCTAGGGCTGTTATTGTTTTCTGTTTTTACAACTAACCTTCCACTGACCTGGAATAAAGCCTGTGTGTCTATGTATGCTGACGACTCAACACTATGCGCATCGGCTGCAACCGTAAAATAAATGAGACACTTAACATAGAGCTCCAGTCAGTTTTAGAATGGGTAACTGGCAATAGGATGGTGCTAAATATCTCAAACTAAAAGTATAATTTTTGGGACAAATCACTCGCTCAACGCTAAACCTCGTTTAGATCTATTATTAAATAATGTGGCTATTGAGCAAGTTGAGGAGACAAACCTGCTGGGTGTAACCCTAGATAGCAAGTTTTCATGGTCAAAACATACTCAATGGTTGCTAAAATGGGAATGGTTTGTCCATGATTTCTGCCTTCTTGACATCCGTGTCGACCAGACTGGACTACTGCCCAGCTGTGTGGTCATGTAATGCAAAGAAAGACATAGGACAATTGCAGTTGGTCCAGAACAAAGCAGAACGTATCGCACTTAGATGTACACAGACGGAAAGTGTCAGTAACATGCATGTCAGTCCCTCCTGGCTCAAAGTTGAGGAAAGATTGACTGCATCACTATTGGTCTTTGTGAGAGGTATTGATGTGTTGAAGGTACCGAACTGTCTGTTCAAGCAGTTGGCACACAGTTCGGACAGGCATCGGTACAACACAAAACATGTAACCAGAGGTCTCTTCACAGTCCCAAGTTCCAGAACAGAGGCTGGGAAATGCACAGTATTAAATAGAGCCATGATTACATGGAACTCTGACAGCCCAGGTAACTCAAGCTAGCAAAATAACCAGTTAAAAAAAACAGATAAAAGAACACGTTATTGCACAAAGGGGACTGTGAAGAGACACGGCCATGCAATTCAGACTGTGATGTATTAGACCTACACAACCGGTTAAACGTTTTAGAACACCTATGCATTCAAGGGTTTTTCTTTTCTTTTTTACTCTTTTCTACAGTGGTGAAGACATTGAAACTATGAAATAACACATGGAATCATGTAGTAACCAAAAAAGTGTTAAACAAATAAAAATATATTTGAGATTCTTCAAATAGCCACCCTTTGCCTTGATGACAGCTCTTCCATTCCTATTTTGGTTACTACATGATTCCGTATGTGTTATTTCATAGTCTTGATGTCTTCACTATTATTCTACAATGTAGAAAATAGTAAACATAAAGAAAACCCATGAATGAGTAGGTGTTCTAAAACTTTTGACCGGTAGTGTATGTACTCATTTGTAGGCTGTGTGTGATATGAATGTATGCAGTTCAATCCTTGACTAATAATGTTCTGTATTATGTCATGTTTCATGTGGACCCCAGGAAGAGTAGCTGATGCTTTTGCAGCAGCTAATGTGGATCCTAATAAATACCGAATCTCCAACTCTGCTGTGTCTAAGACATCATGGGGTGTTTGTCAGCTGTGTTATTAGCGATCAACAACACCCGCGTCGGGATTTGAGTTGATGCACTATCACCTCCCCCACTTAAGAAATGGCTTTAATGACACCCAATGTTCTCCCTCCTCCTGACAGATTTATCAGGACTCCTTTGAACAGCGCTTTTTGGAGGAGACTAATCGTCTGTATGCCGCTGAGGGACAGAGGCTGATGCAGGAGAGAGAGGTGATTTATCCCCCTGGGCAGTGCAACACCACTGACTGTCTACTCCAGACCTCAGAGCCCTATGTCATCATAAATTACAATATTATGAGTCTGACTGGAGGCCACATTTTGATAGCCTGGTTCCAGATCTGTTTGCGCTGTATAGCCAAACATGACATTGTACTGCCAAAACTTGACAATGATCATAGAAATTGGCATGGTCTGTTCTTGCTCTTTTGCCAACTCCAGTGATCGTCATGTTTGACAGTAAAATGTATTGTTTGGCTATAGAGCACAAACCGATCTGGGACATGGCTAGCATTTAGAGTCTTGAGTCATCTTACAGTTATTTCTGGTAAAGACAATATGTGATATGTGGAGTGGTTTTACATGGCACTAGACGTTTGTCTGACCCTGTAAGGATAGGTTGCTTTTGACTTCGTATCCCAAATGATTTAGCAGCTACTTGATGGTTTAATCTGATCACTTCTTGAATATCTCGTCAGGTCCCAGATTATCTCCATCACGTCAACAAACGCTTAGAGGAGGAAGCAGACAGAGTCATCACGTATCTAGACCAGAGCACACAGTGAGTATTCTTTGTTAGAATACAAGGGGTTCGTCTTCCAAGAGTCCATCAGTATTGGTGTCATCTGTTTTCAGTTCTACATTTGACGTAATGAATTTTTGATTTGCTGCTGCCTTGGCACCGGTCTCAACGGGGTCTACCTGTCTAAATATAAAGGATGGAAAAAAGAGCGATTTGACTCCTCATTTCCTCCCTCCCCCGCATTCTTTTTTCAGAAAACCTCTCATTGCCACTGTGGAAAAGCAACTACTGGGTGAACATCTCACTGCAACACTACAGAAAGGTATATATCAGAGACTACAGACTTACCACACTGGGGCATTTGTTTGCTTACAATGGATGACATTTTAACAGAGTAAAAAAAAAATAACGATGCTATTGTCATATCACTTATCACATGATGAGAACATCAAATGTAAAAATAAAAAAAAGATATGGACTGTTTTTTGTTTAGTTACATGAACTAAATTGTCACTAAATACCTTAAACTAAACTACTATTTTCAATCTCCAGGCTTGAATCACCTGCTAGATGAGAACAGAATCCAGGACTTGTGTCTTCTCTATCAGCTCTTCAGTCGGGTGAGAGGGGGCGTGCTAGTCCTCCTACAACACTGGATCGAGTACATCAAGGTATGCTTGAAAACAAAGTCAGAATCTGTCATTTACTCTTACTAATTCACTTTTTGAAGGTGTGGGGATACTTCCTTCCAAGTACAAAACAGCTGGAGATTTGGATAATTCATTTGTATAGTATATAACCTAAAGCAACCCTTGACACCTCTACCAACATCACACAGGCCTTTGGAAGTACGATGGTCATTAACCCTGAGAAGGACAAGACCATGGTACAGGAGCTGCTGGACTTCAAGGACAAGGTGGACCACATCATCCACGTCTGTTTCATGAAGAATGAGAAGTTTGTCAATGCCATGAAGGAAGCCTTCGAGACCTTCATCAACAAGAGGACAAACAAACCTGCTGAGCTCATTGGTTGGTATCTCATGATGATCGCTATGGGAAACATGATAACGATAGCACTACAACGAGTGAACTGACTGAAAGAGAACTCATCTTTTCAAATTGTCTTCGTTCATAGACGTTTGTGTGCATTATGCTCCCATCAGTTTAAAGCTTCAGAATAAAGCTATTAAGCAAAAATTCTATTCCCGTTTTTTTTTTTCAAGTAAACTACAAAAATGTAAATAAAACAACACATGGTTGTATTTTGTAGCAAAACACGTGGATTGGAAGCTGAGGGCGGGGAACAAGGAGGCCACTGACGAGGAGCTGGAGAAGATGTTGGACAAGATCATGATCATCTTCCGATTCATTTATGGTAATGTGGTCCCAACATATTAATTTATGGTAATGTGGTCCTAACATATTCATTTATAGTCATGTGGTCCCAACATATTCATTTATGGTAATGTGGTCCCAACATATTCATTTATGGTAATGTGGTCCCAACATATTCATTTATAGTCATGTGGTCCCAACATATTCATTTATGGTCATGTGGTCTCAACATATTTCGCCAAACCATCATCTACTTCCAGGTCCTTTTAACTTTCCTCTTTGACAGGTCTCTTAGAAGCCTGTTGAAGTCTGTCTTTGTACTTTAACTTCATCCTCACCTTTTGAATTCTTGAATAGGAAAAGACGTTTTTGAGGCCTTCTACAAGAAAGATCTGGCCAAGAGGTTGCTGGTGGGAAAGAGTGCCTCCGTGGATGCCGAGAAGTCCATGCTGTCGAAACTGAAACATGGTCAGTGGGTCCCCATCAGACCTGGGTTCAAATAGTATACATTTTCCATCAAATGGCTGTGCTTGATTGACTGAGGCAGTGGAAAGGTGCTCAACCTACCCCACCCATCCGACACTTCAGGCAAGCTCAATCAAACGCTCAAAAGAATTTTAAATATTTCAAATAGTATTTTAGAACAATTCCACACACAATCCCCCACCACTGTCTACATCAGAATCCACCACTAGGACTGGGAATGATATCGCAATACTTAGGTGCCGATACGATATGTATTGCAATTCTCACGATTCTACATGTATTGCGATTTGATGTTCCAAACATATTGCTCACTATATGGGTTCTATCTTCGGCTGGCGGTACGGCGGCGGTAGTGCCAAACACACGATAGTTTGCAATTTCAGCGTGTAAAAACTGATGCTCTGGTGTTTTCCACCCCATGCAACAGGTTCAATTTACTTGCTGCAGAGAGACATGAGAGAGTATGAGAAGATTAGTTTTGATCAGTCATATAAAATAAGTCCTGGAAACATGTTGGCTCACTATTTAAAAACGATATACAGTACCAGTCAAAGGTTTGGACACACCTACTCATTCAAGGGTTTTTCTTTATTTTTTACTATTTATTACATTGTAGTAAAGACATAAAATCTATGAAATAACACATGGAATCATGTAGTAACCAAAAAAGTGTTAAACAAAACAAAATATATTTTATATTTGAGATTCTTCAAATAGCCACCCTTTGCCTTGATGACAGCTTTGCACACTCTTGGCATTCTCTCAACCAGCTTCACCTGGAATGCTTTTCCAACAGTCTTGAAGGAGTTCCCACATGCTGAGCACCTGTTGGCTGCTTTTCCTTCTCTCTGCGGTCCATCTCATCCCAAACCATCTCAATTGTTTTGATGTCGGGTGATTGTGGAGGCCAGGTCATCTGATGCAGCACTCCATCACTCTCCTTCTTGGTCAAATAGCCCTTACACAGCCTGGAGGTGTGTTGGGTCATTGTCCTGTTGAAAAACAATTGATAGTCCCACTAAGCGCAAACCAGATGGGATGGAGTATCACTGCAGAATGCTGTGGTAGCCATTCTGGTTAAGTGTGCCTTGAATTCTAAATATATCAGACAGTGTCACCAACAAACACCATCACACCTCCTCCATGCTTCACGGTGGGATCCACACATGCTGAGATCATCCGTTTACCTACTCTGCATCTCACAAAGACACAGCGGTTGGAACCAAAAATCTCAAATTTGGACTAATCAGACCAAAGGACGGATTTCCACCGTTCCAAGCAAGTCTCTTCTTCTTATTGGTGTCTTTTAGTAGTGGCTTCTTTGCAGCAATTCGACCATGAAGGCCTGATTCACGCAGTCTCCTCTGAACAGTTTATGTTGAGATTTGTCTGTTACTTGAAATCTGTGAAGCATTTATTTGGGCTGCAGTTTCTGAGGCTGGTAACTCTAAGGAACTTGTCCTCTGCAGCAGAGGTAACTCCGGGTCTTTGTTTCCTGTGGCGGTCCTCATGAGAGCCAGTTTCATCATAGCGCTTGATGGTTTTTGCGACTGCACTGGAAGAAACTTTCAATGTTCTTGACATTTTCCAGATTGACTGACCTTCATGTCTTCAAGTAATGATGGACTGTCGTTCTTTGCTTATTTGAGCTGTTCTTGCCATAATATGGATTTTGTCTTTTACCAAATAGGGTTATATTTTGTATACCCCCCTACCTTGTCACAACACAACACAACTGATTGGCTCAAACGTGTTAAGGAAAGAAATTCCACAAATGAACTTTTCACAAGGCACACCTATTAATTGAAATGCATTCCATGTGACTACCTCATGAAGCTGGTTGAGCGAATGCCAAGAGTGTGCAAAGCTGCCATCAAGGCAAAGGGTGGCTACTTTGAAGACTCTCAAATATAAAATATATTTAGATTTAACACTTTTTTTTGCTAACTACATGATTCTATGTGTTATTTTACAGTTTTGATGTCTTCACTATTATTCTACAATGTAGAAAATAGTACAAATAAAGAAAAACCCTTGAACGAGTAGGTGTGTTCAAACTTTTGACGTGTATGTGTGTGCGTGCACTTGGAAAGTATTCAGACCCCTTCGGTTTTACCACTTTTTGTTACTTTACCCCTACCTACATGTACAAATGACCTCGACTAACCTGTACCCCCCACATTGACTCGGTACCGGTACACCCTGTATATAGCCTCGTTATTGTTATTTTATTGTAACATCATTTTTAAAATATTTTTTTCAACTTTAATGTATTCAGTAAATATTTTTTTAAACTATTTTCTTAACTGCTTTGTTGGTTAAGGGCTTGGAAGTAAGCATTTTATGGTATTCAGCGCATGTGACAAATAGTTTGATTATTCTAAAATGTATTTAAATACATTTTTTGGACTAAGCGAAAACAGGTTTTTATTTTTTCCACTTATAAAACAGAAATACCTTATTTACATAAGAATTCAGACCCTTTGCTATGAGGTTTAAAATTGAGCTCCTGAGCATCCTGTTTCCATTCATCCTTGATGTTTCTGCAACTTGATTGGAGTCCACATGTGGTAAATTCAATTGATTGGACATGATTTGGAAAGGCACACACCTGTCTATATGAGGTCCCACAGTTAACAGTGCATGTCAGAGCCAAAACCAAGCCAAGAGGTTGAAGGAATTGTCCGTAGAGCTCCGAGACAGTGTCTCGGCACAGATCTGGGGAAGGGTACCAAAACATTTCTGCAGTATTGAAAGTCGCCAAGAACACAGTCTTAAATGGAAGAAGTTTGGAACCACCAAGACTCTTAGAGCTGGCCGTCCGGCCAAACTGAGCAATCGGGGGAGAAGGGCCTTGGTCAGGGAGGTGACCAAGAACCCGATTGTCACTCTGACAGAGCTCCACAGATGAACTCTGGAAATAGAAGAACCTTCCAGAAGGACAACCATCTCTGCAGCACCAATCAGGCCTTTATGGTGGAGTGGCCAGATGGAAGCCACTCCTCAGTAAAAGGCACATGACAGCCCGCTTGGAGTTGGCCAAAAGGCACCGAAAGACCTCTCAAACCATGAGAAACAAGATTCTCTGGTCTGATGAAACCAAGATTGAACACATTGGCCTGAATGCCAAGCATTGCGTCTAGAGGAAACCAGGCACCAGTCATCACCTGGCCAGTACCATCCCTACAGTGAAGCATGGTGGTGGCAGCATCATGCTGTGGGGATGTTTTTCAGCGGCAGTGACTGGCAGACTAGTCAGGATCGAGGCAAAGATGAATGGAGCAAAGTACAGAGAGATCCTTGATGAAAACCTGCTCCAGAGCTCTCAGGACCTCCGACTGGGGTGAAGGTTCACCTTCCAACAGGACAATGACCCTAAGCACACAGCCAAGACAACGCAGGAGTGGCTTCGGGGCAAGTCTTTAAATGTCTTTGAGTGGCCCAGCCAGAGCCCTGACTTGAACCCGATCTAACATCTCTGGAGACCTGAAAATAGCTGTGCAATGATGTTCCCCATCCATTTTGACCAGAGCTTGAGAGGATCTGCAGAGAAGAATGGGAGAAACTCCCCAAATACAGGTGTGCCAAGCTTGTAGCGGCATACCCAATAAGACTTGAGGCTGTAATCGCTGCCAAAGGTGCTTCAACAAAGTAAAGGATCTGAATACTTACAGTTGAAGTCTGAAGTTTACATATACAAAACTCCTGACATTTAATCCCAGTAAAAATTCCCTGTCTTAGGTCAGTTAGGATCACCACTTTATTTTAAGAATGTAAAATGTCAGAATAATAGTAGAGAGAATGATTTATTTCAGCTTTAATTTCTTTCATCACATTCCCAGTGGGTCAGAAGTTTACATACACTCAATTATTGTTTGGTAGCATTGCCTTTCAAATTGTTTAACTTGGGTCAAATGTTTCGGGTGGCCTTCCACAAGCTTCCCACAATAATAAATTGGTTGAATTTTGGCCCATTCCTTCAGACAGAGCTGGTGGAACTGAGTCAGGTTTGTAGAACTCCTTGCTCGCACACACTTTTTTAGTTCTGGCCTAAAATGTTCTATAGAATTGAGGTCAGGGCTTTGTGATGGCCAATCCAATACCTGGACTTTGTTGTCCTTAAGCCATTTTGCCACAACTTTGGAAGTATATTTGGGGTCATTGTCCATTTGGAAGAATTTTGTGAAGTGTACCATTCCCTCCTGCAGCAAAGTACCCCCACAACATGATGCTGCCACCCCCGTGCTTCATGGTTGCGATGGTGCGGTCTTTCAGGTTATGTCAATATAGGACTTGTTTTACTGTGGATATAGATACTTTTGTACCTGCTTCCTCCAGCATCTTCACAAGGTCCTTTGCTGTTGTTCTGGGATTGATTTGCACTTTTCGCACCAAATTACGTTTGTCTCTAGGAGACAGAACGTATCATCTTCCTGAGTAGTATGACGGCTGCGTGGTCCCATGGTGTTTATACTTGCGTACTATTATTTGTACAGATGAACGTGGTACCTTCAGGCGTTTGGAAATTGCTCCCAAGGATGAACCAGACTTTTGGAGGTCTACAAACAAATTATTCTGAGGTTTTGGCTAATTTCTTTTGATTTTCCCATGATATCAAGCAAAGAGGCACTGAGTTTTGAAGGTAGGCCTTGAAACACATCCACAGGTACACCTCCAATTGACTCAAATGATGTCAATTAGCCTATCAGAAGCTTCGAAAGCCATGACATAATTTTCTGAAATTTTCCAAGCTGTTTAAAAGGTACAGTCAACTTAGTGTATGTAAACTTCTGACCCACTGGAATTGTGATACAGTGAAATAATCTGTCAACTATTTTTGGAAAAATTACTTGTGTCATGCACAAAGTAGATGTCCTAACCGACTTGCCAAAACTATAGTTCGTTAACAAGAAATTTGTGGGGTGGTTGAAAAATGAGTTTTAATACTTCAACGTAAGTGTATGCAAACTTCTGACTTCAACTGTATGCAAATGTAATATCATTTTTTTTTATTTATAAATTTGCCACGATTTCAAAAACCTGTTTTTGCTTTGTCATTATGGGTGTGTAGATTGATGAGGGGGAAAAACAATTTGAATACATTTTAGAATAAGGCTGTAACGTAACAAAATGTGGAAAATGTCAAGGTAGGTGTATGTGATTAATATATATCAGTATATGCTGTATATATGTGTTTATGTATTATTTTATTACAAAAGTACTTTTGAGTCAAAGTATCAATATAATATTGCAGTATGTAACTATATCAATCCCCCCCATCACTAGCTACTACTATTAACTGTACACATAGAACTTTGACCAACAACTATGAAGCATGTGACACTGAATGAGACTAGGGACTCGTAACCTTGGTCCTTTCTTTAGAATGTGGAGCGGCATTCACCAGCAAGCTGGAAGGCATGTTCAAGGACATGGAGCTTTCCAAGGACATCATGGTGCAGTTCAAACAGGTACACATGCTTTTGTCCTTCTCTGTTTTAGGACAACAGTATCAATGACGTTACGCAGGCAGCTATCCATATGTAAAAAAAAAAAAAAAAATATTAGAATAATAATTATGTCTTTGCAACTTGTTGTTGTGGCAATATTTTCACAACTAACTTTAGAATTATTAGCCTAGATGTGTCTCATTAGACACCATTGATTGGTTGGTTTGTTTCTCCCTTTTCCTATTACATAGTGTCAAAACCTCCCTGGTAACATTGAGCTGACGGTGAACATCCTCACCATGGGATACTGGCCCACCTACGTCCCAATGGAGGTCCATCTGCTCCCAGAGGTTAGTGCAAATATCAAACCCTCCAGGCTCTGTTATTTTATGACCTGCTATGTAATACATTTGGTTTATGTCACACCCTGTTCCCTTTTTTTATAGTGCAGTACTTTTGACCAGGGAACTATATAGGGAATAAGGTGCAATTTGGGACAAAGCCATAGTCATTGTCTATGATTATTTTAACACTCTTTCTTGGCCAGATGGTGCGGCTGCAGGAGATTTTCAAGACGTTTTACCTCGGCAAGCACAGTGGCAGAAAGCTACAGTGGCAGTCGACATTAGGCCATTGTGTTTTAAAAGCTGAATTTAAAGAGGTACAGTAGCTAGTAATTTTTATTAATCTAGTATTCTAGGCAGAAACTCATTGTGATAACATTTCCTTTTCCACAAACAGGGCAAAAAGGAGCTTCAGGTATCCCTGTTTCAGACACTAGTGCTGCTCATGTTCAATGAAGGAGAGGAATTCACCTTAGAGGAGATCAAGCTAGCTACAGGAATAGGTCTGTATGATCACAATGTACTCAGTCATGACACAAATCCTAATGGATCCAATACAGCAGTCCTCTTGAGACATTTTCAGACATGTTGCTTAAACTGTATCAATTATTATCACTATCATCTTTTCTATTTGATTGAAACACAAGCTTTTGCCCAGTCTTTTTGGTTTGAGTTTGCGTTGACCTAAAGTGAGATGTGTGTGCAGAGGATGGCGAGCTGCGGCGGACCCTGCAGTCGTTGGCGTGTGGCAAGGCGCGCGTCATCCATAAAGTCCCCAAAAGCAAAGACGTGGAGGACGGAGACAAGTTCTCGTGTAACGATGACTTCAAACACAAACTCTTCAGGATCAAGATCAATCAGATCCAGATGAAAGAAACGGTATATTCTCTTTCTTTCTCAGCAGGGCTGTAGTCATTAGGAGGAAATATTTGTCATGTTTTTATTGGACAGGTTCGTTTTAGTGCATAATGAATATGTCCCAATGCTATTTAGATGGGAATATGAGTCTCAGTCCAGTCTAGTTCTAGCACTAACGTTTCTGAACTATGCATTGCCCCTTAGAGGCGGGTGTTCAAGTCTGCTACTCACCACTATGTTGTAATAATAATAATATGCCATTTAGCAGACTTTTTTTTCCTAAGCCACTTAGTCATGTACGGTTGAAGTCAGAAGTTTACATACACCTGAGCAAAATACATTTAATCCCAGTAAAAATGCCCTGTCTTAGGTCAGTTAAGAACACCACTTTATTTTAAGAATATGAAATGCCAGAATAGAGAGAATTATTTATTTTAGATTTTATTTATTTCATCACATTCCCAGTGGGTCAAAGGTTTACATACACTCAATTAGTATTTGACAGCATTGCCTTTAAATTGTTTAATGTGGGTCAAACGTTCAAAGTAGCCTTCCACAAGCTTCCCACAATAAGTTGGGTGAATTTTGGCCTATTCCTCCTGACAGAGCTGGTGGAACTGAGTCAGGTTTGTAGGCCTCCTTTCTCGCACATGCTTTTTCAGTTCTGCACACACATTTTCTATAAGATTGAGGTCAGAGATTTGTGATGGCCACTCCAATACCTTGACTTTGTTGTCCTTAAGCCATTTTGCCACAACTTTGGAAGTATGCTTGGGGTCGTTGTCCATTTGGAAGACCCATTTGTGACCAAGCTTTAACTTCCTGACTGATGTCTTGAAATGTTGCTTCAATAGTATCCACATAATTTTCCATCATGATGATATCATCTATTTTGTGAAGTGCACCAGTCCCTCCTGCAGTAAAGCACCCCCACACCATGATGCTGCCACCCCGTGCTTCACAGTTGGGATGGTTTTCTTTGGCTTGCAAGCCTCCCCCTTTTTCCCTCCAAACATAACGATGGTCATTATGGTCAAAAGGTTCTATTTTTGTTTCATCAGACCAGAGGACATTTCTCCAAAAAGTATGATCTTTGTCCCCATGTGCAGTTGCAAACCGTAGTCTGGCTTTTTATGGCGGTTTTAGAGCTTCTCCGTTGTTGAGCGGCCTTTCAGGTTATGTCAATATAGGACTCGTTTTACTGTGGATATAGATACTTTTGTACCTGTTTCCTCCAGCATCTTCACAAGGTCCTTTGCTGCTGTTCTGGGATTGATTTGCACTTTCTGCACCAAAGTATATTAATCTCTAGGAGACAGAACCCGTCTCCTTCCTGAGCGGAATGTCGGCTGCGTGGTCTCATGGTGTTTATACTTGCATACTATTGTTTGTACAGATGAATGTGGTACCTTCAGGCATTTGGTAATTGCGCCCAAGGAGGAACCAGACTTGTGGAGATCTACCATTTTGTTTGAGGTCTTGGCTGATTTTTCTTTTGATTTTCCCACGATGTCAAGCAAAGAGGCACTGAGTTTGAAGGTAGGCCTTGAAATACATCCACAGGTACTCCTCCAATTGACTCAAATGATGTCAATTAGCCTATCAGAAGCTTCTAAAGCCATGACATAATTTTCTGGAATTTTCCAAGCTGTTTAAAGGCACAGTCAACTTAGTGTATGTAAACTTCTGACCCACTGGAATTGTGATACAGTGAAATAATCTGTCTGTAAACAATTGTTGGAAAAATGACGTGTCATGCACAAAACAGATATCCTAACCGACTTGCCAAAACTATAGTTTGTTAACAAGAAATGTGTGGAGTAGTTGAAACATTTGTTTTAATGACTCCAACTTAATTAAGTGTATGTAAACTTTTGACTTCAACTGTATACATTTTTTACTTTTAGGTGGTCCCGGCAATTGAACCCACTATCCTGGCGTTGCCAGTGCCATGCCCTACTAAATGAGCTACTTCATCAATCTCACCAATTTGATTCTATCTGTACTGTCTATCTATAAATAAAAGGAAAATGGGTGGGGGGGATATTAGCCAGTCATTCATTTGGTGGATTGTCCTTGGTAGGTGGAGGAGCAAGCCAGCACCACGGAACGAGTCTACCAGGACCGGCAGTATCAGATCGATGCCGCCATCGTCAGGATCATGAAGATGAGGAAGACTCTGAGCCATAACCTCTTGGTGTCGGAAGTGTACAACCAACTCAAGTTCCCTGTCAAGGTGAGTGAACGAAGAACAAATGTGTGAAACACATGACCCTGTGTGCAAGAAGACTACTCACTCAGGGGGGAAGTTTTCCGAAAGGATTGTGGGGAATGTGGTACTTTATTTACACAGACTGACCTTCCAACATACATTTTGCAATTGTTTCTCCGGTCCCTGTTCATAACCTGGTCTCAGAGTATTTTGTATTATTCTGTATGCAAATCTAACAATCCATTTAGTATTCTATGTTATGTTTTGTATGGTATTTATTATTTGTGGATGTCCATCACCCATTTCGTATGGTATGTTACGAATTACAATTCAAATTATATGTTAAGAATTTGCAAAATGTACAATATGTTACGAATTTGCAAAATGTAACGAATTTGCAAATCGTATGATATTTTTGAAATATATCTATGTGGCTAAGGTTAGCTCGCTCACTAAATATATCTATGTGGCTAAGGTTAGCTAGCTCACTAAATATATCTATGTGGCTAAGGTTAGCTAGCTCACTAAATATATCTATGTGGCTAAGGTCAGCTAGCTCACTAATGTTAGCTGGGTTAGGGATAAGTTTAGGAGTTAGCATTTTTACCTTTATTTAACTAGGCAAGTCAGTAAAAAACAAATTCTTATTTTCAATGACGGCCTAGGAACAGTGGGTTAACTACCTTGTTCAGGGGCAGAACGACAGATTTTTACCTTGTCAGCTCGGGAATTCGATCTTGCAACCTTTCGGTTACTAGTCCAACGCTCTAACCACTAGAGGAAGGGTTAGTTAAAACAGAAACCCAGCTTAAAACCACAAACCGCAAGCAATGCAGATGTAGAAGCACGGTGGCTAGGAAAGAATTCCTAGAAAGGCAGGAACCTAGGAAGACACCTAGAGAGGAACCAGGCTCTGAGGGGTGGCCAGTCCTCTTCTGGCTGTGCCGGGTGAAGATGGAACATGGCCATGAAGGCCAGATTGTTCTTCAAGCTGTTCATAGATGACCAGCAGGGTCATTCAGAGGTCGAGACAGCAGGTGTGGTAGAGGGAGAGAGAATAAAAAAAAGCAGGTCCAGGACAAGGTAGCACGTCTGGTGAACAGGTCAGTGTTCCATAGCTGTAGGCAGAACAGTTGAAACTGGAGTAGCAGCACGACCAGGTGGACTGGGGACAGCCAGGAGTCATCAGGACAGGTAGTCCTGAGGCATGGTCCTAGGGCTCAGATCCTCAGAGAGGAGAGGGAGGGATTTAGAGGGAGCATACTTAAATTCATGCAGGACACCACATAAGACAGGATTATACACCAGATATAACAGACTGACCCTAGCCCCCTGTGGACACTGTGGCCCTGTCCGATGATGTCCCCGGAGACCCTTCCACCCCAACCAACCTCCTTTTGTTTTTGCCTTAAGTAACCATCTGTCTTGTTACCAAACAAAACATATCATACCAAATGGAGTGTCTCGGCTATATGTACAGAATAATATGAAATGCTCTGAGACCAGTTTGCTGTGTGACTTGGTGGCTGAGAGAAAGTGCCTTGTTAGCTACGAGGCTTTAGGAAAACTCATGTATGATCCAAGTACATTTCCAAGCACTTCAGAGTGGACTGTAATTTTGAGATTTTCTGTTTGCTGACACTCACTTTCTCAACAGCCTGCTGACCTAAAGAAGAGAATCGAGTCTCTCATTGACAGAGATTACATGGAGCGCGACAAGGAGAACCCCAACCAATACAACTATGTGGCTTAAAGCGAGTTAGACAGAGCGAGGGATGAAGAGAGGGAGATGGAGAGCAGGTGGTCCAGTCAGGCTGAAGGCTTCCCTGAGCCCTCTGTCCCATGGATGCTCTTCCTCTTGCTCTTCTGCACACATGGATGTCAACGTTACCCTCTTTAACCCAGCAACCGACAACTGAATGGATACTGCTCAGCGGGATTTTATCAGGGGCCTGTTTTCCAGTGGACTGCATGCCCATTAAACAAGAATATCGTCCATTCATTTCTCAGTGCCGCTCGGTGAGAATTGGACTAGCTACCTTGGACAAAAAAAGACAAACCAATGTTGTTCAGTTTGTTCTTTTTTTACGGAGAGGGAAAAAAAGTATTTATTTTCAAACTTAGATCTCTGTCCATTGTCATTTGTTTATGGCATTCTGTCCCTTGTTTTTTAAGTCACTACTTTATTTGATTTTAATTCACTCTGTACTGTCCCATGTAAATGTTCAAACACCTAACATGGCTCTTAACATACTACACTTGGAAGAAAAGAGAAAAAACAAAAGTAAAGCTTGTCTCATCAATCAATGTTGTATGTGAGACCCATGGATAAACATTCACAGTAGGATATTATTTTTCCATGGTTGATTTCAGTGTCAAATGTGCGCACCTGCAGCCAAGTCAAACAATTCTCAGTATCTATTAGTCGCAACCTACTCCTGTTTATTAACAGCAACAACAGCAATCAATGGGACGATTGTTAAGTAGCAATATGAGGAATTGACAATATGTGCCAAAAATAGAGCACTTCTTTTGTTATATGATTTGTTAATGCTGCTAAACAAACACTTTAACTTGTACATGTTATATGCATTTAGTTTTCCATTTTACTTTAGCCCTGACTGTTTCAATGTTTACTTTTTTTATAGACAAGACTTTACAAATGTATTAAAATTTTAGTTGCGAACTTCGACAGAGATTATGTACTATTAAAAGCACAGCCACATCAGCCCCTGTTTCCCTTCATGTTCCCAAGTATGATATCTCTTGTGTTCCAAGCATTATATTCTTTGTAAGTCCTCTCTGTAGGCCTTATGGAAGGCCATGTGTATGTGGATAGATGGAGTTGTTTGATATCTCAACAGATGAAACTGTTTATTGAGAAATCATGCTTGACTGGACTTTATGCCCTGTCTGAATAAATGTTTGTTTTACTGCTTCAGATTAAAATAATTGTCAGTGTTTCTATTTTGTTTTCCCCCCTTCATATCTGTTAATTTTCATAGACATCTCAACCCCCCCTCCCCCCTCCCCAATAGTAAGATAGTATTGGCATGTAGTATATAATATTGGGTTACCAACATATCAGCTGCACCTTTTTATTACAAGAAGTTATCCATATCAGAGTTTCTAAACCATCTTTGTCCGTATTGTCATACGATGTAAATAGTAAAATGTGTTCCCTCAAAAAGAGGGAGGAAATAGTATCTTTTGATTGGTTGTTTGGGTGATGTGTGTCACAAAATAAACAGGAACATGATTCTACAAATCCATATTTTGTCACTTATTCAGGGGGAGAAGTAGCAACTAAGTTTATTCAACGCACATTTATTGTGGAGTTCCGATACGTGCTTAGTATATAGGAAGCTCTGCCCGCAGGTCATATGACTTTAATTTCCTGGTGCTTTTGCAGTAGATGCGCGGGAGCTGCACATTTGGAAGGTAGCCGAAGTCGAACGCTGTTGTTTCCGGGTGAAGTGTTTTGGCTACCAAGTGATCATGTTTTGGTGCGCGTTTGTGGTCTTCTTCTTGGCTCTTGGAAATGGTATGTTTAGACAATTGAAATTAATATTGCTTTGTGTCACCGTTGGCTAAAATTGTGGGTCACAAAAGAGGAAACTTTCGGTGCTCCGTCACTTCAGGCCTATCCTCTACCAGATTGTTAGCTATTTATTTTCTACGCCAGTAGTTAGCAAACAAACGTTAACTATAATTTAGTTTAACGTTGTTTAAAAAAAAGACATTGCTGTCCATAATCTCAGACTTGAAGTTTATGGATCTGTTGACCTGTCATGCTTATTTAGCTAGGTAATGCGCCTGTTGTGTTATTTAGCAGTTGCAGATAGGACTTCTTCCCGGATGGACAGGGAAAATAACTAGTTTTTCCTCTGTCTTTGGCTATAACCCAATGTCATGTTTAGACATTGTATTTGACTTTATATCGTCATTATTGTGTCTATCAAACCTTAACCTGTCAACAATCCACCAGTTCCATTCACCCAATTTATTTGGAACATGTGATAAGATGACTTGGCTCAGAACACCTATCTAGCTAGTTACTAATCTGCTAACGTCGTTAGTCACTTCGTTGCATGACATTTTCGTAGTTCGCAACAGCAACCAGTTACTGTTGTAAATCCAGGTCAATCCAAAATCTTGGTTTAAAGGAAATTAAGGATTCACACCTCGAAGGTTGTATCTTATTTAGCTAGCTAACGTTACCTTGCAAGCTTGTTGATCAGGAAGTTGTCTCATGACCTAGCTACAGATTTTACCCCAGATAAAGTGATATACCAAAGATTGGTGTCCATTACAAGAGAGCCCCATACAAACTAACCTGCTTTCCTGTAACGCCAAGTAATGGACACCAACAGTCGTTGGTTTTTAACATTAGCTCGCGTACAATCTGTAGCAACTCATGACCAAGCATCTCTTGATTGCCCTTTCCCAACAGTGTTGTTCAATTGTGAAACGGCTGCTGACTACTGTGAAATCTTAAACAAGGGATCAACTAGATCCAGCCGGGGGGCATAACAATAAAAATGTTTAGACTACAAATTGACTGGAAGAAAGCTAAACCGATCATATTTGACAAAAATATAATCATTTCAAACCTTGATTAAATTTGGGGACATTGCCCTGCTTAGGGTGATGTCTTTCATATGGGATGTTAAAATGGGTGTCCTGACTGGTCAATCAAAATCCCATAAAATTTATTGTAAGAGTAGGGGTGTTCACCCCCCTCATGGGTAAAGCCCCAACTTGGCCACATTCCATCATGGCCACCTAATCATCCCCCTCATTCCTAATTGGCATATCACTCCTCATGTCCCCACCTTACGCCGGAGTAGATGGCTGCTGTTTTACAGGTTCCTAACCAATTGTGCTATTGTGTTTTTTGTGTGCGTTATTTGTAACTTATATTGTACATAATGTTTCTGCCACTGTCTCTTATGACCGAAAATAGCTTCTGTATATCAGGACAGCGATTCTCACCTCGTACTGGATGAATACTTTTTCTTAAAGAGTCAGCTGAGAAAGATTTACTTCAGACACTGGACAAGGCCCAAATCCCCATCATTTGCATGAAGAAGAGCCAAGATATTGGGAACGTAGGTCAGGGTCCCTTGTAAGGATTTGATGGCGAGTGGGTAATCCGCCTCTACCATCAGTCCTATTAGCCAACGTGAAATCGTTGGATAACAAACTGGAGCTGAGCTCCTATTAAGACTATCCTACCAACGAGACATTAAAAACTGTCAAATATTATGTTTCACCGAGTCGTAGCTGAATGACGACATGGATAACTTGCAGCGTGCTGGATTTTCCATGTATCGGCAAGATGGAACAGCTGCCTCCGGTAAGACGAGGTTGTCGGTCTGTGTCTATTTGTCAATAAAAGCTGGTTCACCGGGACCGTTCCCGGTGGCCTGAGGGTTGTTTTGGCCTGCCATGAATAGTCAACTTGACAAGCGACAATATAGCAAGCAGGAATGAGTTGACGGAGAATCCACACATCAGGCGTGACTCTCCCTCTCACTGCAGTGTCCCTGTGCCAAAAATGACATCAGGTCTCTCCGTGACGCACATAGCAACCGTCAACCTGCTTCTCTACCGACAACATTTTCGACAAGTCACATGGCGAAATGGACGGCCAGAAAAGGAAAGGTGGAGCAAATAGTGAGAATAAAAAAAGAGAAAGGCCCTTGCCACAGACGCTGCAAAATAAGCAACATGTTTACCAGTAAGGGACCAGTAAGGGAGTCAAAAACACTAGCTAAAACACACACGACACCCAGCATGGTTAGCTAAGTAGCCTAGTTAATAATAATGACACAACGGCCAGTAGGCTAAACAGTTTGCACGTCTTCGTGGAGGAATTATATCATGGCAATGAGTGCAACAGTGATCATAATGACATTGAAGGCAATATGTTTCAACTAGTAAAAAATAATAAACCTAGACTATGGACATGCCAGCATTCGGTCATGATTCATGCCACATAAGCGAGGGAAAGTGCACATACACTGTACAGCGAAACAGGCTACAGTAATGTAACCATAATACATCCATGAATGTAACACAGTAGCCTGTGTGACACAGCAGCCTGTGTGACACAGCACAGGCAATGACAAAGATCATTAGCGCCATTAGTACCAGCATTACAAGTTACTATATTAATATACAGCTCTGGGAAGAATTAAGAGCCTACTGATACACTAATGATAGTGAGTCTGATAATAGTATTTTCTTTGCAAAGGTGGAGAAGGAAGCAGCAGCAGCACTAGAGCGTCTGCGTCAGTTCAGAGTCAGACTCAGAGCAGGAACCTTCAAGTACAACCTGAGCACAAACCTAAACATATAGGCTATGATTTTAGGTTAATATGTTCTTTATTTATGAGATTATCAGGAAATCTCGTGTACAGGAACATGAGAGAAGCAAGAACCATAGAGAAAGTGCAGTATCCTTTTTCCTCAGAGCCAGCAAAACAGACATCCGTACCCTTCTGAGTGATAAGCAAATGTCAGTTCAACTAAAACAGGTCAGAAAGAGGAGGCAGGTCATGGAACATGTGATTGAGGTAGTTAAAATGATTGGTAAATGTGGGCTTAGCTACGGAGGACACAGACATGAAGCTGCATATAACTTGGAAAACATGGCTGTCAATCATGGCAAGTTTCTTGAGCTTATATTGTTGCTAAGCAAATATGATCTCTTCCTACCTGAGCATGTTAGTGATTGCATTGAGAAGAGCAGGAAGCAGATGGAAAGTAAAGGGAGAGGGTTTTTGGTAACTATGATGTCCAAAACAACAGCAAATAAAGTAATTGAAGTCAGAATGTTGATTCAGTAGACAATTGCTGTTGAAGTGAGAAAGGCAGGGATGATCTCAGTACAAATGGACACAACACAGGATTTAACATCCGAAGACCAGTGGGCAGTAGTTCTGCGATATTTCACTGATGTTGTCCACGAGAGACTCGTTGCGGTCATTGACCGTGAGTCATCGACTGGACAGTACTTTGTGGACCTTGTGAAAAAGACCCTTGAGAGATGGACAAAGATATCAAACAGTGTGTTGGTAATGCAACAGGCGGAGTAGCTAATATGCAGGACAATACAGGGTCTTCTCTGCATTGCTAACAGGAGAGTCTCCTAACCAAGTACACATATGGTGTCCTCAACCTTGTGCTAACTGACACCACTGGGGTTGTGGCAAGTGAATCCCTTTTCTCACTATTGTATGACATTGCTGTGTTCGTTCAAGATTCCTACAAGCGCATGAAGCTATGGGAGGAAACCAGTGAGGACAGGAGACGCAGACGGCTTGATGGAATTGGTGAAACACACTGGTGGGCCAAAGTTGAGGCCTTGAGGAAAGTATTTGGAGGCTTTGCAAAGCCTGACCATGCACTTCACACGGATGTGGTCATCACGATGGAAAGAATTGAAAATGATGCGACCATAAAACCTGCCATCCGATGCAAGGCCCAAGGGTACAAGGATGCTCTCCTAAAGTATGAAACCATACTTACAGCTGAGGTTTTTCTCAGGATTCTTGAGCAGACGTCCCCTCTCTCTAAATACTTGCAAACAAGTGGCATGGATATCGTAACAGCACAGCACTTGGTGACGGGAACGGAGGATAACCTGAGAAAGTGTGCCGGAGACTTTGTGGGTGTGAAGAGGACAGCAGACAACTTTGTTGGGTGGGCCAATGGCATTCTGGAGGAGCAGCAGGACTGTGATGCTGAAGCTCAGACTGCTCTCCCAGAGAAGAGAACAAAACAAATGAAGAGAACCAGGTGAGTTGGCAGAAGATAAGTCCATTGCTAATGCTGACATGGATTACAAAATCAAGATCCACAATGTGGTACTGGACACTTGTTGAAAGTGTTCACTGCCATTATGCAGAAAACACAGTGCTGTGTGCAGATGTCTCCTGCATGAAGCCGAAGCATTTTCCTGAGATCAGAGAAAAGGGCCTTCCAAAGACAGCCATGAAGGAGCTCAGCGAATGCTTACTGGAATTTGATGAACATGCCACTGTTGAGGCATTGCAGGCTGAACTGATCAGCCTTGCACAACAGTGGGAAAGACTGAAACAGTCAGCATTGGAGGAGTACAACACCAGGCTGCCGCTGCCAGTGATGAATCATGGGAAGGCTTTGAGGATCCTGATGAAAGTGTGGAGTTGGTGAGCAGAAGTTGTTCCACATGTAAAAACTGCCCCATGTGCTGCAATCTTCTCCTGTCTCAGTACAATCTGCTCAAGGAAGTGTTTCACATCATTGGTTTGGGCTACAAGTTCCTCCTTTCCCTATCCATCACTCAGGTGGCTTGTGAGAGGACCTTTTCCACCCTGAAATTCATGAAGAACCGCCTAAGAACCTCCCTCACTCAAGAGAACCTTGACACGTTCCTTTTGATGGCAACCGAGAGGGAGATTCTTATGGGACTTGACAAAGATGCCGACATTGACAAGATGCCAGTGAGTTACTGTGCCACCTGCTGGTTTACTAGTGGCAATTACTCTGAAGTAGCTATGCTATTACTCTTTCTTAACAGGCTGACATGGGTGAAAGACAATTTGCTGTGAGTTAAAGCTTTTGTACAGAGGCATGTTTTTTTGGACTTTCGTATTATACTTGCAGTTATGTAGCCAATGTTCAATTTCATTGACTCAGTGTTTAGATGTGTTTATTTTTGTGCTGTTTGCTTTATGGGCACCAGTGAGTGAACATTGTAATCTACATTTTTTTGAAGAGTGATTTTTGTATTATACTTACTTACATTGTTGTAGCTTATGTTCAGTGAATGTGTGTGTGTGAAGTTTTTTTGATATGCTTGATGCATGAATATAGAGAATCATTTGAGCTAACTGTATATCTCATTCTCTTTTTAAAAAAAAGTGTAGGCTAATTGTTTTGTGTGTCTAGCCTTGTACATTTGTATGTGCTATGGTTGGTGTATTCCTAGTGAGATTGATGGTGGACCCATAACCATAGCTTACCTTAAACTCAGTGTTCAGATAGGCTACTTGTTGGTCAGTCCCAAATGTTTGTATTTTGTAATGTGGATAACTTTCTTCCCCAATGAACATAGTGGCCAAATGTATAACTAGTTTGGTACCCGTTACTTTAACAAATAGGGTTAGCCTACAAAATGAGCCGTCTGGTGGTTTGCGTGAACAGGGTGTCCTGGGATGGAGTCAAATTCCTGGCCTGAATTGTTGTTTCAGTCTGCCCCTGCAGACCACCATAGTCTCTGTGTCCAAGAACACCAAGGTAACCAGCCTAAATGACTACCGACCCGTAGCACTCACGTCTGTAGCCATGAAGTGCTTTGAAAGACTGGTCATGGCTCACATCAGCACCATCATCCCAGAAACCCTAGACCCACTCCAATTTGCATACCGCCCCAACAGATCCACAGATGATGCGATCTCTATTGCACTCCACACTGTCCTTTCCCACCCGAAACAAAGGAATACCTATGTGAGAATTCTATTAATTGATTACATCTCAGCATTCAACACCATAGTGCCCTCAAAGCTCATCACTAAGCTAAGGACCCTGGGACAAAACACCTCCCTCTGCAACTGGAGCCTGGATTTCCTGACGGGCTGCCCCCAGGTGGTAAGGGTAGTTAACAACACCTGCCACACTGATCCTCAACACAAGGGCCCCTCAGGGGTGCGGGTTCAGTCCCCTCCTGTACTCCCTGTTCACTCGTGACTGCACGACTCCAACACCATCATTAAGTTTGCTGATGACACAACCAGTGGTAGGCCTGATCACTAACAACGATGACACAGCCTTTCAGGAGGAGGTCAGAGACCTGCAGTGTGGTGCCTAGGATAACAACCTCTCCCTCAATGTGATCAAGACAAAGGATATATGATCGTGGACTACAGGATGCCCACATTCTCATCAAAGGGGTTGTTTTGGAGCAGGTTGAGAGCTTCAAATTCATTGGTGTCCACACCACCAACTAACTATCATGGTCCAAACACACCAAGACAGTCATGAAGAGGGCACGACAACCCCTATTCCCCTTCAGGAGACTGAAAAGATTTGGCATGGGTCCTCACATCCTCAAAGTTCTACAGCTGCACCATCGAGAGCATCCTGACTGGTTGCATCACTGCCTGGTATGGCAACTGCTCGGCCTCCGACCGCAAGGCACTATAGAGGGTAGTGCGTACGCCCCAGTACATTACTGTGGCCAAGATTCCTACCATCCAAGACCTCTATACCAGGTGTTGTCAGATGAAGGCCCTAAAAATTGTCAGACTCCAACCACCCTAGTCATAGACTGTTCTCTCTGCTACCGCACGGCAAGCGTTACTGGCGCACCATGTCTAGGTCCCAAAGGCTTCTTAACAGCTTCTACCCCCAAGACATGAACAGCTATTCAAATGGCTACCCGGACTATTTTCATTGACCCTCACCTCCATTTTTACGCTGCTGCTATTATCTGTTTATTATCTATGCATAGTCACTGTACCTACATGTACATAATACCTCAACTAACTTGTGCCCCCGCACATTGACTCTGTACTGGTACCCCCTGTATATAGCCTCATTACTTTATTGTTGCGCTTTAATTATTTATTTTTATATGTATTTTTTTACCTGTATTTTATTTTAGTAAATACTTAACTTATTTTTCTTAACTGCATTGTTGGTTAACGGCTTGTAAGTAAGCATTTCACTAAGGTATTCGGTGCATGTGACAAATACAATTTGTTTTGATAGCTGATGTGTGGTGAGCGTTCTGGCACAAAAATGGTTACTGTGCAGCACTGAGGTGGGTGCTACACATTGATAGGGGGTAAGGTGAGTTTCCCCCTACTATGTAAAGCGCTTTGAGTACCCCAGTTGGTGGAAAAGCACCTATATAAATCCAATTAATTATTATTTGTGTTATGATCACGACTCTCTATTATACTTGGTAACAGATTTAAAAAATGAAAATCACTTTGAGTGGATTTCCTGGTGTTTTTAGTCTTATGTCCAACAATAAAAAATAAAAAAATAAAAAAAAAATATATATATATATAAAATGATTTATTTTTTATTAAAATTTGGGGGGGGCCAAATAAAAGCAGTTGGGGAACCGTGTCTTAGACCCTCCCAGTTAGATAGACAGCAGCTGCTACAGCAATCACTTGTCTGCCACGATTCACTTTTAATATTCAATACAGTCAGAATCCTAGTTTTGTTTTCAGTAGTAAATCTCTGATCGCCCCCCCCCCCCCCATATGCATAAAGTTTATATTTACATCAATGTGTTCATTTGGCCTGAGCAATGGCCCCAGAGTCCTCTGTTGCATGCTAGGGCCTCTGATATCAGGTCACTCGGGGTGACAAGCCTAACCGTGACCTACCATTTAGTCCCATGTGAGAGTAATCTGCTGATGAATGGTTTATTCAACAGTTTAAAAATGAAGGTTAGGAAATCGTTAGCCCATGGTGTGTTCCCCACTCTGACTTTTACAGTGATTTGAGGCCATTAGGCTACTTATTATAAGGGAAGTAGAAAATATCCAAAACGCATGTTCGACTAGCCTACCTATGCTGGTAAGATGTGCGTTTACCTTGAATTTATTGAAAAGGGGTTTATTTACACATCTGCCTCGTGTTTTTTTGTCTTCTCATTATGAAATGCAAGACTTTATTTATATTGCAGAACTCCACCTGTCACATGCGACTGAGGTGTCAGTCAACAACACGGAGAATAAATTATGCCTCTACGCCAATTTGATGGTCAACTTCTCCGTCACCTATGAAGTTGGTGTAAATAAGGTGCGTAATCTGTATATTTACTCCTATTTAAATGGTTTTAATTTGCAGGCTAGTACATCTATGCCTTTAGAGAACTCCTAAAACAGTCCAGGTATCAAGGGAGAGGGATGCTATGCTGCTAGCCTCATTCCATGAATATGCATAACCATCGAAAGACAACTCCGATCTGTTTTTTTTTCTTTCTCAGTCATCATCTGTCCTACTTATATCAATACACTTTTTACAACTTAAGCATTACTTGCAGCCACGTGAGTGCTAGTTGGCTACCAAACAGAACATTAAGCGAGCTAAGAACAGCCACACAAATAAACGGACTACATGAATATTGACTCTGGGTATAGGGGTGTAGCCCAGCTGCTGAGAAATGTCTTCTGTTCATCCTTTTTCTGTTTAGTTTTTTTCCCCTGTTGACTAAATAGTTGCGAGCCAAAATATTGACACCCTTGCACTTTTTTCAAGTAATGAACCATTTCCTCCTGAAAAGTCTTGAAAGTAATACATATTTTGGTATCCACATATTAATGTATTTGGTTTGCAGTTGAAAAAAAAAGAAATCTGAATAATTTACTAAATGTTAGCTTATTCCACAAAGAAATCATAAAATGGCCCGGACAATATTATTGGCACCTTCTAGAAGTAGTTACAAATAATTAATTTCAAGCAGGTGATTCTCCTTTACTTTGGAATTGAACTCGCCTGTGGTGAGTTGCAGGTGTCTACTATATAAAGAAAATACTAATTCAACCAGTTTGAATAGAGAAAAGGACTCATTCTCCTATTTCGTGTCACTGTGTACCGCAATGAGCATAGGGGAAAGAAAGAAAACCAGAAAATGATTTGAGGTCAGATAGAAGATTGTAGCCAAGCATGGACAATCTCCAGAGACCTTGATGTTCATATTTCCACTGTATGTAATGTTAACAAGAAGTTTGAGGCCGATGCCACTGTAGCCAACCTCCCTGGACTTGGCCACTAAGGGGGCCCTTAAGGGATTTATATGGTAGTAGACCCAAGAGGACCCCACTGCTGAGAGCAAGACATACAGTGCCAAATAAAGTATTCATCTCCCTTGGCATTTTTCCTATTTTGTTGCATTACAACCTGTAATTTAAATGGATTTTTATTTGGATTTCATGTAATGGACATAAACAAAATGGTCCTAATTCGTGAAGTGAAATGAAAAAAATTACAGAAAATTGCTGCATGCATATGTATTCACCCCCCTTTGCTATGAAGCCCCTAAATAAGATCTGGTGCAACCAATTACCATCAGAAGTCACATAATTAGTTAGATTGCAGCAGGTGGACTTTATTTAAGTGTCACATGATCTTGGTATATATACAGTTGAAGTGGGAAGTTTACATACACTTAGGTTGGAGTCATTAAAACTCGTTTTTCAACCACTCCACAAATTTCTTGTTAACAAAATATAGCTTTGGCAAGTCGGTTAGGACATCTACTTTGCATGACACAAGTCATTTTTCCAACAATTGTTTACAGACATTATTTCACTTATAATTCACTGTATCACAATTCCAGTGGGTCAGAAGTTTACATACACTAAGTTGACTGTGCCTTTTAAACAGCTTGGGAAATTCCAGAAAATGATGTCATGGCTTTAGAAACTTCTGATAGGCTAATTGACATCATTTGAGTCAATTGGATGTATTTCAAGGCCTACCTTCAAACTCAGTACCTCTTTGCTTGACATCATTGGTTCATCCTTGGGAGCAATTTCCAGTGTAAATCAATCCCAGAACAACAGCAAAGGACCTTGTGAAGATGCTGGTAAAACGAGTCCTATATCGACATAACCTGAAAGGCCACTAATCAAGGAAGAAGCCACTGCTCCAAAACCACCATTTAAAAAAGCCAGACTACGGTTTGCAGAGGTTTGCACATGGGGACAAAGATCGTACTTTTTGGGGAAATGTCCTCTGGTCTGATGAAACAAAAATAGAACTGTTTGGCCATAATGACCATCATTATGTTTGGAGGAAAAAGGGGAAGGCTTGCAAGCTGAAGAACACCATCCCAACACTGAAGCACGGGGGTGGCAGCATCATGTTGTGGGGGTGCTTTGCTGCAGGAGGGACTGGTGCACTTCACAAAATAGATGGCATCATAAGGCAGGGAAATGATGTGGATATATTGAAGCAACATCTCAAGACGTCAGTCAGGAAGTTAAAGCTTGGTCGCAAAGGGGTCTTCCAAATGGACAATGACCCCAAGCATACTTCCAAAGGTGTGGCAAAATGGCTTAAGGACAACAAAGTCATGGTATTGGAGTTGCCATCACAAAGCCCTGACAACAATTCTATAGAGAGTTTGTGGGCAGAACTGGAAAAGCGTGTGCGAGCAAGGAGGCCTACAAACCTGACTCAATTACACCAGCTCTGTCTGGAAGGTTAGGCCAAAATTCACCCAACTTATTGTGGGAAGCTTGTGGAAGGCTACCTGATGCGTTTGACCCAAGTTAAACAATTTAAAGGCCATGCTACCAAATACTAATTGAGTGTATGTAAACTTCTGACCCACTGGGATTGTGATGAAAGAAATAAAAGCTGAAATAAATAATTATCTATACTATTATTCCTACATTTCACATTCTTAAAATAAAGTAGTGATCCTAACTGACCTAAGACAGGGAATTTTTACTGGGATTAAATGTCAGGAATTGTGAAACTGAGTTTAAATGTATTTGGCTAAGGTGTATGTAAACTTCCGACTTCAACTGTACACATGTTCTGACAGCCCCAGAGTCTGCAACACCACTAAGCAAGGGGCACCACCAAGCAAGCGGCAATATGAAGACCAAGGAGCTCTCCAAACAGGTCAGGGACAAAGTTGTGGAGAAGTACAGATCAGGGTTGAGTTGTAAAAAAATATAATTAATTTTGAACATCCCACAGAGCACCATTAAATCCATTATTAAAAATTTTAAAAATGGAAAGAATATAGTACCACAACAAACCTGACGAGCGGGCCGCCCGCCAAATCTCACGGACCAGGCAAGGAGGGCTTTAATCAGAGCGACAACAAAGAGACCAAAGATGTCCACTGTGGAGCTTTGCAGCTCCTTCAGGGTTATTGTAGTATCTGTCCATAGGACCACTTTAAGCCGTACACTCCACAGAGCTGGGCTTTACAGAAGTGGCCAGAAAAAAAAGCCATTGCTTTAAAAAAAATAAGCAAACATGTTTGGTGTTCACCAAATGGCATGAGGGAGACTCCCTAACCATATGGAAGAAAGTGCTCAGGTCAGATGAGACTAAAATGTAGCTTTTTGGCCAATGAGGAAAATGCTTTGTCTGGTGCAAACTCAACACCTCTCATTACCCCGATAACACCATCCCCACAGTGAAGCATGGTGGTGGCAGCATCATGCTGTGGGGATGTATTTCATCGGCAGGGACTGGGAAACTGGTCGGAATTGAAGGAATGATGGATGGCGCTAAATACAGGGAAATTCTTGAGGGAAACCGGTTTTGTCTTCCAGAGATTTGAGACCGGGACGGAGGTTCTCCTTCCAGCAGGACAATGACCCTAAGGATACTGCTAAAGCAACACTCGAGTGGTTTAAGGGGAAACATTTAAATGTCTTGGAATGGCCTAGTCAAAGCCCAGACCTCAATCCAATTTAGAATCTGTGGAATGACTTAAAGATTGCTGTACACCAGCAGAACCCATCCAACATGAAGGAGCTGGAGCCGTTTTGTCTTGAAGAATGGTCAAAAATCACAGTGGCTGGATGTGCCAAGCTTACAGAGACAAGAAAAAATTATTTGCATCTTCAAAGTGGTAGGTATGTTGTGTAAATCCAATGATCCAACCCCCAAAAATCTATTTTAATTCCAGGTTGTAAAACAACAAATTAGGAAAAATGCTAAGGGGGTGAATACTCACGCAAGCTGCCTGACTGCAATTTGCCAAAACACACCTGAACATGCCAAAATCTGTCTGGGAGAATGAGATGAGACCAACGTAGAGCTTTTTGGTAAAACACACCATCTCTGTTTACAGAAAACAAAATGAAGCCTTTAAAGAAAAGAACACCTTCCCTACAGTCAAACATGGACGTTCAGTGATGATTTGTGGTTGCTTTGCTGCCTCTGGCACTGGGTGTCTTGATCGTATGCATGGCATCATGAAATCAGGACAATACCAAGGCCTTTTAGAGCGCAATGTCGGACCCGGTGTCAGAAAGCTGGGTCTCCATCGAATATCATGGTTCTTCCAGCAGGACAATGACCCCAAGCACCCAGGAATGGTTCAAGACAAAACACTGGACTGTTCTGAAGTGGCCAGCAATGAGCCCAGATCTAAATCACATTGAAAACCTGTGGAGAGATCTGAAAACAGCAGTTGGTAGAAGGCACCCTTCAAATCTGGGAGAACTGGAACTGTTTACATGAGGAGTGGGCCAAACTTCCAGTGCAGAGGTTCAGGAAGCTCATCGATGGCTATAGGATGTGCTTGATTGCGGTTATTTTGACCAAATATTAAGTCTAGGGTGTGGATCATTTTGTCAATGCCATTTCTGTTTAGTTTAAATGGATATATTAAGTTTTGAATAAAAGTAAGGTTCTGTACTAACAGTGAAATCAAGAATTGTGGAGTCCAAATACTTTAGTCAATTTCAACTTATTTTGGTGGGACATTGTGAGTTACTTGAAAAAAGTGCAAGGGTGCCATTATTTTGGGCCACAACTGTATCCTGTAATTGTCATGGCTTGTCTATTTCACCAGGGTTCATCAAAGTTATAGCCCTTTATATATAAAACAAAAAAACTTTTTTTTTTTCTTCTCTTTAATAACTCCCATCTCAGTCTGATTTATAGGCCTAGATATTTCCCAGGATGTAAAATATTTTATTTTGTTCCTTTTTTTCCTCCTAATCCATCATAAGAACGGACACACTGTTAAGTTATGTCAACAATACTATTTTCTCATGACCTAAGCATCTGAAATAGCCCTGTTCCTGAGAAAGTACTTGACAGGAATGGGATTCCACTCTTGTCACTTTCTTAATGACTGTCCAATATTTTCGTCCCCTTTCAGAGTGAAACGGTTCTTTTTGTACTGCCTGAAAATGTGACAACAAAAGGGAGCATATGCAATAACACAACATCAACATTGAAACTTGGTTTTGGAGACGGGCACAGCTGGGCGGTTGAATTCACTAAGGACAACAAAACGTACCAAGTAGATTCCATTGTCTTCACCTACAACCTCAATGACTCAAGCGTCTTCACCAACTCCACGTCAAACGGTAACTAGTGACTACACAGCCTTGTCATGATACTGTTCATTCATGATATACCAATTCAGTACTGTAGTTGATATGACGCATACTGATATTTGACAGAATCTCTCTTGGGTTTAGAAACCAAGTCTGTGACGGCAAAGCCAAGGATCACCAACGTGGGTGTGGATACCTACTACTCCTGCAAGAGCGAAAATGTCCAGAGAGTAGAGTCTGTCACTCAGACACTGTATGATGTTACTTTACAGGCGTTTGTCACAAACGGCAGCAAAAGTGACACCGGTAGGTTGTACGAGAACAAGCATCAGGCCATTGTAGGATCAACTGTAACAAAATTATCTGATTTATTGTGCATTATGTCAAACACTTACTGTGTCTGTTCTCCAGGTTTGAAGTCTATTCCATTTCAATACAATCAATTCAAGAAGTGAACTGAATATCAGTTTACTTACTGAATTGATCCCAACCCTGTTGGTTCTCTGAAAAGTCTTTCTCTGTCCTTCTTACACAGACACTGTATGCACTGCTGACCTGACCTCCACCACTGTGGCGCCCATCACGACCGTTACCACCACAGCTGCCCCCACTTCTACCCCTACCCCTACACTGCCCACACCCACCACTGGAAATTACAGCATCGCACCCGACTTCAACAGTACAGCCTGCTTAATGGCCACCTTCGGCCTGCGGATCGGCTTCAAGCAAGGAGACGTATGTAGAAACATAGTATAGCCATTTTAAAATGGGCTCTTTTGATGTTATCATGCAATTGCCTGTTCAGTAGAAAGGGTTCAGACATGTTTGTCGCAGAGAACTCGACTTGTCTATGAAGATAGGTTGTTGTTACTAGTATGTTAATGTTCTTGTTGTTTATCAACCTGTGTTTTCAGTTGAATGCGTTGTTGTACAACTGACTAGGTATCCCACACTCCCTTTCCCCTTTATTAGAAAGTGGAGACCATCAACCTGGTGCCCAGTGCGACTGAAGTGGGCGGGGCTTGTGGGGTCAACAGCAGCATCCTCATACTGACATCGGACACAATCGACATCATGTTCACTTTCAGCAACGTAAGTTGACGAGGCCAAATATCTGAAACCAAGGCCGTTATTATCCTGGTTGTCTGCATTTAACTTGTAGACAGCTGGACTAAGGCGGTAGGATGCAGCGTACGGTCTGTTTGTCTCCTGTTCAAGGGGTTTCCTTGCTCGTTACAGGACAGCAAGAAGTTCCACCTGCACGCTTTGAACGTCACAGTGAAACCAGCCACTGGTAGGCAACCTAGCACTACAAACCCTTTCAGAAAGCACTAGCGTAGTAAACCAAGTCCCTATTTGGACGATAGTATAGGATCAACTTTATTGTCCCCCAGGGGAAAGTTGTCTTGGACACAGTGCAGCTTTATAAGAAATAAACACTATACATTACATACATACACAGTATATACAATGCATATTAAAACTTCTACTGTCTTTGCTCACTCTGTGTGTTATGTCCAGGGGTGGCTGTTGTTGCAGCCAATACCAACATGTCCATTTGGGTGGCGGCAGTAGGCAGCTCCTACATGTGCAACAAGGAGCAGACATTAACTGTCACCGAAACGCTCACTCTCTACACGTTCAAGCTTCGCGTCCAGCCCTTTGGGGTTGAAAAAGGGGAATTTGCTACAGGTAGGTGACTCTGAGATGGTGAATTGTTATCAATACCTTTGTTGTGTTAGCCATATGCTACAGTTTACTAGGGTTACTAGAGCCAAATGCAGCAAATATGCTTGAAACTGAGGCATAGGCCATAATAACCACTCTTGGTATCAGTAGAATAGGTCAACTGTCCAGTTTGGTGAGAAACAGCTAAGTATTTAGAGCAGCAGGTAGCCTAGCGGTTAATAGCGTTGTGTGGGTAACCGAAAGGTTCCTGGTTCGAATCCCCGAGCCAACTAAGTAAACAAAATCTGTGCCCTTGAGTAAGGCACTTAACCCTAATTGCTCGTTTAAATTGCTCTGGATAAGAGCGTCTGCTAAATGACTAAAATGTTCATATGTATTTTATACTATGCCATGTTTCTGCCCCTGCTTAAACTGATTAACAACCAAATGAGCATGAGAAGATGAGATGTTCCGAGTCATGCTCATTGATTCTCTCTCTCGTCTGCAGCCCATGAATGTTCACTGGATGACACCAGCATCTTAATCCCAGTCATTGTTGGTGCCGCCCTGGCCATCTTGATTCTCATTGTAGTGATTGCTTACGTGATTGGTCGAAGGAAGACCTATGTGGGATATCAAACCCTCTAAAAAGCTATCTGTGATCATGAATCCAGAACACAGTTTGATCCTTATGTGTCAGGGGGGTCCCAAAACCTGATCCTGGATTGGCTGTGTAATCTTTCCATTAATGACTGACTCACAAACTGGAATAGTCAGACTATAGTCTCTTTACTTCAGCCACTCTTAAGAGCTGCTTTTAGACTTGAGATTAGGCTAGCTTCGCTTAGGTTTAGACTTGAGTAGCTTTGTTCAGGTAATTCTGAATACTCAAAATGCTCTCCAGGACCAGGTTGGACCACCCATGTTCTTTGTGTAATCTCCCTTTTTGTTTGATTTGCTTTGTCTGTGTGTGTCCCCCCCCCCCCTTGTTGAAAGGAGCAGTGCAGGATTCTCTGCCTCTGTACAGTATAGAAGGCCTTATTTATTGCAGCATGTCTGAAAGTGATTGTTTCTTATGACACTCCATTTCCTTGCATCACTTTCCAGATTCTTGTTCAGTGTAGGCTCTCTTTTGATCAAGTAGCACATTTTATAGAAACTCCAGTCAGAGTACTTGTGCTACTGTTTGCACATTTTCACGAGGAGTTGTGACAATTGGGTGTTGTGCCCTTGTCACTGTGAATCAGGCTCCCTCCCCCTCTCCCTCACTTTTTTTTGTTTCATATGTTTTTATTTCATGTCTGTGTACATTTTAGTTGAACCTTTCTTTTGTGGTTTCATTCATCCTCACAATTCATTGTAGCAGCGCAACAATTTGACAACTTGAACATTTTAGAATTTGCCTCGCAGCTCAATGAGACGACATTGAGTAGCTTTGTTGATTTGTCTCAGGAACTCCTTACTAACTAACCAGGATAAAGGTCTGCTGCTTCGCTCTCCTCTCTCACCTTACTGATAATCCACTAGTCACAGTAGTTTGAATCTGGAAAGGGAAGACTTTAGGACTGAAATCTGTGTGGCCACATTAAAAAACAGTGATATTATTGGCATGTAGTGCCTTCTCCAAGTTGACGTTACCAAACAAGGGATCTGTCCCTATATGTTCACACACGACACTAGTTGACATAATGTTTGCCACTAATGTCTGTCTCAGAATTATGTGTTAACCCTTTGACTGACTGGCTGTGAAATCTACCTTGAAGTGTTACTTTAACTCTGAAAAGTCCATGAGGATGTAAAAGATGAACCTGAAAGGAGAAATGAAACCAAACCCCCTCTCCCGTCATGACATGTTGGCATTAGGTTTCAAAAAGGGATAGCTGTAGTTGACTTATTTGCTGCCATTCAAATGTGTTCTTCGCAGATGGTGATTATTTTGTACATATAAATGCATTAAATCGTTCAGTAAGTTTGACATAAGTTCAAAATGCATGCTGCAATATTACACCTGTGTATAGTATAGTCTTGGCTCCAGTGTTGCGCCAGAAAGCTGCCAGTTAGTAAGGGGAACTTGTAAACAGAGCTGGGGTCAATTCCATTTTTACAATCAAGTCAATTTCAGTAAATTGATTTCTAATTCCAATTGTCCTCTCTGCTCTTCAGTAAGGAACATTTGAATGTGAATTTTTGTTTACATCCTGAATTGACTAGAATTAAATGGAATTAACCCCAACCCTGCCCAGTTAACCCCTTGTAAGTTGTACCTATCGACAGAGAGTGGTAGTAAAGGTCATTGTCCACAGGATGTGTATATTTTTGTACTGTTAGGATTGGATACAATGGGTATTATGTTGTAGTGCTATGGTCAGCATGAGGCATGAATACATTTGATTGCTGCCTTTAGTTGCTTTTGATTCAACCAATTTTTCTTCAGATTATGTGAATGATTCATTTATTCCTTATCAAATATTATTTTTGATTCTTGCATTACAGTCCGGTGTGATGTGTCTTGGAAAATTGACTGCTTTTCTACAAATCCTGTTTGTTACTATGATTCTAAAATTGGCTTCTCAGACCCTGTATAAAGTCAATTCTAAAATACCCTTTGGAATCTTAACATTTACTACTCCCAATTTTCATTCACTTGACAATGTTATGATTGTGACAAATTTGTGCCTTACTCAATGAAGCTTGTCCATTTGAGATTCATTCAGGTTTGATATCTTTACATTTAATGGATTCTCCACTAGTCTAAATGTCTCCTATTTTATGAATTCAAAATGCATCATGTTAAGAAAAGGGAAATCCCTATTTCAGGAGAGGCCCATCCTCCAAATGTAAGATGCATTATATTTTCTTCTGTGTAACTCCAAACAAATGTTCATTTTTGAATTCCTTTTCAATAGGCTTTTAGCTGCAATAAATGGGAATGGAAATTGTCCCCCAAAACAATGGTGTGGAATTTTTTTTTTATATTTTACAATTATGAAAATAAGTGTTATTGGTCCCTGGTCATTTTAGTAAATTGCTCTTTGTTTTCCAACTATTCTTGACTGAGAAGCCTCCTAGTATGACCATGCATTCACGGTTTTCATGTTTTACCTTTCTTCCACCCTGCAACGTCCCTCATGCCCACTTTCTTTACTGTCACCCAGCGGAGGATTGCGGAGACGACACGACAGGGAGCTGGATCGTTCCTATAGCCGTCGGGGTTGCTCTGGCTGTGCTGATCCTCATTGTATTGATCGCATATTTTATTGGGAGAAAGAGAAACCAAAGCTCTAGCTATGAGCACTTCTAAATGAGCCCACTGGCTATGCTTAGGTTGTATCTTTGCTCATCAGGATACATGTTGATTTTAATTTAACTACAAATTGATATGTGCTGTGCATAGTTAACCTTAATGTACAATTCACCTGAAGCAAAGCTCTTTCCCATGAAACAATGAGTTGGAGAAGATGTTTGTGTTAAAGAAATTGCTTGGCTCCATTGATAACATTTGGCATGTAACAGTTCTTGTAGATATATTTAGAATTGATTGGCTGACTCTTATTCCTTACTTATAACATGGTTGACTATAGATGGCAGATGATGGCCAAATATTTTCCTAACTGCTGTCACTGCCCATGTTCTGACAGAATCCCCGGTGTTGTTGTAGATCTGCCATCACCGAATATGCTCTGACAGAACCGCCCCCATGTTGTAGATGAATGTCTGGGTTCTGATCTGATGTCTTGCTGCTTTTCGAGCCTTGTCATCCATGTTGTCTGTAAAGAGTTTAACCAAATCCTGTTTCTTCTCTTCACTAAAATGTGTTTTCTGCTAACTAATTGCTAGCATGCTAATGTCGCTAACCCTTCTTCTGTCTCTTCTCTGTGGCAGCCGTGGAGTGCTTCATGGACTCTGATTTGAGCTTTCTGGTGCCCATCGCTGTGGGCGTGGCCCTCTGCTTCCTAATCGTCCTTGTGCTTATCTCTTACCTGATTGGCCGGAGGAAGAGTTGCACCGGCTACCAGTCTGTATAATCTAACCAATCCCAGCTGCTTCTGCCTCTACCCATTCCTTCCCATCCTCCCCCACCCAAGCCCGTCACAACACGTTGGCTCCCCATCCCCAAAGCTTCTATGGCATCCGATTGGAAATGGAAGGAAAAAATGTATCTTTCCTTGACGTTACCCCCAGCAAATTCCCTGTTTAGACTCCCACCCGAAGTATCACCCCACCCAACAGTAATTTTGAAAGTTGACCGTCTGTTGCTATTTTTTGACACCAACAATGACTGAAATCATTTACCACCGAAACCTGTCAACATAATCAGGCGGTATTGCACCAGGTGTGTGTGTGGATGTAAATTGCACGGAGTGAAGTATCACGAGTCATCTTAATAACAGGCCATCAGTTTCTTTATTCCCAGAGAGGCTCATATGAATGAGGCTGTTTTTCTCACTGTTTTGTGTTGCGTTATATTTCTATGTTTCTAATTAATTACTCTCTTGTATAGAATTAATTATGTTGATTTTGGATAAATAGGGACTTGAATTTGTGTAAAGAATTTATTGAAAGTTCATAGATACAAATTGAGGCATTGCTATTCATAAGTAACCATTGTTAAATATTTGTAGAATTAGAAAATATCCTATTTTTGTGAATTCCCTGTAATTTAAATGTTATTTTACCACCTGCACTAATCTTCTCTTAGTGTCCCTTTTATTGTACTAGGACTAACTTTACAAAGACTCGTACCAACCAGCATTTGGAGCAGTTGCATAAACATGTGATTTTGATGTTTTAGAGAAAATATAATGTTAAGAAGTCCCCTCTCAGGGAAAGGAAGACAGCGATATAGACTCCGCTCGGGGATCACAAATGGCTCTGTTAAGACGGAGGCTATAGGGACTCTGCAATAGACTAAACTAAATGTGATGTTGGTTTGCTGTTAGGAGTGTCCCTATAGCCTTTTCCTCTAAAGGCGTTTACTACCTGGATCATGTTCAGTAGGTAGGGCGTTTTGAAACTTAGTGAAACGGGGAGGTACTGCCTGAACAATAACCTTTTTTCGTTGCAAACAGTTGCTACGGTGTCCTTCTGAACACTGCCCAGGCCTCATAATAGAAAGTATAATAATTGACATATTCTAGCACAAATTATTTTATGACCAAAGCTTGGACAGAAAGGAAACTTATTTCCGGACCTCTGCATTTCAGAGCAGGTAAATGAACAACCTGAGTTTTAATAAACCAGTGAAATGCATTGTGTTTGACCAAGGATGATGTTTCTATTATCAGGCATGTTATTCTGTTCCGTACCAATACATAAGACCTCTGGTTAATGTTGCCCCAAAGATGTGTTTTTGTGCCTTTTTTGTTGCACTAGTATTCCCCTCAGCCAAGCCTGTCTCAATCCGATGAAGAATGTTGAGATGATGTTAACTTGTTGAACTTCAGTTGGAGCAGAGAGTTAAAATAGTTGCTTTCCTGTTTTGTAGCACTTTGCCTCTTCTTTCGTTACCCACTGGTGTTTTCCTTTCCTTTTACTGCGCTTGTTATGACAAGGACATTGTGTGTGTGTGTTGCATACAGTTGTAAATCTAGCCCTGGCAATGTTACACACATTACTTTTTTTCTTTTTCTTTTTTAAACCTTTATTTAACTAGGAAGGGCTCATTGAGATTAAAATATATTTTTCAAGAGACAGACATGAAACTACAAGTAATCTAGTAAAAACCATTGAATTCACAAGAGTATAAAACAGCAAATTAAAAAAATTGACAGGTCAGGGAATCAGCCTCAAAATCCTTCATCAGTGATTTAAAAACACCAATCGGGACAAGTTCTTCCAGTTTAAAAGTATTTTGTAAGGTGTTCCAAGACGATGGCGCAGAGTACATAAAAGCCCTTTTACCAAATTCAGTTCGGACATTTGGAACAGTTAGCAGGATAAAGGCCAGCGAACGAAGAGAGTACCCACCACTTTTCTGAACAATAAAAATTCACACACAAAAAGGTAGTAAACTCAAAGTGGCTTTGTAAACCAGTGACTGAGCCTACGAGTGACTAGAGAAGGCCAACCAACCCTGGTATACAAAGTGCAGTGGTGCGTAAGGGTTTTGCAGTTTAAAATAAATCTCAGTGCCATGGTAAAGAGTGTCAACTGATCTCAAACATTGAGCGGAAGCATTCATATATAAAATATCCCCATAGTCTAGTAAAGGCATAAATGTAGCTGATTACTATCCTCCTTCTGGCTTCAAAAGAAAAACGCCTTATTCCTAAAACAAAATCCCAATTTCAGCTTCAATTTTTTTGTAAATTCTTGAATATGCAATTTAAAAGAGAGGCCGTCATCAATTAAAATTCGAAGATATTTATGAGGTTACAACCTCAATCTCCTTTCCCTGACAGGTAGTAATAGGTGAAAGGTTCAGAGGTCCATTTCTTGCATTAGAAAACACCATTAGTTTAGTTTTGTCAGTATTGAGGATAAGCCTCAATTGACACAAGGTATGTTGAACAGTATAAAAAGCAGTTTGCAAGTTCTGGAAAGCTTTTGTTAGAGATGAGGCACAACAGTAAATAACAGTATCATCAGCATAAAAATGAGGTTGTGCATTTTGGACATTTTTGTCTAAATAATTTATATAAATAGTGAACAAGAGAGGACCAAGTACAGTGCCTTGGGGCACACCATTCAAGACAGACAATTTAACAGACAAACCCATCAATTTGAGTGCACTGAGTTCTATCAGATAGATAGTTAGCAAACCATGCAACTGCATGCTCTGAAAGACCTACACTCGACAATCTCTTCCTTAGTATAGCATGATCAAATGTATCAAACTGTATCGAGAGCTCAATAAAAAGTGAGACACAGTGCTGTTTTTTGTCAATGGCTTTAGTGATATCATTTAAAACCTTCATGGCTGTAATTGTGCTATGCTTCTTCCTGAAGCCCGATTGGTACATTGATAAAATAGAGTTAGTAAATAAACACTAATGCAATGTCCAGGCCCACAGATCAGACTTTGATCAGGATCATGACTGTATAATCTCTATTGGCATGACTGTCGTCCAGGATACATCCCAAATGGCACCCTATTACCTAGTGCCTTCAGAAAGTATTCATACCCTTTGATTTGTTCCACGTTTTGTGTTACAGCCTGAATTCAAAATATATACAGTGGGGCAAAAAAGTATTTAGTCAGCCACCAATTGTGCAAGTTCTCCCACTTAAAAAGATGAGAGGCCTGTAATTTTCATCATAGGTACACTTCAACTATGACAGACAAAATGAGGAAAAAAAATCCCAAAAATCAAATTGTTGGATTTTAAATTAATTTATTTGCAAATTATGGTGGAAAATAATTATTTGGTCAATAACAAAAGTTTATCTCAATACTTTGTTAAATACCCTTTGTTGGCAATGACAGAGGTCAAATGTTTTCTGTAAGTCTTCACAAGGTTTTCACGCACTGTTGCTGGTATTTTGGCCCATTCCTCCATGCAAATCTCCTCTAGAGCAGTGACGTTTTGGGGCTGTTGCTGGGCAACACGGACTTTCAACTCCCTCCAAAGATTTTCTATGGGGTTGAGATCTGGAGACTGGCTAGGCCACTACAGGACCTTGAAATGCTTCTTACGAAGCCACTCCTTCGTTGCCCGGGCAGTGATTTTGGGATCATTGTCATGCTGAAAGACCCAGCCACATTTCATCTTCAATGCCCTTGCTGGTTTTCACTCAAAATCTCACGATACATGGCCCCATTCATTCGTTCCTTTACACAGATCAGTCGTCCTGGTCCCTTTGCAGAAAAACAGACCCAAAGCATGATGTTTCCACCCCCATGCTTCACAGTAGGTATGGTGTTCTTTGGATGCAACTCAGCATTCTTTGTCCTCCAAACACGACGAGTTGAGTTTTTACCAAAAAGTTATATTTTGGTTTCATCTGACCATATGACATTCTCCCAATCTTCTTCTGGATCATCCAAATGCTCTCTAGCAAACTTCAGACGGGCCTGGACATGTACTGGCTTAAGCAGGGGGACACGTCTGGCACTGCAGGATTTGAGTCCCTGGCGGCGTAGTGTGTTACTGATGGTAAGCTTTGTTACTTTGGTCCCAGCTCTCTGCAGGTCATTCACTAGGTCCCCCCGTGTGGTTCTGGGTTTTGCTCACCGTTCTTGTGATCATTTTGACCCCGCGGGGTGAGATCTTGCGTGGAGCCCGAGATCAAGGGAGATTATCAGTGGTCTTGTATGTCTTCCATTTCCTAATAATTGCTCCCACAGTTGATTTCTTCAAACCAAGCTGCTTACCTATTTCAGATTCAGTCTTCCCAGCCTGGTGCAGGTCTACAATTTTGGAGTTTGGGGTGTGACTGTTTGAGGTTGTGGACAGGTGTCTTTTATACTGATAACAAGTTCAAACAGGTGCCATTAATACAGGTAACGAGTGGAGGACAGAGGAGCCTCTTAACGAAGAAGTTACAGGTCTGTGAGAGCCAGAAATCTTGCTTGTTTGTAGGTGACCAAATACTTATTTTTCACCATAATTTGCAAATAAATTCATTAAAATCCTATGGATTTTTTTTTCTCATTTTGTCTGTCATAGTTGAGGTGTACCTTTTGATGAAAATTACAGGCCTCTCTCATCTTTTTAAGTGGGAGAACTTGCACAATTGGTGGCTGACTAAATACTTTTTTGCCCCACTGTTTATTTTTCTCACCCATCTACACACAGTACCCCATAATGACAAAGTGAAAGCATGTTTTTAGATGTATTTTAAATCAAATCTCTAATTTTATACTGAACAAAAATATAAACGCAACATGTAAAGTGTTGGTCCCATGTGCTGAAGTAAAAGACCCCAGCAATGTTCCTATATGCGCAAATAGCTTATTTCTCTCAAATGTTGTACACATTTGTTTACATCCCTGTTAGTGAGCGTTTCTCCTTTGCCAAGATACACCACACCTGTCAGGTGGATGGGTTATCAAGAAGCCGATTAAACAGCACGATAATTACACAGGTGCACCTTGTGCTGGGGACAATAAAAGACCACTCGTGCAATTGTGTCACACAGCGCAATGCCACAGATGTCAAGTTTTGAGGGAGCGTGCAATTGGCATGCTGACTGGACGAATGTCCATCAGAGCTATTGCCAGATAATTTAATGTTCATTGCTCTACCATAAGCTGCCTCCGTCTTTTTAGAGAATTTGGCAGTATGCACAACCGCCTCAAAACCGCAGACCACGTGTAACCACGCCAGCCCAGGACCTCCACATCCGACATCTTCACCTGCGCTATCGTCTGAGACCAGCCAACCGGACAGCTGATAAAACAGGAGTATTTATGTCTGTAATAAAGCCCTTTTGTGGAAAAAAAAGGATTCTGATTGGTTGGGCCTGGCTCCCAAGTGGGTGGGCCTATGCCATACTAGGCCCACCCATGGCTGCACCTAATTTAATTGACCGATTTCCTTATATGAACTGTAACTCAGTAAAACCTTTGAAATTGTTGCATGTTGCAATTATGTTTTTGTTCTGTATACATAAGTATTCACACCCCTGAGTGAATAATTTATAGAAGCAACTTTGGCAGCGATTACAGCTGTGAGTCTTTCTGGGTAAGTCTCTTAAGAGCTTTCGAAACCTGGATAGTACAATATTTGCCCATTTTATTTGATAAATTCTTCAAGCTATGTAAAATTGGTTGTTGATCTTTTGTTAATCAACCATTTTCAAGTCATGCCGTAGATCTTTTTGCAGATTTAAGTCAAAACTGTAACTCGTCCACTCAGGGAACACTGTCTTCTTGGTAAACAACTCCAGTGTACATTTGGCCTTGTGTTTTAGGTTATTATCCTGCTGTCAGGTAAATTAATCTCCCAATATCTGGTGGAAAGCAGACTGAACTGGGTTTTCCTCTAGGATTTTGTCTGTGCTTGGCTCCATTCCATTTATTTTGTATCCTGAAAACTTCCCCAGTCCTTCACAATAACAAGCATACCCATAACATAATGCAGCCACCACTATGCTTGAAAATATGGAGAGTGGTACTTAGTAATGTGTTGTATTGGATTTGCACCAAACATAAGGCTTTGTATTCAGGACAAGAAGTAAATTGCTTAGCCAATTTTTCGGCAGTATTTAATGGCTTGTTGCAAACAGGATGCATGTTTTGGAATATTTATATTCTGTAGAGGCTTCCTTCTTTTCACTCTTTCAATTAGGTTAGTATTGTGGAGTAACTACAATGTTCTTAATCCATCCTCAGTTTTCTCCTATGAATACTTATTAACTCAAGACATTTCAGAGATTTCAAAAAGATTTCAAAAAACATAATTTCACTTTGAAATGGAGTGTTGTGTGTAGGCCAATGACCAACCAATCTCAATTCAATCCATTTTAAATTCAGACTAACACAACAAAATGTGGAAAAAGTCAAGGGGTGTGAATACTTTATGAAGGAACTGTATTCTCTATAGGCCCTGTTCAAAAGTAGTGCACGATAAAGGGAATAGAGTGTCCATTATGGACGTCCCAGTGCTATGTTATGGGTGCAGTCATCACTGGTATATTAGTAGGTGCCCAAATTCTGTCTCCTTTTAAGGTCATATGAACCTATTTCTATGGAAGTTCAATGTGTTGCAGAGAACAATGGATAGATCTACACTTAATCTCTCCAATGGATTGGTTGGATTCCTATATTGTTTAGTGTTTTGCGCATCAATAAGCCTCAAATAAACAATGTAATTTAATCTGACTTGATACGTTGTGGTTTTTATACTTGATGCGTCAAATCATGTAATTTTTTTCAGGATTTTGTGTGAATTCCTTAATACATAGTACATGACAGATACACATTGTTCAATTAGTCAATATAATGTAATGTTTATTGTTAACATTTGCTACAGTGGTTTTATTAAACAATATGAATTGGCATACCGCTCACCATTTTAATATTTCTTAGGCAGTTTTGATCATTGACTGTACCATATCAACATAATGAATAAATCATTCTGCAATGCCTTTAAATATACACACCACTACTTATTTATTTGAATAGTGAAACTAAAACTTTTAATTTGGCACTCTACTCCAGCATTTTGGATTTGAGATCAATTATTTGACATGAGGCGACAGTACAGAATGTCACCTTTTATTTGAGGGTATTTTCAAATCTGTTTTACCATTTAGAAATTAAAGCACTTTATTTATCTAGTCCCCCTATTTCAATGTGCCATAATCATTTGGACTAATTCACGTATAGAGTTGGTTTCCTGGAAACAGACTAAGTCTAGTACTAGACTAAAAAGCTTGTAGAGAATCTCCCATTAAAATAGCTTTTTAGTACAAGACTAGGCTTAGTCTGTTTCCCGGAAACCAACCCTTAGTGTATCACATTTTGTCTAAAGTTTAGTATTTGGTCCCATATTCCTAGCACGCAATGAGTGCATCAAACTTTTGACTCTTCACATTTGTTGGATGGCAATGGATGCATTTGCAGTTTGTTTTGGTTGTGTTTCCTTACGGATTATGTTTTGCGCAATAGAAATGAATGGAAAATAATGTATTGTGTCATTTTGTAGCCACTTTTATTGTAAATAAGAATAGAATATGTTCCTGAACACTTCAACATTAATGTGGATGCTACCGTGATTACGGATAATCATGAATGAATCATGAATAATGATGAGGGAGAATTACAGAAGCATAAATAGCTTACATAGAGGCACAAGCTTGATGTAGTCATTGCGTGCTATGAATATGGGACCAAATACTTAACGTTTAACTAAATGTAATACACTATAAGTGAATTTATCCCAATGCTTATGGCACCATCGATTGGGGGGACTAGATACATAAAGTGCTTTAATTTCTAAACGGTAAAACCGATATACATATGAAAATACACTCAAATAAAAGGTGACATTCTGTTCTGTCGCCTCATACAAAAAAAAACAAACATTTGATCTCAAATCCAAAATGATCGAGAAATTTGAGGTTCACTGTCCAAATAAATACGTAGGGAAGTGTATATCTGGGCAAAGTAGACCTTCAGAGAATGATGGCTAAAGGATAGTCATTACTTTATCTTGTTTGTGCATGTGTAATAAGTTATGTTTAATATACTGTGCTTGACAACCTTCAACATAAGAAAAGAGTTGCATGTAAAAAATATATAATACATTCCTATGGGAAAAAAGCATTGTTCTTATCAACATTGTATTTATTATAGTATATATCAGAATAAATACATGGATACCAGGTTTAGTAGAATCATAGCAAAGGTACAGTAACAAGGATTAATTCTAGGCCTAAATCAAAATAGCCTGTTATTTCATGAAGAGTGTGCAAGACTGGCGTACAAGTTTAGCAACAATGTGACCTCTGTCGGTTTCCACAGTAGATCTTACTTTCCATCAGCTAATATAGAGATCAACGTCAGCCTGCAATATTACAGTCTCAGTAGCAGTCTTGTGTTCATACAAAATAAAACAAAATGGCAGCATACGCTGAGTATACAAAACATTAAGAACACCGGCTCTTTCCATGACATAGACTGACCAGGTAAATCCAGGTGAAAGCTATGATCCCTTGTTAAATCCACTTCAATCCGTGTAGATGAAGGGGATGAGACAGGTTAAATATGGATTTTTAAGCCTTGAGACAATTGAGACATGGATTGTGTATGTGTGCCATTCAAAGGGTGAATGGGCAAGACAAAAGATTTCAGTGCCTTTGAACAGGGTATGGTAGTAGGTGCCAGGCACACCGGTTTGTGTCAAGAACTGCAACGCTGCTGGGTTTTTCACACTCAATAGTTTCCCATATGTATCAACAATGGTCCACTACCTGAAGAACATCCAGCCAACTTGACACAATTGTGGGAAGCATTGGAGCTACATGGGCAAGCATCCCTGTGGAATGCTTTCGACACCTTGTAGAGCCCATGCCCCAACAAATTGAGGCTGTTATGAGAGCAAACGGGGGTGCAACTCAATATTAATGTTTTGTACACTCAATGTATATTATCAATAAATGTAGAATAAGGAGCTATCAAAAAACAACAACAAAACCTGAAATGTAACCTAGTCATTTACTGTTTATCTTACTGAAATGTAACCTAGTCATTTACTGTTTATCTTATTGAAATGTAACCTAGTCATTTACTGTTTATCTTACTGAAATGTAACCTAGTCATTTACTGTTTATCTTACTGAAATTTAACCTAGTCATTTACTGTTTATCTTACTGAAATGTAACCTAGTCATTTACTGTTTATCTTACTGAAATGTAACCTAGCCATTTACTGTTTATCTTACTGAAATGTAACCTAGTCATTTACTGTTTATCTTACTGAAATGTAACCTAGTCATTTACTGTTTATCTTACTGAAATGTAACCTAGTCATTTACTGTTTATCTTACTGAAATGTAACCTAGTCATTTACTGTTTATCTTACTGAAATGTAACCTAGTCATTTACTGTTTATCTTATTGAAATTTAACCTAGTCATTTACTGTTTATCTTACTGAAATGTAACCTAGTCATTTACTGTTTATCTTACTGAAATTTAACCTAGTCATTTACTGTTTATCTTACTGAAATGTAACCTAGTCATTTACTGTTTATCTTACTGAAATGTAACCTAGTCATTTACTGTTTATCTGAAATTACTGAAATGAAATTTAACCTAGTCATTTACTGTTTATCTTACTGAAATGTAACCTAGTCATTTACTGTTTATCTTACTGAAATGTAACCTAGTCATTTACTGTTTATCTTACTGAAATGTAACCTAGTCATTTACTGTTTATCTTACTGAAATGTAACCTAGCCATTTACTGTTTATCTTACTGAAATGTAACCTAGTCATTTACTGTTTATCTTACTGAAATGTAACCTAGTCATTTACTGTTTATCTTACTGAAATGTAACCTAGTCATTTACTGTTTATCTTACTGAAATGTAACCTAGTCATTTACTGTTTATCTTACTGAAATGTAACCTAGTCATTTACTGTTTATCTTATTGAAATTTAACCTAGTCATTTACTGTTTATCTTACTGAAATGTAACCTAGTCATTTACTGTTTATCTTACTGAAATGTAACCTAGTCATTTACTGTTTATCTTACTGAAATGTAACCTAGTCATTTACTGTTTATCTTATTGAAATTTAACCTAGTCATTTACTGTTTATCTTACTGAAATGTAACCTAGTCATTTACTGTTTATCTTACTGAAATGTAACCTAGTCATTTACTGTTTATCTTACTGAAATGTAACCTAGTCATTTACTGTTTATCTTATTGAAATTTAACCTAGTCATTTACTGTTTATCTTACTGAAATGTAACCTAGTCATTTACTGTTTATCTTACTGAAATGTAACCTAGTCATTTACTGTTTATCTTACTGAAATGTAACCTAGTCATTTACTGTTTATCTTACTGAAATGTAACCTAGTCATTTACTGTTTATCTTACTGAAATGTAACCTAGTCATTTACTGTTTATCTTACTGAAATGTAACCTAGTCATTTACTGTTTATCTTACTGAAATGTAACCTAGTCATTTACTGTTTATCTTACTGAAATGTAACCTAGTCATTTACTGTTTATCTTACTGAAATGTAACCTAGTCATTTACTGTTTATCTTACTGAAATGTAACCTAGTCATTTACTGTTTATCTTACTGAAATGTAACCTAGACATTTACTGTTTAGCTTACTATGTAAAACCTGAAATGTAACCTAGTCATTTACTGTTTATCTTACTGAAATGTAACCTAGACATTTACTGTTTAGCTTACTATGTAAAACCTGAAATGTAACCTAGTCATTTACTGTTTATCTTACTGAAATGTAACCTAGTCATTTACTGTTTATCTTACTGAAATGTAACCTAGTCATTTACTGTTTATCTTACTGAAATGTAACCTAGTCATTTACTGTTTATCTTACTGAAATGTAACCTAGTCATTTACTGTTTATCTTACTGAAATGTAACCTAGTCATTTACTGTTTATCTTACTGAAATGTAACCTAGACATTTACTGTTTAGCTTACTATGTAAAACCTGAAATGTAACCTAGTAATTTACTGTTTATCTTACTGAAATGTAACCTAGTCATTTACTGTTTATCTTACTGAAATGTAACCTAGTCATTTACTGTTTATCTTACTGAAATGTAACCTAGTCATCTACTGTTTATCTTACTGAAATGTAACCTAGTCATCTACTGTTTATCTTACTGTGTAAGTAAAAGTGTCCTGCCTTCACCATTCTTCATATTCTAGCCCTTGGAGTCTACAAAACACAATAGATATGCTGTTGAAAAGTACAAACTCAAAAGAAATTAGTACACAATTTGATTTAAAATCAGAATGTGCTTAACATGTTCCTCTTATATCCTAATTGTACAGTGGGTATTTATGTCTATTAATAATGTCTTAAATTATAAATTGCATAGCTACAGAGACAAACTACCTGTGAGATGAGCCTTGTGTTTCATAAACCTAGCTAGTGGCATTAATCTAGCTAAGTATTCAATGGCAATATTCAGTTTCTATACTTAGCTTGTGCTCAAGACTATCGGTGAGGTGTCTGTGTCGTGTGTGTGTGTGCTTATGATCCATTAACATTCCAAATGATTGCTTTTTTCAGCAAAAGGCACAAGAGTACATGAGGAAATGGGAGAAGAGAGAAGCTGATCAACTATTTTATGCAAAACAAGGATTCAACATAATGATATTTTTTCCTATATTCTCTTGTCTCCTGGTTGTCATGGGGACAGCATTCAGCATGGGGAATACTACTATGCGCCCACATCGAAGGAGAAGGACACACTGCCTAGGAAGCGATCGGTAGGCGAATCATTGATGATGCCCTTGCCATTGAGTTTGCATTTTACAACAATGTGGGTGTCATACTGCAGCCCATTGAAGCGCACGGCCACCACCGGTGCTGTGTAGTTTACCTGGGAGAAGGGATATGGGACACAAGCAACTTGAGTGGCTATTGTCACTATGATCATGCATATAATCTAGATCATGAGAGCAACAGTGGAAGTCATGATGCTGAAAATCCTCACTTACATGTCTCAGCTTCCCATAGTAAGGGTAGTACATCAGGTTGAAAATGCTTTTTGGGAAGAACTGAAGTTCTCCTAAGCTTTCTGGTGCACCTTTCTGAAAGAGTGAGAGGTCACCTAGTGAGTTATATTTTGGTGACTAAAGCAGTTATTATATTCAGTTACGAAGAGATGATGTTTGGAGGGAGGAATGCTGATCATTACTGTACCTTGACTCCACAGGTCACGTTTACGGGAGTGCCATGGCCAGGTAAATAGCCCAGTATCTACAGGGAAAGAAATGAGAGCAAAGAAATGACCCTTGTATTGTTATAACGTCATTTAGATGAGAAACCATGTAAATCTGTGCATATTTATAATTCACAGTGGTTATCTTCCGTTTTCTACCTAGCGATAATATTAATTTTGGATATCCCCACCAGGTTTCACTCTAAAACGTTAAAAATGGGGACAATAAAACTATATGCTACAGTATATAATGGTAACAATAACATTGATTTGATTCACAGGAACGCTGTAATCATATAACAAGACCGTTTTTATCTGCTCCTCACAATGGCCACAAGATGTCACTGAAATCTATCTATCTCAGATTACCTCAATGGCATCCTCCATTTCATCGATAAACTCTACTTTACGTCTACAACACAGATAACACTATCTGTTAGCAAACACTGATTATATATACAGCTTTAGGATGAAGTTCATGTTAGGTGACTGATGCTGTAGAGGGATAGTGTGGTCCTGGATCTGTTTGTGCTGGGAGAATGACTCCTGTGATCGTTGTCATGCCAAACGTGCTTGGCACGCTCATAGAAGTTGGCAAAGAGAGTCCAAACAGATCTGGGATCAGGCTATCCCTCTATAGCATCATCTTGTGGCCATTGTGAGGAGCAGATAAGAACGGACTTGTGATATGATTACAGCGTTCCTGTGACTCTACTGTAGCATATAGTTTTATTGTCTCCATTATGAACGTTTTAATATTATCGCTAGTTAAAAAAATGAAGATAACCACTGTGAATTTTAAATATGCATAGATTTACAACATTGTTTCTCATCAAAATTATGTTATAACAATGGGTCCTCCATGGGGGAGATCTCTACGATCTGATCTGAGCTGTGTCTTACCCGGTTCATTCGGAGGAGGATGCAGGGTTTCCCCTGGGAGAATCCAAAGTGGGGGTCCTGGAGCCCCGAGCACTCGCCCAGCCAGGACCTCTTGAACTGGCACGCCTTCTTCTCTGCGCTTTCCCCTTGTTCATCCTGCATGAAGTACGCGTCCTGCGGACACTGGATGTTCCTCTGCTCCTGTACGGCGTCATTGTATGCTGAAAGAGATACATAAAAGAAAATGGTCCTTTTTCCATGGGGGGTTCATGGTTAGCAGTGAAACACCATTGATCATTTAAAGAATGGTATATGCTACTGTATGTCAAGGAGTGTGACTGGTTGAAAAAATAGAGACATGAGGTGGATGGGAGGGATGGGCTCCCATAAACCAATTGTTCCGCCAGGCCTCTGATTCAGGCAGCCTGACCAAAGCGGGGAACTGAAGAAGGGGGAAAATGTAGCAGAACTCAATGGATACGCTCTGCCCACAAAGAGGCTTCCCTTCCCAGCATGCAGTTCTGCCAGTGGCGGTTTGGGCATGGAACAAAGGTAGGGAAGGTGGGGGGAGAGGATTAACTTACTGTGTGCCTGTTCTGCTTCAATATCATACCCCCAACATTCCCCAACATGTCCCCAACATTTGAATCCCATTGACAAACACTATCCTCAGCTAACTTTCAGCACACACTCCCGCATTTTTGTACAGCTAAAAGTAGCATTTGAATCAACATGGTAATGTCATGTTCACGGTGGAATTCATGTTTCTATTCAAGTTGGGCCAAATGCCAACTATTCCATCATGCATCTGACTCACGTCTGAGTTGTTCTTCCATTAGCTTTGCATACTTCTTCCAAGACTTGCGGTCAGATGCATTGAAGGCGATCTCATAGTGCCCATCCAGTTGTGGGGACATCGTCATACCTGCCAAAGGAAACCCATAGACAGTCAACTGTGCTTACGTTCAGATAGAATGGACAGATAGAAGGATGGAGGAGTGATAGAGGGATAGAATGACAGAGAAATAGGGAGTTGTGGGGTAGAGTTTATATTTACCTGGTGGCATCACCCTGTCGTTGTGGGTTGGATGGTAGGGGCTGATAGACAGCATGAGGCACCACATACAGGCACCAAACATGGCTGCCAGGAATGCATACAGTGCCGTGTAGAAGAGGATGATCAGAACTAGAAGGAGGTAACATGGATGGCAGATAAAGAGAATGAATTCAAACCAGTCATTATAACTCAATTTCATGGAGATGACGAGAAGAACGGCGAGGGTAACAGTGGTTATGGCTATCAGCGTGATTTGGAAAGACACAAGCACAGCATCAGAACAGAAAGTCATTGATTTGAATTGCCTATATAATGAAGTATAATGAATCCCCTGTTATTATGTTGGAAGTTGGAATTGTCTGGGCTGTCTAGACACTCCTAATGGCTTTGCTCAGGATGCTCACTATTGTGTTAATTAAACCAATACAAAAGAGTTGTCTCTCCAAGTCTGCAAATGGGAATCACTCCAATCAGTTTGTATTTTGTTACGAAATATATTTGTTAACAAACTCATTCACATTATCTGAACTATATGAAAAAAAGCAAACCCTGGGAACTGCCATTGTTCTCCCCCGATTGCAATTAGTCCATTAGCAACTAATCAAACCCAAACGTGCCCTAAACTAAAGGCTTTTACTGCGCAGGCAATTTCACAGGAGACTAGTTGCAGCCAGCCTTGCGTCCCCTGAGCCCACAAAGGCCTTACTGTTTGAGCTCAGTGAGAATTCACCCAGCAGTCCTTTCACTCAGGAACACAGTGAACCTCCGGTTGCCATCGTAGTGACGGTCTTTTGCAGCCATAGAACCATGGCCAGCTCCAAGTAGCCCCAATCACCCCACTCTGTTAATGTGTCCCCCTCTCACACTCCTCTCACACAGGAGACACATCACAGACTTCAAACTCAGTCCCCTCTCCTTTCTTGCCAGGGGGCACATGGGGCCCCATTCCTTCACAAGTGTGCATACATTGCTTTCTGAAACTATCGCTCCTTTTCCTGAGCCTGGCCTTTTGTCTTCTGTATTACTGGGCACGATGATGAAAAAACAGCAAGTTTTCAGCTTCTGACGTTTTCAGGAGGAACATGCTCTTTCTTGAGACATTTTTCAAAGCTTGGCTCCTTGGACTGCTCTCGTATGGTAGAGTTCAAACCCAAACGCGTCACATAGCAACAAGGCTGTCGGATCAAGAGCCCTGCTCCATCATCACTGATTCAACAAGCCCCAGGAAACAGCCTCTGAAACCACAGGAAACAGCCTCTGCCAAGAAAGTTTGTCTGACGACTGCGCCGAACAGTCACTTGTCTACTCCCTATGTGTTCGCCTGTGACCGTGAGGCCGCGAGCACGCTAGGGTCAAATGCAGAGTTCACGGGAGCTTTGGGAAAGAGGCAGTGGAAAGCCAGGTGAGGGGTATGGGGAATGTGATTCCTGGCCAGTGCGCTGCCCGGAACAGCACACTCCCGCTGGGAATCCGTCCCCAGGCAGCCTTGTTTTTGTCCACATCGGGACAGAGTTGTCTGTGCACCTATGTAAACATGAAGCTCGGGGACACACACACTCACAGTCCAGTGAACAGAGGCGAGGAACGAGGCCCCCCCCATTTACAGCCCATCCCAGCCCATCAGCCAAAAACAATAAGCCACAAAACCACCACTTTTGCTTCAACCATTGGCGATTAACATTGTAATGATTACAAATGAGAGAGGTTAATGGCTCTATAAAGAGGTTAAGTACCAATGTGTCAGTAGACCTAATGTTGCAGTTTTGAACACTGCATAATGTACACGCTTTAGCTGTTATCTTGGGGGTGGAATATTTTGTGTGATATGATATGTAAGCGCAACATGCAGTTCTGCTACTACTGAGCACTTCTACTTACACCAGCTATGCCCAGTGCGGCCCATGAACTCTCTGGTCTCTGCGTTCCACAGATATGTCTTCACATCGCCTGCTTTCTCGTGGAGCGTTCTCTTAGGTTTGGGCTTGGGCTTCCATTTCTCAAAGTTCAGGTCTTCCTGCTCCAGAGGTTGATGTTCTATCAACTCCTCCTGCACCTCTTCCAAGGCCTCTGACACTGCGTTCTTTCCAGGCGGCGCCTCTGCAGACTGGCACAAGGAATAAATAGAGGGAGAAAAGGAAGGTAAGAATCACCCCAGTCCGACTTTGCCTTGCCACGATGTTGTCAATCAATATCTATTGGTTCTAACTCATTATAGAAAGCCATTTTTGGATTATTATAATCAGCCATGTTTTTAGGTTAAGCGCCATGAATATTTTTATATAAAGACTGTTATTCCCTATTTATCGAGTAAATGCAATTTTCCAAAACAGCATGACATCCGCTGTAGCAACGCTCCTCCACGATGGTCCTGTCCCATTATGTTTCGTAGTCCTCTTTGGGAGGGCTCTCCTCCTCGAGGTTGACCTTCCTGCTTGGAGCAACAGCTGCATCCAAGCTGGAGGGTCACGACGACAGCCAGATGTAAAACACTGATTCTCAGCATAGAGAGGCCCAAGAAAGATCCCCAGTGGTCAGTGAAACCCCCTGGGGTTTTAAGAATGTCACTTTCTTAATGAAGTGGAGTTTTTAAGAACATTTTCTATGGCTTTGTTGTATGATCAAATGCACTTTTTAAAAAATCATCCTGTTATTTGCAGATGGATCAATTACTGGTAGGCCTTCTGGATGTTTAAAGAATCCAAATCAGAACTAGATCTGATATATGGAATGCAGGTTTGATGGGTTAACAGTTACAGGCAGATAGGGATTTTATTTTATTATATTCTGACATAAATGGGTAAGAACTGAATGAATTATTAATTAAATCCATGAGGTATGGTACCCCAATCCTCTTGCAAGGTGCACTTGTAGACAGCAGAATGAGTCCCAGAAATCAATTAGTTTTCAAGTCATCCTCTGTTTTCTAAAGTGGACTTACTGGATTTGGTGAGTAGTTTCCATGGTGCTCTTCCTCAGCCCCTCCCGCCGTAGAAATGGGCTCCATGATTCTTCACAGAGAGAAAGGTACTTGTTAAACCAATCACATCTACTACCTTCTCCAAGGAATTAAAGCGGCACATCCTAACATCCTTAGAAAGTAATACAAGTCCATTGCACCCACTGTTTCCGACATTTTTGCGTGAGGTCTACCAAATAACTTTGAAAAACCATTTCAAATGTTTTTATCCACAATTGATTTTGGCACAGCTCCAGGGTGTGATTTCCCCAAAATATATATATTTTTTAAACGGTCAAACGAACATACCTGAGTTTTCTTTAGCAGGGAAAGTTCTTTGAGTGTCTTGAATCCCTCTTGACCCTAAGTAGAACGAATTCTAAATTGGTCAAAAATAAATGTGGGATTTCATTAGAAAGTTTTACGCACACAAGGGGAGCCGGGCAAAGAAGCTCCTCACAGCTAGGCGAGCATCATAGTGAATGAGTGCATACTGAAAAGAGGAACACGGGGGGGAAGGGGGGGGGGCTCGTGGGAGAGAGGGAGCAATGTCTTTTTTTAATCCCAGACGAACTTTTGGCAACAGTGTAGGGGCCGATGTACGGCATTCTGCACACGCACACCAGTGTCACATTGTCTGTTGAGTTGAACTGAGACTCAGGCATAGACGCAGCGCACCGAAAATACTATTTCTATGTTATTCCCAACATGCTACTGTCTGTCAATCACTGTCGTGCTTAAAGCTGCATTAACTGTTTTTAAATTAATAATGTATCTATTTTTGTGCTTTTTAAATGGCCACTGCTTGTTGTAGGCTATGCTAAATGTAATGCAACGAGTAAATTCCAATAGTGTGATCCTCTGGGCCTAATATGGTAATATATTCGTTCTTCCAGGTTTCCTCAAACTGCTCCCTTTCATTGTGATCTGCGCTAATAGGTCCTAAACCTAATCATGACGCATATAGCACCTATTAGGGCAGATCACAATGAAAGGAGCAGTTTGAGGAAACCTGGAAGAACGAATAGATTACTCAGAGGTTAGGCCATCAAGATTATAGCAGTTAATGGTAACAATTTTGAATGTTGACATTGGGTGGCGCTCGAACGTCTCCAAATTGCTAGCCTATCCTACTCCACTCTTGCTTATTATGAGCCTTTTTATCAGCTAATGTCTTCCTGTCTGATCAAAATAACGGTTATATTCTAATGACTGTATATAACAATAATAAAGACGAATACAAAAAAGCAGAAACTAAATACATCTATATATTTTGGCTATAAGTAGGCTATATGAAAATGTTCAGCTAATAAATTGAGATAAAATAAGCCTACGATTATTTTAGGACTGATTTAAATGAGTTAATGTCCTGAGTGTGACTGTGACTGGAGCGTGGTGCATGCGTAAAACTGTGCACCTATTGACGCTCCGCGGTTCACGACGGATGAAGACAGTAGAGAGTGGACATGTCAATAGACACTAATGTAAAAGAGACAGCCACGGACGTGGCGCGGGGAGGTCTGCTATTAGAGAATGCCACTGCAATCAAATGTCACGCGTGCATTAGCTCTTAGCAGTAAACACGTTTTTGTTCCGCTTGTTTTGTGTCTAGTTTTAACCTTGAATCATAATTTTGGGCCTATATTCAGCTCCCGCGGTTAATTAGAAAATGCCTCTTGTACAGAATCAACAAGCCGGAATCATTTTGACAGAAACTCCTATAGGTACAGTATGTATGCGCGAGGTCAACCGCATGGTTACAGCAAAAATGATAGGCTACTTGGGGCAATATATTTTTGTCTGTAGCCTACTGGTTAGTATGGCTAATGTAGGTTACATTGGACTGGCTGACTGTTTTTCTTTTTTGTGGGTTTGTCAAAATCCTGAAGAAAGGTACAATTTGTCACATTGTCAGGATAAATAGATAGGATGTAATACTAACTCTGTGGGAATTAAATGTGTTTGACACGAGCAGGGCAGTTCTTGATTAATATGGGAAAGCCGCTAGTTTACATTAGATAGATACAGTATATTTCTGTTCTTTTTGCTCGGGCCACTGCAGGTGCAGCCATGCAGCATTAGATACAGCGATTATGTATTTGTTACTTTGCCAACAACATTCACACACCCACGGCACGTTACATTGTATTTGTGTTTCTTACAAAGTAGTTCTATAAGATGTTATTACCATGCAATTATTCATTAATTACATGGTTATAACAACACGTGCACCTGATTCGACATCAGACAATTCGAGCGCTTAGGACACATTAATTTTTTGTCGAAATTTAGTTCTTTAAATAGTCTTGTTATGTTCAATTCTCTAACTATATAGCATTCTAAATACCCCAAATCATGTTGTTAAAGACAAAATAATACTAGATAAAGCCAGTATTATCAAAAATGTATGCTACCGTGAATCGTCACATTGAATCGATAATGTTAATAATGAGAAACAAATTATCAATGTCTAGATGATAATATATTTTAACTACACATGCATGCATTTTGAATGGAATGGAGCAAGGGGAACGACAGGGTTAGTTTAATCAAGGCTTTAGATTCCTTGGTTTATTACACAGCTAACCATAATACACTCCTATTGATATTGCCCTATCAGTTGAAGAGTGTATTATGACTTACACAGGAATACTACTGTCAAAAACTATATTAGTACAATCCCCAAAAAGTGGTATATTGAGGGTATCTAGAGGTATATTGAGGCGATATAGAGGTTTGTTGAGGGTATATATAGGTACACTACATTACCAAAAGTATGTGGATACCTGCTCAACAAACATCTCATTCCAAAATCATGGGCATTAACATGGAGTTGGTCGCCCCTTTGCTGCTATAACAGCCTCCACACTTCTGGGAAAGCTTTCCACTAGATGTTGGAACATTGCTGATGGGAGTTTCTTCCATTCAGTCACAAGAGCATTAGTGAGGTAGGGCACTGATGTTGGGCTTTTATGCCTGGCTTGTAGTCGGCGTTCCAATTCATTCCCAAGGTGTTAGATGGAGTTGAGGTAAGGGCTCTGTGCAGGCCAGTCAAGTTCTTCCACACCGATCTCAACAAAGCATTTCTGTATGGACGTCACTTTGTGCAAATGTAACAGTATAGACTTTACGTCCGTCCCCTCGCCCCGAACCAGGGACGCTCCGCACACGTCAACAGTCACCCTTGAAGCATCGTTACCCATCGCTCCACAAAAGCCACGGCTCTTGCAGAGCAAGGGGAACCACTACTTCAAGGTCTCAGAGCAAGTGACGTCACCGATTGAAACGCCACTACTGCGCACCACCGCTAACTAGCTAGCCATTTCACATCGGCTACACTCCCCCTTTTGACCTCCTCCTCTTTCCGCAGCAACCAGTGATCCGGGTCACGGCACCAATGTAACAGTATAGACTTTATGTCCGTCCCCTCGCCCCGACCTGGGCGCGAACCAGGGATGCTCTGCACACGTCAACAGTCACCCTCGAAGCATCATTACCCATCGCTCCACAAAAGCCGCGGCTCTTGCAGAGCAAGGGGAACCACTACTTCAAGGTCTCAGAGCAAGTGACGTCACCGATTGAAATGCCACTAGTGCGCACCACCGCTAACTAGCTAGCCATTTCACATCGGCTAAACAAAGGGCATTGTCATGCTGAAACAGGAAAGGGCCTTCCTCAAACTGCCACTAAGTTGGAAGCACAGAATCATCTAGAATGTATTGTATGCTGTAGCATTAATATTTCCCTTCACTGGAACTAAGGGGCCTAGCCCGTACCATGAAAAACAGTGTCAGACCATCATTCCTCTACCACCAAACTTTACAGTTGACACTGCATTCGGGCAGGTAGCGTTTCTCCTGGCATCCGCCAAACCCAGATTAGTCCCCCGGACTACCAGATGGTGCGACTCCAGGTAACGCGTTTCCACTGCTCCAGAGTCTAATGGCGGCAAGCTTTAAACCACGCCAGCCGACCCTTGGTATTGCTCGTGGTAGTCTTAGGCTTGTGTGCGGCTGCTCGGCCATTGAACCCCATTTCATGAAGCTCCCGACGAACAGTTCATGTGCTGACGTTGCTTCCAGAGGCTGTTTGGAACTCGATAGTGAATGTTGCAACCGAGGACAGACGATTTTTACGCGCTATGCACTTCAGCACTCGACGGTCCCGTTCCACGAGCTTGTGTGGCCTACCACTTCGCAGCTGAGCTGTTGTTGCTCCTAGACATTTCCACTTCACAATAACAGCACTTACAGTTGACCTGGACAGCTCTAGCAGGGCAGAAATTTGACAAACTGACTTGTTGAAAAGGTGACGTCCAATGACGGTGCCACATTGAAAGTCACTGAGCTCTTCAGTAAAGCCATTCTACTGCCAATGTTTGTCTATGGAGATTGCATGTTTGTGTACTCGATTTATACATCTGTCAGCAACGGGTGTGGCTGAAATAGCCGAATCAACTAATTTGAAAGGGTGTCCATATAGTTTTGTATATATAGTGTGTATTGAGGGTATATACAGGTATATTGGCAGTATATACAGATATATTGATGGTATATAGAGGTATATTGACAGTGTATACAGGTATATTGAGGGTATATAGAGGTATATTGAAGGTATATATAGGTATATTGTGGTTATATAGAGGTGTATATACAGGTACAGTGCATTCGGAAAGTATTAAGATCCCTTGTATTTTTCCAAATTTTTTATATTACAGCCTTATTCTAAAAGTGATTAAATTAAAACATTACCTCATCAATGTACACACAAAGCCCCATAATGACAAAGACATTTTTGTAAATGTATAAAAACAAAAAAACAGAAATACATTATTTACGTAAGTATTCAGACCCTTTGCTACGAGACTCCAAATTGAGTTCGGGTGCATCCTGTTTCCATTGATCATCCTTGAGATGTTTCTAAAACTTGATTGGACACCACCTGTGGTAAATTCAATTGATTGGACATGATTTGGAAAGGCACACACCTGTCTATACAAGGTCCCACATTTGACAGTAAGAGCAAAAACAAAGTAATGAGGTCGAAGGAATTGTCCATAGAGCTCCGAGATAGGATTGTGTCAAGGCACAGATCTGGGGAAGGGTACCAATTATTATTGTTAATTATAAATTTTTTAGGTGGTGCTTTGTTTGTAAATTATATCTGAGTGTTGGTTAGTGCCCCTGGCTATCCATAAATAAATAAAAAAGAAAACTGCCGTCTGGTTTGCTTAATATAAGGAATTTGAAATGATTTATACTTTTACTTTTGATACTTAAGTATATTTTAGCATTTACATTTACTTTTGATACTTAAGTATATTTAAAACCAAATACTTTTAGACTTTTAGTAGTAATTTACTAGGTGACTTTCACTTTTACATTTTGTATTAAGGTATCTTTACTTTACTTTTTGTTGTTGGTATATACAGGTATATTGAGGGTATATACAGGTATATTGAGGGTATATACAGGTATATTGTCTAAAGCTGTGTTTGTCTTCCAGGATCATTCAAACAGAGGAAACGGAAGTCCATCATGGTCACTATGATGTTGCTCATTGTGTCTGTACTCATCCTTATCTTTGGACTGGCAGCCACCACCAGGACACAGAACATCACAGTCGGTGGCTACTACCCTGGAGTCATTGTAAGTAGAAGTCTAACATCTTACTGTCTTAGCGATATGTCATACCTCAACGATAAGAGGGTAACACTATAATGCATCACAAGACTTGTCATGAGTATATGACCCTCTTGTAATGGCTTTATCATCCTCTCGATCCTGACTAAATACCAGCCATTTTGAGAAAGTTGAAATGTTGTTACACAGAGCAAAATAACTTATTAAAAGCTGGATTCTTATAATACATTATACATATTTTATACATGCTTATACATGCTTCTATAATAGTTTGTCATTAGAGGATGAAACATGTACTCATCATCCATAAATTGGCTTCAGAATCCCCATCTATACAACCCTCAGCATTCTGCCTCAGAAGAAAGCAACAGTGGTGGTCCTATAGAGCTTATACTAATATATTGTAAGCCTTAATCTAAGCCATTATAAAGACTCATACATGCTTTTAACAAGTTCTAAAGAAGAAGCTTTCTAACAGTAAAAATAAATGTCCTTCATTCTATTCTATTCAGTGTGGATTATCAAGGCACAAGGCGAGACCCAGATGCAGACACAGGAGGCAGATGGTTAGAGTCTTTGATATTTATTGACAATCCAAAAGGGGTAGGCAAGAGAATGGTTGTGGACAGGCAAAAGGTCAAAACCAGTTCAGAGTCCAGGAGGTACAGAGTGGCAGGTGGGCTCGAGGTCAGGGCAGGCAGAATGGTCAGGCAGGCGGGTATGAAGTCCAGAAAACAGGCAAGGGTCAAAACCGGGAGGACTAGCAAAAGAGAAAGCAGGAGCACGGGAAAACACACTGGTTGACTTGGAACATACAAGACGAACTGGCACAGAGAGACAGGAATAACAGGATAAATACACTGGGGAAAATAAGCGACACCTGGAGGGGGTGGAGGCAAACACAAGAAACAGGTCAGGGCGTGACAGTGCATGTTGATTAGGCTGTCTACAAGAAGAAATCAACTATGGTCATTCTTCTGAAGAAATACCAGTGAATCAAATTTCAGATACAATAATAAGCCAGATATTTAAGAACAGCATTGGCTAGGATAGATCAAGATAAATGTTATTGTGAACTTGTGCGAATAGAGCTGAGACTGGCTGTACTTTCACCACATGTATCTTACTGAGTGATCAATGTCACGATCATAGATATGGGCCCTGTTCGAATACTTCAGAAATGCATCCTTCCTTACCTTCCTACCAGTGATGTTGTGGTAAAAAATAGGTGGGTAAACGCTGATCACCGATCGTGGTGAAAAAAGTAACGCACCCTATACTTTCAATGCCTTTTTCAGCAAAAGGTGGGTAAACTGTTACAGACCTGTGATTACTTCCATGAAGTAATCACAGATCTGAATTTGTTTGATTGATGAAAGTAATAAGATGGTGATCTTGGACACTTATGCAATTTTTTATAGATTTGTACTTACCTCAAGGAAACAAGGAAGGGAGGATGCATTTGTATAGTATTTGAACAGGGCCATTTTATTATTTCTGGGGAAAGGTCATTTGGGTGAACCGAATGGAAGGGCCATTTCCTGATCCTGAGGGACTCAGTGTTGTGTTGTAATTGATGATTCAAATGAATTTCCTATTTATTCCAGTTCAACTGGTGCCCTATCAACAGTCTGCTCTTTTTTCAGCTGGGCTTTGGCTCCTTTCTGGGAATCATCGGAGCCCATCTGATAGAAAACAAGAGGCAGATGGTAAGAGGAATTATATTACGCCTGCACTTCCGTATCAGTTTCTATGCCACGGCTCTATATCTCTCTGCAGACATACACCACCAATAACCCAATCCAATTCTTTAAGCTGCATTCACTTGACATAGACTACATCCAAATTGCGGTCTTCATGTGGCATGGGCACACAACCACAGCTAGCAGAATGACACAGTTGGCTCACGGGGGTTTTAGCGTGGCTATCAGAAAATAGCTCCTAGCGCTTCTTGTGAGATGCATCCAGAAATAGACATGTGTAAGAGGAGGAGGACAGATGTCCACACGGGAATGTACAGAAGGAACTGCAGATGAAGGGTGTTGCCAGGGGCATAGCCACTCTCCATAGCTCCCAAAATAAATAATGAGTGTGTAGCATGACAGCCTTAACGCACAGAAACTACAGGGGGCTGGATGAGGAGCAAATAGCAGTAAACAACTTACATCCAAAGCACCCTAGTGCATTCCTCCCACATAATACAGTGGAGTTGTTGCCACCCTAGTGCATTCCTCCCACATAATACAGTGGAGCTGTTGCCACCCTAGTGCATTCCTCCCACATAATACAGTGGAGCTGTTGCCACCCTATTGCATTCCTCCCACATAATACAGTGGAGTTGTTGCCACCCTAGTGCATTCCTCCCACATAATACAGTGGAGTTGTTGCCACCCTAGTGCATTCCTCCCACATAATACAGTGGAGCTGTTGCCACCCTAGTGCATTCCTCCCACATAATACAGTGGAGCTGTTGCCACCCTAGTGCATTCCTCCCACATAATACAGTGGAGCTGTTGCCACCCTAGTGCATTCCTCCCACATAATACAGTGGAGCTGTTGCCACCCTAGTGCATTCCTCCCACATAATACAGTGGAGCTGTTGCCACCCTAGTGCATTCCTCCCACATAATACAGTGGAGCTGTTGCCACCCTAGTGCATTCCTCCCACATAATACAGTGGAGCTGTTGCCACCCTAGTGCATTCATCCCACATAATACAGTGGAGCTGTTGCCACCCTAGTGCATTCCTCCCACATAATACAGTGGAGCTGTTGCCACCCTAGTGCATTCCTCCCACATAATACAGTGGAGCTGTTGCCACCCTAGTGCATTCCTCCCACATAATACAGTGGAGCTGTTGCCACCCTAGTGCATTCCTCCCACATAATACAGTGGAGTTGTTGCCACCCTAGTGCATTCCTCCCACATAATACAGTGGAGTTGTTGCCACCCTAGTGCATTCCTCCCACATAATACAGTGGAGCTGTTGCTACCCTAGTGCATTCCTCCCACATAATACAATGGAGCTGTTGCCACCCTAGTGCATTCATCCCACATAATACAGTGGAGTTGTTGCCACCCTAGTGCATTCCTCCCACATAATACAGTGGAGCTGTTGCCACCCTAGTGCATTCCTCCCACATAATACAGTGGAGCTGTTGCCACCCTAGTGCATTCCTCCCACATAATACAGTGGAGCTGTTGCCACCCTAGTGCATTCCTCCCACATAATACAGTGGAGCTGTTGCCACCCTAGTGCATTCCTCCCACATAATACAGTGGAGCTGTTGCCACCCTAGTGCATTCCTCCCACATAATACAGTGGAGCTGTTGCCACCCTAGTGAACTCCTCCCACATAATACAGTGGAGCTGTTGCCACCCTAGTGCATTCCTCCCACATAATACAGTGGAGCTGTTGCCACCCTAGTGCATTCCTCCCACATAATACAGTGGAGCTGTTGCCACCCTAGTGCCTTCCTCCCACATAATACAGTGGAGCTGTTGCCACCCTAGTGCATTCCTCCCACATAATACAGTGGAGCTGTTGCCACCCTATTGCATTCCTCCCACATAATACAGTGGAGCTGTTGCCACCCTAGTGCATTCCTCCCACATAATACAGTGGAGCTGTTGCCACCCTAGTGCATTCCTCCCACATAATACAGTGGAGCTGTTGCCACCCTAGTGCATTCATCCCACATAATACAGTGGAGCTGTTGCCACCCTAGTGCATTCCTCCCACATAATACAGTGGAGCTGTTGCCACCCTAGTGCATTCCTCCCACATAATACAGTGGAGCTGTTGCCACCCTAGTGCATTCATCCCACATAATACAGTGGAGTTGTTGCCACCCTAGTGTATTCCTCCCACATAATACAGTGGAGCTGTTGCCACCCTAGTGCATTCCTCCCACATAATACAGTGGAGCTGTTGCCACCCTAGTGCATTCCTCCCACATAATACAGTGGAGTTGTTGCCACCCTAGTGCATTCCTCCCACATAATACAGTGGAGTTGTTGCCACCCTAGTGCATTCCTCCCACATAATACAGTGGAGCTGTTGCCACCCTAGTGCATTCCTCCCACATAATACAGTGAAGCTGTTGCCACCCTAGTGCCTTCCTCCCACATAATACAGTGGAGCTGTTGCCACCCTAGTGCATTCCTCCCACATAATACAGTGGACAACATATGGATATATCTGGCACCATCCACACATGTATACATGATGTCAAAATGTGGAAATATTGTTGTTGTTGATGTTGCCAAACATAGATGGAATATATTCCCATGAAATTAATCTTGGCTCAGACCCAAGTCCCTACAGTTGCTGGTTGCTTTTGAATGTGTGGTGTCCCTGGTTACTGCTTCCTTCCTCTCCTCTCCTCCCAGGGAGGGCTGTAGAGTGTTGTAGAAAGGGTGGGGTGATGTGTCATTGAATACATGCTGTCTTTCTTTGAGCAGTGAAAGGACTTGAGGGTGAGGGTAGCGGTGCCTGAAAAGAGCTGGGCACTGTGCCACGTGGGGCGGGCACCGCAGGACCGAGGTGACAGTCAGAGCACTCTATCACAGTTGTCCTGTGCCCACCCCCAATATACACCCCCATCCCCTCTCTTCACCGGGAACATTCATACTCACGCACCCAATGTTGCATTCTCAGTGACTTGGTTTACACGTGTCCTCACACACTCATACAGTGGGGCAAAAAAGTATTTAGTCAGCCACCAATTGTGCAAGTTCTCCCACTTAAAAAAGATGAGAGAGGCCTGTAATTTTCATCATAGGTACACTTCAACTATGACAGACAAAAAAAAAATTTAAATCCAGAAAATCACATTGTAGGATTTTTAATGAATTTATTTGCAAATTATGATGGAAAATAATACTGTAGTAGATAATATTGTAGTAGATAATACTGTAGTAGATAATATTGTAGTAGATAATACTGTAGTATTATACGTAGTATAGTAGATAATACAAAATGTAGTAGATAATACATCATGTAGTAGATAATGCTGTTGTAGATGATACATCATGTAGTAGATAATACTGTAGTAGATAATATTGTAGTAGATAATACATAATGTAGTAGATAATACATAATGCAGTAGATAATACATAATGCAGTAGATGATACATAATGTAGTAGATAATACTGTAGTAGATAATATTGTAGTAGATAATACATAATGTAGTAGATAATACATTGTAGTAGATGATACATAATGTAGTAGATAATACTGTAGTAGATAATACATAATGTAGTAGATAATACATAATGTAGTAGATAATACATCATGTAGTAGATAATACATCATGTAATAGATAATACATACTGTAGTAGATAAAACATAATGTAGTAGATAATTCTGTTGTAGATGATACATACTGTAGTAGATAATACTGTAGTAGATAATATTGTAGTAGATAATACATAATGTAGTAGATAATACATAATGCAGTAGATGATACATAATGTAGTAGATAATACTGTAGTAGATAATACATAATGTAGTAGATAATACATCATGTAGTAAATAATACATAATGTAGTGGATAATTCATAATATAGTAGATCATTAATAATATAGTAAATAATACATCATGTAGTAGATAATACATCATGTAATAGATAATACATACTGTAGTAGATAAAACATAATGTAGTAGATAATACATGCTGTAGTAGATAATAGATAATGTAGTAGATAATGCATGATGTAGTAGATGATAATGTAGTAGATAATACATCATGTAATAGATAATACTGTAGTAGATAATACATCATGTAATAAATAATACATACTGTAGTAGATCATTCATAATGTAGTAGATAATGCATGATGTAGTAGATAATACATGTAGTAGATAATACATCATGTAATAGATAATACTGTAGTAGATAATACATAATGTAGTAGATCATCGAGAGCATCCAACATTGGTTGCATCACTGCCTGGTACGGCAATTGCTTGGCCTCTGACCGCAAGGTACTACAGAGGGTAGTGCGTATGGGGCCCAGTACATCACTGGGGCTAAGCTGCCTGCCATCCAGGACCTCTACACCAGGCGGTGTCAGAGGAAGGCCCTAAAAATTGTCAAAGACCCCAGCCACCCCAGTCATAGACTGTTCTCTCTACTACTGCATGGCAAGCGGTACCGGAGTGCCAAGTCTAGGACAAAAAGGCTTCTCAACAGTTTTTACCCCCAAGCCATAAGACTCTTGAACAGGTAATCAAATGGCTACCTGGACTATTTGCATTGTGTGCCTCCCCCCAACCCCTCTTTTTACGCAGCTGCTACCCTCTGTTTATCATATATGCATAGTCACTTTAACTATACATTCATGTACATACTACCTCAATTGGGCCCGACCAACCAGTGCTCCCGCACATTGACTAACCGGGCTATCTGCATTGTGTCCCACCCACCACCCGCCAACCCCTCTTTTACGCAGCTGCTACCCTCTGTTCATCATATATGCATAGTCACTTTAACCATATCTACATGTACACACTACCTCAATCAGCCTGACTAACCGGTGTCTGTATGTAGCCTTGCTACTTTTATAGCCTCGCTACTGTATATAGCCCGTCTTTTTACTGTTATTTTATTTCTTTACCTACCTATTGTTCACCTAATACCTTTTTTGCACTATTGGTTAGAGCCTGTAAGTAAGCATTTCACTGTAAGGTCTACTACACCTGTTGTATTCGGCGCACGTGACAACTACGATTTGATTTGATTTGAATACTGTAGTAGATAATACATAATGTAATAGATACATTTACGCAATAAGGTCTGAGGGGGTGTGGTATATGGCCACGGCTAAGGGTTGTTCTTTGAACGACGCAACACGGAGTGCCTGGATACAGGCCTTAGCCATGGTATGTTGACCATATACCACAAATTAAATGTCAATTGAAAAAAGGTCAAACGAAACAAAGTGCAACTAGTTTGCAGTCTTTCCAGCTTCAGTTTGAAGTGATTGTGTTAGCTGTGTTGTTGGCTAGCTCCTCTGAACAACAGTGTCCTGACAGGTGAGCACATGTTCTATGCCAGGCGAAATCGCGCCTCATTACCTCATTGTTATGGATGGATCTAAATAAATGTCACTAGAAAACAGCTTAAACAAATGCAAATGCAGCTTCTTTGCCATTATTCTGGCTGCACTTTTTGACGTGACTGTAAGTTAGCCGTAGTTGGCTAGCTAGCAAGCAAGGGATAAGAATGTTGCCAGTCAGTATGGCAATGGAACATTTACAACGACTGGGTCGCGTCCATAACTAGGGTAGCAACCCTAAATTTGTGTCGAGACTATCTTGTCGAAGGATGAAATAATATGAATAAACTTATCAAAATAACGTTTTTCATGAAAATATGTCAATCATTATTTGAATATGTTGGTAACCCGTAAAAGTGATAATGCCCTCGAAGCTGGTGTTTGGAGGATATACACCCATGTCAATATATCCTCCAAACACTGGCTTCTCAGGAATTATAATGTAGTAGATAATACATCATGTAGTAGATAATACATCATGTAGTAGATAATACATCATGTAGTAGATAATACATCATGTAGTGGATAATACATCATGTATTAGATAATACATCATGTAGTAGATAATACATCATGTAGTAGATAATACATCATGTAGTAGATAATACATCATGTAATAGATAATACATCATGTAGTAGATAATACATCATGTAGTAGATAATACATCATGTAATAGATAATACATCATGTAGTAGATAATACATCATGTATTAGATAATACATCATGTAATAGATAATACATCATGTAATAGATAATACATCATGTAGTAGATAATACATCATGTATTAGATAATACATCATGTAATAGATAATACATCATGTAGTAGATAATACATCATGTATTAGATAATACATCATGTAATAGATAATACATCATGTAGTAGATAATACATCATGTAGTAGATAATACATAATGTAGTGGATAATACATCATGTAGTAGATAATACATCATGTAGTAGATAATACATCATGTAGTAGATAATACATCATGTAGTGGATAATACATCATGTAGTGGATAATACATCATGTAGTAGATAATACATCATGTATTAGATAATACATCATGTAGTAGATAATACATCATGTAGTAGATAATACATCATGTAGTAGATAATACATCATGTAGTAAATAATACATCATGTAGTAGATAATACATCATGTAGTAGATAATACATCATGATAGTAGATAATACATCATGTAGTGGATAATACATCATGTAGTGGATAATACATCATGTAGTAGATAATACATCATGTATTAGATAATACATCATGTAGTAGATAATACATCATAGTAGTAGATAATACATCATGTAGTAAATAATACATCATGTAGTAGATAATACATAATGTAGTGGTAAATAATACATCATGTAGTAGATAATACATCATGTAGTAGATAATACATCATGTATTAGATAATACATCATGTAGTAGATAATACATCATGTAGTAGATAATACATCATGTAGTAGATAATACATCATGTAGTAAATAATACATCATGTAGTAGATAATACATCATGTAGTAGATAATACATCATGTAGTAGATAATACATCATGCAGTAAATAATACATCATGTAGTAGATAATACATCATGTAGTAGATAATACATCATGTAGTAGATAATACATCATGTAGTAAATAATACATAATGTAGTAAATAATACATAATGTAGTAGATAATACATCATGTAGTAAATAATTCATCATGTAGTAGATAATACATCATGTAGTAGATAATACATCATGTAATAGATAATACATCATGTAGTAGATAATACATCATGTAGTAAATAATACATCATGTAGTAGATAATACATCAAGTAGTAGATAATACATCATGTAGTAGATAATACATAATGTAGTAGATAATACATCATGTCCAACATTAGATTTGATTTTGATTTGATTTGATTTAGATGCAGAACAACAAACCCAATAATTTATTCATGGAATGAGAATATTTCCCCTGAGGTGACTTTCCAATGGAAGGTAATAAGACTAAGGTCTGAGTGGATAACTCTTTGTTTCTCTCCTCACTCTTTGTTTCTCTTACAGCTGGTGGCGTCCATTGTGTTCATCAGTTTTGGAGTGGTGGCTGCCTTCTGCTGTGCCATTGTGGATGGGGTGTTTGCAGCCAGACACATAGTGAGTAGCAGTACCAAGCAGAGGCAATAAGCCAAGCTCTAATGCAGTTAACATGCAGTCATATGGAATATCAATGTGTTGGTGTTATTACACAGTAACCACACTAGTAACTGATTTAATATATAATATGACCATTGTCAATTATTTTCAATTATAAACTTGGTGGTTCAAGCCCTGAATGCTGATTGGCTGACAGTCATGGTATATCAGACCTTATACCACGGGTATGACCAAAACATTTATTTTTACTCCTCCTTATTTTTACTCCTCTAATTACGTTGGTAACCAGTTTATAATAGCAATAAGGCACCTCGGGGGTTTGTGATATATGGCCGATATACCACGACTAAGGGCTGTGTACAGGCACTCCACGTTGCATTGTGCTTAAGAACAGCCCTTAGCCATGGTATACTGGCTATATACCACACCCTCTCGTGCTTTATTGCTTAATTATATAATTGTTTTTGTACCTTTTCTGTATTTTCCATGAGAAAGTATTAATTACATACTGGTTACTTACGTATAGAGTAACTAAAAGACATAAATTCATTTGAATCTAGTGTTGTTGCAGTGTATCCTGCTGGTGTGGTTGATGCTGTTGTTTCTTCTCTAATGATGTGTAAAACCTAAACAGTAGGATGAAATGTTTGTATGTTTTGTTACGCCCCAGGACCTTAGACCTTACTATGCCGGCCGCTGTGATTTCTACGCCAATTCAAAATCCTCTGTGGATTATGAAGACGTAAGTGCACACTCATATCACCACTTTGTTGAAAGGTTGCCTTGAAGTTGTTTATATGTTGCCTTAAAGTTAAAAAGTTGCCTTAAAGTGGTTTAAACATTGCCTTAGAGTTGAAAATCCATCAGTTTCCCAATATAGAGAGCATGATCCATATGCTTTACTGTGTGATAACAGTGACTACCTGTGTGAAATCTAGGTTCACTGCCAGACAGCATCCCGTGCAACCTGTAACCTACGTGTGAAATCTAATACCTGCTACTGCTGTGACCTCTACAACTGTGGCAAGTGAGTTTCCCAAGCCTCTTTCACCAACTTCTGTCATCACAGGATTATTTTGATATTATCTTGCAGTCTGAGAAGCAGCTTAATTCATCTCAATTTGATTGTTTTCTTAGTTTGATTATTTCCTTGTTTACCTCATGTATTTACCCTTGTGCTGTTTTAGTGTATTTAATGTTGCTGTAAGGTCAGCACCGGTGGAAAAATGAAATTGTAAAAACTTTTGTTTCAGAGAACATCCTCTTTTGGGACATGCGAATAAAGATGTTTTGAAAAAGTTTAGGAAAACGTCCATGATTTGGAAGTAGGTCCCTTTCTTTTAGCCCCTTGAGACTCATTAACAACCCATTTTCTGTTGTTGTGGTTGATTTTAACAGTAGCTGTGTAGAAGTCTTCTTGCTTGGAACACACCATGGGAATGAGTGTATGAAGACCATGGGAATGAGTGTATCGCTCCTGCATGAAGACCAGTCCGTCCACCTACCTGTCCCCCAGCTCTTACTCTCTAGTAGTTGTAGCTAGTTCCTCCATTTCTGTTCCATTTGACAGCCAAAGGCCAACTTATGTTCATTTATTTATATTCTGTTGTCATTTTCTATCAAATAATTAAATACACAGTGAATGTGGTACAAATGACACTTTTCTCTGCAGCCTTGCGTCTCAAGTAGGTGGTTCTTACTTACTTCTGTATGTCTTTACTCTTTGTCCTTCCTGATCTCGTACACCCACCTCTCCCACACACTGGCCCAGCCGTGTGGAGCTGATGGGGGGCTACCACGAGTACACGGAGGTGGGGAGCTGCGAGGATGTGGTACACCTTTATCACCTGCTGTGGTCCGTCACCATCCTCAACATCATCGCTCTTTTCCTGGGCATCATCACCGCCGCCGTGCTGGGAGGCTTCAAGGACATGGTGAGATGAACAGCAGGACATATCTGGGTTGTATTATTTAGGGCACATCCTAGCATTAAGTTTTAAAGTGTTTTTCAACAGAAACCGAAAGAAAGTGGTTCTTATTGGACTAGTTCAGGTATTCCCTCCCAGTTTCAGTCCCCTTTCTTCCGTTTGGTGCCTAATGAATATGACCCTGGGACGTATATGGTGTACTTAGTTCAAGAAAGAAAGGGAGATACCTAGTCAGTTGTATAACTGAATGCATTCAACTGAACTGTATCTTCCGCATTTAACCCAACCCCTCTGAATCAGAGAGGTGAGGACGGATGCCTTAATCGAAATCCACGGCGCCTGGGAACAGTGTGTTAACAACAGATTTTTGCCTTGTCAGCTCGGGAATTCGATCCAGCAACCTTTCGCCAGGCTACCTGCCGCCCCTACCTAGTTATGTCAAATAGTTTGAAATACTTGAGCTGTGATTGATTGAGTTTAACGCGGTATAATGAAAGCAATGGAATAGTCCCAAATGTGCAAACCTCAAGCTGAATCAATTTAAATGGATTTATTGGATTTATTTGACCCAGAGATGGAGGAGCAGACATGATATAAGACACTGACCCAGAGATGGAGGAGCAGACATGATATAAGACACTGACCCAGAGATGGAGGAGCAGACATGATATAAGACAATGACCCAGAGATGGAGGAGCAGACATGATATAAGACACTGACCCAGAGATGGAGGAGCAGACATGATATAAGACAATGACCCAGAGATGGAGGAGCAGACATGATATAAGATAATGACCCAGAGATGGAGGAGCAGACATGATATAAGACACTGACCCAGAGATGGAGGAGCAGACATGATATAAGACACTGACCCAGAGATGGAGGAGCAGACATGATATAAGACAATGACCCAGAGATGGAGGAGCAGACATGGTATAAGACACTGACCCAGAGATGGAGGAGCAGACATGATATAAGACACTGACCCAGAGATGGAGGAGCAGACATGATATAAGACAATGACCCAGAGATGGAGGAGCAGACATGATATAAGACACTGACCCAGAGATGGAGGAGCAGACATGATATAAGACACTGACCCAGAGATGGAGGAGCAGACATGATATAAGATAGTAACCCGGTGGACAGAAACGAACAATTCTTAAAAAGTTGCCCAACCATTCTTAAAAGGTTGAATGATGTAATTAGGCATTTTAGGCATTTGATTTACTCAGGGTTTGCTCAAGATGAAAACTTAGCACCTCGGCCCTTAGTGTGACCCTTAGCGTGGCCCTTCATCAATCATTGTTGTGTGTGTGCGCGTGTGTGTGCGTGAGAGTGTGTGTGCACACCATGGACCACAGGTATCAGTATTGCTCATTCTATCTGTATGTGTTTTGGACAGACGCCCATGCTGACACCTGACTCGTGTGAGTCAGAGCCCCTCCCAGCAGCCCCTGTCTCCACAGAGCTTCCAGCTCCCAGCACCTCCTCCTTCAACTGCTACTACAGCAATGCCCCCTACCTGCCACCCTATACTGCCTACGACCTGCAGGTAATAAACTACTAATACCCATCATTCATTACCCCCCCAGAAAGCCACAACTAACAGGAATAATTCATTAGGACTGAAGATGAATTTAAACTATGTGTGGGTAGCTCAAACTCTTGAGGAGATCACGAGTTTATGTCAATGGTGTTCTGATTCTGTCCTCACTGCTTGACCATAGGATGAGTACTGTACAAACTCAAGTCGCCTGTCTTGTTTCAACCCTGGCTCACCTTCCCCCTCATGTCTCTTCAGGGCTCCAGTATGATGTTCCCAGACTCTTCTGGCCTGTCTGATGAGTCCCAGTCGGGGGCCAGCCACATGTGGTCCTCCCTGGTCCCCCCGTGCTACTCTCCACCTTACTGCCCACCCGACGAGAAGCCCCCGCCATACAGCCCCTAGGAGAGAGGCTGGAACTGGGAAAGAACAGGGGAGGACATCCGGTATCGTCTCCTCTTTTGCCAGCTACATTGGCAACAAAGGGCAATGGGTATTGATGGGTGTTTAGTGGACCTTGAATATTAACCTGTTTGAACGCGAGCTGCTGCTGCATCTGGTGCTCCAAACTGTTCCTGAGCAGCCAAGCCTGCCTGAGCTGTGTGGAATATAAAGATACAAGGAGTTAGTGGAAGAAAGAAAGAGCATGAGTCACTGATGTGACTAGAAGCCAGTGCTGTGAGGTTTAATTCATCCCCCAGTAAGCATAGCCTGTTAGGATTCAGCCAAACCTGGATGGAGCGGGGGGTATAGCAAGACCTTGCTTGGCCTACACCCCCTTTTCTCAGCAGACTCTCTCAGTTGGTGCCAGTTTGCTCCCTAACTCTTCCCCTTGGCCCTAACTCTTCCATGTCTGCATTTCTAAGGGGTCAGGATAACTATAAGCGGCGTAGTGGGGAGGCAACATCCTATCGTTTACACCTTACAGGTCTGCAAACATCAAAGGGTTATTTGATTTGATTTGATGTCATTAGGATCCCCATTAGCTGACACCAATGGTGACATCTAGTCTTCCTGGGGTCTGACACACAACGAAAAAATACATTACAGACAAAAATACTATAATTTACATACATTTAAAAATATTAACACTAGCTAGGTTTCCATCCCATTGAGGACAGATTTTCATGCAAATATTCTAGAATCCGCATAAAGAAAACATGCGCATTTTCCCACCAGTGGTGTGTTTCCACCAAATAGACTTGTTGCGGATAAAAATCAGTGCGTGATGACAATTTACTTTTTCACATAAGTTTTCATGTACAGAATACATTTTTTAAGTTCAATGTGTTTCCATCGCATTTTTAGCTTTACTTACTACTAACACTGTTGCGCTAATGTGCCTACTCTGGTCTTGGCAGTGTGCTCTAGCCAACAACTCACAGATACAGTGCGGGTAGGCTGTGCAGGTAGTCTAAAATGATAAGATTATTATGGATAAGAGCAAGACTATTTTTATTTGTCAAATGGCAGTCAAGCATCGATCCTCATGACACCAGAAAAGGACCCTCGATAGTTATTGGAAAGGAGCAACAAGATCACTTTGCACTTTCAGCACCCTGTGAAGTTCATCATAACATATTTCATCTGTAGCCTAATAAACTGCATGGTTTCCGAGTTGTAGTGGGAGGATCACACACCATATCATCGCATGACTCCAAGTTTACTTTGATATATTTGCGCATAAAGGTGTTTCCACTGCTATTTCTCTCCTAATTAATTGTACAGACACAAAAAGATCCCACCATGTCGAACAAACAAATGATCTGTCGGCGTTTATAAAATTGTACTGAAACATCCTGTTTCCTTCACAGCTGTCTTGATTGGTTTTTGTATGGTATGACTTTATCCGCATAAAAACTGTGGATGGAAACGTGGTTAGGGACATTACAGACTTAAATATAAACTACAACTAAGGACACATTTAATAAAACTTAAGAATAATAATGTGTGGGTGTGTGTAGAGTGTGTTTTATTTATTTATTTATTTCACCTTTATTTAACCAGGTAAGCAAGTTGAGAACAAGTTCTCATTTACAATTGCGACCTGGCCAAGATAAAGCAAAGCAGTTCGACACATACAACGACACAGAGTTACACATGGAGTAAAACAAACATACAATCAATAATACAGTAAAAAAAACAAGTCTATATACAATGTGAGCAAATTAGGTGAGAAGGGAGGTAAAGGCAAAAAATGCCATGGTGGCAAAGTAAATACAATATAGCAAGTAAAACACTGGAATGGTGTTGGGAAAGAGGTAGTTGTGCAAAGTAGAAATAAAAATAATGGGGTGCAAAGGAGCAAAATAAATAAATAAATTAAATACAGTTGGGAAAGAGGTAGTTGTTTGGGCTAAATTATAGGTGGGCTATGTACAGGTGCAGTAATCTGTAAGATGCTCTGACAGTTGGTGCTTAAAGCTAGTGAGGGAGATAAGTGTTTCCAATTTAAGAGATTTTTGTAGTTCGTTCCAGTCATTGGCAGCAGAGAACTGGAAGGAGAGGCGGCCAAAGAAAGAATTGGTTTTGGGGGTGACTAGAGAGATATACCTGCTGGAGCGTGTGCTACAGGTGGGAGATGCTATGGTGACCAGCGAGCTGAGATAAGGGGGGACTTTACCTAGCAGGGTCTTGTAGATGACATGGAGCCAGTGGGTTTGGCGACGAGTATGAAGCGAGGGCCAGCCAACGAGAGCGTACAGGTCGCAATGGTGGGTAGTATATGGGGATTTGGTGACAAAACGGATTGCACTGTGATAGACTGCATCCAATTTGTTGAGTAGGGTATTGGAGGCTATTTTGTAAATGACATCGCCAAAGTCGAGGATTGGTAGGATGGTCAATTTTACAAGGGTATGTTTGGCAGCATGAGTGAAGGATGCTTTGTTGCGAAATAGGAAGCCAATTCTAGATTTAACTTTGGATTGGAGATGTTTGATATGGGTCTGGAAGGAGAGTTTACAGTCTAACCAGACACCTAAGTATTTGTAGTTGTCCACGTATTCTAAGTCAGAGCCGTCCAGAGTAGTGATGTTGGACAGGCGGGTAGGTGCAGGTAGCGATCGGTTGAAGAGCATGCATTTAGTTTTACTTGTATTTAAGAGCAATTGGAGGCCACGGAAGGAGAGTTGTATGGCATTGAAGCTTGCCTGGAGGGTTGTTAACACAGTGTCCAAAGAAGGGCCGGAAGTATACAGAATGGTGTCGTCTGCGTAGAGGTGGATCAGAGACTCACCAGCAGCAAGAGCGACCTCATTGATGTATACAGAGAAGAGAGTCGGTCCAAGAATTGAACCCTGTGGCACCCCCATAGAGACTGCCAGAGGTCCGGACAGCAGACCCTCCGATTTGACACACTGAACTCTATCAGAGAAGTAGTTGGTGAACCAGGCGAGGCAATCATTTGAGAAACCAAGGCTGTCGAGTCTGCCGATGAGGATGCGGTGGTTGACAGAGTCGAAAGCCTTGGCCAGATCAATGAATACGGCTGCACAGTAATGTTTCTTATCGATGGCGGTTAAGATATTTAACATCACATCAATGTTGTGTGTGTGTGTTACACATACATGTCAGTACATACACACAACAAGTAGGTCACATGGGGGAGAGGTGTTGCTTTATTTGTTTTTGATATCAAGTTTGCGGTTCACTTTAGCAATATGAGAGGGAAGGGAGTTCCATGCAATTGTGGCTCTATATAATACTGTACGTTTCCTTTCATTTGTTCTGGACCTGGGAACTGTGAAGAGACCCCTGGTGGCATGTCTGGTGGGGTAAGTATTTCTGTCAGCTATATGTAAGTTGATTATGCAGACTATTTAGAATTTTCAACACATTAATATATCTGACAAAAACAAGAATTGATGTGATGTTAAAAATTCGGCGCATCTTTTTATCACAGACAGACCTCTCCCCATCTTTACAACAATTGAATCAATATGTCTTGACCATGACAATTTATAATCTAGGGCGACACCGAGAAGTTTAGTTTCCTCAACTTGTTCAACAGCCACATCATTCATTACCAGATTCAGCTGAGGTCTAGAACTTAGGGAATGATTTGCACCAAATATGTGTTATGGCTTTACATCCTATGGTAAAGAATGTAAAGCCATAACACATACGTTTATCCAACAACAGACTATGGTCAATAATATTAAAGGTTGTTCTGAAGTCTAACAATACAGCTCCCACCATCTTTTTATTATAACTTTCTTTCAGCCAATCATCAGTCATTTGTGTCAGTGCAGTACATGTTGAGTGCCCTTCTCTGTTGTTAATTAGATTACAGAGAAATAGCATTGTATTTGGTCAAACACCAGTTTTTCCTGAAGTTTGCTAAGAGCTGTCAGAAAGCTTATTAGTCAGCTGTTAGAACCAGTAAAGAATGATTTACCATTCTTGGGTAGCGGGATGACTTTGGCTTCCCTCCAGACCTGAGGACAAACACTTTTCTCCAGGCTCAGACTAAAGATATGACAGATAGGAGTGGCTATAGAGTCAGCTACCATCCTCAGTAGCTTTCCATCTAATTTGTCAATGCCAGGTGATTTCTCATTATTGATGGATAACAATTTTTGAACCATAAATATGATGGCTCAGTTTGTTTTGGGCATGAGTTTGTCAACTCTGCCAATGAAATAGTCATTAAAATAATTGTCAATTTCAAAATGTTACAGCCAAGGGGAAGGGGTAGGAGCGAATTGGGATTGGCTGTAGTGTATCAAAAACAAGCTGACCTTTCTTAAAATGCCAGGACTGTCTACAGATGTGCCTTATCCATATCTGTCAACTCAAGAGAAGCACTAGTTATCCTGGCCATATGAGAAGCACTCCTCAAACAATGTGCTCTCCTCCTTGGACAATGTGCTCTCCTCCTTGGACAATGTGGTCTCCTCCTTGGACTATGTGGTGTCTTCCTTGGACAATGTGCTCTCCTCCTTGGACAATGTGCTCTCCTCCATGGACAATGTGCTCTCCATGGACAATGTGCTCTCCTCCTTGGACAATGTGCTCTCCTCCTTGGACAATGTGCTCTCCTGTAATGTACTCTACAACATCATTATCACCCCAGTACAAGAAATATCAGCTGTAACGGTGCTTGGATTTATGTAAAGGTACACAATTTTCTCTAGTAGTGCAATTGAAAATGAAGGTATTGAAGAATCGATACTGAAGATCACAGTTCACCCTATTCATCTAGCTCACAGTATTGTTGTTATCGATAGGTCACAGTTCACCCTATTAATCTAGCTCACAGTATTGTTGTTATAGATAGGTCACAGTTCACCCTATTAATCTAGCTCACAGTATTGTTGTTATAGATAGGTCACAGTTCACCCTATTAATCTAGCTCACAGTATTGTTGTTATAGATAGGTCACAGTTCACCCTATTAATCTAGCTCACCATATTGTTGTTATAGATAGGTCACAGTTCACCCTATTAATCTAGCTCACAGTATTGTTGTTATAGATAGGTCACAGTTCACCCTATTAATCTAGCTCACGGTATTGTTGTTATAGATAGGTCACAGTTCACCCTATTAATCTAGCTCACAGTATTGTTGTTATAGATAGGTCACAGTTCACCCTATTAATCTAGCTCACAGTATTGTTGTTATAGATAGGTCACAGTTCACCCTATTAATCTGACTTAAATGTAAATGTAATCTAGCTCACCATATTGTTGTTATAGATAGGTCACAGTTCACCCTATTAATCTAGCTCAGTTAGTTATAGATAGTTCACCTTAATACTATACCTCACATTATTGTTGTTATAGATTGTGAACAGGGTTATAGCAGAGCAAATAATGAGAACATACTCTAAGTCTGTTTGTTGTAAGGGGTGGATTAGGGGGAATCTGAAACATAAATTATCACTCCAAACGTTATGTAATGTATTTTATAAATTGCAAAGGGACTGGCTAAACACGAACCTATTCTGTTTCTTTCTAGGTGTGATATAACAGGTTTTTACACTTGAATATAGCAAAAAACAGTGTTGTGTGTTGTATCTTAATCACAATATGCATAGACCTCAAAGTAAAGAGCAGCGTCTTGAGATCATCGATTAAAGTAATCAGCTTTGTTTTTGCATAATTGTTTTGAACAACACTTTCTCAACAGCTGAAGATGTACTTCTGCTGACTGGAGTGGATTGATTTTCTCGCCATTAAAAATCATTTTTGTGAAAAAATGCATGTACGGTGTTACTTTCCATAGACAACGTACACTGATTATAGAAAACATTAGGAACACCTTCCTAATATAGAGTTGCACCCCCTTTTGCCCCCAGAACAGCCTCAATTTGTCGGGGCATGGTCTATACAAGGTGTCGAAAGCGTTCCACAGGGATGCTGGCCCATGTTGACTCCAATGTTTCCCACAGTAGTGTCAAGTTGCCTGGATTTCCTTTGGATGGTAGACCATTCTTGATACACATGGGAAACTATTGAGCATGAAATCCCCAGCAGCATTGCAGTTCTTGACATGAACAGGGGAGCCTGGCACCGACTACTATACCATGTTCAAAGGCATTTAAATATTTTGTATTGACAATTCACCCTTTGAATGGCACACTTACACAATCCATGTCTCAATTGCCTCAAGGCTTAAAAATCCTTTTTTAACCTGTCTCCTACTCTTCTTCTACACTGATTTAGTGGATTTAACAAGTGACATCAATAAGGGGTCATAGATTTCACCTGGATTCACCTGGTCAGTCTGTCATGGAGAGAGCAGACGTTCCTGATGTATTGTACAGTCAGTGTATACTATCAGTATCGGGTAAATAAAGTCAACAAACATCATACGGTGTTGAATACACAACTCACAAGGAGCATTTGATTTTCGTTTCTTTAAATAAAAGAATCAACTGGGGTTGAGGGAATGCCAATGGAGGAGCCTTCATTAATATGGGAGTTAGGGCAACAACCATACAACAATATTTACCTTCCTTCATTACTATGGGAGTTAGGAGAACTACCAGATGTATCCTCTTCCATTACTATGGGTGTTAGAACAACTACCAGATTAATCCTCCTTCATTACTACGGTAGTCAGGACAACTACCAGATGTATCCTCCTTCAGTACTATGGGAGTTAGGACAACTACCAGATCTATCTTCATTAGTTTCTTTGGGAGTTAGGACCACTACCAGATTCATTCTCCTTCATTACTATGGGAGTTAGGACCACTGTCATGTCTTTGGCTATGCCGGATTAAGTGATATGACATGCTATCCTATAAAATAATTGAATAATTTATTATTACCTGATTGAGCTAATCATGTAATTATAATTAACTAGAGAGTCGGGCACCACAAAATAACATTTATAGAACTGTTATCTTCCGAATAAACTCTTAAAGACCTAGTAATATTTTACATCAATAGCAGTCAATATTAATCGTCACCTTAATTCAGTCTCATCTGAAAGTTGTAAATTCTTGGTTATCTTCACGAACCCTGGCTAACAAGTTGAATCAGCAATACAAAATGTAATTATTTATTTACTAAATACCTAACTAATCACACAGAATTACACATACACATAATTAATCACAACTTGATTACAAATTACGTCCTAGCGGGCAGAACAGATATGACAGCTTGTTACTATGGGAGTCAGGACAACTACCAGATTCCTTTTCCTCCGTTCCTATGGGAGTTAGGACACCGACCAGAAATGTCCTCCTTCTTTACTAAGAGAGTCAGGAGAACTACCAGATTTATCCTCCTTTATTACTATGGGAATCAGGACAACTACCAGACTAATTTTCCTCCATTACTTTGGGAGTGAAGACAACTACCAGATGTATACTCCTTCATTACTAAGGGAGTTAGGACAACTACCAGATGCATCCTCCTCCATTACCATGTGATTCAGGACAAGTACCAGATGTATCCTCCTTCATTACTATGGGAATAAGGACAACTACAAGATTCATTCTCCTCCATTAGTATGGAAGATAGGACAACTACAAGATTCATTCTCCTCCATTAGTATGGAAGTTAGGACAACTATAAAAAAAATTGTCCTTTGTTACTATGGGAGTGAGGAAAACGAACAGATTCATCCTCCTCCATTACTATGGGAGCAAGGACAAATACAAGATGTATCCTCCTTCATTACTATGGGAGATAGGACAACTTCTAGATTTGTCCATCCTTCATAACTACGAGAGTCAGGACAACTTCCAGAATTAATCTCCTTCATTTCTATGGGAGTCAGGACCACTACCAGAAGCATCCTCCTTCATTACTATGGGAATCAGGACAACTACCAGATTCGTTCTCCTTCGTTACTTCGGGAGTCAGGACAACTGCCCGATATATCCTCCTTCATTAATTAGTGAGTCAGAAAAACTACCAGATTCATCCTCCTCCATTACCATGTGATTCAGGACAAGTACCAGATGAATCCTCCTTCATTACTATGGGAATAAGGACAACTTCAAGATTCATTCTCCTCCATTACTATGGGAGTCAGTACAACTTCCAGAAGCATTCTCCTTCATTACTATGGGAATCAGGACAACTACCAGATTTATCCTCCATCATCACCATGGGATTCAGGACAACTACCAGATTTATCCTCCGTCATCACCATGGGATTCAGGACAACTACCAGATTTATCCTCTTCGTTAATATGGGAGTCAGGAAAACTACTAGATTCACCCTCCTCCATTCCTATTGGAGTTTAGACAACTACCAGATGTATCCTCTTTCAATACTATGGGAGTTAGGACAACTACCAGACTATTCCTCTTTATTACTACGGAAGTCAGGAAAACTACCAGATTCATCCTCCTCCATTACTATGGGAATCAGGACAACAACCAGATTAATTTTCCTCTATTATTATGGGAATCAGGAAAACTACCAGATTCGTTCTCCTTCGTTACTTCGGGCGTCAGGACAACTGCCCGATATATCCTCTTTCATTAATTAGTGAGTCAGGAAAACTACCAGATTCATCTTCCTTCATTACAAAGGGAGTTAGGACAACTACCAGATTCATCCTCCTCCATTACCATGTGATTCAGGACAAGTACCAGATGAATCCTCCTTCATTAATATGGGAATAAGGACAACTACAAGATGAATCTTCCTTCATTACTATGGGAATCAGGACAACTACCAGATTCATTTTGCTCCATTACTATGGGAGTTAGGACAACTACCAGATGTATCCTACTTCGTTACTACGGGAGTCAGGAAAACTCCCAGATTCATTGTCCTTCATTACTATGGGAGTCAGGACAACTACCAGATTTAACCTCCTTCATTACTATGGGAGTCAGGACAACTACCAGATTTATCCTTCTTCATTACTATGGGAGTTAGGAAAAACACCAGATTCATCCTCCTTCATTACTATGGGAGATAGGACAACTACTAGATGTATCCTCCTTCATAACTATGAGAGTCAGGACAATTTCCAGAATTATCCTCCTTCATTTCTATGGGAGTCAGGACAACTACCAGATTCATTCTCCTCCATTACTATGGGAGTTAAGAGAGCTACCAGAAGATTTATCCTCCTTCGTTTCTGTGGGAGTTAGGACAACTACCAGATTTATCCTCCATCATCACCATGGGAATCAGGACAACTACCAGACGTATCCTCCATTACTATGGGATTCAGGACAACTACCAGATGTATCCTCCTTCATTTCTACGGGAGTCATGACAACTACCAGATTCATCGTCCTCCATTACTATGGGAGTTGGGACAACTACCAGATTCATCCTCCTCCATTACTATGGGAGTTAAGACAACTACCAGATGATTTATCCTCCTTCGTTACTGAGGGATTTAGGACAACTACCAGATTTATCCTCCTCCATTACTATGGGAGTCAGGACAACTATCAGATTTATCCTCTTTCATTACTATGGGAGTCAGGACAACTACCAGATGTATCCTCCTTCATTACTATGGTAGTTGGGACAACTACCAGATTAATTCTCCTCCATTACTATGGGAGTAAGGACAACTACCAGATTTAACCTCCTCCACTACTATGGGAGTTAGGACAACTACCAGATTTATCCTCCTCCATTACTATGGGAGTTGGGACAACTACCAGATTTATCCTCCTCCATTACTATGGGAGTTGGGACAACTACCAGATTTATCCTCCTCCATTACTTTGGGAGTCAGGACAACTACCAGATTTATCCTCCTCCGTTACTATGGGAGTTAGGACAACTACCAGATTTATCCTCCTCCATTACTATGGGAGTCAGGACAACTACCAGATTTATCCTCCTCCGTTACTTTGGGAGTCAGGACAACTACCAGATTTATCCTCCTTCATTTCTACGGGAGTCATGACAACTACCAGATTCATCGTCCTCCATTACTATGGGAGTTGGGACAACTACCAGATTCATCCTCCTCCATTACTATGGGAGTTAAGACAACTACCAGATGATTTATCCTCCTTCGTTACTGAGGGATTTAGGACAACTACCAGATTTATCCTCCTCCATTACTATGGGAGTCAGGTCAACTATCAGATTTATCCTCTTTCATTACTATGGGAGTCAGGACAACTACCAGATTTATCCTCCTCCATTACTATGGGAGTCAGGACAACTATCAGATTTATCCTCTTTCATTACTATGGGAGTCAGGACAACTACCAGATGTATCCTCCTTCATTACTATGGTAGTTGGGACAACTACCAGATTAATTCTCCTCCATTACTATGGGAGTAAGGACAACTACCAGATTTAACCTCCTCCACTACTATGGGAGTTAGGACAACTACCAGATTTATCCTCCTCCATTACTATGGGAGTTGGGACAACTACCAGATTTATCCTCCTCCATTACTATGGGAGTTGGGACAACTACCAGATTTATCCTCCTCCATTACTATGGGAGTTGGGACAACTACCAGATTTATCCTCCTCCATTACTTTGGGAGTCAGGACAACTACCAGATTTAACCTCCTCCACTACTATGGGAGTAAGGACAACTACCAGATTTAACCTCCTCCACTACTATGGGAGTTAGGACAACTACCAGATTTATCCTCCTCCATTACTATGGGAGTTGGGACAACTACCAGATTTATCCTCCTCCATTACTTTGGGAGTCAGGACAACTACCAGATTTATCCTCCTCCATTACTATGGGAGTCAGGACAACTACCAGATTTATCCTCCTCCGTTACTTTGGGAGTTAGGACAACTACCAGATTTATCCTCCTCCATTACTATGGGAGTTGGGACAACTACCAGATGTATCCTCCTCCGTTACTTTGGGAGTTAGGACAACTACCAGATTTATCCTCCTCCGTTACTTTGGGAGTCAGGACAACTACCAGATTTATCCTCCTCCGTTACTTTGGGAGTTAGGACAACTACCAGATTTATCCTCCTCCGTTACTTTGGGAGTTAGGACAACTACCAGATGTATCCTCCTCCGTTACTTTGGGAGTTAGGACAACTACCAGATTTATCCTCCTCCGTTACTTTGGGAGTCAGGACAACTATCAGATTTATCCTCCTCCGTTACTTTGGGAGTTAGGACAACTACCAGATGTGTCCTGCTTCATTACTATGGGAGTTAGGACAACTACCAGATTTATCCTCCTCCATTACTTTGGGAGTCAGGACAACTACCAGATTTATCCTCCTCCGTTACTTTGGGAGTTAGGACAACTACCAGATGTGTCCTGCTTCATTACTATGGGAGTTAGGACAACTACCAGATGTATCCTCTTTCATTACTACTGGAGTCAGGAAAACTACCAGATTCATCATCCTTCATTACTATGAGTCAGGAAAACTACCAGATTCATTCTCCTCCATTATTATGGGAGTTAAGACAACTACCAGATTCATTTCCCTCTATTGCTATGGGAGTCAGGACAACTCCCAGAATTATCCTCCTTCGTTACTACGGGAGTCAGGAAACCCATCAGATTCATCCTCCCCTATTACTATGGGAGTTAGGACAACTACCAGATTTATCCTCCTTCGTTACTACGGGAGTCAGGAAAACTACCAGATTCATTGTCCTGCATTACTAAGGGAGTCAGGACAACTACCAGATTAATTTTCCTCAATTACTTTGGTAGTCAGGACAACTACCAGATTAATTTTCCTCCATTACTTTGGTAGTCAGGACAACTACCAGATTTATCCTCCTCCATTACTATGGGAGTTAGGACAACTACCAGATGTATCCTCCTTCATTACTATGGGAGTCAGGACAACAACCAGAATTATCCTCCTCCATTACTACGGGAGTCAGGACAACTACCAGATTTATCCTCCTTCGTTACTACGGGAGTCAGGAAAACTACCAGATTCATTGTCCTGCATTACTAAGGGAGTCAGGACAACTACCAGAATAATTTTCCTCCATTACTTTGGTAGTCAGGACAACTACCAGATTTATCCTCCTCCATTACTATGGGAGTCAGGACAACTACCAGATGTATCCTCCTTCATTACTATGGGAGTCAGGACAACTACCAGATTTATCCTCCTCCATTACTATGGGAGTCAGGACAACTACCAGATTTATCCTCCTCCATTACTATGGGAGTCAGGACAACAACCAGAATTATCCTTCTTCATACAAAAAGGACAGCCATCTCAAGCTAAAGATTTCTTCCCTTCTGTGAAATGAGACACACTTTGGTTTTATTTACTTTATTAACAGTTGTTCAGCACTAAGACCTAATAAATACATTATTTAAACAAAGAACATTTTAAAATTAAAAAGGTGTTTAGCACAATTATGTAGAAGACACCACTGTTAATTTTGTAATTTTTGCTTTAAACCATAAAAGCTGGAAGTGCCCTTATTGAAGGACATACTGAAGCAGTATAAAATGTCAAGTTAGCTCTACAGTCCAACTCTATTCAACTACATACTGACAAGACTGGGAAGAAAAAGAAACATGATTCCAATGAGTTACATGAGTACTATGATACACTACATAGGCTAACTTTATACATACAGAGTAGCAGGCAGCTTCGTCCTTGACAGAACATGACTTTTAGAAAGACTGCAAAATATATGGCCAGCATATGAAAGGAAATAAAGGTCCCAACAAAAGAGTAGACCATGTAAGGTAAGTCATGGTCAAACCATTTGCAAGGACTTCAATATTTAATGGACATAATTAAATCTTAAATTATAGGTTTGTGCAACCAATTCAACTACTAAATAATTATTGCAATTGGGTTTCCCTTCAACATTGGGCAGAAGTGTTATAATCAACCATTAAATACAAACACAGCAAAACCAGTCATTTGAGCTCATTGCCTCTTCATTTGTGGCACAAAAATAATCCAATAGAAATTTGAACAATCCAGATTTTAATCAACACATATGGTATTTGAAGCAATGTATCCCATCAATGAGCTGGTATCTGAATCCCTGTGTGCAGAAAGAGCATTGTTTCAGTATCAATTAATTCCATCAATATCCCACATCCTGATCCAATCTCTGTGGTTTGAAAATAAACTGTACATTATCTTCTCAAAGGCATAACATATTTTGCCTCTATAAAAAAAAAATCATAAAATAAAAATATGTACCAACAATAAATACATTTATATGACTAGATTGAGGGTCCTTCTGTTGAACAGCATGAGCACTCCAAAGTTCTTGGAAATATTTACCATTAAAAAGCGTCAGTAGAAATACAATGAGACAATAGACAGTTCAATGACGAGCATGATAAGAACAAAAAAGTCATACTACACCCCAGATGGGTTAGCTAGTGCACATAGGAACTTCCTACAAAACAACTGTTGAACATTTGAAAAAGACAACATGGATGATATTTGACATGGACCCAGGAAACAGAATTCGAGAAGGGGACCCCACTGACAAGGCACAGATCGGTGAGCCACCCTGCTCAGTAGGTCTCTGGTATGACAAACTCAAACTCTGACGAGCCTGGGGGAGGTTGGATGGGGTGGCTCCCTGTTCGGTGGGCGTGCGCAGCTGGTCGAGGCTGTGCCTCAGGCGTCACAAATATGTCATCCCAGTTTAACATCTTGCCGTGGGTGGACTGTAACGGTAGTGGGTTGGGCTGCCCCCTTCCAGGGTTAATGTGCTGGACACTCCCATCCTCTTGGATAATAGGGACCCCTCCTGGATCTGAACCGTCCGTCTCATATGAGTAGGTCTTGAACTGCACCGTTTTGCAAGGAAGCAGGCGGTACAAGTTGTTGTCGGTGACGTCCTTCTGTTTCCTCCCAGACGGGTCTTGGTTGTGGGCCTGTTTGCAGTGAGTTGACAGTAGCTGGTAGTTGATTAACATCTCGTTGCACAGCAGGCACTGGTACCTCCGCTCACCCGTGTGGTGGATCTCGTGTTTCGTCCGGTACTCAGCCAGGGCGAACACCTTGTCACAGTAGTGGCATGGGTACTTCTTCTCCCAAGAGTGGGTGTTGAAGTGGCGCCGGAGGCTCGTCAGGCACACGTAGGGACGCTTACAGACCACGCACACAAAAAAGGTCTTCCCGTCCATGATGAGCTCGTAGTGATCTTCCTGCTCGCTTTTGGCCTTCTTCTTGCTCGAAGCACCCTGTGGCAGTTGAGAGGTGTTGAAAGGTTGAAGAGGTGTGGCCATCAGAGACCTCTTTGCCCCTCTACTGTTTTTAGAATCTCCCTCCCCGGGATCGTCCTTCATGGGGACAATGTCATATGTGTTCTCCCCGATATTGGCATACACCTTGCAGCCTGGAGAAAGTGAGCCGAGCTCTGAGGCCTTATCTAGTGTGATTGTCTTCTTTGCAGCTGCAGCCGCTTGGGGAATGCTAATGCCTGCCTCATTGATGAATCCGCCTGGTGACGTCACATCCGAGAGCTTGATTTTTAAGTTGCCCTTTTTAGCTAGTGTGACCTGCTTCTTATGGATCCCTATTATCTCTGGGGTTTCTGAGGGCAGGGAGGTGCTGTGGAGTTTGGGGATGAAAGTGCCAATTCTAGCCGGCATTGTGGATGTGCTGCAAGACGAGGCTACAGCAGGTGAAGATGGAATATTGGAACTGGTGTCAGGGGACACCATAGGGATGTTCAGAGGACTGTGCTCTCGTAGGGTCTGAGAGGAGCTGTTAAGGTGTGGGGCTGCTTTGACCGTTCTCTCTTGGTCCTTTGTCAAAGCAGGGGGTCTGGCCTCTCCCGGTTGCTTTGTCACAGAGGCTTCCTCTGTTTCGGGTGCATCCAAATCAATGATTTCAGAGGGCTTGCATTTTTTGATGGCGTCCGTTTTGGACACAAACATAATGTCATCGTCTGAGTCCTGATCCGTACTTCGGTCAGTCTGGTTGAACTCCTCTGCAGACAGTGAAAAGGACTCTGTGATAATGGGCATCGTTGGCTCTGTACTGTTTTTGTCCACAGAGCTCACCTCATTGTTTTCCGTGTCTTTGGACAGGCCAGGTAGGCCCTTGACTTGTGAGAGCGGTACGCCTAGATTCGCAATGAACTTCACCCCCAACATCTGCCCAGCATTGATAAGCTCCTTGAGCATGTCAGAGCGAACGCGGACAATCTTGGAACTGTAAATGTAATTCAGGATTTCCTCAAAGATTTCCGCCTTTATGAAATTCAACTCAATCACCTGTCCAGCCACTGAGAAAAGTTGGTGGAAATAAGTACTCGACGCCGACAATATGTTTTTGTGCGCTCGAAATTTACGGTCCTGTATAATTATGGTGACGTCGCAGAACAATCCGTTATTTCGTTGTCTATTCATCGACTTCAGCACCGTTCCTGAATATCGGGTGTCAGTTGCAGAGATCAGCTTTAGGCCCGACATCCCTGTGGGGTGAAGACAAGAGCAACGAATAAATGCATTCACTTGACAGTATATTATATCAATATACAAAAATGTCCTCCATCCCAGGTCTTACAGTTCCTTTACTGCCCTATTAGCTGTAAATTGCAAATCACCTTTCACTTCTTGTTGGATGACCTCATCATGCATTCATAGTAGCTCATTGTTTTAAAGGCAGAGGGAGTCAGGAAGCTACCCATTATGCTGGCTGTTGGGGTGAATAAAATAGTTGGCAAACTAGCTACATTGCTAGCTAGCTAACGAGCTAAAGCCATAATTGATCAATAAAAGTCCAGGTCTGTACAAATATTGTTGGGGGAGGAGAGAGCGAAAACCACTATCATTGTTTGTAACTTGCCATCTAGCTAACGTTAGCTAGTTAGCCTAACACCATTCACAAATAGAAGGCCGGTCTACACAATAGTCTTGCATGCCAATCACATCTAATGTATTTTTCAAATAAAAAGCTATTATGGTAGTGATTTAAGGTAGCCTTGTACAATGTATTATTTTACATTAGGGAAATACGGCTTCATATTGATTGATTATATGAAGATGATCTAGTTTAGCTAGCTATTAACATAGGTACGGATGTTCCCTTCCTGGTTCGCGGCCTTTTGGTGAGAGTTGATCTTCCATCATTACAAAATTATTGTATGGGGCCAATATACGATGTTGGTTTCTACAAGTAGCTAACACTTGGTATTTACCTGCAACGCCAAGCCGTATGATTGATGTTCTTTCCAAACGAAGTATCGGTAGATGGTTGTAGACAACAAAACGTCAATCTCCTTGTTACGGTCGGTGTGACCTACTGCTAGTTCATGCATGGCCAACAGGAGTCGCAACAACTCTGTGTCAAAATAGTTCCATGTAGCGAGAGCTACACATTTGCTGCATTTCAAACGTTTGCAACTAGATATGCTCAATGGCATTATTTGAGATAATTAATACAGACCTCAATTATTATTTTTTAAGCCAGCGACATTGCTTAAGCGACTGCTAAAAGTCAGTTCCAGTCTAATGTACTATGCGGAACATAGAGCATCGTGCTGCATTGTTTCAAGGGGGACCTGTTTACACTCGCACCCCATCATGTACTGTTTCTGAAGCTCGTATATAAACAACGCAGAATGACCGAAACAGCAGATTAGGTAGTCATTCCTGTTTATTCTTTACCAAGCTCTCGAATTTAGGATGTTTAGCATAAAAAACGCTAGCTACGCCTCTGTCCGATCAAGAACAGAGAAGCCCCAGAAGACGACGGAACCAATCTGGCAGCGGAAGTCGATCTCGCGACTCCAGTCCAGTCTTTGGTCCCATGCCCAAGGCCCCCCAAAATGAAGAAGAGCATAAACCTCCTCGAATATTCGAGATAGAGAGAAATGACAAAGTGTTTCGTACGGAAAGCACCCGCGAGAGGTACAGAAATCAGCGAAGTGGCGGCAGGAATGATGATCAACGCCAGCGACAAAACGCCTTCATCTCGGGGTAAATGTAGTTCGCTTGCGCAAGTTAATTAATTACCACCTGGTCTCACAGCTGTGTTTTACGCACAGCCAGCTAGTTAGCATTGTCTGACTCACAATCTAACGACACAATTGTTTCAGGGGTTTGAAGTCACTTGATCCCCTACATACTCAACTTTCGGGGGCGGTTCTCTTCTGCACTGTTCAACCAATCCAGTAAATGTGGAGGAGTTAATTAATCTATAAGGCCTAATGGGGTGTGGTATATGGCCAATATACCATGGCTCGGGCTGTTCTTATGTGCAGCGCAGAGTTCCTGGATTTTGGCCTTAACCACAAACCCTTGAGGTGCCTTATTGCTATTCTAAACTGGTTGCCAATGTAATTAGATCAGTAAAAATAAATGTTTTGTCATACCTGTGGTATACGGCCTGATATACCACGGCTGTCAGCCAATCAGCATCTCCTGATTACATGCCGTTACTTTTAGATTACTTTCCCCTTAAGAGGCATTAGACAAAGACACAAATGTATGTTACCAATTGAACAAAATCTGTTTCAGGATAAATCAATGTTAAAGTTTACATAGCTGGCCAAATATGGGTGTTAAATTTTACTTTATGGGTTGGTTATGTAGGCTTCTTCTCAAAATAAATGTTGTGTTCATGGAATTTCATGCTTTGAGCACTACTGAATAGCGCTATTTACATGTGAAAAATGAATGCCATATGCAGCATTTGCTGTAGGCCTATTGTTTAAATGTTTTATTGGTGACACTTTTATATCTTGACAATCCACTTTTTTGGTAAAAAGCTGAGGGATGGGGGCCTGGAGAAATGTAACCACTCAGATTAATAGACAGAGCTATGGATGCAAGGACTGGCCATCCATGATATCAACATTATTGTTTTAACATGATTGTTTTAACCATGTTATGAGGATATACAGTGGTTGTTTACATTTATAATGTTTACAAACATTGGAGAAAAACAAGCTTATATTTTGGGTTCTCATGGAGTGTCACAGTTGAACTAAGCTCATGAGGCATTTATAAGTTATATTCTTCAAGAATCAATGGATATACAGTATGAGTCAAACATTTGGACAAACCTACTCATTCAAGGGTTTATCTTAATTTTTTAAAACTATTTTCTACATTGTAGAAAAGTAGTGAAGACATCAAAACTATGAAATAACACATATGGAATCATGTAGTAACCAAAGAAGTGTTAAACAAATCAAAACATATTTTATATTTGAGATTCTTCAAATATCCACCCTTTGCCTTGATGATAGCTTTGCACACTCTTGGAATTCTCTCAACCTGCTTCACCTGGAATGCTTTTCCAACAGCCTTGAAGGAGTTCCCACATATGCTAAGCACTTGCTTTTCCTTCACTCTGCGGTCCAACTCATCCCAAACCATCTCAATTGGGTTGAGGTCGGGTGATTGTGGAGGCCAGGTCATCTGTTGCAGCACTCCATCACTCTCCTTCTCTGTCAAATAGCCATAATACAACCTGAAGGTGTGTTGGGTCATTGTCCTGTTGAAAAACAAATGATAGTCCCACTAAGCGCAAACCAGATGGGATGGCATATCGCTGCAGAATGCTGTAGTATTTCATTTTTTAATTTAACGGTTACAATAGAGGGAGAGAATTGGTGAACTTGGATGACCTGAGGTCTGGGGCTATTCACCAAGAGTAATGACGCCAGAGTAACTTATTCTTATGCATCTTATTGAATTAATCAAGTACAAGATTATGAAGAGTTGGGCTATACACACCAACTATCAAATGATCTAAATTTAGATAATTTTGTGACCTTTTCCAATAAGCTCTGATGACCATTCACCAGTTGAAGAGTATGTGGAAAACAGAGGCTCAGATTCAAGCTCATCGGGTGAGTGTGCTGAATTAGCTACTGTAGTAGTCTTTATAATAATTATTCTATGAAAGTCTGCCCTGAGTTAGCCTATATCTGACTGAATGACATGCATCGACTAGTCAAGAACAAAGTGGAAACTGGGCATTCTATATTATGTAGTAAGTCAAATGTATGTTCTGATTACACCCTTGAATTGGGGAGAGATCAAGACAAGTGCAGTCTAATTCATAGATGATAAGAAGAAGAAAAGGAAGAAATCCAAAAGGAAGAACAAGAAACACTCCGATGACAGCGAGGAAGAGTCGGACTCTGGTGTTGAGAAATGTTTCCCCTTGAAAAAGGTTCAATTCAATTATAAAGGCTGCTTGTCTGGCTAAGTTTATTTCACCCTCTAATGTTGTTTTATTTCATATGAGGAAGTGAAAAAGAAGAGCAAAAAGTAAATGAATTTACATTCTACCTCTAGTCAACCATCCATAACATAAATACATGACATACCTATACACTACAGCATTTTCCTTAACCGTGTTTTGTCTTCTCTTCACAGGTCAAAGAAGTTCAAGAAGAAGAAGACTATGAAGAACCGCAAGCAGTCAGCGAGCGACTCCAGCAGCGACGGGTCAGAGGAGGAGGACACCAACGGGGATCTGTGGGTGGAGAGGACCTGCATTGCCAAACACATGGTGGGCCCAGAGGCCCCACTCACCCACCTTTCCCAGGACGACAAGCCTCTCGAGTAAGTATGCATAGAGTAATCTTTCTTACATTTAATAATCTACCTTGTGCTGTGGCTGGGGTTATGCAATAGCAAAGTTATGGAAACATTTTGAAATTCCTCTCAGATGTTGTTATGAAATTATAATAACTTTATTACCGCGTTTTATTATAACTTTAGAGATGTTAATAGCTTACTATTGTTAACATTATAAGGGATACTCCACACTGTCTACAACTTTTGACAGTAGTTAATCACATTGTAATTATGTAGCATTAAGTAGAAAACAAAGCCAGGGTCATATTTGTTAGTGCACACTGTAGCAAAATGTTTTGCACTTTAATAGAATGGTTTGTGATTGAAAACGAAAACCAGCATTTCTTATTGGACACATTCAGGTAGCCCCGTTTATTTCTTAGTGACTATGACACAAGCGCCTTAATTTTAGTGTGCTACTAGGTACATACAACTTGCTTCCACAGTTTGTAATGACATTGCCACACAATATATTCAGCTTTTAAAATGCAGCTCTATTCTTTTTTTAAAAATTATCAATGAATGACTGATTTATTGATTTACATCATTTTTCTCTTTCCCCCTAATTTTGGTCATGCCCTGCTGCCGGGTGAGGGTGCCGCTATGGCAGAATATGTGAAAGCAAGCAAGCGTATCCCAAGAAGAGGTGAAATCGGGTTGACTAGTGACGAAATCACAACCTTTGAGATGTCTGGCTTCGTGATGAGCGGTAGCAGGTACATTACTACTCTTCTGTTTTCATTTGGACATTTCCAATATTTCATCATATTTTACACATTTGGTCGACTGCTTTGTAACGCTCATTGCAATTTTGTAACCCTCCAGACATCGTCGTATGGAGGCTGTGCGTCTGAGAAAGGAAAACCAGATCGACAGTGTGGATGAAAAGAGAGCCTTGGCATCATTCAACCAGGAGGAAAGAGGGAGAGCAAAATCCTCTCGAGCTTCAGAGAAATGGTGTACAGGAAAACTAAAGGCAAATAGGACAAATGAGCCTTTTTGTTCCTCCCCTTTCAGGGACTTTCAGCTTCGGATAATTTTTTCTCCCGGCATTATCTTTCGTTGTGTTTTTTTTCTCATCGTTTCGTGATTTGAGAATGTTATTTCTTTCCTCTTTGTATTGGGAATTAGGCTTATATTACTTATATTTTAAAACCTCTCTGACACAGTGGACTATTTTGTTTATTTAGAAAGTAGTCAATTGAATATTGGAAAGTGCTTGTTTGTCACAAAGCAAACGTATTCAAAGACGAGCACAAGACTGGACCATGCAGATGTATGGTGTATAGATTTGGAGACCCATCCGGAGAGCCATTTTGTATTGGGCTATTACAATATTGTGCATCTGTAACAGTATAACTTTAGACCGTCCCCTCGCCCATACCCGAGCGCGAACCAGGGACCCTCTGCACACATCAACAACAGTCACCCACGAAGCATCGTTACCCATCACTCCACAAAAGCCACTTAGTGTACAAAACATTAGGAACACCTGCTCTTTTCATGACATAGAATGACCAGGTGAAGGCTATGATCTCTTATTGATGTCACTTGTTAAATCCACTTCAATCAGTGTAGAGGAAGAGACCGGTTAAAGAAGGATTTTTAAGCCTTGAGACAATTGAGTTATGGAATGTGTATGTGTGCTATTCAGAGGGTGCATGGGCAAGACAAAAGATTGCTGTGCCTTTGAACGGGGAATGGTAGTAGGTGCCAAGCGCACTGGTTTTCGTGTCAAGAACTGCAATGCTGATGGGTTTTTCACACTCAACAGTGTATCAACACCCGTTGAATATGGCCGCCACCCAAAGGACATCCAGCCAACTTGACACAACTGTGGGAAGCATTGGAGTCAACATGGGCCAGCATCCCTGTGGTACGCTTTCGACACCTTGTAGAGTCCATGCCCCAACGAATTGAGGCTGTTCTGGGGGCAAATGGGGGCGCAACTCAATATGAGTAAGGTGTTCCTAATGTTTTGTACACTCATTGTAAATCAAATCCAATCCATCCCAGAACCTTCTACCTATGTAACGTTTAACGTAGGAAACGTGTATGTAATATCACATATTCAGAATTAATAAATCATTTAAAAATAGTGGGGCTTTATGCAATAGGTCAATTTAGTTGATGTTTAAAATTAGGTTGGATCTTTCTCTGGGAAGTGTATTAAATACTGAACAAAAATATAAATGCAAAATGCAACAATTTCAACAGTTTTACTAAGTTACAGTTCATATATGGATATTGAAATAAACTAATATGGGTGGGCATAGACCCACCCACTTGGGAGCCAGGCCCACCCAATCAGAATTAGTTTTTCCCACAAAAGGGCTTTATTACAGACACAAATACTCCTCAGTTTCATCAGCTGTCCGGCTGGCTGGTCTGACGATCCTGCAGGTGAAGAAGCCGGATGTGGAAGGCATGGGCTGGCGTGGTTACACATGGTAAGGCCGGTTGGACGAATTGCCAAATTCTCTAAAATGACGTTGGAGGTCAATACAGTCAATACCAATAGTCTGTCTAGACTGGAAGAATTGTAATTCTTTGGCACGATGTGCTTGTGCAGCCTTATGATGTCCTTGAAATTCAATACCACCAGTCTCTTATGTACAGAGATGGCACAATGCTGAGTGTATGGTAGATTTGTAGATCAGTGAGTCTGTGGAGCAGGTTACTTAGGGTGAGTTTGTAAATTGAATCTGGAGTGCAAGATTGCAACTCAAGAGTGCGCTCGTAAATTCAGAGTTTTGTCAGATTGTCCGTTATTCAGAGCGTTTCACTCGGAGCGTTCAGTGTGCACTGGACGCTCTGGTGGAGGAGTAGGGTTGAGCCGAGCGTTCTGACCTCACAACAGCAGTCACTCATGCTGCCAGACATACCCTTGTAAAACTGACCATCCTACCAAACCTCGACTTTGGCGATGTCATTTACAAAATAGCCTCCAATACCCTACTCAACAAATTGGATGCAGTCTATCACAGTGCAATCCGTTTTGTCACCAAAGCCCCATATACTACCCACCATTGCGACCTGTACACTCTCGTTGGCTGGCCCTCGCTTCATACTCGTCGCCAAACCCACTGGCTCCATGTCATCTACAAGACCCTGCTAGGTAAAGTCCCCCCTTATCTCAGCTCGCTGGTCACCATAGCATCTCCCACCTGTAGCACACGCTCCAGCAGGTATATCTAGTCACCCCCAAAACCAATTCTTTCTTTGGCCGCCTCTCCTTCCAGTTCTCTGCTGCCAATGACTGGAATGAACTACAAAAATCTCTGAAACTGGAAACACTTATCTCCCTCACTAGCTTTTAGCACCAACTGTCAGAGCAGCTCACAGATTACTGCACCTGTACATAGCCCACCTATAATTTAGCCCAAACAACTACCTCTTTCCCTACTGTATTTAATTTATTGTATTTATTTATTTATTTTGCTCCTTTGCACCCCATTATTTTTATTTCTACTTTGCACATTCTTTCATTGCAAATCTACCATTCCAGTGTTTTACTTGCTATATTGTATTTACTTTGCCACCATGGCCTTTTTTTGCCTTTACCTCCCTTATCTCACCTCATTTGCTCACATCGTATATAGACTTGTTTATACTGTATGTTTGTTTTACTCCATGTGTAACTCTGTGTCGTTGTGTGTCAAACTGCTTTGCTTTATCTTGGCCAGGTCGCAATTGTAAATGAGAACTTGTTCAACTTGCCTACCTGGTTAAATAAAGGTGAAATAAAAAAAATAAAAAGCATCCAAGCTGTCTAGCTAGATAGCTACTTCCAGTCAAATTAGAGAAAATCTCACTGACCAGTTGACTACCCCTAGCAGAGCTGGTTAAGTTGTTTTTATGTTATCCAGAGCACTGGTGACTGTAACGGTGCTGCTGGCAACAATTTAATGCCGACGTTTACTGATGCCGGCCATATTCAGATGTTGAGCGTTCGTAAATTCATCAGTTATTATGTGCTCTAGCACACTCAAAAGCGCTCTGAAATCAGAGTAGATAGCCAATCCTTGAATGCAATGATAGGCTGTGTTCCAGGCCATCGTTGATGCAGTCATGTTACACTATTTTCAGATATCATTATGCTATGAGATTACTAAATGTGATTCGTTTCAAGTGAAGAAAGGAAGACAAAATAAGGACAAAAGAAAAAGAAAAAGGACAACAAAGTGAAACCTCTAAAGAAACAAGAGACCATAATACAAGAAACAGCACTATAGAGAGATAGAACAACAACAACGCAGCCACTGCCAGCTAGCCTACTTCAGCAGTACTGTATCATTTGAATGATCTCCTTTGCATTAGCGTAGCCTCTTCTGTAGCCTGTCAACTATGTGTCTGTCTATCCCTGTTCTCTCCTCTCTGCACAGACCATACAAACGCTCCACACCGCGTGGCCGCGGCCACTCTAATCTGGTGGTCCCAGCGCGCACGACCCACGTGGAGTTCCAGGTCTCCGGTAGCCTCTGGAACTGCCGATCTGCGGCCAACAAGGCAGAGTTCATCTCAGCCTATTTCCCTCCCTCCAGTCCCTCGACTTCTTGGCACTGACGGAAACATGGATCACCACAGATAACACTGCTACTCCTACTGCTCTCTCTTCGTCCGCCCACGTGTTCTCGCACACCCCGAGAGCTTCTGGTCAGCGGGGTGGTGGCACCGGGATCCTCATCTCTCCCAAGTGGTCATTCTCTCTTTCTCCCCTTACCCATCTGTCTATCGCCTCCTTTGAATTCCATGCTGTCACAGTTACCAGCCCTTTCAAGCTTAACATCCTTATCATTTATCGCCCTCCAGGTTCCCTCGGAGAGTTCATCAATGAGCTTGATGCCTTGATAAGCTCCTTTCCTGAGGACGGCTCACCTCTCACAGTTCTGGGCGACTTTAACCTCCCCACGTCTACCTTTGACTCATTCCTCTCTGCCTCCTTCTTTCCACTCCTCTCCTCTTTTGACCTCTCCCTCTCACCTTCCCCCCTACTCACAAGGCAGGCAATACGCTCGACCTCATCTTTACTAGATGCTGTTCTTCCACTAACCTCATTGCAACTCCCCTCCAAGTCTCCGACCACTACCTTGTATCCTTTTCCCTCTCGCTCTCATCCAACACTTCCCACACTGCCCCTACTCGGATGGTATCGCGCCGTCCCAACCTTCGCTCTCTCTCCCCCGCTACTCTCTCCTCTTCCATCCTATCATCTCTTCCCTCTGCTCAAACCTTCTCCAACCTATCTCCTGATTCTGCCTCCTCAACCCTCCTCTCCTCCCTTTCTGCATCCCTTGATTCTCTATGTCCCCTATCCTCCAGGCCGGCTCGGTCCTCCCCTCCCGCTCCGTGGCTCGACGACTCATTGCGAGCTCACAGAACAGGGCTCCGGGCAGCCGAGCGGAAATGGAGGAAAACTCGCCTCCCTGCGGACCTGGCATCCTTTCACTCCCTCCTCTCTACATTTTCCTCTTCTGTCTCTGCTGCTAAAGCCACTTTCTACCACTCTAAATTCCAAGCATCTGCCTCTAACCCTAGGAAGCTCTTTGCCACCTTCTCCTCCCTCCTGAATCCTCCTCCTCCCCTCCCCCTCCTCCCTCTCTGCAGATGACTTCGTCAACCATTTTGAAAAGAAGGTCGACGACATCCGATCCTCGTTTGCTAAGTCAAACGACACCGCTGGTTCTGCTCACACTGCCCTACCCTGTGCTCTGACCTCTTTCTCCCCTCTCTCTCCAGATGAAATCTCGCGTCTTGTGACGGCCGGCCGCCCAACAACCTGCCCGCTTGACCCTATTCCCTCCTCTCTTCTCCAGACCATTTCCGGAGACCTTCTCCCTTACCTCACCTCGCTCATCAACTCATCCCTGACCGCTGGCTACGTCCCTTCTGTCTTCAAGAGAGCGAGAGTTGCACCCCTTCTGAAAAAACCTACACTCGATCCCTCCGATGTCAACAACTACAGACCAGTATCCCTTCTTTCTTTTCTCTCCAAAACCCTTGAACGTGCCGTCCTTGGCCAGCTCTCCCGCTATCTCTCTCAGAATGACCTTCTTGATCCAAATCAGTCAGGTTTCAAGACTAGTCATTCAACTGAGACTGCTCTTCTCTGTATCACGGAGGCCCTCCGCACTGCTAAAGCTAACTCTCTCTCCTCTGCTCTCATCCTTCTAGACCTATCGGCTGCCTTCGATACTGTGAACCATCAGATCCTCCTCTCCACCCTCTCCGAGTTGGGCATCTCCGGCGCGGCCCACGCTTGGATTGCGTCCTACCTGACAGGTCGCTCCTACCAGGTGGCGTGGCGAGAATCTGTCTCCTCACCACGCGCTCTCACCACTGGCGTCCCCCAGGGCTCTGTTCTAGGCCCTCTCCTATTCTCGCTATACACCAAGTCACTTGGCTCTGTCATAACCTCACATGGTCTCTCCTATCATTGCTATGCAGACGACACACAATTAATCTTCTCCTTTCCCCCTTCTGATGACCAGGTGGCGAATCGCATCTCTGCATGTCTGGCAGACATATCAGTGTGGATGACGGATCACCACCTCAAGCTGAACCTCGGCAAGACGGAGCTGCTCTTCCTCCCGGGGAAGGACTGCCCATTCCATGATCTCGCCATCACGGTTGACAACTCCATTGTGTCCTCCTCCCAGAGCCTTGGCGTGATCCTGGACAACACCCTGTCGTTCTCAACTAACATCAAGGCGGTGGCCCGTTCTTGTAGGTTCATGCTCTACAACATCCGCAGAGTACGACCCTGCCTCACACAGGAAGCAGCGCAGGTCCTAATCCAGGCACTTGTCATCTCCCGTCTGGATTACTGCAACTCGCTGTTGGCTGGGCTCCCTGCCTGTGCCATTAAACCCCTACAACTCATCCAGAACGCCGCAGCCCGTCTGGTGTTCAACCTTCCCAAGTTCTCTCACGTCACCCCGCTCCTCCGCTCTCTCCACTGGCTTCCAGTTGAAGCTCGCATCTGCTACAAGACCATGGTGCTTGCCTACGGAGCTGTGAGGGGAACGGCACCTCAGTACCTCCAGGCTCTGATCAGGCCCTACACCCAAACAAGGGCACTGCGTTCATCCACCTCTGGCCTGCTCGCCTCCCTACCACTGAGGAAGTACAGTTCCTGCGCAGCCCAGTCAAAACTGTTCGCTGCTCTGGCCCCCCAATGGTGGAACAAACTCCCTCACGACGCCAGGACAGCGGAGTCAATCACCACCTTCCGGAGACACCTGAAACCCCACCTCTTTCAGGAATACCTAGGATAGGATAAAGTAATCCTTCTCATCCCCCCTTAAAAGATTTAGATGCACTATTGTAAAGTGGCTGTTCCACTGGATGTCTTAAGGTGAACGCACCAATTTGTAAGTCGCTCTGGATAAGAGCGTCTGCTAAATGACTTAAATGTAAATGTAAATGAAGTGTTTTAACATCTCAGGAACCACATGTTATATGTGCAGCATGACTGCAGTAAAGACGACCTGGTACGTGCCCAGTCAAGCAACTAGGGTCATCTAGAACCATACATCTGCATACATCAGACAGACATAACATGTTATGAATATCAGTCACAGGAGGTTGGTGGCACCTTAGTTGAGGCTTGTGGTAATGGCTGGAGTGGAATGGTATCAAATACATGGTTTGCATGTGTTTGATGCCATTCGCTCCAGCCATTATTATTAGCTGTTCTCCCCTGATATCAGTGAATAGGAGCAATTCCTTAGGAGCCATAGAAAGTAGTTACAAATTGTCTATTGAATACATTCAAAACTCTGTAAACCTGACGTGTTATTTCATACGGTTTTCAACATAATCAGCAGTAACTACACAAAGAAACTGGTTAATTCAGACAATACATAACTTTTAATGTACAACGAATTCTTGACAGAAATCCATTCCATAGGTGAGATCTGGGATCAGTGGATATTCTCAAGTCCCTGTAAAGAGAAAAATGTAGGTAGGCCTAAGCAATGCCGGACAGACACTCGTAATATAACGTTACAGTACTTCGTTATTGCAAAAACGTGAATTCATTGCCTGTTTACCTTCGATTTGTAATACAAATCCACTCCTGACACACGTCTGTCTCTCTCCATCAGATACCACTGATATGGAACCCGGGCGATTCTCTTTTCCTAAAAGTCAAAGAGAAGAAGTGTTAGCATAGCTAATTTAGTATATAGAACTAGCTAATGGTATTACTTCAACCAGTTCAAAACTTCACATTTAGCTAGCTGGCTATTGCTGTCATTCAACACATCGGTAAGCAAATGTCTCTCACCTTCCCCCCGTTGGTGAGTTTGTGGATCTGTGCAGTGAAAACCCCAGGAAGGATGAGACAAACAGTCATGACTCCGAGACCGGGAAGAATTTCATACCACATAACTGCAATGTGGGTGACGCAAGTGACAAATGCGTTTATTTGTCAGACACGCCAAATACGACAGTTTATTTTGCTAACTTGCTATGAAAGGCTAACAAAATGTCGACCAACCTGAATAGTTCACGGTCATCCGTTCACTTCCGGAAGTTTCACATTGAGGAAGCGGAAGAGAGAGGCCCAACTCGGCGGAATATCTGTCTCCCTCGAAGCAGGTGACCTTTTTTCGATGTTTCGCCCACCAACCAAGGAGTGTTTCAAATTAAAAAAAAGGTTTATTTGATCGAATATAAGTTTCATAATGCTTAAGTTGTTACGAGTGTACTGGTATAAGTAGGACACGTAACATCCAAGACATTGAGAAAAAATCGGAGATGTCTCAAAATGGCTATGCATATTCATGTCACGAGGTTAGTAGCATCGCATTTCAATTGAATACAGGCAGTTGACGTCAACAACACTCGTCAAATATTAAAGCATGAATACAATAATGAGCTCTATCCACCAATCCAAAGAAAGGATAGGCGGGAGCTAGATAGCCCGTCGTGCAGCTTTGTGGACAACGGCTCCTATTGTTAGGGCGTAGAGAGATGTATCTCGTCCGTATATCCATAATCTTTGGTCTCCCAAAAGCCAATCAACAATCGTTAGCAAACAAGCGAGTAAAAAAAGTTGATACAGGGCTGTTGATTGCAACAGGTTTATGGCATAACGATGAAAGAGGACAAGGAAAACACTCGTCCGATTGAGAAAATTATGGAGATAAAATGCGAAGATACTGAAAAAACGGAGAAGCAAAAGCCGGAGAAGAAAGAAGCAATGACGAAGGTACGCCAGCTAACAACATTTAGCTAGCTAAGCCAAATAGCTAACGTTAGCTAGCTACATGGATTTCACTAGGATAGTTACTCCTGTATTGCTGGCAAGCTAGCTAGCTAGTAGAGCAGGCGTAATTAACCTTTATAATTGAACTTGGTTAACGTTAGCTAGCGTTTGAATGTTGCATATTGAAGAGATATATTTAAGTTATACAAAACAAAAAGAAACGCAATAATGTCATTGATTTTCCTGAGTTACATTTCATATGAGGAAATCGGTCAAGTTAAATGAATTCATGAGGCCCTAATGGATTGCACATGACTGGGAATACATATGTATTTGTTGGACACAGACCTTATGGGCCTCGATCTCCCAACGGTATTTTGTGCATTAAGATTGCCATCAATAAAATGCAATTGTGTTTGTTGTCCGTAGCTTATGCCTTCCCATACCATAACCCCACCGCCATTATGGGGCACTATTAACAACTTTGACATGAAAACGATTGCCCACACAACGCCATACACGTGGTCTGCGGTTGTGAGGCTGGTTGGACATAAATGCCAAATTCTCTAAAACAACTTTGGAGGCAGCTTATGCTAGAGAAATTCATATTAAATTATCTGGCAACAGCTCTGGTGGACATTCCTGCAGTCGCATGCCAATTGCATGCTCCCTCAATTTGAGAAATCTGTAGCGTTGTGACATCAGCACATTTTAGTAGCCTTTTGTCCCCAGCACAAGGTGCACCTGTGTAATGATCATGCTATTTAGTCAGTTTCTTGATATGCCACACCTGTCAGGTTGATGGATTATTTTGGCAAAGCAGAAATGCTCACTTAAAGGGATGTAAATACATTTGTGCGCAAACTTTGAGAGAAATTTTTTGTTTGTGCGTATGGACCATTTCTGGGATCTTTTTCAGCTCATGAAACATGATACCAACACTTTACGTGTTGCGTTTATATTTTTGTTCAGTGTATTTAGCTAGTGAGTCTGTTAATTTAACTAATACTTTTAACCATCTGGCTTTGAGGGCTCGGATATTCAATTGATAAGTTGGTTAACATTTGAGTGTCTTGTTTTTCCACAGATCATTATCCGACGTCTGCCTCCTAGCATAACCAAGGAGGAACTGGAGGATCAATTGCAGCCACTTCCAGAAGTAGACTACCTCGAATTTTTCTCCAATGACAGCAGGTGCATATAGTCTGTTGTTGATTACCATTGTCTGTCAGAATCACATATTTGGTACCCTGGTTACTTACTTAGCTTTTCTCCTGTACAGCATGTACCCCCACGTCTTCGCCAGAGCATACATCAACTTCAAGAATCAGGAAGATATTGTCCTTTTCAGAGACCGGTTTGATGGATATGTGTTCATTGATAATAGAGGTGTGATTCATTTCAGTTCATTAAAATATTGACGGTTAAGGCCTCCCGAGTGGCGCGGTGTTCTAAGGTACTGCATCGCAGTGCCAGCTGTGCCACTAGAGATCCTGGTTCCAGTCCAGGCTCTGTCGCAGCCGGCCACGACCGGGAGACCCATGGGGCCCAGCGTCGTCTGGGTTAGGGGAGGTGGAGGTTCTTGTCCCATCGCGCACTAGCGACTCCTGTGGCGGCCCGGGCGCAATGCACGCTGACACTGTCGCCAGGTGCACAGTGTTGCCATACAACACATTGGTGCGGCTGGCTTCTGGGTTAAGCAGGCATTGTGTCAAGAAGCAGTGCGGCTCCGCTGGGTTGTGTTTCGGTGGACGCGCGGCTCTCGACCTTCGACTCTCCCGAGTCTGTACGGGAGTTGCAGCGATGGGACAAGACTAACTACCAATTGGATACCACGAAATTGGGGAGAAGGGGTAAAAATAAATAAATAAGATTGACATCTAATAAGAACCACACAATATAAGCCTACATTGCAGCAACTTCTGAGTGAATTGTGTATTAGTGTTGCCCCTTTGTTTTCAACAGGGCAGGAGTATCCAGCCATTGTTGAATTTGCTCCTTTTCAAAAGATTGCCAAAAAAAGGAGTAAGAAAAAGGATGCCAAAAGTGGAACAATCGACGAAGGTGAAAATGTTACATTAGTCATTATATGGTTGGTTGCAATTGCACACCATGTACAATACATTTGGATCCAGACCCCTTGACTTTTGGCACATTTTGTTATGTTACAGCCTTATTCTAAAATGTGTTAAAATAAAAAAATATAATCAACAACACACCATACCCCATAATGACAAAGCGAAAGCAGGTTTTTAGTAATGTTTGCAAATACCTTATATACATAAGTATTCAGACGCTTTGCTATGAGACTTGAGCTCAGGTGCATCCTGTTTCCATTGATCATCCTTGAGATGTTTTAACAACTTGATTGGAGTCCACCTGTGGTAAATTCAATTGATTGGACATGATTTAGAAAGGCACACACCTGTCTACATAATGTCCCACAGTTGGAAGTGCATGTCAGATCAAAAACCAAGCCATGAGGTTGAAGGATTTATCTGTAGAGCTCAGAGACAAGATTGTGTCGAGGCACAGATCTGGGGAAGGGTACAAAATCCATACAAAATTGAAGGTCCCCAAGAACACCGTGGCCTCCATCATTCTTAAATGGAAGAAATTTGGAACCATCAAGACTCTTCCTAGAGCAATTTTAGGAGAAGGGCCTTGGTCAGGGAGGTGACCAAAAACCCAATGGTTACTCTGACAGAGTTCCAGAGTTCCTCTGTGGAGATGGTTGTCCTTCTGGAAGGTTCTTCCGTCTTGGCAGCACTCCACCAATCAGGCCTTTATGGTGGAGTGGCCAGACAGAAGCCAGTCCTCAGTAAAAGGCACATGACAGCCCGCTTGGAGTTTGCCAAAAGGCACCTAAAGGACTCTGACCATGAGAAACAAGATTCTCTGGTCTGATGAAACCAAGATTGTACTCTTTGGCCTAAATGCCAAGCATCATGTCTGGAGGAAACCTGGCACCATCCCTATGGTGGTGGCAGCATCATGCTGTGGGGATGTTTTTCGGGTGCAGAGAAAGATGAACAGAGCAAAGTACAGAGAGATCCTTGATGAAAACCTGCTCCAGAGCGCTCAGGATCTCAGACTGGGGCGAAGGTTCACCTTCCAACACAACGACCCTAAGCACACAGCGAAGACAATGCAGGCTTCGGGACAAGTCCTTGAGTGACCCAGCCGGAACCTGGACTTTAACCCGATCGAACATCTCTGGAGAGACCTGGAAATAGCTGTGCAGCGACGCTCCCCGTTCAACCTTAGAGCTTGAGAAGATCTGCAGAGAAGAATGGGAGCAACTCCCCAAATACAGATGTGCAAAGCCGCTGCCAAAGGTGCTTCAACAAAGTACTGAGTAAAGGTTCTGAATACTTATGTAAATGTGATATTTCTGTTTTATATTATTTTGCTAAAATGTCTAGACCTGTTTTTGGTGTGTCATTACGGGGTATTGTGTGTAGATTGGTGAGGAAAAAATGTATGTCATAAATTTTAGACTAAGGCTGTAACGTAACAAAATGTGGAAAAAGTCAAAGGGTCTCAATACTTTCCAAATGCACTGAACAAAAATATATATGTAACATGTAAGGTGTTGTTCCCATGTTTTTATGGGCTGAAATAAAAGAACCCAGAAATGTTCCGTACACGCACAAAACTTATTTCGCTCATATTTTGTGCACACATTTGTTTACATCCCCGTTACTGAGCATTTCTCCTTTGACAAGATAATCCATCCACCTGATGTGTAGCATATCAAGAAGCTAACCACACCAGCCCATGCATGACCTTCACATCCGGTTTCTTCATCTGCAAGATCGTCTGAGACCAGCCACCCGGATAGATGATGAAACTGTGTTTGCACAACTGAAGAATTTCTGCAGAAGTTGTCAAACTGTCTCAGGGAAGCTCATCTGTGTGCTCGTCATCCTCACCAGGGTCCTTACCTGACTGCAGTTCGGCATCGTAACCATCCGCAGTGGACAAATTCTCACCTTCAATGGCACGTTTGAGAAGTGTGATTTCATAGGTGAATCCTCAATGTTACCCATTGAGCATTTGTGGGATGCTCTGGATCGACGTGTACGACAGTGTGTTCCAGTTCCTGCCAATATCTTGCAACTTCATACAGCCATTGACAAGTGGTACAACATTCCACAGGCCACAATCAGCCTGATCAACTCTATGCAAAGGAGATGTGTCATGCAGCATGAGGCAAATGGTGGTCACATCAGATACTGACTGGTTTTCTGATCCACGCACCTACCATTTTTTTTTTAAAGGTATCTGTGACCAACAGATGCGTATCTGTATGCCCAGTCATGTGAAATTCATAGATTAGGGCCTAATGGATTTATTTCAATTCACTGATTTCCTTATGAACTGTAACTCAATTCAAATCTTTGAAATTGTTGCGTTTTAATATGTTTGTTCAGTGTAGATCCTCTAGCTGTAATGTCCCACTGAGACACTGTTTGTTCATTAGATGCTGACTACAAGAAATTCCTGGAGATTTATAATGGTGATGATGAAAAGTTTACATCCACTCCTGAGACTCTACTGGAGGAAATAGAGGCTAAAACAAAGGAACTAGTGGGTATGTAAACATGGCGGTAAACATTTTCTGGTTCCATTTGGTTGAAACCCAAGTCAGATGAAACACGCTAGATGAGTGTTAATGTGAGATGAAGTAGTCTGCCAAAGGGGTATTTCAGTAATGGAGGATTTTGCTTATTTTCTCCGCCTTTAGCTAAGAAAACGACTCCCCTCTTGGACTTCTTGAAGAACAAACAGGTATGTATAGCCAGTTTGGAATCTATGTATTTTAGCTGTGCTTCTCTTGCATAGTATATGAGGCTGGACAGACTATTCATGTGTCGTTGACTGCTGATGGTCAGAGAATCCGTGAGGAAAAGAAAGAGGAGAGGAGGAGACGAGAGCTAGAACGGAAGCGCCAGCGGGATGAGGAACGTCGGAAGTGGAGGGAGGAGGACAGGAGGAAGCGCAAAGAAGCCGAGAAGTTTAAGAAAGGGGACAAAACTGCAGAGAAAGATAAAGACCAGGCAAAGGAGGAGCCAAAAATCAAGGTAAGGAAAGGAGGAATCCTTTCAAACTACTCAACTGCGTGATGATACAGGGGATCCCAAAGCGATTGTAGCAGAATAACACAGACTGCTTTTTTCATGTTGGTAATACGTTTGTCTCTGTTCAGCTCCTGAGAAAACCAGACCGGGGAGATGACGTGGATGTGGAAAAGCCTAAAGAGAAGTCAAAGAAACCTGAGAAGGACAAGATGAAAGACGACAGAGGTCCAGGGGGTTCTGATATGAAGAAGCGCCAAAACCATGAAAGCAGGGAGGATAGGGGATCACGGAAGTAAGTTGTCACTGCCATTTTTATTTTACAGATGTTACAGGTCTTTAAAACCTCTACAGGATAGGTCCCCCCCCCCCCCGCACAACGGTTGAGCTAATGTGATTAGCACGAGGTTGTAGGTAACAAAATACATTTCCAGGACATAGACATATCTGATATGGGCAGAAAGATTATCAAGAATTTAAGCTAAAGACACTGTCCAATTTACAGTAGCTATTACAGTAAAAGAATACCATGCTATTGTTTGAGAAGAGTGCACAATTATTAACTTAAATGTATTAATGAACCTTTTAGGCACATTTTGGCTGTCATGATAAAACATTTTGAACAGATATCAAACGGTTCATTGGATCAGTCTAAAACTTTTCACGTACACTGCTGCCATCTAGTGGCCAAAATTGAAATGTCGCCTGGGCTGGAATAATACATTATGGCCTTTTCTCTTGCATTTGAAAGATGGTACAAAGAAAACGCATGTTTTTTTTATTTGAATGATCTTTTACCAGATCTAATGGGTTATTCTCCTACATTAATTTCACATTTCCACAAACTTCAGTGTTTCCTTTCAAATGGAATCAAGAATATGCATATCCTTGCTTCAGGTCCGAAGTTACAGGCTGTTAGATTTGGCTATTTCATTTAAGGCAAAAATTGAAAAAAAGGGTACGATCCTTAAGGCTTCTATTGTATTCATGTTAATGTGTTTGTCTTTCACAGAGCTGATGAAGATGGACACAAAGAGGGACATAGAGATGGACACAAAGACTTCAGAGAGCGAGACATAGAAAGATACAGGGACCGCGAACGAGACAGGGAGAGGGAACGGCGGCAGAAAGAGAAGGAGCGCATCAGACGACAGGATGAGGATCGACGAAGGAGGAGGGAACGGCACGACGGAGAGAACTCGTACAGAAAGCGAGAGGACGAAGGGAAAAAGGAGAAAGGAGATCGTGTCTGGGAAAAGAGAAAGGGCGAGAATGCAGGAGACTCTGTAAGCCATACTTCAAGCCATACCGATAAGCCTAAAAAGTCAGAAGAAACCCTGAGGGAGGAGAAAGCTAAAAGAGATCGTTTAAGAAACAAGGTAGTAATTTCAGTCTTTGTTGGAATGTAGTCAAATAAGTTTTTCTGTATCAATCAATAATTCTGTCCTGATGTTTTGACTTGGGGTAATCGGGATACTTTTTATTATATTTATACAATTTTCTCCCGATCACATTCCTGAATACTTTTGTCCATTTTTTTGTCTCTTAACCATAGTCATGTTGTTCCCTTGTGAATCAGGATCGGCCTGCCATTCAGCTTTACCAGCCAGGTGCTAGGAACCGGGGAGCTCGAGGTGGTGGAGGAGGAGAATCTCATGCTGGGGAGAGAAAGTCAGAGAGTGAGAGCAAGAGATCCCAAGAGAAGGGAGATGAATGATAAAAAAATGACCACAAATAAAGAATGATAAAACGAGTGAGGAGAGGGAGAGAGATTTGCTCTGAGCCAAGCAAACTGGTGCCAGAGAGGCGCCTACAATGATAATCCTGCAGAGCCACATCCCATCCTCCCACTCACAACCAGAGGCAGGGATGTGACCACGGTGCCCCCCTCAGTGCCTGAATGTGCCCCTCTTAGTTTTGTTTCTGAAGAAAATCATGGGAAAATTAGCACTTCCTCTTAATGTTTGTGAGAGTTTGATTATAGGGTACAACAAGACAAAGCCAAATCTTTCTAGGACCACATGAATTTTAAGTGACCTTACTACAGTATTGGTACACAGTCTGTGCTACACAGTTGCAAAGCACGGTTCTTATATTGAATAGGCTTTCACCCTGATTGGTTGTGTATTCTCTTTTTATCACATAAAATAGAACATTCTCTACTTTCGGAACAGTATAGGAGATTACTGATTTAAAGATATCCTGTTGCATCTATTAAAATCTATTTTGTTAACTTTTAGGCATATTTTAGGTTTATACTCTGTACATTTAAGGAGCAACTGCCTTTAAAAAGCAACAAATCCCTTTGAAGATGGCCAATGTGGCATCGATATGAGTCAAACTGTTATTCTAGTGTCAAAATGGACAAAGTGTAAATTGGATACATTTGGTCATAAAGTCAGTCTCGTCTATAACGGAGTTTGGAACATCCGTGCGTCACAACGGGTAAATTAAGGTTTGTGTTTTGATTTGACGATGACCATTTGCCCACTAACATGGGGTGAACAGCTGCAGTGATTGCGCTTTATCCAATAGCATCGACAGTGAGACAGACCTGCCCAGCACCGCCGACGTTGTTTACGTAAGACAGCACCTTGTGGATTTTGTTAGTTTTTTAAAACTTGAGAAATACTACCAAACACAGATGTAAAATCGCGCAACTAAAACATCCTCGGCAAAAACTCTGAAAATCTGTTATTAATTTAAGTTATGTTAGATTCATTCTGGGGATATTGAGGAGGTGAAATAGGCATCCGCGTCTACAGTGTCATGGGGACAAACAACCAAACACGTATACAAGACTGATATCTAGTTTTTCAAATAAGCAACAGAAATAGTCTACAGGTAACAAAACAATAATACAATATTAAGTTATGTTATTTCACCGATTCGGGAGAATGAAATAGCCATTTAATTGTACATATTAAACTGAGCTATGCCTTGATTTGAGACTACATGGAACCCCCAATGGGTGACTATTAACCTTAACTTGTGGCCTTCCCCGTCATACATATATGCATCTTCATACGTAAACAATGCTACTGTATGGTTAACAACATTCTAATTGGAATAAACATTTTGTGTTTCTTTCATAATTGATGTAGCCTTGCTAAACAATGACAAATGACCGCAATAAATAATGTTTTGTTCTAAATTGTGTATGGGATTGATTCATTACTCCATATTGGTATGTACTGTAAATAGTTTCAAGAAAGAAAAAACATAACTCGAACTTTTTACAAGTGGAACACAGACATCATGATGCAATGCGGAAGGGATCCTCGTGATGGCGCTGTGAGCGTGTAGCGCAAGAATTTTCTCCACTCTGATTGGTTCGGATTGCATACATCACCACCGCTTCCCCTCCTGCTTTCTCTTCGGCCTCCGCCATTGTGGTGTAAGGACTGTACACGAAATGGTAAGTTGAAATCTTATAACATCCTTGTCCAGTTAAGTGAAATGGGTACTTGTTCATATCATTCGCAAAGTGTTTTTTTACGGCCACACCGAAAGCCTTTATATTGTCTCCGATAGCAGTATTCAGTCCTTAGAAAAGTACATTTTAGTATAGCGTAAACCAAGTCGGTTTCTACTGAAAAATGACATGTTATGTAAGCAGAGCTGCCTACAGTAACAGTTGTCACACTAACAATATTTTCTTAAATGTAATGTCAAAATTGTGACGTTTCTACTTACACTCGTCTACCGGTAAAATAAGTGCAAAACACTAAGTTTAGCTAGCAGGCTTAGCAAGAAAAACACCTCAGTTACGCCTGGCACGTGATTAAATAAACGCAGGTTTAGCTAGTTAACATGGCTCATCTCTTCATTTCAGTCGTCCCACAAGACTTTCAGGATCAAACGCTTTCTCGCCAAGAAGCAGAAGCAGAACAGGCCAATTCCACAGTGGATCAGAATGAAGACTGGCAACAAGATCAGGTATGCGTGTTATCTGCCTAGCCTCCCTCTGTACGGTGTAACTGGTGCTGAATGCACGATATGTCGGTCTAAAGCAGGTCTGCAATTACAGTGCTTCCATGCAGTGGGAGTGGTGTCATTAATCCTGCTGAGAGTAATCTAATCTATATCAAATTGTGTTTGTCACGTGCCAAATACAAAAGGTGTAGATCTTACAGTGAAATGCTTACTTACAGGCCCTTAACCAAAAATGCAGTTCAAAATAAGTGTTAATGTATTTAGTAAAATGTAAAGTAGTTAATAATTAAATGTGGCATCCACTGGAGTTCACAGTACCTGTGACATATTCTCTTTTAGTAGAGCAATGGAGAAGTATCATAGCTGTCTACTGAAGTAATGTGGTTCTTATCCAATAGTAAGGTTGAATGTCTTTCAAACATATTGGGGCTGACATCCCCATTGTGGATGTAATCTATTGGCCATACCTCAACTTCATTTCCTTGCTTTTGGGCATATGGATGTCTGCCAAGTTATTAAGTTACATATAGAAACAAGCTAGTGTTACAACCTGTCTTAATACCAAGGAACTTTAATGATTAACATTTTAAAATTTTTTTTTTTTTTTTTACTAACGCCACTATGGAGACTGCTTGGTAGTTCTATTATCAGTCCAACTCATTCCTTGTTTCAATGTTCCAGGTACAACTCCAAGAGGAGACACTGGAGGAGGACCAAGTTGGGCTTGTAAATGCACAGGTCTTCAGATCTCCAGCATCTTCCACCTGCTGTGCCCAGATCTGGAGGGGAAGCCATACTATCTGGAACAGTGGTCTTTTTGTACAGATACTCTGGTTATGCTTGTGTTTGACAATTAAAGATTAGTGATAAATTAGATTTGTTTGTGCCATGTGAGTGTTTTCAAAACTCAATAAATCAGTGTTTCCCAAACTCTCCTGCAGACCCCAAGGAGTTCACACATAGTTTTGTCATAGCACCGAACTGCTGATTCAAAGCTTCATGATTAGTTGGGACAAAAAAAACAAATTGTGCTCCCCTCGGGGGTCCTCAGGACTGAGTTTGGGGAATCTGCAATAGTTCCTTCACTCAGGAAATGCTTATGAAAATGTAGAAAGCTTCCAGTTAATGTCGCTTACCCAATATTTGCCAGCCATGTTTCATTGGTGTTACCTACTTTGATAGCGTGGGCATTAGTGCAAAGCTCTACATCTGATAATAGAAAGGCATTACACTCTAGGGTCACAGGGCATATGATAAGTTGACTAAATGACTGGCTAGTGACCCTGTCACTTCACATATTTTGGTTTGAGCAAACAATTCTGATGGTCAGATTATTCTACTTTTAGCCACCAGGGGGAGAATGGTACCCTTTCTGCCGGCGCAATGATGTTTGTCCACTAAAAAAACCTACAAATGCACTACACTTAAATGAGGCTTATGCATTGATCAGTGATTCGGACTTATTTAGGAACGGGTTTACATGGGCGCAAGTCTAAATGTTCAATCCAAATAAACCAGTGTGTAATTGAAGCGAAGACTAGTGTTCGTTTTTATAATGACCATAAAATCCTAAACAGAAATGTTACTTTACAAGTTCATTTTTAGAATGATAGGCTGTATTTGAGAATATAACCTGTATCTGGTTCTGTAGCCATTGCTATACCGATGCTAAATCAATTTGCAGGAAGTGTCAAAATTAGTGTTAAACAACTCTTTCCGCGTAGAAAACAAGAGCACGCGCGAATGCCTTCAAATAGTGTATTTAATGTCAATATTGTTGAATACAGAACATTCTGAAGATGAACGTAACTTTTCCACTGCAACCCATAATCTGTTTGTTTTTTTCGCCAAGCCTTTGGGTGCGTAAAAGTCTTTACAAACGATGCTCAATGAGTCGTGATGAAAACGCTTGATTTCGCGTGGGAAAACATGTGGCCATCTGACCTTTAATTTTTGTTCACAAATGACAAGAATGGAGCCAACAACTTTTTAAATGACCCGCGCCAGCTGCCATTCCTTCGAGTCCGATCAAAGTAGACTGGATCGTCTCTCTCCTCATCACTCAATTCTGACTTGGGCACTAGTGTGGCACTGTTGTTAGTGTTCTGCTGACCCACGCTACGGTGCTCATCATCCCAAGTGCCAAGAAGCTCCTTCATCTCCTCAGGAGCGTTGCCCTTCAGATATTGCCAAGCTTTCCTTCCATTGTAATCCATGGCATCGATATTGGCACCGAACGCACCGACTAGAATTTTAATTACCATGTATCGACTGTGCATAGCTGCTACGTGGAGTGGGGTGAGCCCCCCACTGCCCTTCAAATTCACGTTGACTAGAATCCCCTCCTTTTCAGCATGCCTTAGCAATTGTATTAGTGTCTCATCCTGGCCACTTTTGGCTAACCAGTGTAGCACTGTAAACCCACTGACAAAATCTTTCCTGGTTAGTAGACTAGAATCTTCGGAAAGAAAGTCCATGATGGTTTCATAGTTTCCATCTACAACAGACAACATCCATGCATGCTCCATGGGGCACAGAGCCCAACCTTCCACCACCTCCTCACCAATCTCCCTTGAAGACGCACCGGAACCTTTCGAAGATCGAACACTTGCAAATCCACCGGACGAGTTCAAAAATAAGTCCTTCAAGTATATTTTACGCATGGCGGGTGTGAGCGAGCCTCTCTCGGATGAGCCACTGTTGGTGTCACACACCTCTGGCTGTCTCTGCAGTCTTGATCTGCGTGCCGAAGCATAAGTAGTGACACTGGCAGGGAATGCCCGCACACCAGCTCTAGACAAGCGGTCCAAGACGTTGGCCTGTCCAGATTGCTTGACATGGGAGTCTTGCCCATTATTAGTTTGTTCAGATCCAGACTCCAATGCGCCTCCGTCTTGCAGGGGTTGGAAATGTGTCACCGAGTTGTCTGTCGGCTCTCTGATGCTGGTGCCGTTATACATGTTGCCTAACTTAGTTGCCTTTTCTCGTTTCCTCAATTTAGATAAGTATTTTGGATAGCATTAAACAAGGAAATGCTTGTCTCCATTGCGCATTGGACCTTCAATACTTGTCTCTGAAAAAACAACAACATGTTTATTAGCCTATAGGCCACTCATTTTGTTGTTTATTATTTAGTAAAAAAAATACATGTTATAGGCTACAACGTTTAATTCTATTCGGTCTTTGAAAATAAGAAAATGTTAGTGTAGACGTACTTCTCCCCAATAAAGTTATATCATATAAGCCTACATTTTTGTGAAACTTAAACATGTTTATTTTTTAAAATAATCCTTCATTGCTCGTTTAAAAACCAAATTAGACCTTTCCTTTCCTGTTTTCAGTAGCCCAATTACACAGGCTTGTAGACATTGGCTACATCGTGATAAGCAGACAGTTTAGTGACATCTCTTGTAGACTCACATGTCAAAAATGCTGTTTTTCTTTATATTGGATAGGTCACAAATAACAGTTCCGCTCACCTGTAGTCACTCTACTTGGTGCCAAGAAGCATTTACGTATATCCTCTTAGCGCGAGTCATTTTAACTTTCTCTTTAACCAGCGATTCAAGCTTAAACCTATTTTGTCAACAGCAACCACCCATCTACATCGATAGGCTCTCTGTAACTATTTTAAATTTGAAGTTCGTCCTCCAAAACAATGTTAAATAATTTTAACTTCCTATTCTCTCCTCTCTCCCCTAGCCTCAACAGTAACTGACAAAGTTCAATTCTAATTCGTGATTAAACCAACAGCACTACAACCTCAAGCACACGTGACCACTAGTGGACTTCTCAAAGGGAGGGAAGTAAAACTTAGAAAAAAAATACAGCCAGTCACCATGTTGACTCACTCCCAATTCATCACTTATTAATACACAGAGATAAGGAGTTACTGTTAGGTGTGGACTATACCATGTAGCCTACATGCAGGTAGAGTACATGCAATTACATTATCTAGCTTGTATTGTCATGCTCAGTCTCTGGAATCAGGTCTCCTGGCCCCAGATCTGTTTCTCTGCAGTCATGCCAACTCCTATGGCCATTGGGGCATTACAATTACCATAGGAGTTGACAAGACAGCAGCACAGACAGGTCTTAGACCAGGCAAGGAATCACTGACAGCACTGCTCACACATATCCTAAAGGATTTGCCTTGATTAGGTATAGGCAACACTGACTTGTGAGACTACCAAGGGATCCTTTCAGCATTATCATATTGCAAGTGTCCTAGATTTCTGGCAGCCAATGTGACAAAAATAAAATTAAACTCACTAGAAAACTATTCATGCTAAAACTTTATTCATAAAAAAAAAACAATTATACAGATTAAGTTTTCAACTGTACAAAGCTATAGACTCATACATTCATCTCTGGGGGCAGGTCAATGGTCAGCTCAGCTCGTTGATAGTTTGAAGGAAGGCGTCCAATTCCGTAGTGCAATTGTCAGAAGAAAAGGAGAGAAATTAAAATATGACTGACAATATAGTGACAATCTCACAATGGAATTTAACCCCAAATCCTATACAAACGTGTGTATGTCTCGAGCACTTCAAAGTCCTCTTCAGGCAAACATGGCATTTGTGGAAGATATACCAGTCCTGCCAGCACAAGATGACTCATAATGAGAACATTATGATCACTACACATATATAAGCACATCACCTGGCTAACATGATTTGTGAAATTGAGTTTCTGACCTGTGTCTCAAGGAGTTTATTTTGTCCATTTACAGTTGGAGTTGAGGTGATCTTGTTCACTACCCCCAAAGCCTTACGACCAGACTAAAGGAACATGCAACTTTTTTCCTGTCAGCGGAGTCTTCAAGAGGATGGTAGTGCATGCGAGTTCTCATTGGAATTAACTCAACCAATGTAGGTTATGAAGCATCACAGAGAACTCTAGTAAGGTAGACAAACAGGTCAATGATTGACAATTGTGAGTAGGTATAGGGCAGACTACCTGGAGCAGATATCAACCGCTGGCGCGTCTTTAGCACAGGTGTATGGAGGGTGGCATTTTCTCTCTCTGCGAAGATTATTGAAGCCATTTCCTGTTTGGGTAAAGTAGTAGCTAATTAGTAAAATATTGTTACCTAGCTATTTCAGACAATTACATAGGCTATGTATTGTAATGAAACAACAGGGATCAGGTATCGAACCCTCGAGCCCGAGGTCCGGCGTGCTATCGACTGTGCCGCAAAAGCATGCTCGTGCGGCAGAGTCGATTTCCGCGCTTATAAACCCAGGGTCGTTACACTACTCCTTTTCAACGAGCGCGTCCTCGCGCTAGCTTGCGGCTCTACGTCTTACAGGAACGCGCTCCTCGGACAAGCACACGTACTGTCGTGGATGCAAGGTCCGACCACTTCTGACACCAGTGTAATGAAACAGCAGGGAGCAGGTCATGTACCCTCGACCTTCGAGCCCGAGGTCCGGCGCGCTATCGACTGTGCCGCAAAAGCATGCTCGTGCGGCAGAGTCGATTTCCGCGCTTATAAACCCAGGGTCGTTACAGTATTATCAACTACCAGGGTATCAAAATACGCTTGAGTTTTGTGACAACCCAGAAAACAAACCCCGAGAGTAACATTTGTGAAGACAGGGTCCAAGTATGAAAACCTTTGGTTTGGTTGGTGGCTAGCAGTTTCTTAACTTCACGATTTAACTACATTGCATCGATTTGCTACATTGCATCGTGAGAAACTCTGCTAGTTGGTGGCATGCTAACGTTGGCTAGAGCTAGTTAGCTACAGTCATACATACTTTTGTTATGCAAAACTTAAGCGCCAGTTACCTTGCTTATAATGTGCTAAATTATACAGTGTCAAGGACTTGCCTTTTGGTGGCTAGTGGTCATATGAGTGCATTTGATCGTATTCGTGTCCGGTATCATGGGCTTGTCCGTTTGTTTTGATTTGTATAAGCAGAAACGTCTTCGCGGCTTCCTTTTCATCCCATTGCATTGGTTTACGTGCGCACGGGGGAGCCAGTCGCACGGTTAGTGCTATACGGGACCCTTGGGACATCCATACCCTAATAACCATAACCCTCACTTAACCGTACCTTCACCACGTCAACAGGGTAAAGTCAGAGTTGGAACGTCCCAAGGACCCCGAATAGCAAGGATAACAGTTAACTACCAAACTTGCATTGTAACAATGACACTTCCATGACACTAGTGATTGTCATTCACCTCTACTGCAGACAGTGTGTTTAATGTGTTTTTTAGTTCCGATAATAAACTTGCTCTGTAATATCATAAATCAATTTTTCACTTTTTAAAACAGCTTGATGTTATCACTTATGTAAAATATTTGCACTGATATAAAATTCCCTCTCTCTTTTATTTGTTTCCCCCTTGATAAATCGTACTCTTCCTATTATAAAGCTTATAATTTGATGGAAAGGCTATTGGCTTTGATAAAAATGGCACATGTATTTTACAATTTCAGCAAAAAGATGGGGATTTCATGGCATCTTACTGGTCCAGCCGGTCCAGCCTACTCAGAAGGTTCCAATAAAAATAGGGGTATACCATATAATTAAGGTGTATGTTATGTATGTAATTAATTGGTTATGCAAACGTTATTTCATCAGCTTAACATGGTGTATGCTACCACCCGTTTTCAAAAGTTTATATTTTAATGCTTCTTACCATTTTGGATATTTTATTTTGTTTATATAAATATCTGCGGACAAGTGGTACATTCTCTCGTGTATGAAGCCAACTCTTGTTGTATGCAGCTTCCTGCATAAGGGTCTTCATCCCAAACAATAACCATGGCGGCTACTGAAATAGCTAGGCAAGCGGTGAGTACTATAATTAAGGATGCTTTTCCTGCTCTTTTGGCTAGGGCACCGATGTAACTTGCTAAAAATTAATACATTTGAGTAATGGGTGAATTTAACTCAAACAGCATAGATGCATGTAGGTGGAACGCCCATCTCCCCATGGTTGTTGTACTGTTTTTACAAGCTAGCACCATATCAAATTACCTCTTTATTACAACGTTAATATCGCATTGATACAATGTATCTAGATAAATATCGCTCATTACGAAACCGCATGGTTTATGGGGAAAAAAATGATCGCGAACATTCAATTGTCTGATTTAGGCTATTGCCCGCGTGCGTTCCCTTACTTGGTTATCGTTGCGATCTCTTATCCTCATCCTTTCTCCATTTCGCAGTCAAAACTATTTATACATAACATTGATATGGTATTATTGATTTGATATTATGACTGTATTTATTTCTGGACATTGCAATTTGCATGCATATCCGCCGTCTCTCGTGAGTTCGATTATGTTAGTAGACTATCACATTGTTTCTGGTCCTCAGTCCCGTTACTTCGCTGGGCGTTGTCTGGTGTGCATAACGAATCATATAGGTTAACCGCTTGGGGATTATTCATATTATTGATATAAATAAAACTAAATAATAACGAGGCTAATAATGTGGATTCATCAAAAGGGATTTACTTAATTTCAGAATGTGTCAGTTTAAAAAATCACTGGGTGAAGGATTGGTAGGCTAAACTAAATAGGTTTTCCGGTTATGTTCACCTACATCCACGCTTTTTTTGTGCAATTAATTCAACCCAAATGTCTCAAAAAATGGAAGTCAACAACACGCGTTATGTCATTGTGACCCCATGTAGGCCTTGGGTTTGGGAATGCTGCACATGTAGGCCAGCTGAGGAGTGTGTTGAGTCAAGAAAGAAATACTGTCTGTTTAACCAATAGCCTTTCAGCTTTTATAACCAATTCGAACTTTCCAAATAATTGACAACTGTTTACCCAAGTCTGTGTAACTATTTTCAACCTCCCCCTTTAGCTGAGCGGATTTTGCTGTCTGCCTCAAAATATTTTAAAAGCACATTTTTGTTACATTTAGGCATTTTAGTGGTGGCGTTGCTGTGTTTCAGTTGATTCACTATTGACGGCACACATGTCAGTTCCATGTCATCTAAATTCCTTGTTTTACTACCGACACCACCACCCTGTGCAGTTCTCCAAACAGGATGTCTGATGATGCTAGCTTTCTACTCTCTCTCTCACAGACACACACACACATCCATATTAGGCCCTTATGGATTTGGGGTAAGGCCTACAACATTTCCTATTGGATTCGTAGGATCCATGTCCTCCTGTATCAAGTTGGGTCATCTGATATAATACATGTATTACTCTCACATAACAATTCCCTTGTTCTACAGTACCCCTCAAAATGTGATGTTTTACCTGCCATATATGGACATTGTGATTTACATTTAACATTTAACATTTAAGTCATTTAGCAGACGCTCTTATCCAGAGCGACTTACAAATTGGTGCATTCACCTTATGACCTCCAGTGGAACAGTAGTGCATCTAAATCTTTTCAGGGGGAGGGGGGGTGAGAGGGATTACTTTATCCTATCCTAGGTATTCCTTAAAGAGGTGGGGTTTCAGGTGTCTCCGGAAGGTGGTGATTGACTCCGCTGTCCTGGCGTCGTGAGGGAGTTTGTTCCACCATTGGGGGGCCAGAGCAGCGAACAGTTTTGACTGGGCTGAGCGGGAACTGTACTTCCTCAGTGGTAGGGAGGCGAGCAGGCCAGAGGTGGATGAACGCAGTGCCCTTGTTTGGGTGTAGGGCCTGATCAGAGCCTGGAGGTACTGAGGTGCCGTTCCCCTCACAGCTCCGTAGGCAAGCACCATGGTCTTGTAGCGGATGCGAGCTTCAACTGGAAGCCAGTGGAGGGAGCGGAGGAGCGGGGTGACGTGAGAGAACTTGGGAAGGTTGAACACCAGACGGGCTGCGGCGTTCTGGATGAGTTGTAGGGGTTTAATGGCACAGGCAGGGAGCCCAGCCAACAGTTGCAGTAATCCAGACGGGAGATGACAAGTGCCTGGATTAGGACCTGCGCCGCTTCCTGTGTGAGGCAGGGTCGTACTCTGCGGATGTTGTAGAGCATGAACCTACAGGAACGGGCCACCGCCTTGATGTTAGTTGAGAACGACAGGGTGTTGTCCAGGATCACGCCAAGGTTCTTAGCGCTCTGGGACGAGGACACAATGGAGTTGTCAACCGTGATGGCGAGATCATGGAACGGGCAGTCCTTCCCCGGGAGGAAGAGCAGTTCCGTCTTGCCGAGGTTCAGCTTGAGGTGGTGATCCGTCATCCACACGGATATGTCTGCCAGACATGCAGAGATGCGTCGCCACCTGGTCATCAGAAGGGGAAAGGAGAAGATTAATTGTGTGTCGTCTGCATAGCAATGATAGGAGAGACCATGTGAGGTTATGACAGAGCCAAGTGACTTGGTGTATAGCGAGAATAGGAGAGGGCCTAGAACAGAGCCCTGGGGGACACCAGTGGTGAGAGCACGTGGTGTGGAGACGGATTCTCGCCACGCCACCTGGTAGGAGCGACCTGTCAGGTAGGACGCAATCCAAGCGTGGGCCGCGCCGGAGATGCCCAACTCGGAGAGGGTGGAGAGGAGGATCTGATGGTTCACAGTATCGAAGGCAGCCGATAGGTCTAGAAGGATGAGAGCAGAGGAGAGAGAGTTAGCTTTAGCAGTGCGGAGCGCCTCCGTGATACAGAGAAGAGCAGTCTCAGTTGAACAGTAGGCTGTGCTTTAAGCAAATATGTCAGCATACAGGAAACAGGAAGTGTATTACAACTAGAGCATAGATCAAATCAAACTTTATTTGTCACATGCGCCGAAACAAACAAGTGTAGACCTTACCGTGAAATGCTTACTTACAAGCCCTTAACCAACAGTACAGTTCAAGAAGAGTTAAGAAAATATTTACCAAATAGACTAAAGTAAAAAATGGACACAATAAGAATAACAAGGCTATATACAGGGTGTACCGGTACCGAGTGAGTGTGCGGGGGTACAGGTTAGTTGAAGTAATTTGTACATGTAGGTAAGGGTGAAGTGACTATGCATAGATAATAAACAATGAGTAGCAGTAGTGTACAAACGGGAGCGGGTGGGACTAGACTTGGCGCTCCAGTACCGCTTGCAGTGCGGTAGCAGAGAAAACAGTCTTTAACTTGGGTGACTGACATTTTATGGGCTTTCCTCTGACACCGCCTATTATATAGGTCCTGGATGGCAGGAAGTTTGGCTCCAGTAATGTACTGAGCCGTACGCACTACCCTCTGACCTCCTCCCTATAGGCCGTCTCATTGTTGTCGGTCAGCAAACTTAATGATGGTGTTGGAGTCGTGTTTGGCCATTCAATCGTGGTTGAACAGGGAGTACAGGAGGGTACTAAGCACACACCCCTGAGGGGCCCCAGTGTTAAGGATCAGCGTGGCAGACATGTTTTTGCCTAGTCTTACAACTTGGGGGCAGCCTGTCAGGAAGTCCAGTTGCAGAGGGAGTTTCTAAACCTGAGAATTGAGCTGACATGCGTTATCTTGCTAGAATACAATGGAATGTGTGAAACTAGTCTGGCAAAATAACGAGATTGTAGCTGTGGTTAACACTTCAACAGTTTGAATTTAGAATTTACACCAGCAGTAGTTGTGGGAGGGAATGTTTGACATGTCATATTGCTGCGTAGTCATGTTCTACATGAAATGTGTAAACTGAGGTGAAATAATAATGTTATTATGATCAGCCTTATGTTAACCTAAATCACGATAGCCTAATCCGTACCACCCCTGTTTCATATGTATCTGTGATTATACCTGGTGGTTAATGATTAATTACACATCTTTACTCAGTGTTCCTAATCTCAAAATCATTCTCTTGTCTTTAGGGAGAAGGTGCTCGCGCCGTCCCTCTCGCCGGCCATGTCGGTTTCGACAGCATGCCTGACCAGCTGGTCAACAAGTCTGTCAACCACGGCTTTTGCTTCAACATCCTCTGCATTGGTGAGTGTGTCATGCGTGAAACCTCCCTTTTCTCCTCAAGGCAAAATGGGAGCCATTCTCCGCCGCAATTTATTTATTGCGTTTCCACTGTGATTGTAAACCTAATTCATTCTGTCTTTGACCCACTTTGGTTGTTTCTCACTGCTCAATAGTAGGGCTGGTCGGTATACCGTATTTGACTATATACTGGTATTTATGCACAGACCGTTTTGGGTTTTTACTTTACCTTCTATAACGGCATTTTAATGTTTGGTTTGTTAAATGTGAAACGTCGTGTGTAACGTCCATTTTTATAGTTTACTCCGCTACTTGAGTCATCCCTCTCCGCTCTCTCTCTCTCCATGCTGCTTTCCACACAGACTTAGTTCCACCCCGTCACTCAAGGAGCTCATTTGTTGTTGCTTGACCACAAGACACTTTCGTTCAGTCTGCATGGTCAATGCAGCACATGCAGTAATGTTGATGACAACGATGTTGTTTCCACTTTGATCTTAATATAATTCCACAAGTGTTCTATAATTACACTATTAGTTTGTGTTTCTTACATCTGCAAACAGCTAGTTTGTATTTTCTTAGCAAGTTAAGCTAAATCGTCTTAGCCACTAATGTAAGGTGACCAGAGTTCTGAAATTAAAACCGGGGACATTTCCAGCTCGGCAGTCAATATATCATTAAAATATCCAATGTTATTATCTATGAAATAAAAAAGGGAGACAATTCCGGTTTCATGTATTTAGACTAACAGGCACATTGTGACAGAGAAAACAACTATATTACAGAAACACTACAGACAAGACAGAACTGTCCAATCTGAACAGTGGTCCTGGTAGTCTGGGTAGAATAAGAGCAGGAGAGAACATTAGCAAAATTGAGAAAACAGACAATAGTATATGTGAAATACTTAACAACATAATAAAGAAAAAAGACGATGAGGTTGGTGCCTACATTGTATACTGATACCAACCTAATCTGTATATTTCTCAGAAGAATGTATCTTCTTCAGGATTGCTCTGTCTTTGGCCAGCTTCTCCATGAACTCCTGGCAGGGGAGGTTGAAGTTTGTCTTCACAATAAGCATGGCCTTGATGGTAGGAACAGTGAACATATTTCTTGCTGCTGTCCATAGATCATTCATTTGGGAGAACACTCTCGACTGGTGCATTACTTCCAGGTAAGCACATGACAACAGATGCTAATCTAGCCAGGTTGTGTGGGATGTCGTTCTCTTTGAAGTCGGTAACCACAGTGCTCCATCTCTAACTAAGCGGTGTCTCAGATGTTTTCCATTCTTCAAGCGATCCCCCCTTTAGGAACTCTTGCAGGCCAGTAACCTCGTCAAACAATGCATCCTCATTGATGGTCACATTGGGGCATTTTTCCTGCAGTGTGCCTGCTGCCTTCTGGATCTCTTCATGCTGAGGTTGCCTTTTTAAAAGGAGACAATGTAAATCTTTTAGATTATCTGTGTGCTTTCCCCATGCTTGCAAGTAGTTCACAGCCACAGTGAAGAACGATTGGGATGTTTTGAGAAAGCTCTCTTTAGACATGGCTCCATTTTCTTCTAGCTCTCTCAGAAGTCCTCTGACCAAAACTGGAATGAAGTTGTCATCAGGTCTTGCAGTCAATTTTGCCTCAACGTTTCTCAGGATTGCAGAGGACTCCACAGCACAGCGGTCCTGGCCTTCAAGCATCTTGATCGTGTCACTGAATACAGTCAAGTTTCCATGGACAAAGGCCAGCCAACGTTCAGTCAGCGGATCTTCGAACATTGTTCTCAGGACAACAGGGCATTTGTCTTCAGAAATAAAAAAGGATTTCAATGGCACATACCTTTTCAGCACTCTTTCTAGAGCAGGGAGCATGGACAGGCAGTAAACATAGCTGTGTCCTAAAATGTTATGGTACTCCTGGCCAACAAAATCGCAAAACCTCTTCAGTCTTTCTACTCTGACGGTGAAAATATGAAAATATCCAAATATCTTTGTGAGCAGGTACTCAACATCAAGTGGAATCATATCCGAAGCTGTTCTGGCAGTGTTATGAATGATGTGGGCAGGACAGCCTAAGCCAATCACCTCCCGCTGCAGAGCATTTTTAACTTTGGTATGGACATTGACCCTCCCCATCCTATTCAGTCCACCAAAGTTGGCATTTGTGTTGTCGGCAGAGAATGCCACGACTTTGTTTTCCAGGTTACATTTTTGGATGACCGCCAGGATCTCAGCTGCAATTTCCTCTGCTGTTTCTCCTTTCAATTCAACAAAATCAAGCAGTTTTGTTTCCACAGATGTGCTGCCATCATATATCTTACAATATCTGACTAGTATTGGCAGCAGCTTTACATGTCCATGATTGGACACATCAATGGACAGGGACACAAATTCAACCTGGGCTAGGTCCTGTGTTACCAAAGTAGTTGCCCATGGTGCTAACACATTACTCACTATGGCTTCACATTTTGTCCTAGCACATGGTACTAACACATTACTCACTATGGCTTCACATTTTGTCCTAGCACATGGTACTAACACATTACTCACTATGGCTTCACATTTTGTCCTAGCACGAGTAAACTTTGGCTCATAAAGCTTCCGTGTGAGTTGTGCTGTGCAGTCCACAGATCTGTAACTGTGATTGTGTCGCATAGTGTGGTATGCAAAGACACCCTCCTGCACAGCTAAATCATATTCTTCTTGGCAAAGCTCTACCTTCTTGTAGAATGTGGTGACAGAGGGCATACCAACACGGCCAATCAGACAAGCTTTATGCTTTTTCGTCTGTTGATGTTCTACCACTGCCGTTCTTCCCCCGCTGCCAATTGAAAAAGAGGAATTACAAAGGGTGCAGTGAACCATTCTATAGTCTTGACCTGAGCGTATAAATGGTCTACATTTAGAAAGTTTGCATAGAAAATAAATTAGACAGTTGCCTGCTACGGAACTTCTATCGATAAATACAGCTGGACGTAATACGTAATGTCACACACAACAATGTCAATGAAGAACACATTCTTATTTACAATGACGACTTACCAAGAGGCAAAAGCCCTAGTGTGGGGACGGCTGGGGGCTGGGATTAAAAATAAAAATGTGGACAAAACACACATGATAAGAGAGACACCACAACACTACATAAAGAGAGACCTAAGAAAGCAACACAACATGGCAGCAACACATGATAACACAGCATGGTAGCAACATGAGACACCACAACACTACATAAAGAGAGATACTACAAAACTACATAAAGATAGACACCACAACACTACATAAACAGAGACACCACAACACTACATAAACAGAGACACCACAACACTACATAAACAGAGACACCACAACACTACATAAAGAGAGACACCACAACACTACATAAACAGAGACACCACAACACTACATAAACAGAGACACCACAACACTACATAAAGAGAGACACCACAACACTACATAAAGAGAGACACCACAACACTACATAAACAGAGACACCACAACACTACATAAACAGAGACACCACAACACTACATAAACAGAGACAACACCACATAAAGAGAGACACCACAACACTACATAAAGAGAGACACCACAACACCACATAAAGAGAGACACCACAACACTACATAAAGAGAGACACCACAACAATACATAAACAGATGTCACCACTGAGAAGAGGAGCGACCCAAGGATGTATAATAGCAGCACAACATTGCTTAGAGTCAAGGGCAGTGGTGACATCATTGAGGACCTTTAAGGTTGCAGTGACACATCCATAACCTGAGCGGAAACCAGATTGCATACCAGTGAGAATACTATAGGCATCAAGAAAGCCAGTCAGTTTATTATTGACAAGTTTTTCCAACATTTTTGATAAACAGGGCAAAATATAACAGTTAGGATCAGCTTAATCTCCCCCTTTAAACAAAGGATGCACCATGGCTGCCTTCCAAGCACTGGGAACATTCCCAGAGAGGAGAGACAAGCTTGGTGATGATAGGGGCAGCAACCTTAAAGAAGAAAGGATCTAAATCATTTGAGCCAGATGTTTTTTTCAGGTCAAGTTTAAGGAGCTCCTTTAGCACCACAAAATCAGTGAACGCTTGCAGGGAGAAGCTGTGTAGGGGGGCAGGGGGGAAAAGAGGGAGAAGCATCAGGACTAGTCAGATTAGAAGGGCTGGGAGATGAGGAAGTGTTTGATTGGCAAAGAGGCATCCAACAAAGAGGTCAGCCATACGCTCCTTGTCAGTAACAACATTAAGGGACATGGGCAGCTGTGAGGAGGAGGGTTTATTATCCAGGTCTTCACGGAGCAGTGGTGCGGGGTTAGTGGTGCGTGCTTGTTAACAATACCACTGAAAATATTAAAAAAGAAGGTCCAAGAATCTTCGACAGATGGGATCAAGCAGATTCTATACCAATTCAGGCCAGGCCATGAAGGAAGGTGGTTTATGCATTTCCCATTTTATGTCACCTAGCAGCACAAATTCAGACTTAGTGGGGCCAGGAGAGAGCTTAGGGCAGGTAGGGTACAGGTCGGTGTTGATGGTGGATGGTAACACCCAGCAACAGTCAACAAAGAGCTATTTGCTTAATGCTTAAAACCAGCAAATCAAAATGTGGAGACAACCGAGCACTGACCGGGTTCCTTGGTAAAGATTGACGTTCCACCAGCTTTGGAAGATCTGTCTTGCCGAAAAAGATAATAACTAGAAAGGTTAACATCAGTGTTCAGAATACTCTTTCTTAACCATGGCTCAGTAATGACCAACACATCTGGCTGGATAAGAGCTGTGAACCCACACTTTCAATTGATACATTTGAGGTAATAAGCTTCTAGTGTTATCGTGCAGAAAACCCAGGCTTCTAGTGCCTGCATGCTCCCATCCCTAGTGCCTGCTTTAGTGTTTGCCACTTGGCCTTAAATTGTATCCATTTGTTTTTCTCTGTTGCCTATGCTATTTAAATATTTAAATAATAAATCAAATTATTTCATTGTGTTAACGATGGCGCTTTTTAATTTCCAAGTTTTTGGTATACGTTTTTTCAAGATGAGTGATGAGAATGAATCGTCCAGCCCATTGGGTATCTCACTACAAGCCCATATGCCATGTCTTCAAATATGTAGACGGAAGGATTTAAAGTCATTTTACATATTGAAAACATTTTCACGTGCTAACATTTCGATGACCTAAACTGGGACATGCTTAAACCACCTGACCAAGTCTTAAAGCAATGGGACTCCCTAAATCTTTCTTAGATTATTACCAAAAGCAATGGGACTCCCTAAATCTTTCTTAGATTATTACCAAAAGCAATGGGACTCCCTAAATCTTTCTTAGATTATTACCAAAAGCAATGGGACTCCCTAAATCTTTCTTAGATTATTACCAGTCCCACAAGGTATGACTCCAAACACCCAGAAAAGGCTACTCTCCTCGATGTTATCCTCACAAATAATCCTAATAGGTATCAGTCTGGTGTTTTCTGTAATGACCTTAGTGGTCAATGTTTTACAGCCTGTGTTCGTAATGGCTGCTCCGTGAATTGACCTGTCCTGATTTGTCATAAATGCTTGCTAAAAAACGTTAATGAGCAAGTCTTCCTTCATGTACTGGCCTCTGTATATGGTATAGAATCAGCTTGATACCCTCTATCGAAGATGCTTGGACATCCTTTTTTAATATTTTCAGTGGTATTGATAACAAACATGCCTCCATAAAGAAAATTTGAATTAAAAACAGGTTCAGCCCCTGGTTCAACCGTGATCTTGCAGAGTTACTCCATCTCAAGAATTGCGTTTGGCGAAAGGCTTGGCACACGCATACTCAGGCTGACTGGCTCTCGTTCAGGCAAATGAGAAATAAGTGCACTCAGGCTATCCGGAAGGCCAAAGTTAGTTACTTTAAGGAGCAGTTCTCTCTCTCTGGGTCTAACCCAAAGAAGATCTGGAAAACGCTTAAAGACCTGGAGAATAAACCCTCCTCCTCACAGCTACCCATGTCCCTCAATGTTGTTGATGTGGTTTTTACTTACAAGAAAAGAAGCACATTGCTGACTCTTTAATTACCACTTCATTACGTCAGGATTCCTATTTGACTCAGCCATGCCTCCTTGCCCGTCCAACATTTCCTCATCTCTCACCCCTTCTAATGCGACGCTCCTCCCGCTTTTTCCCCTGCCCGCTACAATGTTTCTCCCTGCAGGCGGTCACTGAGTCCGAGGTGCTAAAGGGGCTCCTTTAACTTGACCCCCAAAAAACATCTGGGTCAGACGGTTTAGACCCTTTCTTTTTTAAAGTTGCTGCCCCTATCATCGCCACGCCCATCTCCAACCTTTTTTTCTCTCCTCGCTGGGGAGTTCCCCATTGCTTGGAAGGCAGCCACGATTCGTCCTTTATTTAAAGGGGAGATCAAGCTGATCCTAACTGTTATAGGCCAATGTCTATTTAGCCCTGTTTATCAAAAGTGTTGGAAAAACTTGTCAATAATCAACTGACTGGCTTTCTTGATGTCTATAGTATTCGCTCTAGTATGCAATCTGGTTTCCGCTCAGGTTATGGATGTGTCACTGCAACCTTAAAGGTCCTCAATGATGTCACCATTGCCCTTGATTCTAAGCAATGTTGTGCTGCTATTTTTATTGACTTGGCTAAAGCTTTAGATACTGTAGACCATTCCATTCTTGTGGGCTGGCTAAGGAGTATTGGTGTCTCTGAGGGGTCTTTGGCTTGGTTTGCTAACTAACGCTCTCAAAGAGTGCACTGTATAAAGCCAGAACATCTGCTGTCTCAGCCATTGCCTGTCACAAAGAGAGTACCCCAAGGCTTGATCCTAGGCCCCACGCTCTTCTCAATTTACATCAACAACATAGCTCAGGCAGCAGTAAGCTCACTCATCCATTTATATGCAGATGATGCCGTTTTATACTCAGCTGGCCCCTCCCCAGATTTTGTGTTAAACACTCTACAACAAAGTTTTCTTAATATCTAGCTAGTTTTCTCTGCCTTTAACCTTGTTCTGAACACCTCCAAAACAAAGGTCATGTGGTTGGGTAAGAAGAAGGACCCTCTCCCCATTGGTGTGATTACCTCCTCTGAGAGTTTAGAGCTTGAAGTAGTCACCTCAATACAAGTACTTGGGAGTATGGCTAGACGGTACACTATCCTACTCTCAGCACATATCAAAGCTGCAGGTTAAAGTTAAATCTGGACTTGGTTTCCTCTAACGTAATGGCTCCTCTTTCATCCCAGCTGCCAAACTAACCATGGTTCAGATGACCAACCTATCCATGCTAGATTACGGAGACTAAATGTATAGATCGTCAGGTAAGGGTGCTCTCGAGCGGCTAGATGTCCTTTACCATTCGGCCATCAGATTTGCCACCAGTGCTCCTTATAGGACACATCTCTGCACTCCCCCCTATCTGAGATATATACTGCAGCCCTCATCCTCCACATACAACACCCGTTCTGCCAGTCACATTCTGTTAAAGGTCCCCAAAGCACACACATCCCTGGGTCGCTCGTCTTTTCAGTTCGCTGCAGCTAGCGACTGGAACTAGCTGCAATAAACACTCAAACTGGACAGTTTTATCGCAATATCTTCATTCAAAGACTCAATCATGGACACTCTTACTGACAGTTGTGGCTGCTTTGCGTGATGTATTGTTGTCTCTATACCTTCTTGCCCATTGTGCTGTTGTCTGTGCCCAGTAATGTTAGTACCATGTTTTGTGCTGCTACCATATTGTTGTCTTGTTGTGTTGCTGACTTGCTATGTTGTCTTAGGTCTCTTTTTAAGTAGTGTTGTGTTGTCTCTCTTGTCGTGATGTGTTAGGTCCTATATTTTTTAGCCCGTATCATTAACATGATATCCAAAAGGTCACACTTCGTAACCTAATATATCCGGTAATGAGCACCAAGCTCTGTTTACAGAGCGGCGCAGCTTTCTCAACAAAAACGGCGCGGCTTTCTCGACCCAAACAATTTGTCGTCGTCTTCAAGTTGTTTCCACGGGTTCGCAAAAATCTAAATTAGCATGACGAGCTGAATTGAATGTAAAAGACTGAAAATAAAACGTTTGCGGTATGCTCAGCGCTCCAATGACATTTCACAGAGATACGCTTGTTTTTGTAAGAAGTCTTCGAAAAAAGAACACGAACTTTGCATTAATATGAACAGTGTATACTAAACTATGATAATGTCATGTCTCAAAATCGATATAGATCTTACCTCTATATTGTTTTATGTCCTCCGGATTGGAGAAGAAAGATGTCAGTTAGTCTTAATTCTCACACTATTTTTCTCTGGCCTCCGTTTATTTATTCGCCCTAATTTTGGCACTCAAAACATTCAAAAGCAATGGCAGAAGCCCTAGAACCTCTATTATTACAGTCTACTCTATGAAGTCTGGTGTGTGTGGATCCCAGAAAGCAAAGTTGTTGTAAAATTGCACAGGCCTGCCTACAGCTCAAGCCCCAGAAATGTGATCCGGAGGCATGTGGCAAGAACTTAATCGAAAGCAAAACATTTTGTCTTCACGAGACTTAGATTTCTTATGCTTTTTGCTGGTACATTCAAATGGAAACTTTTGGATGTCAGGGCCCCATCTTTAGCATGGGGTTCAGCTTGGGTCCCTGCCAAGCGAGATGCTTATCCAGCCCTGCCAAATTTCTATGAGGAGGATGAGAGACCACGGAAACATCTTGACGATGACCTGAGGTGGACTTAACCTCAGATGCAGGAAATGGGATGGGAGAATCTGGCACTGTGCTGTTCCATTCTACCCCCCTACACTATTTAGTGTGCACTCAGAGTGAAAGCCTGATGCCTTGTGAAAGGAAGACTAATATATCGTTGGCAGTGTAGAGCTCTGCGTGCTCTGAGTGTAGATGTGGTGTCTGATGAACAGAAGTAAGCCTAGGGTAGCATCCCAAATGGCACCCTATTCCCTATATAGTACACTACTTAGTGAATACGGTGCCATTTGGGATGTACAACTCGATTTTCTTGCACTGGGAAAGGAAGGTGCCATCTCACTCGACTGACAGCTTTGAACAGTGTGAGTTTGTCAGAACGCATCAGGACATCCGTGACTCAGACCCATGCAGCCATTTTTAGGATGGTCTGCTCTAGATATCAACTCTGGTGGACATAGGATTAGCTTGTTGTGCTGCGCCGCTGCAAGATGTCCCATTCAATGTAGTCAGAGGGAGGGGCTCACATAGCTAAATGTATAGGGGAGTGACAAATGGGAAGAGTCCATATAATTAACATTCTGGTGGCATTAGAGAGATATGCTCTGCAGCCCGAGTCCAAATTGTAAAACGGAAGTATTTTCAACAGGATGTACTAAATCCTGTAATGTACAGTATGGGAGAATATTTTAAGGCCACGTTTATTCTGACAATGGCCCAATCTGGAATATTCCCTGCTGTTCAATGCTAATTTCCATTAATGATATACTGTAACCTATACCCATTGACTCTAGAAGAATATAGCTTATGAATGCCTAATGAGCTTAGTAAAACTATCTCACACAAACCCAAACTCCAGATAGTAGAGTCCACAAAAAAATTACACAATGGTGAATGAACTGAAAGGTATGTGTGTATTTTAGGGGAGACAGGCCTGGGCAAGTCCACTCTCATGGACACCCTGTTCAACACCAAGTTCGAGGGCGAACCCACCCAGCACAACCAGCCGGGCGTGCAGCTCAAGTCCAACACCTACGAGCTCCAGGAGAGCAACGTGCGTCTCAAGCTGACCGTGGTCAACACTGTGGGCTTTGGAGACCAGATCAACAAAGAGGACAGGTGAGAGACAATGATGTAGATAAACATGAATATACTGTATGTCTGTCTTGTCTATCTGTCTGTTTTTGGGATTAGAGCCCCAGGTTCCGCTTCATGTGTCTGAGATGCCCCCTATGAAGTGTGGACTTGAGGTCATCCCCTTTGGAGTCTGGTGGAACTTTAGGCACGACTCTTATGATGCCTCTCCCATACCTTATGAAAACAGTGAGTCACTGATAGATTTATTGTTAGACAATATGGATAACAGTAGTCTGACACTTGAGCCAGGAGTCTCAAAGGTTAAATTCTCCCTCCCTCCTGTCATGTGAACCTCATTCCTCGTCATGAGAGATCAGAGAGAGGATGGATGATGTCATGTGAGCATCAGGCAGCTCTCTCTAATCTCAGTCCTCAGTCTGTCCCAGACCTCTCTAGCTGCTCTGGTTAGGGCCCCGAGGGGGAGGCTGTGCTAGTTACAGGAACCCTCATGTAGGTCAGCGCTCCAGGTTCAAACTGTTTCACATCACTATCAAATGGTGGCTGGATGAGGGTGAGCTAAGGGCTAGCAGTTTACCTCGGATGAGTTTCTTATGAGGGGGAGAGGAGTTGGGAAGAGGTGTGTGGGAAGAGGTGTGTGTGTGTGTGTCTGTGCACTCACACGTGTGTGTGTGTTGAAGGGCAGAGGTAAAACCTGTGTTTAATCAGAGGTTCCTATCCGCCTTCGGCTGTGCGGTGAATCTTCCCCTTCCTTGGCGATGGTATGCCTCTCCTCTGCTCCCTGATCCGTGCGGTCCCACGTCTCTTCCCCACCATGTTCTGCCTGATGACTCCCAGCTAATGAGACCCAGCTCAGCTGAATGATGGATCAGCAGATCACTATTATGGAGCTGAGCTGTACTCACTTAGCATCTAGCTACCTCCCACTGACAACACTCTGGGATTAAAGTACAAACTGGCTTAAATCTCTCACTTAAAGGGATACTTCTGGATTTTGGCTTTGAAGCCCTTTATCTACTCCCCCAGATTAACCATGTGTGTGTCAGCTGGCATACTGGATGCAGAGACATAAAAATGGTATCCATAAGTTCGTCTGACTCTGGGGAAATAGGTAAAGGGCTTCATTGCCAAAATCCCTTTAAGAGAGGCTTTACAACACCCTCTCGTATTCTATGGTGGTGGAAAGGTAAAGGTATAGCCTACCCTTAATCCTATATGACTATAGTAAGACACATTTTCTCTTTTTGGTGCACAGCTACATCTTCATTCCGGTTTCCTTATCAGCTGTTTATGGTGTGTTTATAACACCTTGAAACACATGCTTTTCTCTCCTCAGCTACAAGTCTATTGTGGAGTTTATCGACACCCAGTTTGAGGCCTATCTGCAGGAGGAGCTGAAAATCAAGCGCACGTTACACAGCTACCATGACACACGCATCCATGCCTGTCTGTACTTCATCGCGCCCACCGGACACTCCCTCAAGTCCCTGGACCTGGTCACTATGAAGAAACTGGACAGCAAGGTGGGCTGCAAGGCTAGATAATGACACTATGATTCCAATGGTTCACTGAGTTCAAATCCTGCGTGGGACAGATATAGTACACTGAGTTGACCTATATGTGTCACTGTCAAGGTTGGCTTCTCTGTAATCCGCTTTGGAAAAAGATATCTGCTAAATTACCATATTATGCAATTCATTCATTAAACTCTGCTGATTTGAAGTGCCACTTGAAAAGCAGCTTCCCTAATATGATAACCTCGGGTTGAAGAGTTACATTTTTTCATAGCTATTTATAAAATGCAGGGGGAAAAGAGAAAGCTCTCTAGCTTCAAGATGATGTCACCATGTAGATGCAGGGCATCATTGATGTCATCACAGAGCATCGTGGCTCATAAACTCTTCTACACCATTTGCACGCTCAAAGATGGGCTCCTGTCCCGTGACGGTGTAGGTCAGCCGTGAAACGGCCCTTGGTCGTCATGGTGACACTAACTCTATTTTTCGAAGGCCAACCCAAAAGACCCTATTTGCATAGAAACTTCCTGACTTTCGAGTGTTTGCCAGAGCAGCTGTACCCTAGCCACCTTCCAGCCTCTGTGATCCAAAGCAGAAGCCTCCCTGTGTAGGCAGGCAGCTACAATGAAACAAAGCCTGTTGCGTAGAAGGGAGTGCAGTGTCTCTTGAGTTTATGGGTGAGAAGTGGTGGTGGGTGTTGTTTGACAAAGACCCCCCTGCATCCTCAGGCCTCCTCTTTCGTCCTATGCCTCCATTGAAGCAGATATTCTGGCATATCCCTTCCCTATCTCTTCATGTTCTGATTTTGACACCAAGCATGGGGGGGCTGGAGGATGTGTTTCTTCTGAACCAGCTGGATCAGTAGGCTCTCATCATTAACATTGTGTTTGGAGATCTCTTCACGAGATAGATCCTGCGTTAGAGATGAACTAGTACTACCCTCTCTGGTAAATGCTCTTACTGCTCTGCTGTCAATTTTTCTATCTTTGCTTCGTTCCAAGCTCTGATTATGGCGGAAATGCACATAGATATGCCCAAATCAAACATCCCTGAAGCTAGTAGAGGCTAGAGGTGTTCAGATATAAAAAGACATGTTACATTTCTAGCTGTTGTATCCGTCTGCATGATATCCCTGCTGTAGACCAAGGCACAAGGCATCCAGAGAAGCATAAGAAAGGGAGGTGTAGGCCCAGATCTCAAGGTCTATTTATATCCTGTCTTGGCCAGATGTTCCCCACTTGTCTCAGGGGGTTTATCTAGCTAGCTGTGATGTAATGACCTGGCTGCATAGGAGATGCTCGCATCATCCGGCCCCGCTCTGCTACCTTCCAGCTGAGGTCTCCCCAGCAAACACAGAACGTACCCGTAATGTTCCCAGAAGGTTCTCCTTTGGTTATTTTCTAGCTGGGTACTCTCCAATCAGAACACCAGCTTGATGCTGCTGCACAATATAGGCTAAACCCAGCAGCTTGGGTACAACTTTGGTTTGATATGGGTTTAGTAGCCCATACAGAAAAAGTATATAATAACCTAGATTTTAACAACCAACATATATGTACATGTATTTAAGTGTATGTAAATTACAGATATAAATATATGTTTAAGCCATTAAAAAAATGTCTGTTTTCATATATTTCTACATATGTTTCTGTATTTAAATATATGCTGTGGAAATAGATTTTGACAGTATGCTGTGGTTGGTTGTAAAATATATTGCCAAATATATTTCAGAATTATAAACTGGGTGGTTTGCCGTGGTATATCAGACCGTATACCATGGGTATGACTAAACATTTGTTTTTACTGCTCTAATTATGTTGGTAACTAGTTTATAATAGAAATGATGCACCTCTGGGTTTGTCATATATGGTCAATATACCACGGCTAAGGGCTGTGTCCTAGCAATGTGTTGCGTCGTGGATATGAACAGCTCTTAGCCGTGGTATATTGGCAATATATTGGCAATATACCACACCCCTCTCGGGCCTCATTGCTTAAATAGAAACTGAGTGTACAAAACATTAGGACCCATTTCCATGACATAGACTGACCAGGTGAATCCAGGTGAAAGCTATGCTCCCTTAATGATGTAATTTGTTAAATATACTTCAATCAGTGTAGATGAAGGGGAGGAAACAGGTTAAAGAAGGATTTTTAAGCCTTGAGACATAGATTGTGGTTTTGTGCCATTCAGAAGGTGAATGGGCAAAATATTGAAGTGCCTTTGAACGGGGTATGGTAATAGGTGTCAGACGCACCGGTTTGAGTGTGTCAAGAACTGCAATGCTGCTGGGTTTTTCACACTCAACAGTTTCCCGCGTGTATCAAGAATGGTCCACCACCCAAAGGACATCCAGCCAACTTGACACAACTGTGGGAAGCATTGGAGTCAACATGAACCTGTGGAACACTTTCGACACATTGTAGAGTCCATCCCCCGACGAATTGAGGCTGTTCCCGAGGGCAAAAGGGGGTGCAACTCAATATTAGGAAGGTGTTCCTTATGTTTTGTACATTGTATGTTGCCATGTATTTTACGAATGGACCATTTAGCTTTTTATACCACGTACTGTAGCTAGCCTACATTAAAATGAAATGTATAGAACTACATAGTTCAGCACTAAATCACAACAGCATGCCCTAGGGAGTTTTTCCTAGCCACCGTGCTTCTACAACTGCATTGCTTGCTGTTTGGGGTTTTAGGCTGGGTTTCTGTACAGCACTTTGTGACATCAGCTGATGTAAGAAGGGCTTTATAAATAAATGTGATTGTATACTTTGAAAAGTTTGAATGACCAACTAAAAGAGTGCTTTCAAAATGTTTTTGCTCAAATAACTTGGTCTATTCTTGAATTCCACACAAGATAAAGAATTAGGGGTTAATGTTCATGAACATTAAATTGAGACTTACAATGCAGATTCCTTCACCTCCAGTGTCAACTGCAGACTCACAAGATGACAGTTACCGTGTGGATAATGCAGAGATGGAGTTGGCTAAAAAATTGCTGCACCCCCAGCTTCAAACATCTTCCCACAGCTATGGAGACAAAGTCATTGAAACAATCCCACACAAGATGGCTCATGTTCATGAACACATTTTAATTTAACTGGGAACTAGCTAGCTAAAGGACAATGACCCAACACACCTCCAGGCTGTGTAAGGGCTATTCTACCAAGAAGGAGAGTGATGGAGTGCTGTATCAGATGACCTGGCCTCCAAAATCCCCTGACCTCAACCAAATTGAGATGGTTTGGGATAAGCCGGGCCGCAGAGTGAAGGAAAAGCAGCCAACAAGTGCTCAGCATATGTGGGAACTCCAGACCAACTCCAAACCAAAGGACACATTTTCACCGGTCTAATTGATCGTGTTTCTTGGCCCAAGCAAGTTTCTTTTTATTGGTGTCCTTTAGTAGTGGCTTCGTTACAGCAATTTGACCATGAAGGCCTGATTCACACAGTCTCCTCCTCTGAACAGTTAATGTTGACATGTGTCTGTTACTTGAACACTGTGATGCATTTATTTGGGCTGAAATTTATGAGGCTGGTAACTCTAATGAACTTGTCCTCTGCAGCAGAGGAGTCTTCCATTCCTTTGGTGGTCCTCATAAGAGCCAGTTTCATCATAGCGCTTGATGGTTTTTGCGACTGCACTTGAAGAAACTTTCAATGTTCTTGACATTTTCCGTATTGACTGGAAGATATGATATGAAGATGTCTTGAAGTAATGATGGACTGTCATTTCCCTTTGCTTATTTGAGCTGTTTTTGCCATAATATTGACTTGTTTTTTTTACCAAATAGAGCTATCTTCTGTATACCCCCCAACTTGTCACAACACAACTGATTGGCTCAAGCACATTAAGAAGGAAATTCCACAAATTAACTTTTAACAAGGCACACCTGTTAATTGAATTCCAGGTGACTACCTCGTGAAGCTGGTTGAGAGAATGCCAAGCGTGTGCAAAGCTGTCATCAAGGCAACGGGTGGCTATTTGAAGATTCTCAAATATAATATATTTTGATTTGTTTAACACTTTTTTGGTTACTACATGATTCCATATGTGTTATTTCATAGTTTTGATGTCTTCACTATTATTCTACAATATAGAAAATTGTAAGAATAAAGGAAAAACCCATGAATGAGAAGGTGTTCTAAAACTTTTGACCGGTAGTGTATATATTTTATTGAAATGTATTCCAATTTATTATTTTTCGTATGGGAGTGTTTTGTATGTGCTTATTATAGATTAAGCTTAGTCTTGTACTTACAAATGATCAATGCAGAAGCTCCAGGGAAAAGGGCTTTTTAATCCAGGACTAGGCTTAATCTGTATCTGGGAAACAAACCCTTAATGTGTGGAGCTGAGAGGTTTTGGATCAAATGATTATAGGATTATCTTGATCTACATTGTTTTCATGGGCTCTGATTTGAAAGTACAGCCAATTTAGTTTCAGTATTTTTTTTAGTCCTGCTGAAAGCGGAGGGTTGTAAAATTGCATTTGACATGAGCCTCAAAGCTGTTCCTTATTTAGCTACATCCCAATGTGTGGGCATTATTTGTTCACACCTTGTCACTGTCAGCCCATCATAACAACCCTTCATCTGCTCTGCTCCCTAAGCTGCTAGCATGCACTTTGTACTAAATATTGTAATCCTGATTTTAAAACTTGATGCAAGTCTGTAAAAAACAAAACAAATCAATGCCTGTGTTTTAGTATGTATTTTGAATGATTGTTTTGTCTATGTGCCTGTGTAACCGATGTGAAATGGCTACCTAGTTAGCGGTGGTGCGCACTAATAGCGTTTCAATCGGCGACGTCACTCGCTCTGAGACCTGAAGTAGTTGTTCCCCAAGCTCTGCAAGGGCCGTGGCTTTTGTGGAGCGATGGGTAATGATGCTTCGTGGGTGACTGTTGTTGATGTGTGCAGAGGGTCCCTGGTTCGAGCCCGGGTCGGGCGAGGGGACGGAAGCTAATACTGTTACACCTGCACATATAATTTCCTCATTAGCGGAGAGCCTAATAACATTTTCTGATCTATTTTCATCTCCTCAAACAACAGGTCAACATCATCCCCATCATCGCCAAATCAGACGCCATCTCCAAAAGCGAGCTGACCAAGTTCAAGATCAAGATCACCAGTGAGCTGGTCAGCAACGGTGTTCTGATCTACCAATTCCCCATCGACGATGAGACGGTGGCAGAGATCAACTCCACCATGAACGTAAGATAACCCTTCTATGATGCTGCTCATTTTAGTTCAGCAGCATTTCAGAAAGTTATACAGACTTACTAGTTATAGTTGAGAAGTATGAGAGTGACTGACAAGGTTTGGTTAGGAAGAAATATCAAGTGAATACGATAGTTGATGCTTTCATGGATTTTTTTTTTTTGTGAGGCCAAGTAATACAATATACGTACATCTACAGGAGTAGCTGTAGTTGTGTATCTGTACCCTTCGAGTGAGTTTCCTTTCACTATGAGTTGTGAGTCATTTATTCTGTTAATTCTCAGAACATTGAAACAGCAGCACTAGAGCAGGATACGAGCACCATCTGTGTCCTCCTCCTCCACCAGTCCAGTACAGTGTATGACAATCAGCTAGCTCTTGCTACAGGAAGCTCTGTGTGGGAAAGGGCCCCTGGCCGCTGACTAACGGGCCGGGGTTAAATGAGTGGACCATGAGGAGTGACATAAGCGAGTGGAGAATGCCAATGCTTCTGACTGAGCAGAACCCAGTTGATTTGCGTTAGTCAATTAGCTCTCAAGACTCTCGCCATCCGATCTCACGAAGACGCCACCACTCTGGCAGAAAGGCCACCCACTCCGATCACTGCAGTCAGAAGCCCTTGCTGTTGGATGAATGGAACGTGTATTAACTTGCAATATAGACCTAACATGATTCACATCACCTGCAATTAACTTTGTGTTAGGTTCACTCTGCCAATTGTTTTGCCTGTCAAGAGATGTGCTCCAATTGATCCAAATCTAAACAAATAAATAATCAAGTTGTGTAATGGAGTGATAACATGGAATGATAATTGCAGGAAGTGTCAATAGTGTGTGTGCTTGCATGATGTTTGTGTATTTGTGTGTGATATGCGTGTTGTGTTTGATAAAAAGAGAGAAAGGCAGAAAGATGGACTCAGGTGTCACTGCACTAACGAGAATCCCTTCTGCTCCGCAGGCCCATTTGCCGTTCGCCGTGGTGGGAAGCACGGAGGAAGTGAAGATCGGCAACAAGATGGTGAAAGCGCGGCAGTACCCCTGGGGGACGGTACAGGGTAAGCTAGGTCACGTACAACAGGGGAAATGAGAGGGGGGGGGTGTCCTTCCATTTTTGGCCACCATTTCCCTCCCACTCATTCCGCCCCAACTCCCTTAACAACTACATTCATACCGTCAAGAGGGAAGCTATCACTGCTGCTTATGTAATCTCATTCAAGTTTGTCTATTTAACAATGCATGTGCCCACTCTTCCATAACTGTATGAGCTACAGCAGCGGTTGCTTGAGTCATGTCACAAATGTCTGAGGGTTCTATGGGATTGATTTATTTCAAACGAGTCAATAATGCTTGAAAAGTGGTAGGTCATGAAACCTGTGAGCATTATCAGGGTAAGTCACTGATTTACCATAGGAATACAGATGTGAAACATCTCGTATTCTCAGTATATCAAATGACAAGATATTCAAATGATATGACACTTCCTCCGTATTCCCACACCTTATCACCTGTCAATTTGTTATTTGGCCACCTTACGTGGCCCTCTGCTAGATTCTAAAACCAGAAATGAACCTTCCATAGGGCATGAATGGAGCTGTGTACATTTGTTATTAGTGTTCACTGAGTATTACACATACCTGCACATTTCAATCACAGTTTAATCAGAAATGTGTTTAAAACAAGCAATTATGTGAGTTGTGAATGTGTGGTTCTGGTCTTTTACAATGGCTGTTGTTTGTTCAATCTGTAGTGGTTAATGGATTGACCCACGTTGTCAATCAGTGGTAGTGATTTAATCAAACGCTGTTGAGTAGTAGCTGTCTTACGTGTGTGTGTGTGTGTGTGTCGTCGGCAGTGGAGAATGAAAACCACTGTGACTTTGTGAAGCTGAGAGAGATGCTAATCAGGGTGAACATGGAGGATCTTAGAGAGCAGACTCACACCAGACACTACGAGCTCTACCGTCGCTGCAAGCTGGAGGAGATGGGCTTCAAGGACACAGACCCTGACTGCAAACCCTTCAGGTGAGGCTGCTTCTCTCCATATTTCCTCCTTACTTCCTTTTTCCTCTTAACTCCCTACATCCCTCAGAGACTGCGTCCCGATTCTCCACCCTGCTGCACACTCCTTGTCGTGGATTTAACAATGGTGTAAACTGCCTCCACAGGGAAACCTTTTGTCTGGTTATTTATTTTCTTTAGCCACAAAACCCCTAGCAACAATAATTAGAGCTCATGGCTCAATCCGGGGCATAGAGATTGGTAGAGATCAACATGTGACATCATTGTATGCAGATTACATTTTACTTTATTGATCTAAACCAGAACATTCTCTGACATGCCTTTTATTACTGTTGGACACATGGTGCTGTGTCCATATTCAAAGTCAATTGGGAGAACTGAAATATTGCCCATTTGTAATCATGACTTCTCAAGCTTAGAAAATACATCTAAGTGGAAATAGACAAAGACATATGACATCCCTGGGTGTACTGATACCATGCAGTCTGGAGGAGGCATATAAAATCAATTACTCTCCTTTAATAGATAGGTTGAATCCGATGTTCAGAGATGGAGATCTCTCCCTTTCTCTATGATGCATAGGGTCAACATAATCAAAATGAATATATTAATAAGGTTGATGTATTTATTCCAGGCCCTGCCAGTTTAAATTCCATCCAACTTTTTAAAATAAAATGGCCTGCTCTCCAACTTTAATTGGAATGGAAAGACCTCAAGAGTCAAATTGACTGTTTAATACTTCCTCTAGAAAGCTGGAGGTCTTGGACTACCTCATAGGAAGATGTATTACAGGGCTGTACAACTGCTTTCACTTAAACAATGGAAATCAGTCTATCCTCCTGTCCATGGAGGACTATTGAAGCCGTACATGTAATACGTTGTGATCTAAAATATATTCACTATATTCACTACTAAAAACAGACAGTCCAATGATTCTCAATGTCATTCATGTTTTGGAAAATGTACATTAATTCATGAGGTGGAAAGAACAAATATCGCCAGGCACCCCTATTTGGAATAACCCCATCTTACCTCCAGTGTTTAATGATAACACCTTTAAGTCCTTGTTCCAAAGTGGCATTATGAATTTTGAACATGGATCTCTACTAATTCAATCAATTACAAGAAAGACTTGGATTATCTAAGGCCGATTTCTTTTAAGTTCTTCCATTCAGAAAGCTTATTCAATCACTTCAACAGAATCTGGATGAACCGACGGCTTCTAGCATAGAAAAAATACGGAAAGAGGCTGCTACGCTAAAGAAGTTGATTGCCAAGTTATATCAAGGGTTGATTTAAACTCTACCAGATGGTTCAGAACCTTGATAGAAACCATGGGAAACAGATCTAAAGGAAGAAATTGAGGAGAACTATTGGTCACAGATATGTTCCAAGATGGCATAGCAGTCGGATGTCTATTTGTCCTGTCCCGTCCCATGTATATATAGTTTTCTTCGTATATATTTTTAATCTCAATTTCCATCTACGGACTCAACATACTCTCCTGCAACCCTCCTCACCCAATGTGGTACGGATCTGCAATTCTTTTACACTTTGGAACTGGAACCTCCATTAGAAGCTAGCCAGCTAACTAGCTACTAGCTAGTAGTCAGTTAGCCAGTGCTAGCGGTCATCACCATTAACTCGGACATCAGCCAGCCTCAGCCCGGTCAATTCCTGCCAGTCTGCACAGCGCGATATCAACCCAGAGAATATCGGACTGCTTTTTCCATACCACATCTCTGGATTCCTACCGCAAGCTCTGAAGCTTTACACCGGATCATCGCAGCTAGCTAGCTGCTATCCGAGTGCCTACTCCTGGCTAACGTCTCTGTCCCGAAGCAAGCACCAGTTAGCCTGGAGCAAGCCTCGAGCTAGGCCCATCTCCCGGCTAGCCAAAGAGGTCCTTCAGCCAATTCTTGGGCTATGTTGATAAAAGGATATTAGAAGGGTGAGCCGGTTAAGGATCGATTCAGACCAGGTGTTAAAATTGTGCGACAAGCGACAGTTTATTTCAGAGTGAGAATATCTGGTACACGTAAATACGGCCCTTCCATTCGCTCGCACAGAACAGCAGGAAAAGAGAGAGAGTGAACCGTTACAATACAATTTATACAAAAAAGAAAGTGGGTAGATTCTGGAAGTTCGTTTCTTCGGATTGGTTCACACTTGAGGTAGTCTTCTTGCATTGGCTCAGCTGGGCCGTCCGTCACTCTAGAATCCCGCCGTCACACAATGTTCAGCTAAAGGGGAATCTGGTGTGTGTGCGAGAGTTATCCTGTAGGGGGCCCCACATCCTTTACTGTGAGAATATGTTGCTATGTGTTGTCTCAGTTATAACAATGCAATAGCAGTATGCTGGTCACTTACATAAGAAATAGCACTTCCTAACAGCTACAATAACTATTTTGCCAATTGGCCTGGACCCTTTTCCTGCCGACATGGAGCCCCACCGATCCATCACGACCGGTCTACCGACGTAACTGTCCGAGGGGGTCTCAACAGGCTATTCTGTTACGATGTCGCCGAAGAATCATCTACTAGCCCCGGCCCGCTAGCTTTTCTGAACGATGTGTCCCCTGCTCGCCTAGCGTAGTAGTGGCTACAGAACGGCACCCTGACTCACCTATTGCTGCTCCTTTGACCCAATGATCACTCAGCTACACAGCTGATGCCCTCTGGACTGTTTCAATAACACGGTACCTCCTTTTGTTTACTTGTCGGCCCCAGCCTCAAACTCAGGTCCTGTATGTACCTAACTAACCCGCCCGCCCATTCATCGCCAATTACCCGTTGTTGTCTTAGCTCTCCTGATCAACACCTGTGTTTGCTTTATGTCTCTCTCTAATGTCAATATGCCTTGTCTACTGCTGCCTTGGCTAGTTCTTACTGTTTTATTTCACTGTAGAGCCCTCAGTCCCGCTCAAAATGCCTTAGATAGCTCTTTTGTCCCACCCCATGCACATGCGGAGACCTCACCTGGCTTAAATGGTGCCTCCAGAGATGAAACCTCTCTCATTTTCACTCAATGCCTAGGTTTACCTCCACTATACTCACATCTTACCTTACCATTGTCTGTACGTTATGCCCTGAATGTATTCTACCATGCCCAGAAATCTGCTCCTTTTATTCTCTGTCCCCAACGCACTAGACGACCAGTTCTTATAGCCTTTAGCCTTACCCTTATCCTACTCCTCCTCTTTTCCTCTGGTGATGTAGAGGTTAACCCAGGCCCTGTTGTCCCCAGTTCCACTCCTATTCCACAGGCGCTATCTTTTGTTGACTTCTGTAACCGTAAAAGCCTTGGTTTCATGCATGCTAACATTAGAAGCCTCCTCCCTAAGTTTGTTTTATTCACTGCTTTAGCACACTCCACCAACCCTGATGTCCTAGCCGTGTCTGAATCCTAGCTTAGGAAGGCCACCAAAAATTCTGAAATTTCCATTCCCAACTACAACATTTTCCTCCAAGATAGAATTGCCAAAGGGGGTGGAGTTGCAATCTACTGCAGAGATAGCCTGTAGAGTTCTGTCATGCTATCCAGGTCTGTGCCCAAACAGTTTGAGCTTCTACTTTTAAAAATCCACCTTTCCAGAAATAAGTCTCTCACTGTTGCCGCTTGTTATTGACCCCCCTCAGCCTCCAGCTGTGCCCTGGACACCATATGTGAATTAATTGCCCCCCATTAATCTTCAGAGTTTGTACTGTTATGTGACCTAAACTGGGATATGCTTAACACCCCTGCCGTCCTACAATCTAAGCTGGATGCCCTCAATCTCACACAAATAATCAAGGAACCTACCAGGTACAACCCTAAGTCCGTAAACACGGGCACCCTCTTAGATATCATCCTGACCAACCTGCCCTCTAAATACACCTCTGCTCTCATCAACCAGGATCTCAGAGATCAATGCCTCATTGCCTGCGTTCGCGGTCAAACGACCACCCTTCATCACTGTCAAACGCTCCCTAAAATACTTCAGCGAGCAGTCCTTTCTAATCAACCTGGCCCGGGAATCCTGGAAGGATATTGACCTCATCCCATCAGTAGAGGATGCCTTTGTTATTCTTTAAAATTGCTTTCCTCTCCATCTTAAATAAGCATGCCCCGTTCAAAAAATGTACAACTAAGAACAGATATAGCCCTTCGTTCACTCCAGACTTGACTGCACTTGACCAGCACAAAAACATCCTGTGGCGTACTGCATTAGCATCGAATAGCCCCTGCGATATGTAACTTTTCAGGGAAGTTAGGAACCAATTTACACAGGCAGTTAGGAAAGCATTGGCTAGCTTTTTCAAACAGAAATTTGCATCCTGTAACACAAACGCCAAAAAGTTCTGGGACACTGTAAAGTCCATGGAGAACAAGAGGACCTCCTCCCAGCTGCCCACTGCACTGAGGATAGGAAACACTGTCACCACTGATAAATCTATGATAATCGATCAATTCAATAAGAATTTTTCAATGGCTGGCCTTGCTTTCCACCTGGCTACCCCTGCCCCGATCAACAGCTCTGCACCCCCCACAGCAACTTGCCCAATCCTCCCCCATTTCTCCTTCACCCAAATCCAGATAGCTGATGTGCTGAAAGAGCTGTATAATCTGGACCCCTACAAATCAGCTGGGCTAGACAATCTGGACCCTCTCTTTCTAAAATTATCTGCCGCAATTGTTGCAATCCCTATTACTAGCCTGTTCAACCTCTCTTTTGTATCGTCTGAGATCCCTAAAGATTGGAAAGCTGCCGCAGTCATCCCCATCTTCAAAGGGGCGACACTCTAGGCCCAAACTGTTACAATCTTTTATCTATCCTACCCTGCCTTTCTAAAGTCTTTGAAAGCCAAGTTAACAAACGGATCGCCGACAATTTCGAATCCCACCGTACCTTTTCCGCTATGCAATCTGGTTTCCGAGCGGGTCATGGGTGCACCTCAGCCATGCTCAAGGTCCTAAACGATATCATAACCGCCATCAATGAAAGACAATACTGTGCAGCTGTCTTCCTTGACTTGGCCGAGGCTTTCGACTCTGTCAATCACCGCATTCTTATCGGCAGACTCAACAGCCTTGGTTTCTCAAATGACTGCCTCGCCTGTTTCACCAACTACTTCTCAGATAGAGTTCAGTGTGTCAAATCGGAGTGCCTGTTGTCCGGACCTCTGGCAGTCTCTATGGGGGTGCAACAGGGTTCAATTCTCGGGCCGACTCTTTTCTCTGTATACATCAATGATGTCGCTCTTGCTGCTGCTGATTCTCTGATCCACCTCTAGGCAGACGACACCATTCTGTATAATTCTGGCCCATCTTTGGACACTGTGTTAACTTCTTGCGGATCAGTGGAACGCTAGCGTCCCATTTCGTAAACTTCCGGTGAAATTGCAGAGCGCCAAATTAAATTACTATAAATATTAAACTTTCCTGAAATCACAAGTGCAATACATCAAAATAAAGCTTAACTTGTTGTTAATCCATCCGCCGTGTCAGATTTCAAAAAGGCTTTACGGCGAAAGCAAACCATGTGATTATCTGAGGACAGCGCCCAGCACACAAATGCATAACAAATAATTTTCAACCAGGGAGTTGCGACACGAAAGTCAGAAATAGCGATATAATATATGCCTTACCTTTGAAGATCTTCTTCTGTTGGCACTCCAAAAGGTCCCAGTTACATTACAAATGGTCCTTTTGTTCGATAATGTCCTTCTTTATATCCATAAAAACTCAGTTTACCTGGCACGCTTCAGTCAATAATCCACTCGGTTTCCTCCTTCAAAATGCATACAAAATGAATCCCAAGCGTTAGCAATAAACTTATCCAAACAAGTCAATCAATGTTTATAATCAAACCTTAGGTGTAGTATCTCTACTTGCACATTCATCTTCTGCACATCTATCACTCCAGTGTTTAATTGTAATTATTTCGCCACTATGGCCTATTTATTGCCTTACTTCCCTAATCTTACCTAATTTTCACACACTGTATATAGACTTTTCTATTGTGTTATTGACTGTACGTTTGTTTATTCCATGTGTAACTCTATGTTGTTGTTTGTGTCGCATTGCTTTGCTTTATCTTGGCCAGGTTGCAGTTGTAAATGAGAACTTGTTCTCAACTAGCCTACTTGGTTAAATAAAGGTGAAATAAAAAAAAATCTGCGAAATGGTTCATACCTGCTCCTACAACGGTAGACAGAAACTACTGCAATTTAATATAATTCATAGGACTTACTACACTCCTGCCAGAATGCATCTAATGCGCCCAGAAATGTCACATCTCTGTTGGAGATGCAAAAAGCACTAAGGAACCCTATTACATATGCTGTGGTCCTGTGGTAAACTGACAATGTATGTGCTATCGTTTCATTGTGTTTAGTCATTTATATATATTTATACAAGATTATGTCTGTTGGGAAATGTAAATATTGGTGATCAATATCAGAGGACATTTTGTAATCTAGGTCTAATTGCTGCAAAAAATGGAACCCCATCGATTTGAAAGCCTTATATTCACCTTCAATAACAAACAGGAGGACTGAACTATCTAGCTACAATCCCATAAGACTATATATTATAAAATGAAACATAAACCAGGCATGCTTGACCGAATTTGGAAAATACATGTTGACCACCTTAAAGAATGCTTTGTATAGTGTGCGTTTTATTTTTGTGTTGTAGTCATATAGAAAACCCTTTTTAATTTTTAACTCCCTCCAGTCAATTCCTAACATAATTCCAATGCTTTAATCTCCATGGCGAGGAGTGTGCCAGAGAACTCTTTAGGAGAAGGGTGAAGAAATGGTACGCACCACTTTCCACTTTCTACCACCCCCTTAGTTAACCACAACCACTTGTATCATTTTGATTTAAATGGCAGTCTGCTCTATTCCACTGTAATGATAGACATAGTACTAACATATATGACTCATGTATGACATCATTTATGTCTTTCCTCTTTCTGTGTGGACCCCAGTCTGCAGGAGACGTACGAGGCCAAGAGGAACGAGTTCATGGGAGAGCTGCAGAAGAAAGAGGAAGAGATGAGGCAGATGTTCGTCCAGAGAGTCAAGGAAAAGGAGGCTGAGCTGAAGGAGGCCGAGAAAGAGGTTTGTGTATGTGTGTATACAGGAAGGTATCTCTTTTACTAGTTAACGCTGTAATTTTGCCATGTCATCACCAATCCTACCAACCTAAGAAGAACTAGGGTTACATGTGCGACATCTCTGTTTGCTACAGATATCACACCTAAATTAGTTTCTATCTGAGATGTAAGTCTTCTCCCTCGCAACACAGCTGCATGAGAAGTTTGACCGGCTCAAGAAGCTGCACCAGGATGAGAAGAAGAAGCTGGAGGACAAGAAGAAATCCCTGGATGACGAGCTCAACGGGTTCAAGCAGAAAAAGACGGCCGCTGAGCTCCTACAGTCCCAGGCTCTGCAGGCAGGGGGCTTCACCACACTCAAGAGGGACAAGGAGAGGAAAAAGTAAGTGTCTCCTGCGTTCACCTCCCTACTACTCACACAGCAGGCAGTGTTCAGGGTCATGTTCATTAGGCACCCAAACAGAATAGAACAGACTGAAACAGGGAGGGACTCCCTGGACCTGTCAAATGAGAAGCGCTCATGTTCATGTTTAGTTCGAAACGCTTTAACATGGTTCATGTTGCCTGCCTTAATGAACACAACCCAGCTATACTTGAGGATTCCTTAGGGATACTAGACTGGAGCAGTCTGATCTAGGAGGATCAAAGACCAACTGGATATATTGTGACTATAGTGTTTCCCCTAGATTGTTTTCCAGGCTGAGCACAAAGGCCCCCAAATCAACATTCAGGGCCTCATTAACCAAAATGAGGGGTGCCCCGCCTATACAATAATAGGGGAACACTGGGTCATTCATTCCACTTAGAATAGGTGCCATCCAAAATGATGTAATACTGTCCTTCCCTATCCACGCATGTGTATTTGGTGATACAGATAGTGGGATGGACTGATCAAAATAGAAATGTGATTTAATTCTGTGCTGTATGTATGTGGACCACTGTATGCTGTTGTTGCATCACTGCACCTCAGATATAAAGAAGCCTGGCACACACCACACCTAGAAAAACGACAAACTCCTTATCGAAGCTTTCATTTGCCTTGTGTCGATGCATTTCCAGGAACTCTTTGCCTGACCGTTAATGTCACTGAGCACTGAGTGGTTTCTCTCCCCAGTCTAATGGATGAGTGATAATCAACGAAACTGACTGATTACTTTGAAATGGAGGAGCAATAGATGTCGTGATGCTTAGCTTAACAGTCTAGCAAGCCTTTGTTCTTATTCCTTTATAACTATGGTATAGAGGTGGACTTGCTATTCTTCTACAGAGTAGAGTACTATATCTAGTAATATCCTAAACCAGATGTAAACCAGATTCATCTAAATTAGATTTGGTATTACAGGAATCTGATTGTATTGACCCTAGACTAGGGACACTGCTGGTATAGGCCTATATCCCATAGGAATGTTGGTTGTCATTTTTACAGCTTGTTTTATCTGTAGTATAAGGGCTGCAGTATTAGGGCCATGGTGACAGAGTTGTTGTCGTGGGTCCCTTCATGTTGGTAATCACTCCTGGTTGTGTATTCAAGCTGATGTGAGCCCTGTCACCGGCCCCGTTAGAAAGAAAGAAGACACTTACACTGAGAAAGGTTTTTTTCAATTCTAAATGATTTTCTTTACAGTTCTTCTGTCCTTTCTCTCCACTATCTCTGAACTCTGGACTTTTCCCCCCTGCCAGGCAGCTGTTTTTCCACCTCACATGGTTCACTTTACTCTCCTCCCCATTCACTTCATGTCTCTGGGTTACTGATCAAAACATTATTGGCCAGTTTCCTGGACACAGATTAAGGCTTGACCTAGACTAAAAAGCCTAGCTTAATCTTGTCTGAGAAACTGGCCGTATGAATGATAGTTAATACTTCCTCGTTTGCTAAACCTATGGATCCCAAACTTGGAGCCTTTCTATTTCCTTATCTAAGTGCAAAATATAAGCCTGTAGATAGCTTATGCTACAAATTAATGTTTTGTTCAGGAACCAAAGGACATGAGCATGGCATGTTTTAGTGAGTGGTGTAGATGTGACATGTGTATGTGTTGCCGCGTTCAAGACAACTCGGAAACTGACATTTCCGACTTATGGTTGGTTGTAGAAAGATGAGGCCCAAGTTTCCCACTTTGAAAATATCTGAATCAGCCAATAGAAAGTTCTACACAAAAAAAACATATTTAACTCTGAGGTTCCTAGTTTCCAAGCTGTCTTGAATGCACCATATTTCTCCTGTGAGTGCATGTGTCACCTATGTTCATCCATGCTGTTTTACAGTTAACTCCTCCACTTGCTGCATGCTGCATGAGGCATCTTGTCCTGGTAAGGCTTGCATACTCAACTGTTCCCCTGGTAACCAATGACAAAAAGCACATAAATCAATGTTTAAATACATGTTAATCAGATGTGAGTTCAACACATATTTGAACTTAAATGAGATGGAAGTCCTCAAATTATAATTAGAAATGTATTTCAATAAGTATTTTAACTTCTAGCAGCTGGTAGAAATGCAGGCAACAATATGTCTACTATCAACACCACAACAATCTGCTTTTGTGGTCCACCCTGCCCAGCCACTACACAAAGAGACATTCAGAGTCCTGTAGAAACTGCAGGGTCACTAGTGCGCTGTTCAGCTATAGTGCCAATCCTTGTGTACAAGGATTTTTTATAGCAATGTTTTTGTTGTTGATCCTTCAGCTATTTGACACCCACCTCTTTGTTGATACCAAAGAAAAACCCACTGAGAGATACGCTATTCATACAGCCTCAGCCATACACTCATCAACAGAAAGGGTTCCAAAAGGGTTCTTCGGCTGTCCCCATCTGTGGTAGTCCATAAAGTAAGGAGCCTTGCACGAGCCTCCTGTTTCTGTAGCGTGAGTCAGCTTGATGTACAAGTAAACCCCCTGGACAGGACACTAGTCTATCACAGGACCTTACCCCCAATCCTTGATGCTGAATGCCAAGCAGAGACACGTCAGGTCCCATTTTTATAGTCTTTGGTATGACCTGGCCGGGATGGAACTCCCAACCTTCCAATCCCAGGGCGGAAACTCTAACCACAAGGCCACTGAGTTGGTGTGGTGTCTATTAGCATACCAAGTCAATTTAGTTTCAACAGATACTCTAAATCTCCCCACCCCCATTCACTCATAAGTCCTATAAACAGTAACAACCTAAGTGCATGTTCTTTTTAACATGACATTTTACCACTAACATGAAGAATGTGATCCTGTCATTTGATTAAAAAGTATGTCTATCACAGGAAGTTGGTGGCACCTTCATTGGCGAGGACAGGCTCGTGGTAATGGCTGGTTTCCATGTGTTTGATGCCATTCCATTAGTGCCGTTTCGGCCATTATTATGAGCCGTCCTCCCTTCAGCAGCCTCCTGTGGTATCTACCAGTGTTAGCGTTAACCCCTAGAAAGCAGTAATGGTCCTTCTCTCTCGTTTCCAGTTAAGGATTCCTGTAAGAATGATTTTTCACCCCATCCCTGGCAGTGCCATGCTGTTCTCTGTGCCCTCCAGCCCCCCCCTCTCCCCCATTCCAAACCCCACACATGCCCCTGCACTGTGGAAGTATCCAGCCATTACTGTGAATGGGAATCCTTGACTCAAACACATCCTTTTTGCGCTAAAGATGCTTGTTTTTGTACGTTCTTTTTGTTACGAGCCATCATCCTCTGTTTGCCTGTTTGTTTTCTGTTGGAAAGTAGATTTATTTTCTTGTTGTTTTTGTTGTTGACCTGTTCTGCATGACTGAGTGTGCTTTTTACTTTTACATGCACAACTACTGCACAACTATTGTTGTGACAGGCAGGAGTTTGTGGAGGCTAAGGTGAAATGTATATCAGCTGTGGTCTGACCAGGCCAGTGGAGTGGGTGTGTTTGTGTGTGTGTGGACACATGTTTACTATACTTGTAAGTACCTGAAGTCCTCTCAAGAATAGTAAACCACTTGTAATATGACTATTTTAGGGTTAAATTTTGGGTTCGAATTACGGTTAGAGGTTAAGATTAGGTTAAGAGTTAGGGTTAGCGGTTAGGGAAAATTAGATTTTGAATGGAAATCTTTTGTTGGTCCCCCAAAAGACCTCACTAGTATAGTAAGACATAGCTGTCTGTGAGCGTACTCATTAGCATCTTCCGGTCCATGTTTCAGACCACCACTATTCTACTCACTACCAGGGTATAATCAACCACTCCAATAGTATGACATTATGACGATGTGCGCTGATATCGTGTTGCAATATAATGTGTAATTATTGAAAATGAAGATACTATTATTGTATGTTTTGAATGAGGGCATGTTGTCCACCACCTATCAAGAGAGTAGCCTAGTTCCAGATCTGTTTGTGCTTTTGCCTGCTCGTAACATGGCATGAATAATGAGTGACAGGGAGTTGGCATGATAGCACAAACAGACTGGCACTCAGGCTACGGAGAGAGTGAGTGTTAGTCAACTGTTGATGTTATTTCGTCTTAGCCTAGTGCATGTGCAAATATGAATGATTTCTTGTCATGTCTTTGCCCATTCCTCATTGTTTTTCATATACTGTACGCTATCTGCATACTTGTTAGCTTTTCACGTTTGCACATTTTACATTTTACACAAATGTAATTTTGTATATTTCCAGTGCAATTGTGACTTTTAGATTTTTTTCTACATATAACATCATATTTGAAGCATTTTAACCAAATAACAATAATGTAGGGATCAGTATTGCACTTGTATCAGTGTTACACAAAACAGACTTCATCTCCAAGGGAAATAAAGAGGGAATTTCACCAAATATTTCAACTGTGGCCACGATTATTGTGTAAATGAAATATTTAATGAAGCAATAACATAGTATGTAAGTGGGTTCTGCATGTGAGGATATTAGTGTTTCACATAGATTCTGATTACAGTTTAAAACACTAGCTTTGGTCTACATATTTAACTCTCATTCAAGGGTTTTGAGATATCACGCCATTGTTATTGTCAAAACAACTCTCCTTACAGAGCTTTACAGAGCAAAATAGTCTGCTAACCTGAATTTATAGGGCTGGATCCTAACTTGGGATATGCGCACATAACTTGGAATTTCACATAAATCCTGAATTGAATTCAGTGGGAGACTTGCATGAGCATTTTAGTATTCAGCCTTATACTACTGCACTGCTTTTGTCTGAACAGACTGAGCCAGCAGTCATTCTCCATCCCTCCTGGAGAAACAGGATAGGAACACTCCTTTATTTGGCAGATAAGTGTCAGTGCCAATGAGATTGTTGGGTTTTATTTTCTAATCCACTTCCTTCACATCTGTATCTTGAGGACAGGGTGTTGTTTATCAGAAAAACATTTCCACCCTCCAAAAACATGTCTGTGTGTCCTTGCTCAATATAATCATGTGGGACAGTTGGTCTGACGAGTGTCCACAGATGTGGGCCTTTTGTTTCCATCTAAATGTATTGAAATGGTCTCTTAAACTCTTACACATTCTTGTACAAGGGTGTAGTAGGTATGGTTTACAACTTCTCACAATCCCTTCTCAAGTTGCTCTTTGTCTCAACATTTCTGGGGAACTGTTGTCCTCAGCTCTTTGGGTTGGCAGGGTGTGCCTTGGTGTGTGGTGTCATTCACACCCTGCTTCAGTCCCGCTGTTCACTGCTCTATGTATTTACCTTTCCTTTGCAGTAATCCCTGGCTCTGCACTGAGTAGGTGCTTCCACCCTCAAGCTTTGCTAAGGGACCAGGCTTTGTGGGTAGCCAGTACCCCAAGGCTGAGGAGAGGCATTGCGGACCCTGGTTGAAAAAAACATTAATCTGCTCTATGTACTAACTAAAAGATACCCCTATACAGTTGAAGTGGGAAGTTTACATACACTTAGTTTGGAGTCATTCAAACTTATTTTCAACCACTCCGCAAATGTCTTGTTAACAAACTATAGTTTTGGCAAGTCGGTTAGGACATCTACTTTGTGCATGACACAATTCATTTTTCCAACAATTGTTTACAGACAGATTAGTTCACTGTATCACAATTCCAGTGGGTCAGAAGTTTACATACACTAAATTGACTGTGCCTTTAAACAGCTTTGAAAATTCCAGAAAATGATGTCATGGCTTTAGAAGCTTCTGATAGGCTAATTGACATAATTTGAGTGAATTGGAGGTGTACCTGTGGATGTATTTCAAGGCCTACCTTCAAACTCAGTGCCTCTTTGCTTGACATCATGGGAAAATCAAAAGAAATCAGCCAAGACCTCAGAAAAAAAATTGTAGACCTCCACAAGTCTGGTTCATCCTTGGAAGCAATTTCCAAACGCCTGAAGGTACCACGTTCATCTGTACAAACAATAGTACGCAAGTATAAACACCATGGGACCACGTAGCCGTCATATCGCTCAGGAAGGAGACGCATTCTGTCTCCTAGAGATGAACGTACTTTGGTGCGAAAAGTGCAAATCAATCCCAGAACAACAGCAAAGGACCTTGTGAAAATGCTGGAGGAAACAGGTACAAAAGTATCTATATCCACAGTAAAATGAGTCCTATATTGACATAACCTGAAAGACTGCTCAGCAAGGAAGAAGCCACTGCTCAAAAACAGCCATAAAAAAAGCCAGACTACGGTTTGCAACTGCACATGGGGACAAAGATCGTACTTTTTGGAGAAATGTCCTCTGGTCTGATAAAACAAAAATGGAACTGTTTGGCCATACTGACCATCAATATGTTTGGAGGAAAAAGGGGGAGGCTTGCAAGCCAAAGAACACCATCCCAACCGTGACGTATGGGGGTGGCAGCATCATGTTGTGGGGGTGCTTTGCTGCAGGAGGGACTGGTGTACTTCACAAAACAGATGGCATCATGAGGGAGGAAAATTATGTGGATATATTGAAGCAACATCTCAAGACATCAGTCAGGAAGTTAAAGTGGGTCTTCCAAATGGACAATGACCCCAAGCATACTTCCAAATGTGTTGCAAAATTGCTTAAGGACAACAAAGTCAAGGTATTGGAGTGGCCATCATAAAGCCCTGACCTCAATCCCATAGAAAATGTGTGGGAAGAACTGAAAAAGCCTGTACAAGCAAGGAGGTCTACAAACCTGACTCAGTTACACCAGCTCTGTCAGGAGGAATGGGCCAAAATTCACCCAACTTATTGTGGGAAGCTTGTGGAAGGCTACCTGAAACATTTGACCCAAGTTAAACCATTTTAAAGGCAATGCTACCAAATACTTAATTGACTGTATGTAAACTTCTGACCCACTGGGAATGTGATGAAAGAAATAAAAGCTGAAATAAATCATTCTCTACTATTATTCTGTCATTTCACATTCTTAAAATAAAGTGGTGATCCTAACTGACCTAAAACACTAGGATTAAATGTCAGGAATTGTGAAAAACTGAGTTTAAATGTATTTGGCTAAGGTGTATGTACACTTTCGACTTCAACTGTATGTATATCACTGCTGCTCTAACTATATGTGCTCACTATGTGGCTTAATCTTAATATCTTGTCTATGGCTATGCCTTTTGTCATGTCGTGTGTTTTTGCTGTGCTGACTTTGATGACTAATATCAGCATTTGCTCTTTGTTTCTGTAAGATTGACATTTCTGGACTATGTTGTTGTGCACGTCTTGGTAGTTTTTCCATCATATTAGGTTTATTAATATTGTCCATGTTTGATTTATTAAATGACATTGAATACCCTTTTGGGATTTTCAGAGGACGTAATATCTACTGCGAGCAGTTAATTAGACTTGTCTCGATGAAGGGATTAAGCTATTTATTAAATGTTTTAAATCAGTATTATGCTCAAATTGAATTAGTCAGCTATAGTATGGTATTAGTAGTTTTTTTACGATACTGACAGTACATTTGTAATGTAGTTTGTGTAATTTGAAGTACAGTAGCAACTATACATGCCTTAGGAAAACCCAAATACTTTCTGTCTTTCCTCCCAAAATGTCAGTAATCCTTGTTTCTTATTTATCTTGAACCTTGCCTTCTGGTAAGCACTGTTGCCTGGGCCTCTCTTGTAACTTTGCATTTGTCTCTTCCTCTCTCTAGCTTCTTTTAATCTATCTTGCCCACCTGTCTGAAGAGGGGATTGCAGCTTCAACGAGAACTAAGCACCCGTTTCCTCTTCCTGTCTTTTCTCTCTGCATCAACCTTTTTTTAAACTTCTATCTCATCTGCTTTGTTGACCATGGCCTAATGTGGGCTTCACATGGTATTTTTTGGATAGTTTACGTTTTGTCACCTAATCAAGGTACACTTTGGCTAGTGGGAGTCCTTCACACTTAATATTTTGCAGCTCCGTCTTGGTGTATCAATGAACAATGCTTTGCTCAGGTAGGATTCTAAACGGTTGTTCAAGAGAAACACATCTAATAGTTTCATCATACCAATTGTAACAGAGCCAAGGCTCTGGATTAATTTATATTTTTCACAAACCTATCTGAATTTCATTAACAGTTCATTTTAAGGAAGTCTTTGTGTAATAACATTCAATCATATTACATCCATTTTGAGAAGGGCTTATTCTGTTTGAAATAACCGATACTATTACAAATAACCTATATGATTAATGTGCTCCTCATTAAAAGGGGGAGTTAGTTTTGAATACAAATAGCATAACCCAGATCTCAATAAAACACTGATAAAACCAAAATACATTCATTTGGTGATTGATAGAGCAAAGTGTGACATCTAACCTTACATGTGTGACTAGTAGATACTTTTGTCAGTTAGAAACCAAAAGACAATTGCGATCCAATACAGTGTTCTTTATGTTCACTGCATAGGTTGTTGCAACTTAGAAGAGCCAGAGCCGTATTCATGTCAGGCACTAATTTAGTGAAAACACCTTTTCCGTTCTGAAATACCATGTAGGTCACATTTAATGCCCTTTACACATTGTGCTTTAACTACCATCACCCTATTCTGTATTTTGCATGTCTAATGCTCTTTTATTTCATCACTTCTGTGATCTTGACCTTTTGCTTCCATAGCTGTTTTCTCACCTAACAGTTCCGTCTTGCACTATTTCACATTTGGTGCTCTATATTGTTTGGATCAGTTTTATCTTGTGTATTACTCCTTGTTATACCCTTCTCCACAATTTTCAGCATCCATATTGCCAAATATTACAATGAGATGGAGTTGATTCCTAGGTACAGATGGAAATATTTGTATAATTTATAAGGATATATTTTGTGTATTGAAGTGGAGACCTGTTTATGAGATATGATCTTTGGATGTGACTCTTCTCTCTGTGTAGTTACATTTTGGTGTAAGAAATTGTCATACATTTTTCTAGCATCTGCCATAATCACCCGTCCTAGTGAATTATCTGTCCACTCCACAAATTAATTATGAAATATTTTATTGTAGTTTGATTCCATTGATGTACTTTTTCAATAAAATTATGAAAATAAAGTGTGCATTTGTTTTGTTAAGCCAAATTACTTAGTTGTGCAAATAAACATTGGTGTTATATAAATATTCACACATTGAAATTTGTTTTGTTATGCTAAATTACTTAGTTGTGCAAATAAACATTGGTGTTATATAAATATTCACACATTGAAATAAGCCCACATTTTTGGTGCACTTTGAAAGTAAAGAGGAAGACTGACACCTTCTGGTTCTCAGGTGGAGCGCATGCATGCGGAAACATTCCAGACGCCATGATTTTAGATGGACTAGAAAATGGGATGGTTGTAAAAGCAAAGATTTTTATAACTAACCCCAGAAAGACCACCACACGTCATTTTCAATGGGAACAAATGAGGTAGTGGGCAGAAGAATCAAGTAGGGAGGCAGAGCCAAGCACGAGGCAGCGATATCCTATTGGCGCGTTGTAGCATGTATTTGCATATTTCTGTTAGGGAACGCCTGCTTTGTAGAGTGCGCGTGTGCAATAGCTCAATTCGCCCTTGCACTCCTAAACAACGAAACATTTTTACAATTTTGGCAAAGGGTAAAATCTACAAAACGCAGTCCACTCCGTTCGTATCATATAGTTTTGGGAACAAAACGGTATTGAAATAAAATGTTTCATCGATGAGAAAATGTCCATAATGTTGGCAAAAATGAATCTACTCAATATTCTCCCACTGTCGACTATTGGGCTTCCTCTCACCACCATATGTGGCAGTGAGTGGATACGCCAACCGAATACATTCGCTGAAATATCTGTCTCATTGTTCTATCTGTGGTTATATGGGACGTTGATGGGTTGTCACTAGTTACTACAGCTACAAAGTCAATATTGGCTATATCGTAAAAATGAATGAAAACAAAAAATAGCTTTTTGATCTTAATTTAAGGTTAGCAGTGTGGTTAAGATGAGGTTTTTAAAAAATCAGATTTTAAGGAAATAAATAGGCGATGTTGGTGTTTATCCATAATTATGACTTTGTGACTGTGATGATTTTACTGACGACCCCCCCGGATGTTATGGTGATGACCAAAGGCGAAGCCGCTCGCTAGACATTGAACTATGTTGGTGGAAGACTGACACCAAGGGCACAAAGAAACATCGGACTTATTACTTTGCATTGAGGTAAGTGGCTAATATATTAATTTGAGCTAAAAACAATTCGACAATTAGCTATCTGTCTCGTGCTCCATATCGCATTCCCGTGCAAGATGATGCATCAATCTTTTTTCAATGAGCTAGCTAGCTAGCTAGCTAGCCAGCCATCTTTGCTCGTTTACTGCGTCACTTGTTTCGTCTGGTAAAATCTGGTTTACTTTAAAATAGATTGTTAGTTATACCATTTAATCTGTAGACAACTCAAATTAGCAAACGAAGACTTGATTGTGTGCGTCAATGATAACGTAGTTAGCTGTTATGCTAAAGTTAGCTAGCTAGTTGCTACGTAGCGTGCTAGTTAACGTTATACCAAAGACAGTACAGTATGAAGATAGGCAAAAACTGCTTCTCCAATAGAAATCCCAGATGTCACTTGTTGGCGATGTTGGCTAGTTAAGCTCATGCGTAGAAACACGTCATCGGGGCTAACGGTCGTCTCTTGCAGAACTGCGCATGTACAGGCTGTTAAATCCTAGGCTCTCGGTCAATGTAAAGTTGTTTTTGACGAAAATGAAAACGTGTCAGTTTGTCACTTTCACGAGGTTGGAGTAATAACATCTTCAACTGCTTAAGACATTGGCTTGAATCTAGGTTGTGTCTTTAGATTTCGAGAAAATTAACTAAGGAATAATTGTTCACTTCTCAAACCCTGGTTTGTTTCGCAAGCGTTCCGGCGATGTTGCCCCTCTGGGTTTAGAAATTCTGTGGTTATACTTCGTAGGAAATACGGGTTTGAGAAGTTGTGCACACAAAGGAGTCATAATTCATCAGAAATGTAGTTAATGTTGCCATAAATAATATAATTTTTATCCACATCAGTCTGCCTATTCTTAGCTAGTTATCTAACGTTAGCCATAACATTCATTCTTAGCGGACTCATGATGGTGGCCTTTCTGTCAGCTGGGCGTATTCATTATGCTGTCTCAGTTGCAAAACGTTTCTCAAACGAAATGGGGAGGGGCCTACTTGACTTTGTCCAATAGAAACATGTCTGGGTAATGATTACACTCCTGGTAACGTTCGCTAATCTTCTTTGTTGCAGTCTGTAAACTGATCTTGTTAGCTAGCACTAGTTATTTTTTGCCATCATTCCAATAATTACCTTTATAGAGCCAAGTCACTGTCAATGCGTTTCAAAAGTGAGAAACAGTGGTTGGCCATAAAATAATTTATTGTGACACAAATGCAAATTGAAAATTGAGCAGCCTCAGTAGTTCTCGTTGTTCATGTGGTGCAGGATGGTCTTCTCTGCCCACAAGGCCTTTCCTGACACCTGGATAAGGACATAGGCGTACCTTGTCGGAATCATGGCCTAATATGAACCTGTGTTCATATGTAGCCTACAGATTTGTTTTTAGCCCTCAGTTTGATGTGGGAACAAAAGTTCTTTCCCTAATAGAGTATTTCCGGTAGTAGAGCCACGTTAACTGTTTTACTGTGCTAGCATAGAAATACACATTATGCTTGTTTACCTTTTTATATAGCTCTGTTTTCTTTTAAAGGTATGGCTCTGATCTGAGGTGAGAGGTGCTGGACATGGCTGAAAGGATTGACATTGGCGAAATGCCCTCCTTTGACCTGGTTCCAAGTGCTGAAGCAAAGAAGCGACCCAATTCATCAGATGGCAGTGAGTGATTTTGGTTATTCAAATTGAACTCCTTGCCACTGTTTTAAAGTATTTTTCTAATTTACTGGAAAATGAAAAATTACTCATTGATTGTTATACGCTCGTCATTGATTGATTCTCTGTTTTGTTCTTTAATGTTAGGAGAAGAGCCAATGAGGAAAATGCCGGTGTCCAAATTTGGTTCCAGACCACGATTTGAGCCTGTGCACTTTGTTAGTGGTGGCAGGTCTGGCAATGATGAGAAGGAGAATGACAAGGAGCGCCGTAGGAGTGAGGTGAACAGTGTGAGACAGTGGGACTCAGACTCTGACCGTCCCTCTTATGGCAGCAACCAAGCTCCAGACTCCTCTGCAGCTAGGCCTGCGTTCGACAGAGTTTCATCATATGCTTCTTCTGACTCTTGGCGGGATAGAGAAAGAGATAGAGACATACCCTCAGGTAGTACAAGTGGTTTAGGTCATGGAAGCCAAGGATCCGCCTCAAATTATATGACTAAAATGCAGCAGGACTACTCGGCCAGATACGAGTTCCACAGCACTAGGCATCCGGACACATACGCTCAGGCCCCTAGATTTGATGGATATGGAGGGGGCAGTCGATCAGGGGCTGGGGGGATTCAGGACGCCAAGGCCTTGGCTTCAGGCAGCAGGACAGACCCACATCCAGCAGACCATTCAGCAGAGTCTACAGCAGCCCAGGGAGGAGCAGCCCCTCATCTGTCTCTGGGTCTTCTTCACAACCCATCCCCATATCTCAAGCCGTGCTGGATGAAAAGCAAAGGCTGATCAATAGTGTGGCATCCGCCATAGCTGTCACTTTAAGAGACCCTGCGTTCATGTGTGGAGCTGAATCTCCTAACTACAATTTCATGCTGAGCCGTAGCATCCAGGCCTGTAAAACAAATCCGGAGTATGTCTATGTCAACCTCAAGGATATCCCTCCAGCAGACCTACCCAAGAACAGGAAAGTACCGACTGATGGCTATGCCTGTGAGCTGAGATGCCAGTGTGTTTACCTTGCTACTGGCTACTCTGGCAGCAAAAACGGGGCCAGGGACCGTGCTTCTGAGCAGGCTATGAAGCTTTTCTTTAAACTGGTGGAGGTCCGTGTAGTGCAGCGCAAATTCAAACACTCCTTGGTCAATGATATTGTGGTCTGCCAAACGCACTGCCCTACCCCTGCGTTTCTACCGGCACTGCGTAACCCAGAGGACAAGCCTACGCCTAGCTCCAAGGGTCAATACGAGCCTGACAAACGCAAGCACTGGACAGATTTTGTCGTTGTTGACAACGCTCATGATGCCATCTGCATTCTTAACAACTCTGCCGCCTTCAACCGCATGAAGATTGACTACAAGTTCGACGTGGTCCCCAACAGCAGTGCATGGCAATGTAGCGTGTACTTGCAGGATGCACTGGTGGCACAGGCCAGGGGAAGTAAGAAGACGTCTAAACATACAGCAGCTGAAGAGGCAGTGAGGAAACTACGCATGAACCAGGCAGCCCGGCAGCAGCAACAACAACCACAGCAGTTCTCTCGAGGGAACCATCACTCTGACCCGTCGGGTGGTCGTTTCGGTAACCAGGGTGGTAGGAAGAAACACTTGAGCGAACTGGTCATCCTGGAGAACTCGGACAATGCCATCTGCATCATCAATGACACTGCCCAGTTCAACAAGGTATCTGCCGATTACAAGTTCACAGTGCTACCAGACCACCGCTGGAGGTGTGAGGTGTTCCTGGAGGGTCAATATGTAGCAGCAGGCATCGGACCCAAGAAAACGGTGAAGCACATTGCAGCAGAGGAGGCCCTGGCCACACTCCGGCAAACACAGGCTGTGGTGAAATCCAACCTCAGGAAGGAGGGTAATGCTGACGCCCTCTCTCGCCACCAGATTCTGACTCGCTCTGGTGAAGAGTCCTCGAGACAGGAGATCAAGGAGGACAATATCGGGAATCAGCTACTCCGCAAGATGGGCTGGAAAGGTGGCGGATTGGGCCGGGAAGGGGAGGGCATCTCTGAACCCATCAAGGTCAAAGAGCAATTCTCCAGAGAGGGACTGGGTATGGACATGGACAAGTCTGGGAATCAGCTCACCAAACGGAACATCGAGGACATCATCCGTAACTATGCCAGTTCAGAACGCCAGGACGACCTGCGCTTCTCCACTGAGCTCAACAATGATGAACGCAAGCAGATCCACCAGATATCCCAGAAGTATGGCCTGCGCAGTAAGTCATACGGCCAGGGCAGGCTGCGCTTCCTCATCGTCAGCCGCAAAGTGCACAAAGACCAGCTCATTGGCCAGCTCCTGCAGGAAGGGCAGGTGGGACGCTACGAACTGGTGAAACCTCAGGCCTCACACTGACCGGATATGTCATGGCTCCAACAATACTTACCACAAAAAAAATCACACCTGATCTGGGAAGTTTCTGAATGTAAAATGTTTCAATCTTCTAGGCTTGTCTTTCGGAGAAACACTTGTGGTTTCTGCATTCCTTTTCATACAATTGCATATTTTCTGACATTGTATCAACGCTTCTTGTGTCATTCCACTATTTTGTCTTCTGTCAGCTTCAAATTTGCACTATGCTAGTCTTGAACTGCTTTGTGCTGTTACGGTTGATTAGTGTTGTATCTTTTGACAGAAATCCTCAATTTTTAGCAAATGTTTTTCATGGCTACAGAAATAGCCTTAACCAGCAGAATGCCTGCCATTTCACCTTCACAAAAGTTTCATTAGAAATGTATATACAGTTGGCATCACCTCAGGTGATGACAGGTGTAAACATCTGTAACTATGTGCCGACATTGAAACATCCCTGTCACAATACTTGTAATGTCTCCCCCCTCAGATAGTTGAGAAGATTTACAAATAAACTGCTTCCATGACTTGAATTTGATCTTTGTCACATGGTAAAAGTGCAACATGTGATCCCTTTGGAATGTCAGATGTATAAGCCTGTGTGAATACAGTTCACTCGTCTGCTTGTTTTCACAGCTGTAATAACGCTAATTAATAAATTAAGTCTGTCTGGACTTCAATATGTGAGTTGACTGGTGTTATTACAAAAATGTTTTAATTAACTGCTATATCACAGTGGCATTTTGAACCATACCCCTCCAATGTTTGCAGCAATATTATGGAGAAAAGGGAGGGATCTGAGACCAGCTGGAAACTTAGTAAATCATGTCACTCCATCCCTCAAGAAAAGCACGTTGAATGTATCATTTTTATTTACAAGACAATGTACAGTTTGAATGGTGTTAAGGACACTGCAACATTCCCATGTGGTATTCGTAATTACGTAATGATACAAATAAATGGAACTCCAAGTAATTTGAGCATTAAGTACAGACAACCTTTGCCTTGATACATTGAGTTCTGTGCATGAGAACGTTTACCACAAATTCTCAGAGCAGGCAATTTGTCAATCATCCTCATAAATATGCTTTTGCACTAGTGTTACAGGACTTGCATTTAAAAGTGCACCAAGTATGTGCCTTTCCGAAACACTTGAGTCCTGTTGGAGATCAAGGCGGTGGCCCGTTCTTGTAGGTTCATGCTCTACAACATCCGCAGAGTACGACCCTGCCTCACACAGGAAGCAGCGCAGGTCCTAATCCAGGCACTTGTCATCTCCCGTCTGGATTACTGCAACTCGCTGTTGGCTGGGCTCCCTGCCTGTGCCATTAAACCCCTACAACTCATCCAGAACGCCGCAGCCCGTCTGGTGTTCAACCTTCCCAAGTACTCTCACGTCACCCCGCTCCTCCGCTCTCTCCACTGGCTTCCAGTTGAAGCTCGCATCCGCTACAAGACCATGGTGCTTGCCTACGGAGCTGTGAGGGGAACGGCACCTCAGTACCTCCAGGCTCTGATCAGGCCCTACACCCAAACAAGGGCACTGCGTTCATCCACCTCTGGCCTGCTCGCCTCCCTACCACTGAGGAAGTACAGTTCCCGCGCAGCCCAGTCAAAACTGTTCGCTGCTCTGGCCCCCCAATGGTGGAACAAACTCCCTCACGATGCCAGGACAGCGGAGTCAATCACCACCTTCCGGAGACACCTGAAACCCCACCTCTTTCAGGAATACCTAGGATAGGATAAAGTAATCCTTCTCACCCCCCCTCTTAAAAGATTTAGATGCACTATTGTAAAGTGGCTGTTCCACTGGATGTCTTAAGGTGAACGCACCAATTTGTAAGTCGCTCTGGATAAGAGCGTCTGCTAAATGACTTAAATGTAAATGTAATGTAATGAGATATCGTTCAAAGAGCCATTCAATTCATAAAACAAAGCCCCAACAAGAACATGGTTTGTGCATGTAAAAAAAAGGTAGGGTTTTAAAATTGACATTGGTTGGAAAAAAGTCCATGACAGGTGTTCATCAAATTGTTTCTTAGTTGGAATACTATCATGCTATAGCTCCAAAAAGGCAACCGTGTGAAAGCTAGAAACAAAACAGTCAAACCACAGCAAAAACCCTCAAACTTCTGGACATACACAATTATCTGAATCAATACAGCAAAATCACACTACAAGCCAAAGACTTAAAACACTAAAATGACAAGAGTAACTCGAACCCCCCCCCCCACAGTACCTTTATGTGCAAGGATAAAAAAAATAAAAAAAAATATGGGGATAAATGACATTGTAAGTAACCTAGATATAACAAGGTACATTTACTTTGATGTGCTCTTGTCCAGGAGGAGCATTATGCATGAAGAGAAACAAACATACGGCAGAGAAAGATTCAAACCATGTGTATTTCATTTCCTTTGAGATATTTTTCTTCTGTTCTCTTTTTGACTTGAGGCTGGATATTGTTCATACTTTGTGAGGGGATCAACAATCACGCCAACTCTGTTCCACGATGGCAGACACCCGCTTCTCGTACTCCCGCTTGTTCTCCTGATATAGCTGAGCCGCCTGGCTGTTGGCTGGGCTGTTGGGATTCGGCTCATCCAGTAAAGACTAAGACGATGAATAGTTGACACTTCAGTAGCAATAGTATTCTGGCACCCATGACTAGATTTTTTAAATTCAAATTGTTTCAAACACCGTTATTTGAGAAAAAAAAATAAAAGCACAAAAGGAGCTTTATACAATTCAAGTATTTCATGAAGATTCATGGTTAATGCAGTGTATACCTGTATTGAAGTTAGAATTGAAGAAACATCATAAGTTGGACTCCAGCGGTTCTGAAGAATGTCCAAGCATATACTACCATCTGCGTAGACTGTAGAACACAGAACATACATTTACTCCATAACAAAGACTGGTGGATTGTCTTGTTGACAAAGATTCAGCTGTTCCACTATAAAATGATCCTGTAAGCAATAAGCATGTTTCTAAAAATTTTTTTGTTGAAACATACCGTTTGGATGAAACATTTTGGAGACAAAACGCACAGTTGGAGGCTTATTAGGGTATTCCTCTGTGAATTCTATTGTGAGTTTGAAAGTTCCTGAAAATAAAGGATATGAGAATATTAATTATCAAGTGGCCACTAAAACAATCAATCACACAATGGTAACCGGTTAGCTTGACAATCACCACAAATGGATCTGGGACCAGGCCAAAACAGAATGGCTTAAGAACAAATTCAAAGTTGTCTTGCTGCAAAATGTTTTGAGCAACCAAATAGCATATTGTAATTCGCCACTAAATTGTTACCATTTCAATAAAATAACATATACACATCCTAAAGCACAAATGTACATAAATGCAACTCAATGAGGGACATTTGCTAGAATGGAGGATTACTGGTGGGTCTGATATGCATATTCGTTGACAGATGATGTCAAACAGATACAATCCCCTGGTTTTGACCAACAGTTAACCCATATTTCACAGGATTCATTCACTTTCTGGCAGGCAGTAATCTCATCTCAGCGATTTAACAGGTCAGCTGGATTATTGTAGTAGTTCTAATAAGACACCACCTGGTCTACAATGTCGAATCAAAAAGGTTTATTGGTTGTATACACAGTTTAGCAGTTGTTATAGTGGGTACAGCAAAATGCTTATGTTACTAGCTCCTAACAATGCAGTACAATGTCAAACAAGTACACAAATAATTAAAACAAATATTTAGAAAGAATCCAATCAAATGTTATTTGTCACATACACAAGGTTAGCAGATGTTAATGGGAGTGTAGCAAAATGCTTGTGCTTCTAGTTCCGACAGTGCAGTAATATCTAACAAGTAATCTAACAATTCCACAACAACTACCTAAAGGGGCGAATGAGAATATATACATGTAAGTATATGGATGAACCATGGCCAAGCGGCATAAGCAAGGTGCAATAGATGGTAAAAAATACATTGTATATATGTAAACATTATTAAAGTGGCATTATTTAGACTGCATTGTATAAAGTGACTACTGTTTGGGTCTCAATGTAGGCAGCAGCCTCTGAGTTAGTGATTGCCGTTTAGCAGTCTGATGGCCTTGAGACAGAAGCTGTTCTTCAGGCTCTTGGTCCCAGCTTTGATGCTCCTGTACTGACCTCGCCTTCTGGATGGTAGCAGTGTGAACAGGCAGTGGCTCGGGTGGTTGAGGTCTTTGATCTTTTTGGCCTTCCTGTGACATCAGGTGCTATAGGTGTCATGGAAGGCAGGTAATTGTGCATTGTGCAGACCACACCACCCTCTGGAAAGCCTTGCGGTTGAGGGTGGTGCAGTACCCGGCTGTAATACAGCCCCGACAGGATGCTCTCAATTGTGCATCTGTAACAGTTTGTGAGGGTTTTGGGTGACAAGACAAATTTCTTCAGCCTCCTGAGGTTGAAGAGGTGCTATTGCACCTTCTTCACGACACTGTGTGCGAGTGGACCATTTCAATTTGTCGGTGATGTGCACGCTAAGGAACTTAAATCTTTCCACCTTCTACACTGCTGTCCCTTCGATGTGGATAGGGGGGTGCTCCCTTTACTGAAGTCCACGATCATCGCCTTTGTTTTGTTGACGTTGAGTGAGGTTGTTTTCCTGACACCACACTCAGAGGGCCCTCACCTCTATATAGGCAGTCTCGTCGTCGGTGGTCATCAAGCCCACTACTGTTGTGTAGTCTGCAAACGTAATGATTGAGTTGGAGGCGTGCATGGCCAGGGAGTACAGAAGGGGGCTGAGCACACATCCTTGTGGAGCCCCAGTGTTGAGGGTCAACGAAGATGTTGTTTCCTACCTTCACCACCCTGGGGGGGCCGTTCAGAAAGTCCAGGACCTAATTGCACAGGGCGGGGTTGAGACCCTGTTGTGACTAGTCTCTCAAAGCGCTTCATGATGACAGAAGTGAGTGCGTCGGGGCTGTAGTCATTTAGTTTAGTTCTTTGCCTTCTTTGGTACAAGAACAATGGTAGCCATCTTGAAGCATGTGGGGACAACAGACTGGGATAGGGAGCGATTGAATATGTCCGTAAACACACCAGCCAGCTGGTCTGCACATACTTTGAGGACGCAGCTAGGGATGCCGTCTGGGCCAGCAGCCTTGCGAGGGTTAACACGTTTAAATGTTTTACTCACGTTAGCCACAGAGAAGAAGACGGGGGTGCGCCGTCCTTGTTAGCGGGCCGCGATGGTGGCACTGTATTATCCTCAAAGCAGGCAAAGAAGGTGTTTAGTTTGTCTGGAAGCGTGACGTCGGTGTCAGTTACGTGGCTAGATTTCTTTTAGTCCGCGATTTCCTGTAGAACCTGCCACATACGTCTTGTGTCTGAGCCGTTGAATTGCGACTCCACCTTGTCCCTGTACTGGCATTTCACTTGTTTGATTGCCTCGCGGAGGGAATAGCTACACTGTTTATATTCAGACATATTCCCAGACCTCTTTCCATGGTTAAATGCGGTGGAACATTTCTGTCCGCATGATCAAAACAATCTTGAAGTGTGGCTTCCGATTGGTCGGACCAACATTGAATGGTTCTCGTCACTGGTACATCTGGTTTGAGTTTCTGCCTATAAGACAGAAGGAGCAAGATGACGTCGGCGGCGGCAAAGGGTGGGGGGGGAGCTTTGTATGCATCACGGAAGTTAGAGTAGCAGTGGTCAAGGGTATTGCGCATGCGCTTTGCGCAATCAATATGCTGATAGAATTTAGGTAGCCTTGTTCTTAAATTTGCTTTGTTAAAATCCCCAGCTACAATAAATGCAGCCTCAGGATGTATGGTTTCCAGTTTCCATATAGTGAAGTATAGTGGCTGTCTTGGTGTCTGCTCGAGGGGGAATGTACACAGATGTGACTATAACTGACGAGTATTTTCTTGGTAGGTAAAATGGCCGGCACTTGAATGGAAGGAATTCTAGATCGGGTGAGCAGAAGGACTTAAGTTCCTGTATGTTGTTATGATTACACCATGAGTTGTTAATCATAAAGCATACACCCTGCCCTTCCTTTTCCCAGAGAAGTGTTTATATCTGTCAACACGATGCATGGAGAAGCCCGATGGCTGAACTGATTCTGACAACATATCGAGAGCCATGTTACCGTGAAACAGAATGTTACAGTCTCTGATGTCTCTCTGGAAGGCAACCGTTGCTCGAATTTCATCTACCTTGTTGTCAAGAAACCGGACATTGGCGAGTACTATACTCGAGAGTGGTGTGCACGTCTGCGAAGCCTGGCCAGGTGGCCGCTTCATCTGCGGCGTCGTTGTTTTGGATCGCCTACTGGAATTAGCACCATTGGCCTGGCTGGTGGTCCGAACAGAGGATCTGTGTCGGGAAAGTCCTATTCCTGGTCGTAATGTTGGTAAATTGATGTTGCTCTTATATCCAATAGTGCTTCTCGGCTGTATGTAATAAAACTTCAGATTTCCTGGGGTAACAATGTAAGAAATAATACATAAAAAATATATACTGAATAGTTTCCTAAGAACTCGGTGCCATGCTGTACTGTCAGAACAAATCCAATTAATACTGTAAAAGTAATCCAACTGCAATCTATACATATACACTGGATGAATTTAAACAACATATATTAAAAATGGCACACACAGCAGTAGATATATTACAGTGAGCTATGTCAAGCATCCAGTATATAAATAAATGTGATGTGTATAAACAGTAACTCAAACGCAATGTACAGTAGTAGAAATATTAATATAAACTGTCAAGAATACAGTATTTAAATATAGCAAAAGGCAAAATTGATCAAATGCAGGAAATGAGCTTCCAGACTAGAGCCTGGAATATAAATATATGTGAATGGTGTGTACAGCCAGTATGGACAGTATATGAATAGAAAAGGTGTGTAAAGCAGTAGTTATATAGGATGAGCATGAGCCATGACTAGAATACAGAGTATACACAAAGTGACTAAAACAGTATGTAAACATTAAAGTGACCAGTGTTCAATGGCTATGTACATATGGCAGTAGTACTAGTACTGCTAGTCTACGTACTGTTCCAACTAACAGGTCTCCCATGCAATTAAATAGTCCATATCATGGTACTGATCACTTCCGTTTGAGTTGTCAAACACATGCACAAGAATGTACTAGCTACAAAAAAGGAAACGCATAGCTAGCGAGCTATTTACCATCTTCAAAAGGTGTTCCCTCTGGGCTGGGGAAGAGAGAAAACAGTTCACTTTAGATAACTATTGTTAGTTTGATAACTTTAATATGCTAGGGACAAGAGGTTCAATGTTAATTTCTTGAAAATGAACAGATAATTCATAATACCCGACTTTGGATACATTTTACGACATGTCATTGGTTTTGCGGGTAACGTTAATCATCTATTTCTAGCTATCTAACGTTAGCTGCTACTTTTATAGTCCAGTCGCTTACCCAAAAATTACGGCATTCCATACCATGATATTGTTTTCCGACGGGGCTCCACTAACTCCTGCAGGAGGGTCCTCTTGAAGCCTGAGAAATAACATTATTTTCGATGCTTAATTAGTAAACGTTAGTAGTTCACAAGCTAGCTAATTAAAATAGGCTAACGTTAGCAGTAGTAGCCAGGCCAGTTAACTACAACTTCCAAATATTCAGCAGTAATGTTATCTTTACGTTAACAATCCATGTGTTAGTAACTTATTTATCAAGTAGCTAGTAACTTATGCTATCCAGTAACTGTTAACAGATGTTTGATAACATTTCGCAAAAAAAAAACAATTCAGCTAGCTAGCAAGTCAGACAAACGCTTCACCTAGACATCCAAGCGAGCTAGCAAGCTGCTCCTCACACATACCGCTTAAAATCCCTCATTAAACGTCGTCTTGCTGGAGTTGACATCTTATTCAGTTGAACTAAAACGTACGCATATGGTTGCAAGTCACACGTTTTGAAACAAACGATTTTCACAGTAATGATTATACTTCACACGAGTCTTTCTCCCCCTCAGACAGGAGCTGGCTGGGCTAGCCACTACTAACGTTACCACTCACAAGGAAAAGAGGGGTGAGTATTGGTATGGTTCTTTTTTTTCTTGATTTGTTTCTACTTCTTCTTCAAGATTTGTATGGCGGATCGGATCCAACTTTTAGGTGCATACACCGCCACCTACTGTACTGGTGTGGGAGGTAATTCACGGCTTACCCACATTACATTCTTGATACGGTGATACAAATTGGGAAAAAGGAAAATTGCCAGTGTTGGAAAAAGTACCCACTTGTCATACTTGAGTAAAATTAAATAAATCTAAATAGAAAATTACTCAAGTAAAAGTGAAAGTCACCCAGTAAAATACTACTTAAGTAAAAGTATTTGGTTTAAAATATAGTTCATGTCATGGTTCCACCTGTCACCAGAGGGCGGCAGAGACGGTTGTCCTTTGCAGAAGCTTGAATTGTTAACCATGTGCGTTCGTTTCCTGAGTGAGTTTTCGAGACTTCAAGTTTACTGTGATCCTGTGGCTACCGTTTCTCAGTAAAGTATTATTTTTATCCTTAACCACTGATTCCTCGTCTGGTCTCTTCTCTGCACCTGGGTCCAATCTTACCACGTCACAGCAAGCTTCTGCCTCAACATGGACCCAGCAGAGATCACCCAGATCCAGAATGCTATAACCCAACAAGGAGCACTGCTGGGGCGGCAGCAAGAACAACTCACACAAACATCAGAGACCCTCGGGGCACTTACCGATTCCCTCCAACAACGGCCTAACCCAGGAAGAGCCAATGCCCAAGTCTCATCACCCAGTTTTACAGGCGTCGCCGTAGTTACCCCAGGGAACCTGCACCGGGAATCCAAGATCCCAGTCCCCAAGCGGCATGACGGCCACCCGGGAGGATACAAGGGGTTCCTCACTCAGTGCTCTCTGGTGTTCGAGCTGCAGTCCTCATCCGTTTCACACCGATTGGGCCATGATCGCCTACATCTCTCTACTCTCGGGCAAGGCCCTAGTGTGGGCAACGGCACTGCCGAGCTGCAACCAGTCTTCAACCACCCAGTCTATGGACGAGAAGCGGCAAGCCATCTGTTCAACCTCTGCCAAGGGGCCAGACCAGTGGCTTCGTATTTGAGTTCCGCACCCTCGCCGCACAGAGTAGGTGGAACACTGAGGCACTGATCACCACTTTCCAGCAGGGTCTGTCTAACTCCATCAAGGATGAACTGGCCGCTCGGGAAATGAGAGAGGACCTCGAATCCCTGATAACTTTGGCCATCAATTTCGACAACCGCATGCGAGAATGTGTGAGACAGTGCTTTTTTAACACCGCCCCCAAATCCCGGTTTCCGGAGTCCCCCAAGCCCAGCATTGAGGAGCCCAGGCAGCTGGGATGCACACGTACACCCCAGCTACCTGGTCACTCTCTGACACTACCCACAACCCTCCATTTGGACAACCGTCAGCACCACATTCAAGCCTTCGTGGACTGCGGGGCCGCGGATAAATTGAAGACCAAAACTTTTCCGCTCTCCCTCCCGAGTACTTCAACGTCCGGGAGGCCTTCAGTAAGAGGCAATCCTCCACCCTCCCTCCTCATCATCCATATGACTGTGCCATAGAACTCCTACCCGGCTCCACCCCTCCTGGGGCCGTCTGTACTTCCTGAGACAGCAGTCATGTACAATTACAACTGGGAGTCACTGGAGGCAGGTTTCATTCACTCCTCTACATCCCCAGCTGGTGCAGGCTTCTTCTTCGTGGGAAAGAAGGATGGAGGTCTGCATCCATGCATGATTACAGAGGGCTGAACAGGATTACGATTAAGAATCGTTACCCCCTCCCCGAGTGGGCTCCCGAGTGGTGCAGCGGTCTAAGGCACTGCATATCAGTGCTAAAGGCGTCACCACAGACATCCTGGTTTAAATCCAGGCTGTGTCACAACCGGTCTTGATTGGGAGTCCCATAGGGAGGTGCACAATTGGCCCAGTGTTGCCTGGGTTTTGCAGGTGTAGGCCGTCATTGAAAATAAGAATTTGTTCTTAACTGTTTTGCTTAGTTAAATGTTATAAAAATAAATAATAATAATTACCCCTGATATCTGCCACCTTGGAATTGGCCCTTGGGGCCCAATTCTTCATCAAACTGGACATCCACAACGCTTACAATCTGGTGAGAATCGGGGAAGGAGATGAATGGAAGACTGCCTTAAACACACCAAGTGGCCACTATGAGTATTTAGTTATGTCCTTTGGATTATCGAACTCACCGGCAGACTTCCAAGCATTGGTCAATGACACGATTAAGGATATGTTGAATCTGTTTGTTTTTGTTTACGACATCCTGATCTTCTCCAAGACCCTTCCAGCAAACATCTAGCACGCCCGCCCAGTCCTGAGACGCCTCCTGCAGAGTCAACTATACATCAAGATAGAGAAGTGAGTTCCATGTCCCAAGTTTCTTTCCTGGGCCACATTATCTCTACCGCTGGCATCTAAATGGACCCCATAAAGGTGAGAGTCCACCCTGATCCTACCCGTCCCTTTGTGGTAGAGGTTGACGCCTCAGAAACCGGAGCAGGGGTGGTCCTTTCACAGCGGAACGAGGGGGACAAGAAACTGCACCCATGTGCTTTTCTCTCCAAGCGGTTCTTGCCAACGGAACGCAAATACGATGTAAGCAACCGGGAGCTCTTGGCAGTTAAGTGGGCCCTTGGGGGGTGGAGACACTGGTTGGAGAGAGCACCTTATCCTTTTTGTGAAATGGACAAACCATAAGAATTTGGTCTCCATTCAAGAAGCCAAGAAGTTGAACGCTCGCCAGGCTAGGTGGGCTGTGTTCTTTAATAGGTTCAACTTCACACTAGCCTATCGCTCGAGATCCAAGAATCAGAAAGCAGACACCCTGTCCTGCCAACATGATGTCTCTAACAAGGAGAGGGTGTCACGCCCTGACCTTAGAGAGCCGTTTTATTTGATGTGGGGGTGGGCATTCTATGTTTTGTGTTTCTATGTTTTGGCCAGGTATGGTGCTCAATCAGGGACAGCTGTCTATCGTTGTCTCTGATTGGGAATCATACTTAGGCAGACTGTTTTTCCACCTTAGTTGTGGCTAGTTGTTTTTGTTAGTGGCCTGTATAGACGAAGTAAGCTTCACGGTCATTTCCTTATTCTTTGTTTTGTTGGCGACATTTTTATAATAAAAAGAAATGTACGCTCACCATGCTGCACCTTGGTCCGGTTATTTCCACCCTGACGACGGTCGTGACAGAGGGACTCCAAGCCCATCATCCCCAGCTCCCGCATTGTGGCCCCCGTGATATGGAGTATTGAGACGACAGTCCGACAAACCCAGACCCGAGAACCTGACCCCGGCAGGGGTCCCACTAACAGACTTTATGTTCCGCGATCAGCCTGTTCCTGAGTACTACACTCCTCTAAATTAACTGGGTATCCAGGGGTTAATCGGACACTGGAGTTCCTGAGGCGGAAATTCTGGTGGCCCAACATGATTAAAGATGTGAGATCCTTTGTTACGGCCTGCTCCACCTGTGCCCAAAGCAAGTCCTCACGACTGTGACTGGCTGGGCTGCTCCAACCCCTGCCCATCCCCAGCCAGCCCTGGTCCCACCTGTCTGTAAACTTTATCACAGGGTTACCCACATCCCAAGGGCTTACCACTATACTGGTGGTCAACAATCGGTTTTCCAAGGCAGCCCATTTCATCGCCTTACCCAAGTTGCCCTCAGCGAAGGAGACCGCTGATCTCATGATTACCCATGTCTTTCGACTATACAGACTTCCCCAATACATTGTCTAGGATTGTGGGCCCCAGTTCGTCGCACAATATTGGAAAGCCTTGTCGGTGATTCTCTCCTTGGGGTTCCACCCACAGTCGAATGGGCAAACGGAGTGGGCCAACCAGGAGTTGGAGGAGTTTCTCCTCTGTTTTGTCTCCATCCCAGGCCAGCAACTGGAGCAAGTTCCTCGTCTGGGCAGAGTATGCTCACAACACACTGCCGAACTCGTCCACTGGACTGTTCGCCGCTCAAGTGTCAGTTCTGGTTCGACCCGCCTCCCTATTTCCTGAATAAATAGGCCGAAGCGGGGGTGCCATCAGCCGAGGCGTTCATTAGACGATAGCGCGATCCTCCTTGCTCCACTCCTCTGCCCGAGACCAAGGCAAACCGTCACCGAAGGCCTTTCGGGCTCCTCTGACCGGGGCAACGGGTGTGGCTGTCCACCCGTGATCTTCCCTTACAGGTGGACTCACGGAAGCTCGCTCCCACGCTACATAGGACCATTCAAGATCCTGAGTCGCATCAACCCTATCGTCTCCAGCTTCCCAGGTCTATGAGGGTCTGTCTGACCAGTCCCTTCTCTCCCCCACAACTGCACCTCTGCCTGCTCGACTTGTTGATGGTCCCCTGGCCTACACGGTCCGGCGTCTGTTGGAGGCTCGTCGGGTCCAAGAAACCCTGCAGTACCTGAATTTGTTCTTAACTGACTTGCCTATTTAAATAAAGATAAAACAAACAAAAAACTGGGAGGGCTACAGCCCTGATGGGTGGGTGGGTGTGGGTGCCTGCCCGGGACATCCCGGAGGAAGGGAATGATTTTTAAAATGGACCACCCTTGGCTGGAAATTCGTCACTCCTTCATCATGCGACAGCCACCGGTAACTTGTGGGTGCTTCATATGCGCTACAGTCAATTATGATTGCATGTCTACATATATTAAAAATATAATTATTAATATATGCCTACTGTATGATAGCTAGCAAATTAATTAGCCTAGCCTGCCTAGCTGGAACGTCTGAATAAGGAAAATGTTTTATTTCTACAATTTTCAAAAGATAACCAAACAAAAACATTTACTTAGACCGCTGCGCTACTCGGGAGCCCATATAAAAGTGTTTTTTTCTCAACGTTGCCGGGATGTTACGTGTCCTACTTATAGTTACTTAAATTCGACACTCATTGACCTCCATACAACAACAACTCGTTTGGTGATCGAAAAAACGCAACCTGCAGGAGAAGACAGATGTTGGGCTCCCTCTTGCTTCGCCTCTTCCTCTCTGTTTATAGCTACTGTTTTTTAGTACATGGCACAAGTTACATGAAGTCGACACTAGGTGGGGTTGAATTGACATGGATAGCAGAAATGTGGAGATGTGTTAAATTTAGACTTTTTTAAAACAAGGTTACCTACAGGCTACCTATCTGTAATAATCTAGAACATTATAATGGTAGAATTCTTTATACAATGACCCTAAGGGGCTATGTAGGCCAGTTCAGGAGAGTCAGCTAACGTATTCACAAGTATTACTATTCCTCTATAGGTCAGATATAAGTCTATACGTTTGCTCTTATGACGTGTCTATTCCCATATGGTCTAGCGGTTAGGATTCCTGGTTTTCACCCAGGCGGCCCGGGTTCGACTCCCGGTATGGGAATTAATTATTTTAATATGGTCTCGTTCATGAAAAGCAACATGTAGTTGTTTCACAATAAATGGTAAAACTGCTCACAGAGAGCAGGACCAGTGTGTTTATCGTTATATGCTAAACACTCTGCAACAATATCTGAAGTCTGGAATGTATATTGTTCAACTGGACAACATAGTTTTTTTACAAGATTAAGTACATTCCCGAAGTAGGAAATGTACCGAAAATGCGATCCCTCTGAAGTGGGCGTGATTCAAAATGTACTGTTATTTTGATATTCTAAGGGACAGTGTGCATTTATCTGTTTCAATGTATCAATCTGAGCCACATGCTAGGCGTTCTATATTTAATGTTTTTTTTAATAGGCATGGAATTCCATAATGTTCACGATTGTAAATCTAGTTGGTGGTAATACAATCTGCTATAGAGAATAATTCAAATTATAAAAACGAAGTGTCTATATCATTTTCAGTTCAGTTGAAATTCAGATAGGCCTAGTTTATTCTAGTCTATACCGGTAAATTTTTAGTCTTCTCAATAAGAGTAACCAACATGACATTATTTTTTCATAACGTCTTGTTTCTCCATAGTTTTTAATGCTAGACAATCATGTCTTATGGTTTCTTTTACGCCTGTTACGTCAGGTTAGGGAAAATGTGACTGGTAGGAATTCCCCACGCATCAGCTTTCCGTAAGAAAAAAATAAGAAAAAAACGGTGTAACCTTTCGTCAAGCACGAGAAAGTAGTGAAACTGGAGTTGCCTCAGTCGTTGTGCTGTACCGATGATGTCGAGCTTTCATCTCACATTTGAAGAATTACATCTTTTGGGGGGATTATTACCAAGATGTTGATAAATGCCTACTGAAGATATTTGGCTACTGTCCGATGTTGATGAAGCCATCATTCATGAGGCGTAAGACATTGGAATTTTAAATGTCTGACGATAGGCTATAAGATAAGGACTAAAGGTGAGTCTTCGCTACTCGAATAGCTAATGATGTACTTCTGTTTTTTTTAATGCTGTCTTGACTATTAGTCTGGAATGTGTATTAATCCAACAGTTGTGTTACCACCTCCCAAGCAGTCCCTCCCAAGCAGTCTCTTATTTTCTAGAACCCTCCCTTTCAATAAGTTAATGAGAGTTATTTAGGAACGTGTTATATGTATTTAATTCATTTTCATAGAGCATACATAAGGTATTTATTTATGTACATCCACAACAAAGTAAATAAGAAGTTTATACTGTAGTTTATACTGTATATTCACCTAGGCAGATATGGACTACTTTAATTTCTCAAATTCAAGATTTCTATTAAACCAATGTTCTGCCACTGACCCCACATTTGATGTGAAAAGCCTCCAGTCTGAATGACCTACTGTTTTGCTTTGTTAACCCTCCTCTTACGGAGAAGCTGTGTCATTGTGCCACTACCATGCCTGCCTTGTGACACGGGTGCTGTGTGGTAAATGTGCGAAGCTGTTGTGTGCTGCTGACAGAGCTAGCCTGTCTCCAGTGTCTCCTGGGTCCAATGGCCATTTGTGCTTAATGTGAGTGTGAGGGATCAATTATACAGTCCTGAAAGAAATGGATTGTTAATGTTTTCTCTGTTATGTAAAGAGGAGTTCAACTACACCCTATTGTTGCCATCCGACGTATTAGACATCACATTAATAAGCATAACCAATAGCTCTTCAGACTCTGAATTTAACTATTGGAGAATAGTCTGTCATTGCACCAGTGCTTCTAATTTCCTCTGATTATTAGAAATGGCATGCGGTACCATTAACAATGTTCCACTTGTCATTCAGTTCAAGAGGTTGAGAAAGACCCCCTCTTTCTGGGGCACTTGTCTGAACCATGTCTGCTCATCATGGTCATCTAACATGTTCATGCTTATTTTCATGTAATAAACGACCTTCACCCTCCAAAAAATGTGATGCTTGGATCTCCACTAAACCGTGTTTTCTCAAATGACTTGAGCTCCTCAAAATATCTGTGGCCAATATAAATGTTTGCCAGATGTTTACATTTTTCGGTTAAGATGCTGGCCTCAGGGACATTGCAAGCTGAGAAATCTCATTGGCCTTCCGTGCCTGCTGTTGTCTGGAGAAAGGGAGGGGTGAGACAGGGGAATACTTGTTATCCGGTGGGGGTGGGGGTGGGGTTCTTGTGGTTCTCAGCTCAGCCCGTCAGCAACAGATATCAGCTGGTCCCTCTGACCCCCCCCCACCTCTCTCCCTCCACTGCCACCCCCCTCCCTGCAACACAGCCAGCCTATCCCAGAGGCCTGGCAGATAATTGGAAATCTCAGTCTTCTGAAACCAATTATCTCCAACAAGAGCTCCTAAATAGGGTTGTCTGCAGTGTAGTGGTCTCTAGCATATGTTGCATGCACAGACTTCATGCATAGTTTTTTTTAAATCCCATGGTGCCTGCCTCACTCCACACTCCTCACTCCCACCCTCTTTCCCTCCTTCCCTCTCTCTCTCGGCCTTGATAGTCATGTGCATCAATGACCCTGCCTTCTCTGCCTTTGAACTTTGTTGCTGAAGGGACTTCTCCCGCACAACGGGACTTTGAGGGACTAACTTCCCTCGCCTTTCATGAGACAGTGCTTGGATTAACCTGATGAGAACAGGCCAGGCATCAGGTTGCAGTTGATAGTGTGTTTATACACACTGACTTGGAACTAGCCTCTGTGACTGCCTGGCTGGGGCAAATGGTATCCCTGGTACTTATGGTGTGACCGTGATGTCACCATCAGCAGGGCACAGCAGCCCTAGCCGCTGAGGAGTGACTGGGTGACGATGACTCCAGACAATGGGTGAGCTGTGCTCCTTTGTACTCCATAACTATTGAGGGTTCCTGTCATTGTCCCGGCCTCAGTCTTGAGGTTTTTCTTAACCGGCAGAGAGCTGCCCTAATGGGCTCCTGGATATCGATCTTACCAGCTCACTTGTATCAGACTTTTATGCTGTGTCTGAAGCACCACTATAGCCTCACAAAGGACAGATACCTTACATAGTGGCCTTGACAGAGACAGGTGAGTGAATGAAATGACTCTTGTGTTTGTCAGATGATGTGGGAAACATATGCTCTATCGCATCCTCTGAAAAAGCTTTAGATTAGAAGCCCCTGTAATGTCTCTTGAGATGCCTGGTTTGATGTCTTCTTTCCAATCAAGTCCAGTGATCAGTCTCTCTGAGGTAAATTAGTGTCATTTGACACCTCTCAACTAACCACAAGGTGGCAATGTTTATATGTTTCTCTGTCTATGTAAACAAGTATGTAAGTTGACCAAAATGTGAAGTGACTCACTCAAATAAAGGAACCAAATTTACACAGAAAACCTGAAACAAAATCGTCATACTTCCCTATTTCACACCGAAGATATCTGTGGCCGCCCGTTTCTGTTGAAAGATAGTGGGGGAACTCGCTTTGTAAAGTTCCTTATTTCACAGTGATTTGGTTTCAACAGCTCTGTCACCTGAGTTCTCCGTCCTCTGATATCTCAGTAGGCAGCGCTACAGCCAAGCGGCAGAAGTGACGTCAAAGAGAAATGGGAGCCAGGGGAAATTCCACCTGTAACCCCATCCAGCCTGCATGTTGCCTCACACAATATGAAGCATTTGACTCCATTCCAAACAATAAAAATGGACTCCATATCTCCATATGTACTGTCATCAGGTTAACCTCAGTGTTGATGTCTTGTAAACTACATAACGTGTCTTGTTTGGCCAAGATATACTGATGTTAGAGGTCATATATGTTAACCAGCTCCAAAATAACAATGCAATGTCTCAGCAGTAGCTTTAATTAAGACTTGGTAAACTTTGCTATGACCAGAATATATAGCTTTAATTCCCATGAAACATATAGGCTATTACCAAAGACGGTACAGCATGAAGATAAGCAGAAACTGCTTCTCCAATTGAAATCCCCGATCACACTTGTAGGCAATGTCATAGCGACATTGGCTAGCTAAGCTCATGCATAAAAACACGCCATCGTGCCAAACTGCGCATGTGCAGGCTGTCAAATCAAAGGCACTCCTTCAATGTGAAGTTATTTTTGATGAAAATGAAAACGTGTCAATTTGTCAGTTGGAGTAATAAGATGTTCAACTACTCAATGCATTGGTTCGAAATTAGGTTGTGTTGTGCCTTATATATTTCAAAAACTAAGGAAGAATTTTTCACTTCTCTCATTGACTTCTCAAACCCCAAACCCGGGCCTGATCTGCTTGGCCTGTTTCGCAAGCGTTCCCAGCGCCTCTGGGTTTAGAAACTGTGCCATTACTCATTTATTACTCTGTTAAAACATTATGGTGGCCAAAGATGACCAACCACAATAGTGATTGACAATCAGTCTGGACTGATGCAGAGGTTTTTCTGCTGTCTCGTTTCTGGCACGTCATCGTCTGTTGGCACCATCTGATTGGTGCAAATTCAAGGTTGCACCTCTCAGTCCGGGTACTTTTTGTTGAGACTGATGTGTATGTATCTTGGGTATTTTTAGTTTGCACGCTATGTATCCGATGCTTGATTAAATTGGGCGGGGGTGGCTGGGTTGTGGTTTGACTACTAGTGTGATGCTCAAACAAAAGCCAGCTAAGCTAACCACATACATAGCAGCCTATCACCACAAGGAGCATCACGTTCTCTCTCTCTCTCTCTGCTTACACTGTCATTTGAATTGGTGCTTTGTGTTGTTGCCATGTGTTAGGATGCATGTCGGTCAGTGGAGTGCTACTAATGTGTCTGTCATGAAAGCTTGACGTGCAAAGTCATGTCAGTGTGTGCCTGTGACCATGTGTCTGATGATCTCACCTCGTTCAGCTGATCCACAGCGTCAAACAAGTTCACGTGTGAAATGCGACGGCGTCTTAAAGAGTGAGCTGGACAACATGTGTTAGCCAGTTAGCAGCTCGTCACGTACACAGAGAAGCCGTTACTATCCTATATCTGTCACCACATTATATAGGCTAAATTACTGTCCTATATCTGTCACCACATTATATAGGCTAAGTTACTGTCCTATATCTGTCACCACATTATATAGGCTAAGTTACTGTCCTATATCTGTCACCACATTATATAGGCTAAGTTACTGTCCTATATCTGTCACCACATTATATAGGCTAAATTACTGTCCTATATCTGTCACCACATTATATAGGCTAAGTTACTGTCCTATATCTGTCACCACATTATATAGGCTAAGTTACTGTCCTATATCTGTCACCACACTATATAGGCTAAGTTACTGTCCTATATCTGTCACCACACTATATAGGCTAAGTTACTGTCCTATATCTGTCACCACACTATATAGGCTAAATTACTGTCCTATATCTGTCACCACATTATATAGGCTAAGTTACTGTCCTATATCTGTCACCACACTATATAGGCTAAATTACTGTCCTATATCTGTCACCACATTATATAGGCTAAATTACTGTCCTATATCTGTCACCACATTATATAGGCTAAGTTACTGTCCTATATCTGTCACCACACTATATAGGCTATGCAGAAAGTTTTTTTCTGAGGGGAGTTCTATAGTGACAGACTGTCCCTCCTTCGGGCCTGATATTTGAATTATTTAATAACTACATTCTACTATTGGGTGTTCATTCAACAGTACGCTTCCAAAGCCCGTGGACATTATATACACTGAATGTGAACAAAATACTTTGTTATGAAATGGCAAAGCTGTATACTAGACCAAACTTGAGTCCTTTCAGCTGTTGCCCAGTGTTAGCAGCTCTTAAGCCATTAAAAAGGAGAGTTCTTCCACAGACACAAAGTCAGTCAATTAGCCTCGGTGGAGGTAGCTCTGGTCTTTGTCCAGACTGCAGGTAGCGCATACTGTTCACAGAGGTTTGATGTGGACTGTCTGGAATGTTGGCCTTGCCGTGTGTGTTTAATGTTTAATGGGATGCATTTTATGTGAAGGGTGTGTGTTTGTGTGGCTCGGCTGGAAGGCTCTTCCTTCCTGCCGAATATTCTGCTCTTAACTACTGAAAATATGCCCAGCCATAAACTGCAGGTTTAGTTGAGTGCTCGCATTATTTGTGTAAGGATGTACTACCACACAAAATGGGCTGCAGTCTTACAAAATAACATATAATCATCACCAGGAAGTTCCAGGACGTGTTAAATGTTATCACATGAGCGGAATATTCGGATGCCGCAATAACCTGGATACCTATAACCTATTCTGTGCTGTGCTGTACTGTACTGAACTATACTGTACTGTGCGCTCAATTTCTATCCTGGTTGAGATTTAACTTAATCTGCATCCAGGTGCAATGGTTGTGTCATGTCAGGTTACTAGTTGAAACATGAGACCATCTGCAGATTATAATCCAGTGCATCATCCCATGGTCAGCGCATCATCACCTCATTTGGCAGATCTATGAGAGTGACTCAGCTGTAGGATATGTGCATTGGATGCATTTCCATTCAGCTAGACGCCTACACCTCTCTCTTTGTTAGTTCTGTGTGGCTGCAGTCATCCACAGTCATTGCTGTGAGTCAGAGTTGAGGGCAATTCCATGGAAACGGAATTGCACTGAGACTCAGATTTTTTACTTAAAATGTATGCCAAACAAGAATATAGTAGAGTGCAGTCGAGTTTAGTACAGTACAGTAGAGTACAGTATAGTACAGTACTGTAGAGTACAGTACAGTAGAGAAAAGTTCAGTAGAGTACAGTACAGTAGAGAAAAGTTCAGTAGAGTACAGTAGAGTTCAGTACAGTACAGTAGAGTACAGTATATTCAGTAGTCAGTTATAGTTCAGTACAGTACAGTACATTATAGTGTACTCAACTTTAGTGTGTTCTCCTGTGGACTGTACTGAACTATACTCTACTTTTTTTTACTGTACTGTACTCTCCTGTGCTGTGCTCTACTGTACTGTACTGAACTATACTCTACTGTACTATTCTGTGCTGTCCTGTGCTGTACTGAACTATACTGTACTGTGCTGTCCAAACTTGTGAACCCAACTGTGGCTTGTGATTACTATGAATTCCCATTGTAGCCAATTCAATTCGATTTTTCAGCAATTCCATTATATAAACAACATTTATATCTGTAAAAACACTATAACTAATTAATAGGTCTACCTTTACTCGTGAAATTAAATTATCCTCCCTCCTCATGGGGGGATTAGAAAATATCTTAAAGATATGTGGTTTTTTGGTAAAGGAATTTCAATGCACAAGGCAATGTTTCTTTAACTTACTGAAGGCAGAATTATATGTCCCAAACTAAATATAAGTGTTGATATTAGTTGGCAGGGGTCTTTACTTCAACATTATGTAAGGGATAATCAATGGGTTCTATGGAAATGAATGAACAACGTGGAAGGTGTGTTTCACCACACGCTAGCAGAGTGGAACTAACCTTCCCTGGAGTCGCAGTGGAACTAACCTTCCCTGGAGTCGCAGTGGAACTAACCTTCCCTGGAGTCGCAGTGGAACTAACCTTCCCCGGAGTCGCAGTGGAACTAACCTTCCCTGGAGTCGCAGTATTTTCCAGAGAACTTCACTTTATAATTTGCAGGTAGAATTGTGTTCAACATCCACTGAAGCTGGTAGCAAGTTTACCAGACAGCTAAAGTAGTTGCCTTGGTAACCAAACCAACAGACTTGCTAGTTTAGCTAACCAAACCATCAGTCCTAGCCTGCTATTATGAAAATCGAATTCAACAATGCCAATGTTTTCAATTCGACTATTGCTTTCAATAGCAGCTCAAACATATAATATGTAAGAATTAGTTCTAGCCTATGAATTCTACCTTGCTGATATACTATGCGTTCTAGGGAAATAATGCACGCTCTAGAATGCCCTTCAAGCCAATCAGAAACGAGTATTCAACAATTCCATGGTCTAATGTGTTTTCATGTATTTCTAATATATATATATTTTTTAATTCTGGTTGATGTTTTCAATGACCCCTTTTCCATCTGTTTGACCAGAAATCATAGCCTTTGCTTATTTCACATTTTTAGGATGGAAAATGGTTGAACAATTAATATATGCCTTAATATATATATATTTGAAATCTTACCTTTCATATGACACCCAATTTGACATGCTCCTATGAACTTCACATGTTGAAGCTTATGGGTCCTTCTACATTGAAATAACCTTGACCAATTCCCCAGTCCTGCCTGGTCACAGTCACGTAACATAACACTGACCAAAGCGGCATAATCTTCCTGACCATTCATTGTCTGCCAATTAACTGAAGGTTGAAAGGGTTTGAGTTAGTGAACTAGAAAAGATTTTCTCCCCTAAGGATCATTGAAATAAACGATGTTGGCCTTTTTATTTTATCACCCATTGTTCAAAGTAAGTCTGCTCTGAGTAACATTGACAAGTTTTCCATTGTCATTTCAAAGTGTTTCATGGTGTTTAGTTGTACCTCTTTGTCCATATCAGTGGGGCTCATTAGAATGCCTCGCTGACCCTTTCTCCCGCTTCACCCCAATCTGCGTGAGGGATGCTATTGGCCCAGTTAGCCCTGTCTGAGGACTTTCCTTGGATTGCGTCCCAAATAGCACTATTCCTTATGTAGTGCACTACTTTTGACCAGGGCCCATAGGGGACGCACACCTCTAGCTCTGAGTCACTCAGGGAACAGCCATCAGCTGACCTTGGAGCTTCACAAGACTCCACATCTCATGCCCTCAAGGTTTGTCTTATTTAGGAGGTGAACGTTATTTATAATAAAGGTTACATGGAGAAAATCGGACCTCTCCCAAATGAAAATGGATGGCCCTCCCTTCAGCAAAATATATTTTAGGCAAACCCACCCTGTACCCAAAATAATAATTAAACAAACTGGATATTAGAGAGCATGTCTACCGTTTTACCCTCACTTCTTGGAGAGATCAGAGCCTTAGATATGCAGTTTTAGAAACTGTTATTCGTCCTGTAAGCATTGAATGGCAATGCAGGAATTTTGATAGCGGGCAGGGCTGCGGGCCAGAAGGTTTTTGGTTCACAGGTCACCATGGACAAGAGTAGGGGTGGAAACATTTCATGCAATTCTACTTCACTTTACATATTAGTAGAATATTTTTTCAAAATGAAAGGCTAATAATTGAAAGAGAGAGAACCCTAATGTGTTCATCTTATCATATTTCTACAATGCCAAGTCAGTGTGTCTTGTTTGCACCGAAACTGCCCCTGTTTGCAAATACTTAAATCTGAGATGTCATTAGGAATCTGAGCATGGTACTTTCAAAATTAGGCCTAACTTTCCACCCCAGACAGAGTAGGCCTACCGACGCAGAAAAATGTAAGTTTCAACTGCTGGCTGCTCTTCTTCTGTGGCTTAACCCAATGAGAGAAGGTCACAAGTGTTTCCCTAAAAGCTGTCTGGGTTTAAACATCTATTGTTCAAAAAGTGAATAGCTTAATCAATTGATAGTGACAGAATTAGATTACTTCCCAAGCAAAGTTTATTTTTTGTCTCCCCGGCTGTAGAAGGTTGTAGCTCAGCCTCTGAATGTCAAAGAAATGAAACAATGACACTCCCATATGTATCGGAGTTACATCTTTCCCTGGTATTTTAAATCCCTACTGTGAGACGCCTAAGACAGCACTACAGGGAGACAGGACGGACAGCTGATTGTCCTCGCAGTGGTAGACCACGTGTAACAACACCTGCACAGGATCGGTACATTCGAACATCACACCTGCGGGACAGGTACAGGATGGCAACAACAACTGCCCGGGTTACACCAGGAATGTACAATCCCTCCATTGTGCGTACAATCCCTCCATCAGTACTCAGACTGTCTGCAATAGGCTGAGAGAGGCTGGACTGAGGGCTTGTAGGCCTGTTGTAAGGCAGGTCCTCACCAGACATCACCGGCAACAACGTCGCCTATGGCCACAAACCCACTGTCGCTGGACCAGATAGGACTGGCAAAAAGTGCTCTTCACTGACGAGTTGCGGTTTTGTCTCACCAGGGGTGATGGTCGGATTCGCGTTTATCGTCAAAGGAATGAGCGTTACACCGAGGCCTGTACTCTGGAGCAGGTTTGATTTGGAGGTGGAGGGTTCGTCATGGTCTGGGGCGGTGTGTCACAGCATCATCGGACTGAGCTTGTTGTCATTGCAGGCAATCTCAACGCGGTGCGTTACAGGGAAGACATCCTCCTCCCTCATGTGCTACCCTTCCTGCAGGCTCATCCTGACATGACCCTCCAGCATGACAATGCCACCAGCCATACTGCTCGTTCTGTGCGTGATTTTCTGCAAGACAGGAATGTCATTGTTCTGCCATGGCCAGCGAAGAGCCCGGATCTCAATCCCATTGAGTACGTCTGGGACCTGTTGGATCGGAGGGTGAGGGCTAGGGCCATTCCCCCCAGAAATGTCCGGAAACTTGCAGGTGCCTTGGTGGAAGAGTGGGGTAACATCTCACAACAAGTAAGGCAAATCTGGAACAGTCCATGAGGAGGAGATGCACTGGAGTACTTAATGCAGCTGGTGGCCACACCAGATACTGAGTGTTACTTTTGATTTTGACCCGCCCCCCTTTGTTCAGGGACACATTATTCAATTTCTGTTAGTCACATGTCTGTGGAACTTGTTCAGTTTATGTCTCAGTTGTTGAATCTTGTAATGTTTATACATATATATATACACATGTTAAGTTTGCTGAAAATAAACGCAGTTGACAGTGAGTGGACGTTTCTTTTTTTTGCTGAGTTTATATATGTGCCCTCTGTTCCCCAGTGTCCATGTTGGTTATTGTTACCATGTCCGTTGGTCCTGTGAGTACCTGTGTTGTTGTTTTGTGCAATTGTTATTACGGGTCTCGTCCCGTGTATTTATTAGAGGTTTAACCTCTCTCTTTTGTTTGGATTACATCCCTGTGTGTTCTGTATGCATGTTTGTTTTATGCTTCGTCCCTGTGCCTTTCATGGCATGTTGTATAATTTGGGTGGAGTATTAAAACCCCCTATTATGTATTCCTGTGCCCGTCTCCAATCCTTATACAACGTGACGGAATAACCGACCCTAAATGGAGACAGCAGGAATGTCCTGTCCGGCGCCACCACATCTTCAGCAGCTGCAACTGGCCCTGACCGACCCGCATCTCTGTGGTCGTCCTCGAGGCTGGTGTCATCCTGCTGCGTCGGGGGGGGGCGGTGGTACTGTCACCGATTCCCCTGGTACTGCTGCTCATTTTGTGCACCAGCTCCAGAGTTCTACAGCACCCGCTTCTAGGCGTCATGAACTGTCTAATTACGCACACCTGGTTCCCATTTCCCCTGATTAGTAATTGTATATATGTGCCCTCTGTTCCATCGTCCATTGTCAACTAAGTAAAAATACATAAAGCCGACAAATATCCTGATGAAAATTCAGGTTCTTGTAATCGCATTCATCTCTCTACTCCACCTGTCTGCCTCCCTTTCTATAGGTCTTGAACTATCGTGCACATGGTATCAAATCAATCAACTGGGTCTGGCCTGAAGTTGCTGCTAGTGAACCTGCAACATTGTATCAACTAGCCTATTCCAGGCCCTACCCTGAGAGTTTCCCATGTCAGTGAGCTTGGGACAGACAACTGTTTTGGGGAAAAGTTTTCAGGTATTTTACTATGTTTCCACTTGATATATGGGATAATCAGATCATGATATTTTGCTCATTCACTCTGAGGCTTGGTGATTATTGAGGGGGAGAGTGTTGGAAAGATTTTTAGTATACTGTGAGGATTGAGGAACTAGTATAGTATGCAATGGATTTTAATAAAACAGACTTCGTTGACTTACTGTGTGAGTTGAAGAAGAAATGACTGAGAAATTCAGCTTATTAGTGGTGGATGCGGATGAGCAGGGACCCTGACAAAAAGAAACCAGACATCCCTAAATGGGCACTTTCCTACATTTGCGTGCAGCAGGCCAGGTACTTCTATGCGTGGTCAGGTGCGCATGCTCCCAGGACAGAGAAACATGCTCATTGCTCACATGGAGCACTCCAAACAACACAAAAATGTAAAAATTGACAAAACTCATAAATGATGGTCATGAAATGAACCAAAACTTGTTTGTCGCAAGTGCAGCACGTTTTGAAGTCTGCAAACAACATTTCCACTCTGAGAATGAGAACGGTAAATGTCTATAATGAATATATGTATTAACAGAAATTAATGTAACCAAATGATGGAGATTAACGGTACATTTACTACTGTTCACATATGTAATGGGGAATTGATCAAAATAAACAAAGGGCAATCAATTCACACATTGAAACAATGAATGTGCAAGAATTGGTGCGAGACAGCTGAGTCATTCTGGAGAGCTGAGCACATGCATTCTGAAGAGAGACACACCCATATCTTCGCCACACCCCTCTTCTTGAGTCAACATTTTTTATTATACTCAAGACCAGTGGCGTCCCATCATTCAGGGCAGAGCCTCACCTGTGTTGAGCCACACATTTTTAGCCCCCCCAAAAAATATATATATTTATTTATATACTACTGTTCAAAAGATTGGAGTCACAATTTCCTCGTTTTTGAAAGAAAAGTACATTTTTTTGTCCATTAAAATAATATAAAATACAGTGTAGACATTGTTAATGCTGTAAATGACAGTTGTAGCTGAAAACGGCTGATTGTTTTATAGAATATCTACAGAGGCCCATTATCAGCAACCATCCAAGTTTATCATTTTAGAAGGCTAATTGATCATTAAAAAAACCTTTTGCAATTATGTTAGCACAGCTGAAAACTGATGTACTGATTAAAGATGCAAAAAAAACTGGCCTTCTTTGGATTAGTTGAGTATCGAGCATAAACATTTGTGGGTTTGATTATAGGCTCAAAATGGCTAGAAACAAAGAACTTTCTTCTGAAACTCATCAGTCTATTCTTGTTCCGAGAAATGAAGGCTATTCCATGTGAGAAATTGCCAAGAAACTGAAGATCTTGTACAACGATGTGTCCTACTCCTTTCACAGAACAGCGCAAACTGTCTTTAACCAAAATAGAAAGAGGAGTGTGAGGCCCTGGTGCACAACTGAGCAAGAGGACAAGTACATTAGAGTGTTTAGTTTGAGAAACAGACTCCTCACAAGTCCTCAACTGCTTCATTAAATAGTACCCGCAAAACACCAGTCTCAACGTCAACAGTGAAGAGGCGGCTCCGGGATGCTGGCCTTCTAGGCAGAGTTCCTCTGTCCAGTGTCTGTGTTCTTTTGCCCATCTTAATCTTTTATTTTATTGGTCAGTCTGAGATATGGCTTTTTCTTTGCAACTCTGCCTAGAAGGCCAGCATCCCGAGTCTGAATGAACTGTTTCGCTGCCAGACAAGGCTCCGCTGATAGCCAGGTGTAGCAGTGGTAAGGTGTTGGGACTGCTGTTGGGACTCTGCTGTTGGGACAGCTTTATCTAGGCCCTAACAGTTTGCGGGCACTGTTTGTCACCGTTATAGTGCAATTCATGTATTTTTTTGTATTGTGTTGTGTAGTGGCTTTTCTGGCATGCATCGCACATTTTATTTTTTTTCCCAACCAAAATGTACATACTAAAATCTCCACTGCTCAAGACACATTATCTTCACACATATTTGAGATGCTTTTCACTGACAGCAGCAAACTCAATAATCAGTTGGGCCTATTCCCACGTTCTGCCCAAATTGCAGGCTTCCCAAATCGGAATAGGCCTATGCACTTGTGTTTGAAACAATCCACAGCAAAACAAAATAGAAGCCAATGATCCTCTGTGGCTAAGTCATGCTCTCTGGTGAAGTATTTCAATGATTTTATTTAAGACAGGAGTAATTATATAATTTGGGGAAAATATCATTTTACTTTAGGGGAAGCCAGTATCCGCCAACCTTCCTTTCCAATTCACAAGTATCTGAAACCAGACATCTGTATATAATGACGAGATGCTCATGTCAACTGTAAGCGGGCTGTCATGTTCCTTTCACTGAGGAGTGGCTTCCCTTATGTAAATAAGGTTTTTATTTTTTAAATTGTAAATACATTTGCAAAAATGTCAAAAAACCTATTTTTTCTTTGTCATTATGGGGCATTGTGTGTGGACTGATGAGGGAAGAAAACAATGTAATACATTTTTGAATAAGTCTGTAATGTAACAACATGTCTACAAAGTCAAGGGGTCTGAATACTTTCCGAATGCACTGTATATGACTCTTAGCTGTCTTTATTTTTAGGCTATGAAGTAAAGGTGTGTCTCTTCACTTAGCGAGGTCACATCAAGGTTGCAGCTCTCTCTCTAACCCTCCACAAGGGTAGGCTATGAGAGAGCCCTTTTCTGTCTTGACTTGATGGCCGTTTTGGCTTACTTTTACCCCAAAATAGTTTCTTTGGACTTTGAAACTTTTTATTTAATTTGTAGCTTTTCTGTTTCCCCTATGGCCTTTCTGTTTCTGTATCTATTTCAAGTCCTTTATTAAATTATTGTGCTCGTTTAGCCACTTAAATATAAAATATGGCACACATCTCTTTCACACGCTAATAAGAAAACAAACACTCACAGGCTTGATATTGTGGCCCCATATCAACCTTTGATACTTTTCTCGCCTCCAAGGCGAAAGTACAGCCAGATCCTATATTTGGTCCATGTAATAATGGCCTACAGCTGAACATTGAGGAAAATAACCACCAGAGACAGTGACAGCGACCCATAAGTCCTCTAAGTTGTAGAGATGGAATGTCATAGTTTCTGAGGCCTATATCCGCCGAGCTGTCATCTTATTCCCTCTGCAGATAAAAGGGACTGCAGTGGGGGATGAGGTGGTCTTCAGCATGGGCACTGGCAGAAAGTGGAACAAAATGTGCTCCTTAGTATTCCGTAATGAAACAGCTGGAGAGGATAATGGAGTGCTGCTATCTGTGTCAACCACAAGTGTCTATTGAACCTGCCCCCTCATCTGTTTGCTTTTCTCTCCTTTTGACATTTTTGTCAGCAAAGTCAATGATCCTGCCACCCGTTACTAGTGTGTTGATTTGTTTTTTGCAAATGACGGCAATTAACAGCCGATTAAAAGGCGAGGCAATTTTCTGCTCTCTGAACTGGGGTCTTTGTTGGGGGGCTGTTAATAGGAAACGGAGAGCTGGGATTCCCAGAAGTACTTCAGATACCAATCAAAGCTGTAGTATCAAGCCCCAGGAAAAGCGATGTCGCCATCAAAAAGCCTCATTGAAAATGTTCTTGTGGACTCGTGGGAGAAAAAAAATCTTAATTGACATGATTACACTGGCCATGTGGTCTGAATATACTGCCATTCTGCCTCTCCTCACCAGAAAGAGCCACACAACCAGGCTCTGAGAAAAAAACATGCACCACCACGCACTAGTAAACTACTAGTAATACTAGTAAACACACACTAGTAAATAATCAGCACATCCACGCTATTTACTGGTAAATAATCAGCACATCCACACACTATTTACTGGTCAATAATCAGCACATCCACACTATTTACAGGTCAATAATCAGCACATCCACACTATTTACTGGTCAATAATCAGCACATCCACACTATTTACAGGTCAATAATCAGCACATCCACACTATTTACAGGTCAATAATCAGCACATCCACACTATTTACAGGTCAATAATCAGCACATCCACACTATTTAGGAGTAAATAATCAGCACATCCACACTATTTAGGAGTAAATAACCAGCACATCCACACTATTTAGGAGTAAATAATCAGCACATCCACACTATTTACAGGTCAATAATCAGCACATCCACACTATTTAGGAGTAAATAATCAGCACATCCACACTATTTACAGGTCAATAATCAGCACATCCACACTATTTACAGGTCAATAATCAGCACATCCACACTATTTACAGGTCAATAATCAGCACATCAACACTATTTACTGGTCAATAATCAGCACATCCACACTATTTACTGGTAAATAGTCTGCACATCCACACTATTTACTGGTCAATAATCAGCACATCCACACTATTTACTGGTCAATAATCAGCACATCCACACTATTTACTGGTCAATAATCAGGACATCCACACTATTTAACTGGTCAATAATCAGCACATCCACACACTATTTACTGGTCAATAATCAGCACATCCACGCTATTTACAGGTCAAAAATCAGCACATCCACACTATTTAACTGGTCAATAATCAGCACATCCGCACTATTTACTGGTCAATAATCAGCACATCCACACTATGAATGAGTTACCTGTGTGCGCGTGCGTGTGCATGTGTGTATGTGTGTGGTCTTGTGTGTGACTTGGTGTGTATAAATCTCTCACCATCTAACAACCATGGGTCTTTAAGACTGGAGTCAGACGGTGTAGAGGACTAGAGGGCTGCTTGGACTTCTCCTGAATGCGTCTGATCTGGGGCTGTGTAGTGGACACGCAGTATTTCCAGGGGTGGTGATAAATGGGGGTTGTTTGGTTTACTTGCTCTGTTCGAAGCAATTTCTCTCTTCTGTGCCGAAGTGGTCCTAACCTGGGCCAGCCTGAGTAAAAACTGCCATTCCAGATTGGTCTCAGATTGGGGTTAGTGAAAAGGTGACCACATCAAATGCAACTCCTTTTACTGAAAATGTAGCTGAGATGTCACACACAAACACACACACACACCAGTGGAGGCTGGTGGGAGGAGCTTTAGGACTATAGGCTCATTGTAATGGCTGGAATGGAATAAATGAAACGGTATCAAACAGATAAAACATATGGAAACCACATTTGACTCCATTCCATTTACTCCATTCCAGCCATTACAATGAGCCTGTACTCCTATAGCTCCCCCCACCAGCCTTCACTGACACACACACACACACACAGCTACACCACAGAACTACTCAGCTTCCTGTTTGTCAGTCGAATTGTGTCTGATAAAGATGCTATCTAAAGACACGTGATGTAACAGCCCTGAACGCAGGATGAGGTGGGGGATAGTAGTGCCCCAGTGGCAGATTTACATTAATTGGCTCTTCAGGCCTTTTCAGCTGAATGGGCAGGTGTGTGTGTGTCTTTGTCTCTGTCTGTGTGTGAACACGAGTATGCGCATTATCAGGCAAACAGGAGAAGCTAACATGGAGAATCCTGCTCTTGGAATAGTAATACATCCAGTGTTGGCTATGACAGCTGTACACCTGTTAGCTCGTGTTTGATTGAGTTGGTTGCTTAAGGGGGAGCATGTGATGAGAGCTGCAGACAGTATGGCCACTAATATACATCAGCAGTATATCATCCAGGTGGGGTTTAGGGGGAGGAGGGGGGTCTATAGAAACACCTGTGCTGAGGCATTAGCTAAGACCAGTAGCCTGCCTTTGATGTCAAAGTAATGTGAGACTGCTTTGTCTTTATAGCCCACTATTCTGGTACCTCCCACTGAAGTCACATATAAAGCTGGTTTTATGGGGCCTCTATTGGCTCAAGAGCCACTCCTCTGGATTTACCTCTGACTGTCTCATTTGCTTTACCTAAATGACCTCACACCTCACAACCCTCTAATGAACACTTAATGATGAAAATGTCCCTGTATTCTTCTGACACTTTTTTACAACCCAGTGTTTCTCAGGTCTTCCATTTACTGATTTTAACCACCAAGATGAGACTGCTCTATAGTGCTCGGTCAAAGTCCAAGTATCCTCAACCAATGGTAAACTGAACTATGCATTTACAGCACCCAACTCCCTCCCCAGCACTCCTCCGCAGAATAAACCAGTCTGTTGTCTTTCACATTGCTCAAGGTGTGGCCTGCTGGTTGATACGTCCCGCTCTCCCCTCCCCACGTCTGACCCACAGCCAATCCCCAACACCTGCCGCGACTCACCTGAAAGGATTTGCATACAGGGCCCATCCTGGTTCGTGATTGGCCAGGTGCAGCCACACTGCCTGAGGACTCCCCCACCAATGGATGTCCTGCTGTGTGACTCACAGGGAGAGCCAGGGCAAGTTGCTTCACTACACTTCTCCTTTTTTTTTTTTACATTTTCAACAGCAGCCATTGCCTCGCTTTCTCTTCTTCTCCTTTTCAGTTTAGTTTTATCGCTGTGAGTGGGAGAGGTAGAGGGCAGGTCAGTGTTCCACACCTCCTGTACCGCGCTGGGTCCCGCTGCTCTCTGGAGGCACACCCTTACTTGGATTATTTTTCTTTCATTGCAGTTGTCTCGGTTTCCCCCTGTGTTTTTAAGTCATTCAGATCTGTCACTTGTTCCACTGTTAACATGGAGTCCGACACATAAGCCCTGTGTCTTTGAGGTTAGTGACGGCAGTATTTGTGTTTCTTTATGGGTGAATAGTTGGTTCAAACCAAATAGAGTTGTTTATATGGGTCATGTATTTAACGTTGTATGTGTTCCTCATTTGTTTTCTATATTTGCGAATGTGTCACGAGAAAAGCAGAAGTACAACTTGCACAAATATAAATCGAGAAACAAAAAAGTTCATGTTGATACAATTAAAGATATTCTCCAGTACTTTTGTATACTTCATAGCCAGTAGTTCTGAAAGTATCTCCCATGAGCCAAAAGTGCTCCACGAAAATGGTGTACTACGTGATATGTGCACAACGTCATCTCTCTCTCTCTCTGGCGAGGGGCTGAAGCTCATTGGCTGAAACTAATTGCTAGTTAGTTTATCATTGTCACTTGTCATCGTTGTTGTTTTGCTTAAGAGTCATTGCCATATATGGCGTGCTTTAGCAAGGGAGGGAACTGTAACCAAGCCCCCTGACCCCGAGACCAAGTCCCCTGACTCCGAGACCAACCCCACTGACCCGGAGACCAAGCCCCCTGATCTAGCCCCCCTGACCCTGAGACCAAGCCCCCTGACCACGAGACCAAGCCCCCTGACCAACCCCCCTGACCACGAGACCAAGCCCCTGACCAACCCCCTGACCACGAGACCAAGCCACCTGACCAACCCCACTGACCACGAGACCAAGCCCCTGATCTAGCCCCCTGACCCTGAGACCAAGCCCCTGACCAACCCCCTGACCACGAGACCAAGCCCCCTGATCTAGCCCCCTGACCCTGAGACCAACCCCACTGACCATGAGACCAAGCCCCCTGACCAACCCCCTGACCACGAGACCAAGCCCCCTGACCCTGAGACCAAGCCCCCTGACCACGAGACCAAGCCCCCTGACCACGAGACCAAGCCCCCTGACCACGAGACCAAGCCCCTGACCCTGAGACCAAGCCCCTGACCCTGAGACCAAGCCCCCTGACCACGAGACCAAGCCCCCTGACCAAGCCCACGTGAGCGTTTACAGTTGGTCATGGTGTAGAAATACTTGTAATTCTCTTTCATGGGAACTCTCAGTAGACCATAGGCCATAAATCTGAAAAGGTTATACATTTTTGCTAATTCTGCTTTGGCCCGGCGCTAGCCTACCTCTAAAATAATAAGTAATTAATTAAATAGTATCTAGATTCTAGAATGTGCTTCTCCCCACACCCTGTTGCATGGTCAGGTAAGGTTCTGTTTGATTTCAGGCTTGCTTATCAGGAACTGATCAGGCCACCGGAGCCCTGCATGAATGTTGATCTTCCTGTAAGGCAGAGGAGGATCAACAGGTATTCGTTGCGACTCATAGTGGATGACAAACAAACTGGTGTTGTGCTACCATTATCTCCTAAGCAGTTCACATCTCAACATGCTATTCTCACATGAATGGTTTTTGTAGAGTTACCTTTGGCGTGCCTAGTTGTGGTAGGTTTCTGTTGCTAAAAGTTGCAGCAGAGATAATATCATGGTTCCTGTTTCACCAGAAACATGCTCTGCACTGACAAACTTTATTGAGGTTGGCAGTTAAAAATGTATCTGAAAACACTCAAAACAAAGTGACCCCATAGTTTTTGTTGTATAGATCCCATCAGACCTCGAAAGACCCAAAATAAAGCAATTTCACTCAATGTTGCCTCAAGGATCTCCTCACATATCATTGGAGAAGCTTACACTCTGTCTCGTAAACCTAGTGATACTGTATCAAATCAGCCCTCTGTGGTTGTTAATTATGAGGTCACTGTTTAGGTCAGCAGGGCCTACACCTGGAAAATGTTGCATTCAACCAATGCTTTACACACTTTTAATATCATGAGTCAATAACCCGGTTTTAACATTGGTGAATTGCTAAGTTGTACCCCATAGCTATTCCCAGTTTGCATCTGAGCTAACTTTGTAATCACGCTTTGTGCCCACCCTGGCCTCTTGATTTGGCTTGTAAATGAGGCACAGTACCTGAGGTTTGGCCATGAAGTGAGAGAAACACAACACTCCCATTGTTGACCTATTGAGTGGCTGTAGAGAGGGGCCTAGTTTCTGTCACAAGGGAGGGAGTGGCAGAGAGGTGAAGAGAGGGAGGAACGGAGGGAGGGCAGCAGTAGTATCAGGTTGGCTCCTCACACAATACAGAGTCAACAAGTCTTAGCCTGTAATTAGATCATTTGGCCTGGCTGAGGAAGAGGAGTAGGGGTGGATTTAATCAGCCCAGGCTTGACATGCCCTCATATGGAACAGTACAGGGTTGGGTCTGTTCTGGCTCACATTTTCTCCCTTCACAATCCAGCCTGTAGTTGACATTGAATGACAGAGGGCGGCAGTTTGTTCAAGCTGTTTCGCAGTTGATGGGTAAATAAGCAGATCCTGTGGCCTGCTGGCTTGTCAGTCGTGTTGCTATGACATGTTAACAAAAAAAAGTTCTCATATAGATGGATGGTGCTTTCAAAACAACTGGGAACTCGGGGGGGAAAAAATGTGGTAAAATCATGACGTCAGTAATCTTCAGTCAGAGCTCTAGAAAGATGCCCGAGTTCCCGACTTGGAATTCTGAGTTGGATGACCGTTCCAAATGATTTTTCCCAGTCGGTGCTCATTTTTTTCCAGAGTTCCCAGTTGTATTGAACCCACTGAAGTCGGAAGTCAGAGATTTCCCGAGTTTCAAGTTTTTCTTTTACACGGCATGTGTCTCAGGTGACCTCTGGTAACGGGTGACATGATCTCAGGTAACGGCAGTGACAGGAACCTGTTTGGGTGGGTAATTCTGGGTTGGGTTGTGGTCCCTTCTTTCTTTTGTTGTTAGGGGCTTTCACACACATCTGAGGCCTGAGTGATGGGAAAATTGGCTGTAACAAGTCACAATGTGCTCGAGGTGATCTGAATTCTACACCTCTGGTTTGAAACTCTGCCCCTCCTTTATTGTGGGGGAGGCTGCAAGCTCAAGCTAGCCAGAGACCGATGGAGACATACATGTACCCATTCAATATCAATAGCCTTCATGTTGATGGAGAAAATGGTATACAGTAACTATGTGTTTGACTGTTCATTCTAAAAGTGCAGGGATCCTGAGTGGCGCAGCGGTCTAAGGCACTGCATCTCAGTTTAAGAGGTGTCACTACAGTCCCTGGTTCAAATCTCATCTGGACATGATTGGGAGTCCCAGCATTGGCCGGGGTAGGCCGTCATTGTAAATAAGAATTTGTTCTTATCTGACTTGCCTAGTTAAATAAAGGTAACATTAAAAAAATAACAAAATGGTGGACATTGGTCACATTTAAAAGATCTAGTGCGCTGTGTTGCCTGGCTGAGGGTCCTTTGTGTTGATCCAGAGGTGGATTTGCATTGCGTTTCCATACTTGTCTCTCCATTTCCATTGAGTAAAGCACAGCTCTCCCAATGTTGCAACTGTCTGAGACTCACACAAACAAGTTGAGACTTGCAAACCATTGTTCTGAGGTACAGGGGGAACCAGAAATACAAGCTGGGTGTCTCAATACTGGAAGCAGAAACATAGGGCAAGATTTCTGCTCACACCAGAATCAGAAAACCTGAGAAAGGAGATGACGATGCTGATGTGATCTTGTTAGGTCACTGCTCTATGTGAGCTATCTCTAAAGCTCAAAATGCAACTGTGCAAAGTTGTCATCAAGGCAAAGGGTAGCTACTTTGAAGAAACTCAAATATAAAATATATCTTGTTTTGTTTAACACTCTTTTGGTTACTACATTATTCCATATGTGTTATTTCATAGTTTTGATGTATTCATTATGATTATACAATGTAGAAAATAGTAAAAATGAAGAAAAACCCTGGAATGAGTAGGTGTGACTGGTACTGTATGTCTCTGATCAGTTCCATCTGGTTAACATTCAGCTCCACATTACTAAGTATTTTAACTTGCACAGGCCATTCAGTGTTTGGATTCAAGTCACTGTTAAAGACATGCACTGGTACTTTGGTGACTGAGAAAGTATTTTTTTAACTTTCAACTTTGGGCTGGATGTGTCAATGTGTAGTTCATACATGCATAATCTATGAGCAGAATGACTGTCTTACTTCAATTAGCCAATTTTCCTGAAGCTTTGCCATGCCATTTTCCCTACATTTCCCCCCACGCGGGCTAGCCCCCTAGCAATTCGAGTTTTAGCCAATGAGCTTCAGCCCCTCGCATTTGAGTGACCGTTAGCAAGAGGCCTGCCCAGCGTTATCCAATGAGGTTGCAGAGCAGGCATAACGGCTCAGTGGACACAGAAAAAAGAGAGAAAGCAATGACGTGGTGCACCTATCTGTACACATGCGACGTAGTAAGCTATTTTCGGGGACCACTTTTGGCTCGTGAGTGCTACTTTCAGAAATACTGGCTAAAAAGTATACAAATGTACCGGCAAATCTTTTTAATATCTGCATGATTATCATCCTTATTTCAAGTGACTTACAAAGAATCAAGCTAGTCAGTCTCTCAGGCTGGTTTGGTTTGTGAACCAGGGAGACCAAGACCATGTGACCACACATCTTAATCATGTTTGGGGGACACGCTCCCGTCTATCTCCCTAAGTCTCTTTGTCCTCAGCCTCACTGGATCATTAGCCAGCTCTATTACCTCCCCCCTATCCCTCCCTCCTTCCTTCCCACACTAGCCTTGTGGAGTGGGCAGCTGTGCCCGACTCTCACCACCATGCCCCCCAGGCAGCTTGTGGTAATAAAATAAGTCATTTTCCGGGGAAGAGAGAGTCATTTGTGGTGAAGATCAGATCACACCTTCCTATTGATAACGTTCCCGGTTATTCAACATCAGGACTGTGAGCTGAGGGGGCGGAATCTTTCCAACTCTGTGAGTAGGGTTGGTAGTGTCAATCAAATATCATATAAAATTGTATTTGTCACATGCTTCGTAAACAACAGGTGTAGACTAACAGTGAAATGCAAAGGTAAAGATTAAACAAATCATTTGGAAATAGTGACACAAGGAATAAATACACAGTGAATAACAAATAACAATAACGAGTAAAAAATAACATGGCTATATACAGGGAGTACCAGTACCAAGTCGATGTGCAGAAGTATGAGGTAATAACATGGCTATATACAGGGAGTACCAGTACCAAGTCGATGTGCAGAAGTATGAGGTAATAACATGGCTATATACAGGGAGTACCAGTACCGAGTCGATGTGCAGAAGTATGAGGTAATAACATGGCTATATACAGGGAGTACCAGTACCGAGTCGATGTGCAGAAGTATGAGGTAATAACATGGCTATATACAGGGAGTGCCAGTACCGAGTCGATGTGCAGAAGTATGAGGTAATAACATGGCTATATACAGGGAGTACCAGTACCGAATCGATGTGCAGAAGTATGTGGTAATAACATGGCTATATACAGGGAGTACCAGTACCGAGTCGATGTGCAGAAGTATGAGGTAATACCATGGCTATATACAGGGAGTACCAGTACCGAGTCGATGTGCAGAAGTATGAGGTAATAACATGGCTATATACAGGGAGTACCAGTACCGAGTCGATGTGCAGAAGTATGAGGTAATAACATGGCTATATACAGGGAGTACCAGTACCGAATCGATGTGCAGAAGTATGAGGTAATAACATGGCTATATACAGGGAGTACCAGTACCGAGTCGATGTGCAGAAGTATGAGGTAATAACATGGCTATATACAGGGAGTACCAGTACCGAGTCGATGTGCAGAAGTATGAGGTAATAACATGGCTATATACAGGGAGTACCAGTACCGAATCGATGTGCAGAAGTATGAGGTAATAACATGGCTATATACAGGGAGTACCAGTACCGAATCGATGTGCAGAGGTATGAGGTAATAACATGGCTATATACAGGGAGTACCAGTACCGAATCGATGTGCAGAGGTATGAGGTAATAACATGGCTATATACAGGGAGTACCAGTACCGAGTCGATGTGCAGAGGTATGAGGTAATAACATGGCTATATACAGGGAGTACCAGTACCGAGTCGATGTGCAGAGGTATGAGGTAATAACATGGCTATATACAGGGAGTACCAGTACCGAGTCGATGCGTAGGGGACGAAGTAATTGAGTAGCTATGTACATATACAGCAACAGGGTGCCTTGGGTAATAGGAGTCACAGCAAGGCTAGTTACTGATATACCATGGAATTTCAACGGGATCCATCGTCTTGAAAAATAGTCAGTCAATATTAGGATTCTTTCTTAGAAAGGACATCTGGTGAAGTGAGTCAGCAGGATACTGCAGGAGTATGTTGCTTGTCTTTACAGATCAACCTTAACCCACTTCCCATTAAAACCTCAATGATTCAGTAGCGCCTCTTGCTATCTGTCTTGCTATGATATCTATCATGGAAACATCACATGTATGTGGGCGGCAAGAGACGGATTGTTTTTCTGAAATGTATAGGTTCAGTAATTGTTGGCTTACTCAAACAGACGACATGGCTTTTCTTGTTTAGTGAAGAGATGGTAGGTGGAATATTGACATTTCCACCAACTGACATCTCCAAAGAGGACAGTATAGTTCTGTGGCCTCTGCACATGCATATACAGCATCATGTTTCCAGCTGCGTTGGTCCGGTCCCACCGTTCATGAGGTAACATGCCTCAAAAATACATTATACTGCTTAAACTGCAGGACACATCAAGCCCAATACTACCACCTTCAAATGTCTGACCATCATCCAGTCATTTTAATCCAACTTCTTCTTCTTCTCCCTATGTAGTATCACTATCATTTAATATCAGCCATTCTAACTTAGGCACCAGGACAACATTTTCATATTTTTCATGTGGTTTTCGGGAGGTTTGGCTCCCAGACGCCACAGCTGCATTGGTGTCTATGGCTGGTCGGGAGTGGGGTGGGCCTCTGCATTCAGTGGTGTGGAAAACTGAGCCCTGCCTTTTTAAGCCTTCCATGACTCCAGGAACACAGACTTCTCCTGTGTCTGCTATGCTCTGAGTCCTCAGTCAGACACATGCAAGGGCCCACAGTTACAAAGACAAGCTCAAAGCCCTGTCTGTCATCCGAAAAAACTGCCCATGTCTTCCATAACTGCCCATGCCTTCCATAACTGCCCATGTCTTCCATAACTGCCCATGCCTTCCATAACTGCCCATGACTTCCATAACTGCCCATGCCTTCCATAACTGCCCATGCCTTCCATAACTGCCCATGTCTTCCATAACTGCCCATGCCTTCCATAACTGCCCATGTCTTCCATAACTGCCCATACCTTCCATAACTGTCCATGCCTTCCATAACTGCCCATGCCTTCCATAACTGCCCATGTCTTCCATAACTGCCCATGCCTTCCATAACTGCCCATACCTTCCATAACTGCCCATGCCTTCCATAACTGCCCATGTCTTCCATAACTGCCCATGCCTTCCATAACTGCCCATGCCTTCCATAACTGCCCATGCCTTCCATAACTGCCCATACCTTCCATAACTGCCCATGCCTTCCATAACTGCCCATGTCTTCCATAACTGCCCATACCTTCCATAACTGCCCATGCCTTCCACAACTGCCCATACCTTCCATAACTGCCCATGCCTTCCATAACTGCCCATGTCTTCCATAACTGCCCATGCCTTCCATAACTGCCCATGTCTTCCATAACTGCCCATGCCTTCCATAACTGCCCATGTCTTCCATAACTGCCCATGTCTTCCATAACTGCCAATGCCTTCCATAACTGCCCATGTCTTCCATAACTGCCCATGTCTTCCATAACTGCCCATGTCTTCCATAACTGCCCATGCCTTCCATAACTGCCCATGCCTTCCATAACTGCCCATACCTTCCATAACTGCCCATACCTTCCATAACTGCCCATACCTTCCATAACTGCCCATGTCTTCCATAACTGCCCATGCCTTCCATAACTGCCCATGCCTTCCATAACTGCCCATACCTTCCATAACTGCCCATGTCTTCCATAACTGCCCATGCCTTCCATAACTGCCCATACCTTCCATAACTGCCCATGCCTTCCATAACTGCCCATACCTTCCATAACTGCCCATGCCTTCCATAACTGCCCATGTCTTCCATAACTGCCCATGCCTTCCATAACTGCCCATGCCTTCCATAACTGCCCATGACTTCCATAACTGCCCATACCTTCCATAACTGCCCATACCTTCCATAACTGCCCATGCCTTCCATAACTGCCCATACCTTCCATAACTGCCCATGCCTTCCATAACTGCACATGTCTTCCATAACTGCCCATGCCTTCCATAACTGCCCATGTCTTCCATAACTGCCCATGCCTTCCATAACTGCCCATGCCTTCCATAACTGCCCATGCCTTCCATAACTGCCCATACCTTCCATAACTGCCCATGCCTTCCATAACTGCCCATGTCTTCCATAACTGCCCATGTCTTCCATAACTGCCCATGCCTTCCATAACTGCCCATACCTTCCATAACTGCCCATGCCTTCCATAACTGCCCATGTCTTCCATAACTGCCCATGCCTTCCATAACTGCCCATGTCTTCCATAACTGCCCATGCCTTCCATAACTGCCCATGCCTTCCATAACTGCCCATACCTTCCATAACTGCCCATGCCTTCCATAACTGCCCATGTCTTCCATAACTGCCCATGTCTTCCATAACTGCCCATGTCTTCCATAACTGCCCATGCCTTCCATAACTGCCCATGTCTTCCATAACTGCCCATGCCTTCCATAACTGCCCCCCCCTCCCCCCAACACTGTATTTCGATACAGTTTTGACTATCTGTCGATAAGCAACTGCTTGCTAAGGTTACAGTTAGGGTAAGGTTTAGAATAAGAGTTAGAGCTAGGGTTAGGATTAATAGATCGTTTGTTGATATGTTACTGATTGTCCATCTGTTGATGCTCTTCAGACTATCCAAATAAAGTGTTAAGGGGGGGATCGATACAGTTACGTATCGCAATATTTGTATTTATTTATTTTGCTAGGTAGTGTTAGCTAGCACTAGTCGACTGTACCTGTGGAAAAACTCTGGTATTTGTTGTCCTTTAGCTTGTTCTCCATCTTCTTTTTAAATAGTGAGCCAACATGTTTTCAGCACTTTTATTTCACACCAAAGAGACACCCTCAGAACTTATATCAAATTCAAAGCCTAGTTCAAAATAATTTGACAGTTGTGAAGAGCATGAGAACAGTGTGAAGTAACAGACACAGGGTGGCTGTTGGACTGATGTTGTGAGAAAACATGGTACCACCATGAAATGAAGCTATTTCCTGCATGCAGATTGGTCTGTAATGGCCAGGTTGATTACTAACAAAACGTGGGCCCTAAAGGTTGCAGCCAAGGATGGCACAGATGTTTTTTTGACCTTGATAGTTCTATAGAATGTAACAGTGGAAAATATGTTGATAAGTATGTACGCACAATGCTGTTAATTCATTTAGGAACTCCCACTGTACCCAACATTGACATAGAAAACATGGCTAAAAATAATATGATGACCTAAGAAACCTGCTCATATTTCTGTCTGAGAAGAGAAGCTAGAACTGCTCCTAAAATGATCCACGCTGCCCTAGCCATATCAAAGCTCAATGTTAATGCAGTCAGAAAATTGCATCAGAGGCTGGCTGGGAATGGCTTCCAGGGGATGAGTGTGAGTTTCCAGGCATTAAGCTCTCCCAAAGCAGCAACACTAATACAGTAATGCAGCAGAGATCAGTCGGAATCGATACAGACTGATCTGAGAGGAGAGTGAGGATGACAGGGAGTGAATGTTGTCTGTGGTTTGGAGCATGATGTACTACAGTACCCATAATGTCTGTCACCTTACCAATACGTGGTTTAACTGTATCTAGGACAGGTTAGTACATGCACACTTATTGTTATTCCTTAAATAACGTGCATTGGGATTGCCATGTGTGTTTTCAACAGTATGCATGTTTTATTGAGTTTATTTAAGCATTCTGGACTGTTTGGATGACAAATTGGGTTAGATTCACTTAGGCTGCGTTTCTGATCATATTGGCAAAGGATCTTATTGCCCAATTATTGGCAAAGGAGCTGATCTGATTGGTCAAAAGACCAATTAGTGGAAAAAGAGCTCAGAATTGGGCTGCCTGTGTAAACTCAGCCTTAGACGCTCGGTGAAAGTGAAATCCGTCAAGTTTTTGAGCGTCACTTCAAAACCAATGTGATAATTTTTTTTCCCTTGACAAATTGGCAATCAACTTCCACATGGGTCGAAACTTAGAGTGGCTTTGTTCTGTTTGACCTTGATCACTACCTGCTCTCTCAGGTGCTGCTCCTTAGTTACATAGCCTTCGGAAAGTATTCAGACTGTATTGACTTTTTACACATTTTGTTACGTTGCAGCCTTTTTCTAAAACAGATTAATAAAACAAACTCATCTACCCACAATACCCCATAATGACAAAGTGAAAACATTTTTTTATATATTTTTAGCAAATAAATACCTTATTTACATAAGTATTCAGACCCTATGAGACTCGAAATTGAGCTCAGGTGCATCCTGTTTCCATTGATCATCCTTGAGATGTTTCTACAACTTGATTGGAGTCCACCTGTGGTAAATTCAATTGATTGGACATGATTTGGAAAGGCACACCTGTCCATATAAGGTCCCACAGTTGACAGTGCATGCCAGAGCAAAAACCAAATGATGAGGTCAAAGGAATTCTCCATAGAGCTCAGAGACAGGATAGTGTCGAGGCACAGATCTGGGGAAGGGTACTAAATGATTTCTGCAGCATTGAAGTTCCCTAAGAACACAGTGGCCTTCATCATTCTTAAATGGAAGAAGTGTGGAACCACCAAGACTTTTCCTAGAGCTGGCCGCCCAGCCAAACTGAGAAATCGGGGGAGAAGGGCCTTGGTCAGGGAGGTGACCAATAACCCGATGGTCACCCTGACAGAGCTTTAGAGTTCCTCTGTAGAGATGGGAGAACCTTCCGGAAGGGCAGCCATCTCTGCAGCACTCCACCAATCAGGCACATGACAACCCGCTTGGTGTTTTCCAAAAGACACCTAAAGGACTCTCAGACCATGAGAAACAAGATTCTCTGGTCTGATGAAACCAAGATTGAACTCTTTGGCCTGAATGCCAAGCATCACTTCTGGAGGAAACCTGGCACCATCCCTATGGTGAAGCATGGTGGAGGCAGCATCATGCTGTGGGGATGTTCTTCAGCGGCAGGGACTGGGAGACTTGTCAGGATCGAGGCAAAGATGAACGGAGCAAAGTACAGAGAGATCCTTGATGAAAACCTGCTCCAGAGCACTCAGGACCTCAGACTGGGTCGAAAGTTCACCTTCAAGCAGGACAACAACCCTAATCACAGCCAAGACAACGCATGAGTGGCTTCGGGACATGTCTCTGAATGTCCTTGAGTTGACCAGCCAGAGCCTGGACTTGAACCCGATCGAACACCTCTGGAGAGACATGAAAATAGCTGTGCAGCAACACTGTGCCAAGCTTGTAGCTTGTAGCGTCATACCCTGTGCCAAACTTGTAGCTTGTAGCGTTATACCCTGTGCCAAACTTGTAGCATCATACCCAAGAAGACCTGAGGCTGTAATCGCTGCCAAAGGTGCTTCGACAAAGTGAAGGGTCTGAATGTGATATTTCCTTAATTTGATTTTTTTATTAGCAAACATTTCTAAAATCCTGTTTTTGCTTTGTCATTATGTGGTATTGTGTGCAGATTGATGAGGGGGGGGGGGGGGGGGGGTGGCATTTAACCAATTTTAGAATAAGGCTGTAACCTAACAAAATGTGGAAAAAGTTAAGGGGTCTGAATACTTTCCGAAGGCATCGTATGTTCTATTGACGGCTTCAAATTGTTAAATTGAGTGTCTGAGCTCCCGTCACTGTGAAGGATGACATCATTTACATCATTATCCTCCACTCTCAGAAAGATTAGGTTTAAAAATTCATGCCAGTTAATTGATGCTTGGAAGTATTGTGTACACTTCAGTTCATAATTTATTCCCTACCCACTCTGCTTAGTTCCTCACGTAGAGTAGGTCTTTGAGGGTTGTGTGACTGACTGAAAGACTCATTCACTGCACTGTCATTGTGTGTGTGTGTGTGTTTGTCAGGCTTGGGATGCAGTCTGTGTCTTCTCAAACACACAACCCCTGCCAGTGACACACAACCCCCCCCCCTCTCTCTCTCTTATCACAGAGCCTGCTCTACAAACCTTCTCCCTCTGCTCGTTCCTAAGCAACAGCCACTCCTTGTTTACCTATGCATTTTTGCATTGTGATTCTCATCAGGAGAAGTCACAGGCACCCAGAGATGGTTGTCTGTTCCCTTTATTCAAAGTAGTGAAGGCTACCTTGTTTGTTAGACCCTACATGTATGTTGTGTGCGGATAGTGTAATATGTTTTCCACCTAGTATCATATACATGATCACTCAGCTTTAAAGTAGGCCTACTACATTACTTTCACCTTCTATGGTTGAATAACAACAGGTTCAACCCCTCTTATACAACAATGCTTGTCTGTCTCTATGGACATGTGGTTTATTGTCCTCCTCATCTCCTGCATCAATGCTGCACCTTCCCCTCTGCTATCATAAACAAACGACCTGCTTTATAAAGTCTGGCCGGCGCTGCTTCACAAATATTGACCTGTACTGGCTCGGCTCCCTCTCTCCCACCTACACCCAACCTCACACAATACAATACACTGCAGTGAAAACCAAATTACAAAATGGTCAAATGTGGAATTTAATTAATAGAACATGAAAAACCACAGCAATTTGATGTCTATTCTATGATTTTGAGCAGAATCGGTGAATCCCAAACTACCCCCTCGCTCGGTGGGCCCTCAGTTGTTATGTGTTGCTGATGAAACTCAGAGGGTGACTTCCAGAGTAGCGAAGGGATCAGTAAACCCATCAACTTCGGGTCACACTCCTGACTTGAATGATGCAATTCATGTTCCCGTTTTAAATAGTTAAACGAGAATGAAATTCAAATCGCCTGTCGTTTTACCTCAGTAACTGTTAAACATTTAATTTGAGACGTATTCCGTTTGTTTTATGTGTCAAGTCTTTAAATCAGACACAAACACACGTGTCATATAATTAGGCACGTATCTCAATTATTTTGTAGGAAATTGTGCAATCTCCAAACATGTTGGGGTGTGTGTTGCGATAGCACTTCACTCTGGAGCCTGCATCCTTGCTTGCTTGGTCAAAATGGTTATTGGAGGGCCTAATTAGCACGTACACCCTTGATCATTTTCACTCCCTCAGTTTTGGGACACTTGTGCATATGGCGGCGGCGTGGGAAGGGTGTGATTTGGGATTCAGCCTTTGACTGCTCCTGATGTCACTGAATGCATAATGTGAACAAATTTGACATCATAAGTGGTGATTTCGTAACATGTTTTATGTGAAAGTCTTTCAAGGATGAAAAGCTTAATCATAACCTATACAATGACAGTGGCTCGCCTTCAAGCAACATTGTCCTAGAGCTCTTTCCTTCTCTTAACCCTTCCCACAACATCCTTCAGTTCTGACAACATGATGTGACAAAGATGACAAGGAAAGGCCAAGTGCAGAGACTACTCTCTACTACTACTGTAACATCTCAGGCATGCAATACCATACCAAACGCCACAGATGAATGAATGCGGGGGAATTTTTGGGGGGCTGGTTAGTTTAGTAACTAAATCATTTTTTCCGGTGATGTAAAGTACTAAAGTAAAAATACTTTAGTACTACTTCAGTCGTTTTTGGGGGTATCTGTACTTTACTATTTATATTTTTGACAACTTTTACTTTTACCTCACTACATTCCTATAGACAATATTGTACATTTAACTCCATACATTTTCCCTGACAACCAAAGGTAATTGTTACATTTTCAGTGCTTAGCAGGACCAGAAATGTGTGAAATTCACACACTTATCAAGAGAACACGTGGTCATCCCTACCGCCTATGGTCTGGCAGACTCACTAAACACAAATGCATCTTTTGTAAATCATGTCTGAGTGTTGGAGTGTGCTCCTGGCTATCTATCCATTTTAAAAACATGAAATTGGTGCTGTCTGCTTTGTATAATATAAGGAATTTTAAATAGTTTATACTTTTACATCTACCTTTGATACTTAAGTATATTTGATAAATTACATTTACTTTTGATACTTAAGTATATTTTAAACCAAATACTTTTAGACTTTTACTCAAGTAGTATTTTACTGGGTGACTTTTACTTTTACCTTTAGGAATGGGTACTCTTTCCACCACTGATTTCCCCCCCATGTCCCTCTGGGATGTGTCTGCTTGACATCATGAAGGAATGACTCACTCTTACAAACTTCTCATATTGAGACTGGGGTTGACTTGACACACACACTTTTACAGGCTCTAAGATTAGATATCTAATACTCTGGTAACCTGGCATTTCATTGTCTGGAGTCAAATAAACTCATTAAGAAGAGGTGGTGTTCTCTCAGTTGTCTAGGGTGAGAGTGGTCCTGGCTGTCAAGGTTTTAGAGGGTATCAGAATGTAAGAGCTGATTTGCTGGTTGTTTAGCTGTTTACCGACAGCTCACTCTTAGTCTTAATCTTTAAATCTCTGCTAAAGCTGCAAATAGTAATTCCACCACTTATTTGTGTGATTTCTAACTGAAGTGACTCACCCACAGGAATTATGCACAAAATTTTAGTACCTCATAAGCAGTACTATAGATGCATGCAAGTGATTTGTTTGAAGGGGCACTGAAGATCAAATGCAATGTCTTTTGAATTGATTATGTTTCAAATAAATACAAGAAATCTTGTGTATTTTCTCCTAAAAATGTATCAAATTAAGGGGACATAGGACATGTGCTCACTTCAGTTTCCACCTGTTCTCAGTTTCAATGCCTCTGGATGCATGCAAAAAAGCACCCAAAGACACACAAAGACAAGTAGCTTTTTTATAGCATTTGACCCCAAAGCCGGCGAGAAGATTGAGGCCAAAGAAGCAGAGTTAGGCTCCTCTTTCTTTAGGCATGCTGACTGTGTGTGTTGCTGACTTGCAGCATGCCTGCCGATGGGTGGACACACCAGCCTGCTTGTGTCCAAACCTGTTTTGGTATGTACCGCTCTGAGCAGCCAGGCCCCCACCCCCAGAAGGAGCCAAAGCCTCAGTGTTCTGATAGTGCTAAACGATTTGAGGACACTATCTCAGTACAGACTTGGTATGCTATAATTTCTGCCTCAAGCAACTACTGGAGAAACAAAAGTATCTTGACTGCATTTTCCTCCTCATTTTTACAACAGCTGCCTATGGAACCATGGTTCTTACGGTAAGCCTTGCAAACTGGCATGTCTGAAGTATTATCTGTTGGAATATGCAAAGCAAAGTTTCAAGGTGCCGTGTCTGATCGTCTGGTGAGGTGAAAAAGCAGGAATCTCACGGTCAACTTTGTTTTCATTCAAGGTTGTTGCTGCAAGCATGGTGGGTGTGCGCACTGTGAAGCATGGTGGGTGTGCGCACTGTGAAGCATGGTGGGTGTGTGAACTGTGAAGCATGGTGGGTGTGCGCACTGTGAAGCATGGTGGGTGTGCGCACTGTGAAGCATGGTGGGTGTGCGCACTGTGAAGCATGGTGGGTGTGTGAACTGTGAAGCATGGTGTGTGTGTGAACTGTGAAGCATGGTGGGTGTGCGCACTGTGAAGCATGGTGGGTGTGTGAACTGTGAATCATGGTGGGTGTGTGTACTGTGAAGCATGGTGGGTGTGTGAACTGTGAAGCACGGTGGGTGGGTGAACTGTGAAGCATGGTGTGTGTGTGAACTGTGAAGCATGGTGGGTGTGTGTACTGTGAAGCATGGTGGGTGTGTGAACTGTCAAGCAAAACAAATTAGAAATCAGTGGGTGTGTGAACTGTGAAGCATGGTGTGTGTGTGAACTGTGAAGCATGGTGGGTGTGTGTACTGTGAAGCATGGTGGGTGTGTGAACTGTGAAGCATGGTGGGTGTGTGAACTGTGAAGCATGGTGTGTGTGTGAACTGTGAAGCATGGTGGGTGTGTGTACTGTGAAGCATGGTGTGTGTGTGAACTGTGAAGCATGGTGGGTGTATGAACTGTGAAGCATGGTGGGTGTGTGAACTGTGAAGCATGGTGTGTGTGTGAACTGTGAAGCATGGTGGGTATGTGAACTGTGAAGCAAAACAAATTAGAAATCAGTGGGTGTGTGAACTGTGAAGCATGGTGTGTGTGAACTGTGAAGCATGGTGGGTGTGTGTACTGTGAAGCATGGTGGGTGTGTGTACTGTGAATCATGGTGGGTGTGTGTACTGTGAAGCATGGTGGGTGTGTGTACTGTGAATCATGGTGGGTGTGTGTACTGTGAAGCATGGTGGGTGTGTGTACTGTGAATCATGGTGGGTGTGTGTACTGTGAAGCATGGTGGGTGTGTGTACTGTGAATCATGGTGGGTGTGTGTACTGTGAAGCATGGTGGGTGTGTGTACTGTGAATCGTGGTGGGTGTGTGTACTGTGAAGCATGGTGGGTGTGTGTACTCCCCCCCCCCCTTAAAAGACCTAGATGCACTATTGTAAAGTGGCTGTTCCACTGGATGTCATAAGGTGAAAGCACCAATTTATAAGTCGCTCTGGATAAGAGCGTCTGCTAAATGACTTAAATGTAATGTAAAATGTACTGTGAAGCATGGTGGGTGTGTGTACTGTGAAGCATGGTGGGTGTGTACTGTGAATCATGGTGCTGCTGGTATATTTTTCCGTTTTTTTTTTGTATCCTCCTGCCGACCTGTGCTGTGACATGTCGGTATTGGTATGAATGTAAACAGATCAGGGGTGGGCGTTTGTTTTTGTGTGTGTGTGTGTGTGTGTGTGTGTGTGTGTGTGTGAGAGAGAGACAGAGAGTTGGCGGGGGCGGTGGTATTTCACAATCACACATCTGCTACCATGGAGCAGAGTTAAAAAAAGTCCATCTGAGGGCCATTGGACTTGGAATTAGCTTCACAGGGCCATGTCTTAGCAGTAGTTTCCACTTCATTTTGACTTAAAGGGGTACTATGTTAGCGTTTAGGCAGCTGTTGCTTAGGAGATAGAGGGAGGTTTCTGTGCAACTTTGGGATGCTGGATGGAGCTGAAAGTGGTTTTTGCTATTCCAGTCTGGTCATGTACCAAATTGTTACCTCACAGCAGCCAAAACAACGGGAGAGTCTTCAAAACAAAGCAATTCAAATATTTATGAGAGAGGAGAATTGTCAATGCACAGTAAGAGGCAGCTGAGCTGAGGCAGAGAGATGCATACTTTCATTGTCTCTGTCTTTTCCATTTCAACCCATTGTGTCACCCAAACACATAAGGTCCTAAAAGCCCAGAGAGAGACTTAACCGGCTAAAAACCACCCAGGCTCATATGACATATGTCAAAACCATTAGATATACAATTAACTTCATACATAAACCTCAAACTTTCTTTTGACGTGTCTCGAGAAGCAGGGAACTAATTCTTGGACCAAGGACAAGTGTAAAGATTCTTCAACAACAGAGTCATCCGTCTACACCCACATTTTGCAATCATGTTAGTTCACAACTGGATCCTGTTAATAGCTAATAATTTCACCTCAGTGTGCATGAACCAGATTGGAGATGGGGTCAATGATGATGAACAAACAACCATCTCCCATGTGAGATTTGTATCGCTGCTCTTCAATATCATTCTTTGTTTTTGATCACAGATGACCAATAGGCACCTTTCCAGTTTCTGGATTCTAATCATTCTTGCTATTCTGTGAACAGGTAAAATGGCCGAATTTACATTTTAATGAGTAGCCTCTTGTAGCACTCATGTAGCTGCTAGCTTTACTCGAGATATAAGGGGGCAGATGTATTTTTTTGCCCCTTTCTGCAATTTCCTGTCCTGTTTTCACAAGTCAAATGGCTCTTCCTATCTGTGGCCGTGTGGCCTGTTGCCACATAATAGAAACAGATTGCTGGTGGTGGGGTAGTTCTGAAAAATGTTCTCAAGACCACACCATGACTATCATTCAGAATCCATGCTTTGGACGGTGGGCTATTTACCTCAGGTAAGATAGAAAATATTATGTTTGACCAATGCTTTACTGGCAGAACATAGTGTGACAGGAGCTTGGTTCTTCTTAGAATTGGCGTAAAACCTCACGAACACATGGGGAAGGAAGGAAGGAACGGAAAGGGGTTACCTAGTCAGGTTTCTGTCTGTGTCTATATATTAGATGTAAGTGTGAGTTTTGGAAGGGAAGGTATAGCATATCTAGGTTAACAAGAAGAGGCTCACTGTCACGCTGTGCAATCACTAGAGGTCGACCGATTAATCGGAATGGCCGATTAATTAGGGCCGATTTCAAGTTTTCATAACAATCGGAAATCTGTATTTTTGGGCGCCGATGTGCCGATTTTTATGTATTTTCATTTGATTTTTTATACCTTTATTTAACTAGGCAAATCAGTTAAGAACACATTCTTATTTTCAATGACGGCCTAGGAACGGTGGGTTAACTGCCTCGTTCAGGGGCAGAACGACAGATTTTCACCTTGTCAGCTCGGGGGATCCATTCTTGCAACTTGACAGTTAACTAGTCCAACGCAATAACGACCTGCCTCTCTCTCGTTGCACTCCACAAGGAGACTGCCTGTTACGCGAATGCAGTAAGCCAAGGTAAGGTGTTAGCTAGCATTAAACTTATCTTATAAAAAACTATCAATCATAATCACTAGTTAACTACACATGGTTGATGATATTACTAGATATTATCTAACGTGTCCTGTGTTGCATATAATCTGACTGAGCATACAAGCATACAAGTATCTAAGTATCTGACTGAGCGGTGGTAGGCAGAAGCATCTAGTGTGTCCTGCGTTGCATATAATCTGACTGAGCATACAAGCATACAAGTATCTAAGAATTTGACTGAGCGGTGGTAGGCAGAAGCAGGCGCGTAAACATCCATTCAAAACAGCACTTTCGTGCGTTTTGCCAGCAGCTCTTCATTGTGCATCAAGCATTGCGCTGTTTATGACTTCAAGCCTATCAACTCCCGAGATGAGGCTGGTGTAACCGAAGTGAAATGGCTAGCTAGTTAGCGCGAGCTAATAGAGTTTCAAACGTCACTCGCTCTGAGCCTTCTAGTAGTTGTTCCCCTTGCTCTGCATTGGTAACGCTGCTGGTTCGAGCCAAGGGAGGAGCGAGGAGAGGGACGGAGGCTATACTGTTACACTGGCAATACTAAAGTGCCTATAAGAACATCCAATAGTCAAAGGTTAATGAAATACAAATGGTATAGAGGGAAATAGTCCTATAATAACTACAACCTAAAACTTCTTACCTGGGAATATTGAAGACTCATGTTAAAAGGAACCACCAGCTTTCATATATTCACATGTTCTGAGCAAGGAACTGAAACGTTAGCTTTCTTACATAGCACATATTGCACTTTTACTTTCTTCTCCAACACTTTGTTTTTGCATTATGTAAACCAAATTTAACATGTTTCATTATTTACTTGAGGCTAAATGAATTGTATTGATGTATTATATTAAGTTAAAATAAGTGTTCATTCAGTATTTTTGTAATTGTCATTATTATAAATAAATAAATTAAAAAATCGGCCGATTTAATCGGTATCCGCCTTTTGGTCCTCCAATAATCGGTATCGATATCGGCGTTGAAAAATCATAATCGGTCGATCCACTAGCAATCACACTGTTTTTCATATTTACAATTGAATACGGGCATTTTTAATACACTACCATTCAAAAGTTTGGGGTCACTTAGAAATTCCCTGCAAAACACCAGTCTCAACGTCAACAGTGAAGAGGCGACTCCGGGATGCTGGCATTCTAGGCAGAGTTGCAAAGAAAAAGCCATATCTCTGTCCAGTGTCTGTGTTCTTTTGCCCATCTTAATCTTTTCTTTTTATTGACCAGTCTGAGATATGGCTTTTTCTTTGCAACTCTGCCTAGAAAGCCAGCATCCCGGGGGGTCGCATCTTCACTGTTGACGTTGAGACTGGTGTTTTGCGGGTACTAATGAAGCTGTCAGTTGAGGACTTGTGAGGTGTCTGTTTCTCAAACTAGACACTGTAAAGTACTTTTCTTCTTGCTCAGTTGTGCACCGGGGCCTCGTTCTCCTATTTCTATTCTGGTTAGAGACAGTTTGCAATGTTCTGTGAAAGGAGTAGGACACAGCGTTGTACAAGATCTTCAGTTTCTTGGCAATTTCTCACATGGAATAGCCTTCATTTCTCGGAACAAGAATAGACTGACGAGTTTCAAAAGGAAGGTCTTTGTTTCTGGCCATTTTGAACCTGTAATCGAACCCACAAATTCTGATGCTCCAGATACTCAACTAGTCTAAAGAAGGCCAGTGTTATTGCTTCTTTAATCAGTACAGTAGTTTTCAGCTGTGCTAACATAATTGCAAAAGGGTTTTCTAATGATCAATTAGCCTTCTAAAATGATCAACTTGGATTAGCTAACACAACATGCCATTGGAACACAGGAGTGATGGTTGCTGATAATGGGCCTCTGTATGTCTCTGTAGATATTCCATTAAAAATCAGCCGTTTCCAGCTACAATCATCATTTACAACATTAACAATGTCTACACTGTATTTCTGATCAAGTGACCCCAAACTTTTGAACGGTAGTGTACATAGAGTGGGGTCTGAAATTATTGATAAAGATGAGCAATAAGGACTGTATAAACGAAATAATCCTGAATGAATCATGAATAAAGATGAGTGGGAAAGATAGAGGGTCAAAGATCATACCCCAAAGACATGCTAACATCCCGTTATTGTAATGGTGAGAGGTTAGAATGTCTTGGGGGTTTGATCTTTGACCCTCACTCAATCATTATTCACGATTTATTCAGGATTAGCCATAGTCATGGTAACATCCACATTAATGTAGAAGTGTTTAGAAACCTATTCTATTCTTATTTACAATAAAAGTTACTGCAAAATGACACAATACATGACTTACCATTTCTATTGGGCACAAAATTATCTTAAACACAAACATAACTAACTGAAAATGCATCCAAAAGTTTGAAGCGTCACAAGTTTGATGTAATCATTTTGTGCTCAGAATATGGGAACAAATGCAAAACTTTTGACTACTTTTTATTTATAGGAATCTTTAAGAATTTTTTTTTATTACTTGTTAAACAATATCTCTTTCTCTGAGCAATTGTGTTAGAAAATAATATAATTTCCCCCCCAAAATGTTGTATACAATATAGCATAAAATATGATTTATTTTATACAGTCATTATTGCTCATCTTTATCAAGGTTGTCACTAATTTCAGACCCCACAGTTCCTGAGGAAGGATAGAAACACGACAAAGACCCAATGAGTTAGTTAGAAGCGAGTAGGGGTAGTTGTGCAAAATAACATTAGACTCTTGCACTGAGAGAGGTTTTCTACTGAATGTGGTTTAACAGACAGGAAGTCGCTGAAACCCAGTGATGCATTTCCTGTCAGCGCAAGCTTCACAGGTCAGTTTGTCGCTGCTGTTTGTTTCTCTTCTCTCAATTATATTTTGCGCCTCTATTTTCAGTTTTCTACTCCCTCTTCTCTCTGTCCTCATGCATGGTATGCTCTGCCATGATAGGGAGGTGTGTGTGTCAATATATTTCCAAAGCTTCAGGATACTTGTGTAGGCTACAAGTAAGCTAGAATTAGTAATACAACAAAAACATTCCTAGATTTGAATGATTTAACTCTCCCACATCCGTATGAAGACTCAATGCAGAAGTCATGTGAATTTTGATAATCTATGATCAATAAATTAGATTATCATGCTCTTGACTCTACACACACAGCTGATCTGTCTGCTAATAAAACATAGTAAATTACCATGCAAATGATCATGGTACTCGTGTGGCTCTATGAGCTGTGAGGTAGCACTATGAGCTGTGTTGTCACACCAGAGGGCTAGCTATAGCTCTTCAGATTTAACCTTAGCGAGTTAGCACTAGCAGCACCAGTCTGTATTGCCACACACCACAGAATGCTATAGCTCTTCAGATTTAACCTTAGCGAGTTAGCACTAGCAGCACCAGTCTGTATTGCCACACACCACAGAATGCTATAGCTCTTCAGATTTAACCTTAGCGAGTTAGCACTAGCAGCACCAGTCTGTATTGCCACACACCACAGAATGCTGTACGTCTTCAGATTTAACCTTAGCGAGTTAGCACTAGCAGCACCAGTCTGTATTGCCACACACCACAGAATGCTGTACGTCTTCAGATTTAACCTTAGCGAGTTAGCACTAGCAGCACCAGTCTGTATTGCCACACACCACAGAATGCTGTAGCTCTTCAGATTTAACCTTAGCGAGTTAGCACTAGCAGCACCAGTCTGTATTGCCACACACCACAGAATGCTGTACATCTTCAGATTTAACCTTAGCGAGTTAGCACTAGCAGCACCAGTCTGTATTGCCACACACCACAGAATGCTGTAGCTCTTCGGGGTTGGCCTTAGAAAGTTATCACTAGCAGCAGTTGTCTGGGTGAGGGTGCTGCTGCCTGCGACCTTGTCCATATTAAACCTTCTCTCACTCAGAGCCTGGGGCTGCAGTGGAATAGTACAAGGTTTACGAGAGATCAGATTAAATTCCATCTCTCCCACTGAAAACCCTGTACTGGAGGTGACCTTTTTCTCTCCATCTTCATTTGGCCGTAGCACACCAGCCCACCTCCCTGTGCATTACTACAACAGACAGACATCACTGTTGGTTAGGATGCAGGTGTTTTGTTCAGAACGACGGCTCCATTATCAACTCGATGTTGTTTATTATCAAACTCAACTGACTCATACAGAACAGCGTAATCAATCCCATATACCAAACGCCAGACATAACCGAACAGTAACAGCACTGTAGAACTGTGTGTTAATGTAACTCTCAATGCAGCACTGTAGAACTCAGACATATCAGTCCAGATTACATGTTAGATATTGTTGCACTGTCGGAACTAGTAGCACAAGCATTTCGCTACCCTCGCTATAACATCTGCTTTCCATGTGTATATGACCAATAACATTTGATTTGATTTGAGACATAGCGGCATGTTTTGTTGTTTTGCTTTACCCGGCCGCACTCGCCAGCTCAAATCAAGTCTAATCAAATTGTATTTGTCACATGTTTCCTAAACAACAGGTGCAGACTAACAGTACAGTGCTTACTTATAGGCCCTTTCCAACAATGCAGTGAGAAAAATTGAGAAATAATAGAAAAATAGTAACACAAGGAATAAATACACAATGAGTAACGATAACTTGGCTATATACACGGGGTACCAGTATGAGTCGATGTGCTGGGGTATGAGGTAATTGAGGTAGATATGTACATACGGGTAGGGGTAAAGCTGGGCGTCGTTAGAGGATGCCTATGTCCTCTTCCTTCATTTCTGGCCATATATCTCACCCGGCATGGCAACCTCTAACCTCCTATTCCCCAATAAAGTTGAAACATGTCAGGACTGTGAGCATTGTACACTATCATGGCCCATGCATGAACATGTGCCGAGCAAAGCAGCGAAAACTACTGGCAGTTTTTACACACACTGCTGTAGGTTGCTGTGGTGGTGAAAGGACATTGTCTGTGTACACTGTTCTCTGGTGCCGAGGCAGCAGCCTCCTAATTGCGGAGGACTGTGACCTTTTCTGCTATGTATAATTCCCAAACAACTGGGCTAGTTTGCCTTGGAAGGCTGTCAATGCTTTGTTCCACTAACATGGGACATGGTGTGAGATGTCTCAAAAGTTTTTAGCAACTTGCATGTCTAAAAGACTTTATGTTTAATTGTCTGTGACTTATGTCAGAACAGTGGTCAGTTCATTGTCTCCCTGAGTAGGGTTTTGCTGTTGTTGTTAAATGAAGTACATTTCTTAGCCTCTGGTCTGCTGACACCATGTGTTTTTTGTCACTGTTGATGTGCATGAGGCCAGAATCCTCGCAGGCCCGGCACTGGCTATCACAGAGCTCCAGGATTGACTTGACACCAGCCAAATACCACTGAGTCATTTCCCCAACAGGAACCCAGATGATTCCTGCAAAACAGCACTTCTCTGCTGACCACACTTGATGAGCACAAAAATGTGGTGTTGTCCTCGGTTTTTCTGACAACTTGTACATTGGTATTTTGCTTTGCTCTCAGGTCAGATCTACACTACCAGTCAAAAGTTTTAGAACACCTACTCATTCAAGGTTTTTCTTTATTTTTACTGTCTTCTACATTGTAGAATAATAATGAATACATCAAGCCTATGAAATTACGCATATGGAATCATGTAGTAACCAAAAATGTGTTTAACAAGCAAATCAAAATATTAAATGTTTGAGATTCTTAAAATAACCACCCTTTGCCTTGATGACAGCTTTGCACACTCTTGGCATTCTCTCAACCAGCTTCACCAGGAATGATTTTCCAACAGTCTTGAAGGAGTTTCCACATATACTGAGCACTTGTTGGCTGATTGTCCTTCACTCTGCGGTCCGACTCATCCCAAACCATCTCAATTTGGTTGAGGTCGGGGAACTGCCAAAGGGGGCGGAGTTGCAATCTACTGCAGAGACAGCCTGCAGAGTTCTGTCATACTATCCAGGTCTGTGCCCAAACAATTTGAGCTTCTACTTCTAAAAATCCACCTTTCCAGAAACAAGTCTCTCACCGTTGCCGCTTCTTATAGAGCACCTTCAGCCCCCAGCTGTACCCTGGACACCATATGTGAATTAATTGCCCCCCCATCTATCTTTAGAGCCTGTACTGCTAGGTGACCTAAACTGGGATATGCTTAACACCCCGGCCGTCTTACAATCTAAACTAGATGCCCTCAATCTCACACAAATTATCAATGAACCTACCCACCCGTCCAGCATAACTACTCTGGACGGTTCTGACTTAGAAGATGTGGACAACTACAAATACCTAGGTGTCTGGTTAGACTGTAAACTCTCCTTCCAGACTCACATTAAGCATCTCCAATCCCAAATTAAATCAAGAATCGGTTTCCTATTTCACAACAAGGCATCCTTCACTCATGCTGCCAAACATACCCTAGTAAAACTGACTATCCTACCGATTCTTGACTTCGGTGATGTCATTTACAAAATATCCTCCAATACCCTACTCAGCAAATTGGATGCAGTCTATCTCAGTGCCATCCGCTTTGTCACCAAAGCCCCATATACTACCCACCACTGCGAGCTGTGTGCTCTCGTTGGCTGGCCCTCGCTTCATATTCGTTGCCAAACCCACTGGCTCCAGGTCATCTATAAGTCGTTGCTAGGTAAAGCCCAGCCTTATCTCAGCTCACTGGTCACCATAGCAGCAGCACGCGCTCCAGCAGGTATATCTCACTGGTCACCCCCAAAGCCAATTCCTCCTTCGGCCGCCTTTCCTTCCAGTTCTCTGCTGCCAATGACTGGTACGAACTGCAAAAATCACTGAAGATGTAGACTCATATCTCCCTCACTAGCTATAAGCACCAGTTGTCAGAGCAGCTCACAGATCACTGCACCTGTACATAGCCAATCTGTAAACAGCCCATCCAACTATCTCATCACCATATTGTTATTTATTTGATTTGTTTTGCTCCTTTGCACCCCAGTATCACTACTTGCACACTCATCTTCTACACATCTATCACCCCAGTGTTTTCTCTATTGTATTATTGACTGTATGTTTGTTTATTCCATGTGTAACTCTGTGTTGTTGTTTGTGTCGCACTGCTTTGCTTTATCTTGACCAAGTTGCAGTTGTAAACGAGAACTTATTCTCATCTAGCCTACCTGGTTAAATAAAGGTGAAATAAAAAAATTGTGGAGGCCAGGTCATCTGATGCAGCACTCCATCACTCTCCTTCTTGGTAAAATAGCCCTTACACAGCCAGGAGGTGTGTTGAGTCATTGTCCTGTTGAAAAACAAATGAGAGTCCCACTAAACGCAAACCAGATGGGATGACGTATCGCTGCAGAATGCTGTGGTAGCCATGCTGATTAAGTGTGCCTTGAATTCTAAAATAAATTACAGACAGTGTCACCAGCAAAGCATCCCCACACCATAACACCACCTCCTCCATGCTTCACGGTGGGAAATACACATGCAGAGATCATCCGTTCAGCCTCACCGCGTCTCACAAAGACACGTCGGTTGGAACCAAAAATCTCCAATTTGGACTCCAGACCAAAGGACAGATTTCCACCGGTCTAATGTCCTTTGCTCGTGTTTCTTGGCACAAGCAAGTCTCTTCTTCTTATTGGTGTCTTTTAGGAGTGGTTTCTTTGCAGTAATTTTACCATGAAGGCTCCTTCATGGTAACTGTTCATGGTAACTGTTCTCCTTTGAACAGTTTATGTTGAGATGTGTCTGTTACTTGAACTCTGTGAAGCATTTATTTGGGCTGAAATTTCCGAGGCTGGTAACTAATGAACTTATCCTCTGCAGCAGAGGTAACTCTGGGCCTTCCTGTGGCGGTCCTCATGAGAGCCAATTTTATCATAGCGCTTGATGGTTTTTGCAACTGCACTTGAAGAAATGTTCAAAGTTCTTGTAATTTTGTCTTAAAGTAATGATGGACTGTCATTTCTCTTTGCTTATCTGAGCTGTTCTTGCCATAGTGTGGACTTGGTCTTTTAAAAACAATATGTATCTTTATTATTTTCAATTACGGCCTAGGAACAGTGGGTTAACTGCCTTGTTCAGGGGCAGAATGACAGATGTTTACCTTGTCAGCTCAGGGATTCAACCTTTCGGTTACCAGTCCAAAGCTCTAACCACTAGGTTACCTGTTTTACCCTACCTTGCCACAACACAATGCATTAAAAAGGTCAAACGCATTAAGAAGGAAAGAAATTCCGCAAATGAACTTTTAAGAACATGAAGCTGGTTGAGAGAATGCCAAGAGTGTCCATTGCTCGTGCAAGTCTCTTCTTATTATTGGTGACCTTTTAGTAGTGGTTTCTTTGCAGAAAAGCTGTCATCAAGGCAAAGGGTGGCTATTTGAAAAATCTCAAATCTCAAATATATTTAGATTTGTTTCACACTTTTTTGGTTTCAACATTATTCCATATGTGTTATTTTATAGTTTATTTTATAGTTATGATTTTAATTTTTTTATTTTTTATTTAACCAGGCAAGTCAGTTAAGAACAAATTCTTATTTTCAATGACGGCCTAGGAACAGTGGGTTAACTGCCTGTTCAGGGGCAGAACTGTCAGCTCAGGGGTTTGAACTTGCAACCTTCCGGTTACTAGTCCAACACTCTAACCACTAGGCTACCCTGCCACCCAATTCTTCACTATTATTCTGCAATTTAGATAATAGTAAAAAAAGAAAAACCCTTGAATGAGTAGGTGTTTTTACTTTTGATTGGTAGTGTATGAAAATGTAGCTGCTTCGGTTTCAAATCAAATTGTATTTGTCACATGCGCCTAATACAACAGGTGTAGGTATTCCTTACCGTGAAATGCTTTCTTGCAAGCCCTTAACCAACAATGCAGTTAAAGAAATAGAGTTAAGAAAATATTTACTAAATAAACTAGTGTCAATGTAAATTGTCCAGGTGGCCATTTGATTCATTGTCTTATGGCTTGTGGGTAGAAGCTGTTAAGGAGCCTTTTGGTCCTAAACTTGGCGCCCACGGTACCGCTTGCTGTGAGGTAGCAGAGAGAACAGTCTATGACTTGGGTGACTGGAGTCTTTGACAAAAACATTTTGGGGGTCTTCCTCTGACACCGCTTAATATATAGGTCCTGAATGTCAGGAAGATTGGCCCCAGTGATGTACTGGGCCATATGCACTACCCTCTGTAGCGCCTTACGGTCAGATGCTGAGCAGTTGCCATACCAGGCGGTGATGCAACCGGTCAGGGTGCTCTCAATGGTGCAGATGTAGAACTGTTTGAGGATCTGGGGACACATGCAAAATCTTTTCAGTCTCCCAAGGGGGAAAAGGTGTTGTCGTGCCCTCTTCACAATTGTCTTGGTGTGTTTGGACCATGACAGTTTGTTGGTGATGTGAACACCAAGGAACTTGAAATTCTCCACCCGCTCCATTTCAGCCCCATCGACGTTAATGGGGGCCCGTTTGGCCCGCCTTTTCCTATAGTCCATGATCAGCTCCTTTCTAGACAGAAAGGTATGCCTACCAAATTGAGCCTGCGCTACCCACTGAGCACAGACTGCAGTTCAACGTCTTGTTTTTACCTTCAATGTAGCGTCACTTTTGCCAGGCTAATAGCTAGCAGTTTCTGGGAACGAGACCATGCTCTAGAGATGTATTTTAGGCTAAGCTTTTCTGTTTGTCTCTCTGACTGAGACTGAACTACTCAAGTAGAGGGCTATATTCCGTCACTGGGATATGATGAGCTGTTGTAATTGACTGCAGTGGGTCAGTTTTCCTAAACTTTGCGGTGTTTAGTGAAGAGAGAAGTGTGATCAAATGTATTGTATTTGTCACATACACATGGTTAGCAGATGTTAATGCGAGTGTAGCGAAATGCTTGTGCTTCTAGCTCCGACAATGCAGTAATAACCAACGAGTAATCTAACCTAACAATTCCACAACTACTACCTTATACACACAAGTGTAAAGGGATAAAGAATATGTACATAAAGATATATGAATGAGTGATGGTACAGAACGGCATAGGCAATATGCAGTAGATGGTATCGAGTACAGTATATACATATGAGATGAGTAATGTAGGGTATGTAAACATTATATTAAGTGGCATTGTTTAAAGTGGCTAGTGATTCATTTTTTCCATCAATTTCCATCCATTTCCGTTATTAAAGTGGCTGGAGTTGAGTCAGTATGTTGGCAGCAGCCACTCAATGTTAGTGGTGGCTGTTTAACAGTCTGATGGCCTTGAGATAGAAGCTGTTTTTCAGTCTCTCGGTCCCTGCTTTGGTGCACCTGTACTGACCTCGCCTTCTGGATGATAGCGGGGTGAACAGGTAGTGGCTCGGGTGGTTGTTGTCCTTGATGATCTTTATGGCCTTCCTGTGACATCGGGTGGTGTAGGTTTCCTGGAGGGCAGGTAATTTGCCCTCGGTGATGCGTTGTGCAGACCTCACTACCCTCTGGAGAGCCTTACGGTTGTGGGCGGAGCAGTTGCTGTACCAGGCGGTGATACAGCCCGACAGGATGCTCTCGATTGCGCATCTGTAGAAGTTTGTGAGTGCTTTTGTTGACAAGCCAAATTTCTTCAGCCTCCTGAGGTTGAAGAGGCGCTGCTGCACCTTCTTCACAACGCTGTCTGTGTGGGTGGACCAATTCAGTTTGTCCGTGATGTGTATGCCGAGGAACTTAAAACTTACTACCCTCTCCACTACTGTCCCGTTGATGTGGATAGGGGGGTGCTCCCTCTGCTGTTTCCTGAAGTCCACAATCATCTCCTTTGTTTTGTTGACGTTGAGTGTGAGGTTATTTTCCTGACACCACACTTCGAGGGCCCTCACCTCCTCCCTGTAGGCCGTCTCATCGTTGTTGGTAATCAAGCCTACCACTGTAGTGTCGTCTGCAAACTTGATGATTGAGATGGAGGCGTGCATGGCCACGCAGTCTTGGGTGAACAGGGAGTACAGGAGAGGGCTCAGAACGCACCCTTGTGGGGTCACAGTGTTGAAGATCAGCGGGGTGGAGATGTTGCTACCTACCCTCACCACCTGGGAGCGGCCCGTCAGGAAATCCAGTACCCAGTTGCACAGGGCGGGGTCGAGACCCAGGGTCTCGAGCTTGATGACGAGTTTGGAGGGTACTATGGTGTTAAATGCTGAGCTGTAGTCGATGAACAACATTCTCACATAGGTATTCCTCTTGTCCAGATGGGTTAGGGCAGTGTGCAGTGTGGTTGAGATTGCGTCGTCTGTGGACCTATTGGGGCGGTAAGCAAATTGGAGTGTGTTTAGGGTGTCAGGTAGGGTGGAGGTGATATGGTCCTTGACTAGTCTCTCAAAGCACTTCATGAGGACGGAAGTGAGTGCTACGGGGGCGGTAGTCGTTTAAAAACAAAAATTACGCTTTCAGTTTCGCGCGAATGCTGCCATCAATCCACGGTTTCTGGTTTGGGAATGTTTTAATCGTTACTGTGGGTATAACATCGCCGATGCACTTTCTTATGAACTCGCTCACCGAATCAGCGTATTCGTCAATGTTGTTGGACGCAATGCGGAACATATCCCAATCCATGTGATCGAAGCAGTCTTGAAGCGTGGAATCAGATTGGTCGGACCTGCGTTGAACAGACCTGAGCGCGGGAGCTTCTTGTTTTAGTCTCTGTCTGTAGGCTGGAAGCAACAAAATGGAGTCGTGGTCAGCTTTTCCGAAAGGAGGGCGGGGGAGGGCCTTATATGCATCACGGAACTTAGAATAACAATGATCCAGGGTTTTACCAGCCCTGGTAGCACAATCGATATGCTGATAGAATTTAGGGAGTCTTGTTTTCAGATCAGCCTTGTTAAAACCCCAGCTACAATGAATGCAGCCTCAGGATATGTGGTTTCCAGTTTACATAGAGTCAAATAAAGTTTGTTCAGGGCCATTGATGTGTCTACTTGGGGGGGAATATATAAGGCTGTGATTATAATCAAAGAGAATTCCCTTGGTAGATAATGCGGTCGACATTTGATTGTGAGGAATTCTAAGTCAGGTGAACAGAAGGACTTGAGTTCCTGTATGTTGTTATGATCACACCACGTCTCGTTAATCATAAGGCAAACCCCCCCGCCCCTCTTCTTGCTTCTGTCTGCGCGATGCGTGAAGAAACCAGCTGGCTGCACCGATTCCGTTAGCGTCTCTCGAGTGAGTCATGTTTCCGTGAAGCAAAGAACGTTACAGTCTCTGATGTCTCTCTGGAATGCTACCCTTGCTCGGATTTTATCAACCTTGTTGTCAAGAGACTGGACATTGGCGAGTAGTATGCTAGGGAGTCGTGCGCGATGTGCCCGTCTCCGGAGCCTGACCAAAAGACAGCTTCGTTTGCCCCTTTTACGGCCTCGTTGTTTTGGGTCGCCGGCTGGGATCCGATCCATTGTCCTGGGTGGAATGCAAAACACAGGATCCGCTTCGGGAGAGTGATATTCCTGGTCGTAATGATGATGAGTTGACGTTGCTCTTATATTCAGTAGTTCCTCCCGACTGTATGTAATGAAACCTAAGATTACCTGGGGTACCAATGTAAGAAATAACACGTAAAAAAACAAATTACTGCATAATTTCCTAGGAACACGAAGCGAGGCGGCCATCTCTGTCGGCGCCGGAAGTAGAATGATTTATGCCCACTCTCTTGTCTATCCTCTCCATCCACCCTGAAATGCCAGTGATAGTCAGTTTCCCCGCTATCACCAAGCAGGAAAGAACTCCACACTCTCCCTGTTTTCCCTCTATCTTTCTCCCCTTTCCACCCCAAAAGCGCTCATTAGATCAGGAGCTATTCTGAGACTCTTGAGCTGACAGCATTGAGGCCATGATCTTACACTCTTGATACAGGGCTAGTGAGTGTTAGAGCAAGCAGCACCACCCATAATACTACCGCCCATCACATAGTTATACCAGAACCATCGGAGCATTCTCCAACAACCCTATAACAACGTCACCTCTTTTGAACATTGAACATCTCACATTTTGTAATTCGAGCAAGTAACTGGGGTCGATAAGAATAGTTTGTTCTTGGTCGGTTTTCTTGTTTCCCACAATGTTTGCGTGGTTGCCACATGCAGGCTGACTCATTGCCTAGTCATTCAATTGACTTAAATTACCTCCTTTCATGGTCAACAATGAGCTCAGCTGTAGAGAGCGAAGAGGAGGGAAGCATGGCCTGCTGGGAGCTGTGCGTTTGTTACACGGGTGTATTACATTTCGTGAAACGTTCAGAATATTGCAGATAGAAAGGTAGGCCTAACAAGTTGAGCCTATGCTACCCACTGAGCACAGACTGCAGTTCAACATTTTATATACATTTGTTTGAGTTGTCAGCTAACGTGAATTCAAAACAAAATCATTTAGGTACAAATTTACGTTTGATTACTTTTTGCAAATCCAGTCAGTTTTCCAAGTTGATTCAACATCATCAGATTTTTTGGGGTCGAAATGACATGAAAACAACATTGATTCCAACCAGTTTTTGCCCAGTGGGTAATCTCTATTCCACATAACAGACAGTCATATCCACAGTTTTTTGCCCAGTTGGTAATCTCTATTCCACATAACAGACAGTCATATCTGTTCTACACAATACAACGCTCTGTAACATCGCTCCCTTTTGAACAGACCCCAGGCCTCTAATTGGTTGTTATTGCGACTGCTAGTTACTTTGGGAGAGGGAGAGCAGTCTTCTGCTGTCTGTTCTCAGCTAGCTCCTCCTCCTCCTACAGCACATAGAGCTGAGGACACGCTACAACAGATAGCCATGTTTGAGGGAGGGAGTGTGTGGAGCAAGTCAACCGTCAGTCACGTGACGTGAGCCACAGTGGAGTGGTAATTACTTCTACTAACTCCTGCAGTCTGAGGCTGGTCTAGAGTGGCCCCACCCAGCCTAAAGTCACACTGCTTTATTTGCTCTGTGGAGGCTTGTGAAATTGAGGAACGCTTTAACAGAGCAAGAGAGCATTCCTCCCTTCTGTTTTGCTTTGCTTGTTTCTCCTCTCCTCTGGCTGAGAGTGATCTCAGCCTCCCTCTGCCTGTGCAGACAAGGCAGCTGTTGTCATGTGCTCTGGGCAGGTCTCTCCAATGACTGACTGTAGTATCTCTGTCTGCCCTCAGCACTGGGCCACCCAAATCAATGATTCAGTAACAGGAGGGATATAGAGTACACACATGTGCGCACACACACTCTCACACACAGACATTGTTCACATTTAACCCATCATATAGAAAAGCCAGGCCCTTCCACCTTGATATTTCTATTGATCTGATAACAGGCTTTTGGCTAGCATCAGATAACCCACTTGTGATTGGACGGTGCGAATGATTCATTCAGTCACAAGCTTATCTCTAAACTCTCGGACTAAGATAACATAATAGTTTGGTTGATTCATGGCACTTTCAAATTCTAACAGACAGTCATGGTGGATGGCATGCTGAATAGGAGAAAAGGGAAATTGAACAGAGAAGTGGGACAGGATTGTAGGGGTCATATCATATTCTGGCCTCTCTAAAAGGGACAGTTAATTTAAAAATCTAAATTTCTCAAGGCCCGTATTCACAAAACACTCATACATTTCATACACTCCAGTCACCCATGTCATAGACTGTTCTCTCTGCTACCGCACGGCAGCGGTACCGGAGCGCCAAGTCTAGGTCTCCTTAACAGCTTCTACCCCCAAGCCATAAGACTGCCTAACAATTCATCAGATTGCCACCCAGACTAGAGGTCAACCGATTAATTATGGATGATTAAAATTTTTCATAACAATCGGTAATCAGCATTTTTGGACCCCGATTACATTGCAATCCACGAGGAGACTGCGTGGCAGGCTGACCACCTGTTACTCGAGTGCAGCAAGGAGCCAAGATAAGTTGCTAGCTAGCATTAAATGTATCTTATAAAAAAAAAAATCAATCTTCACATAATCACTAGTTAACTACACATGGTTGATGATATTGCTAGTTTAACTAGCTTTAACTAGCATATAATCGATGCGGTGCCTGCTAATTTATCATCGAATCACAGCCTACTTCGCCAAACGTGTAATGATTTAACAAGAACGCATTCGTGAAAAAAGCACAATAGTTGCACCAATGTACCTAACCATAAAATCAATGCCTTTCTTAAAATCAATTCACAAGTCTATTTTTTTAAACCTGCATATTTAGTTAAGAGAAATTCATGTTAGCAGGCAATATTAACTAGGGAAATTGTGTCACTTCTCTTGCATTCAGTGTTTTATTTTTATGTATTTTCTTTTTTACCTTTATTTTACTAGGCAAGTCAGTTAAGAACAAATTCTTATTTTCAATTACGGCCTAGGAACAGTGGGTTAACTGCCTGATCAGGGGCAGAACGACAGATTTGTACCTTGTCAGCTCGGGGATTTGAACTTGCAACCTTTTGGTTACTAGTCCAACTCTCTAACCCACTGGTAAGTGTTCATCCTTTTAATAAACTGAACTGAACACTAAATACAAAGTAACAAAAGAGAACAAATGAAACAGCTCCGTCAGGTGCAACAGACACAAACAGAAAACAATCACATACAACTCAAAAGTGAAACCCGGCTACCTAAGTATGGTTCTCAATCAGGGACAACGATTGATAGCTACCTCTAATTTTTTAAATTTTAATTTTACCTTTATTTTACTAGGCAAGTCAGTTAAGAACAAATTCTTATTTTCAATGACGGCCTAGGAACATTTAAGTCATTTAGCAGACGCTCTTATCCAGAGCGACTTACAAATTGGTGCATTCACCTTATGACATCCAGTGGAACAGTAGTGCATCTAAATCTTTTAAGGGGGGAGGGGTGAGAGGGATTACTTTATCCTATCCTAGGTATTCCTTAAAGAGGTGGGGTTTCAGGTGTCTCCGGAAGGTGGTGATTGACTCCGCTGTCCTGGCGTCGTGAGGGAGTTTGTTCCACCATTGGGGGGCCAGAGCAGCGAACAGTTTTGACTGGGCTGAGCGGGAACTGTACTTCCTCAGTGGTAGGGAGGCGAGCAGGCCAGAGGTGGATGAACACAGTGCCCTTGTTTGGGTGTAGGGCCTGATCAGAGCCTGGAGGTACTGAGGTGCCGTTCCCCTCACAGCTCCGTAGGCAAGCACCATGGTCTTGTAGCGGATGCGAGCTTCAACTGGAAGCCAGTGGAGAGAGCGGAGGAGCGGGGTGACGTGAGAGAACTTGGGAAGGTTGAACACCAGACGGGCTGCGGCGTTCTGGATGAGTTGTAGGGGTTTAATGGCACAGGCAGGGAGCCCAGCCAACAGCGAGTTGCAGTAATCCAGACGGGAGATGACAAGTGCCTGGATTAGGACCTGCGCCGCTTCCTGTGTGAGGCAGGGTCGTACTCTGCGGATGTTGTAGAGCATGAACCTACAGGAACGGGCCACCGCCTTGATGTTAGTTGAGAACGACAGGGTGTTGTCCAGGATCACGCCAAGGTTCTTAGCGCTCTGGGAGGAGGACACAATGGAGTTGTCAACCGTGATGGCGAGATCATGGAACGGGCAGTCCTTCCCGGGAGGAAGAGCAGCTCCGTCTTGCCGAGGTTCAGCTTGAGGTGGTGATCCGTCATCCACACTGATATGTCTGCCAGACATGCAGAGATGCGATTCGCCACCTGGTCATCAGAAGGGGGAAAGGAGAAGATTAATTGTGTGTCGTCTGCATAGCAATGATAGGAGAGACCATGTGAGGTTATGACAGAGCCAAGTGACTTGGTGTATAGCGAGAATAGGAGAGAGCCTAGAACAGAGCCCTGGGGGACACCAGTGGTGAGAGCACGTGGTGTGGAGACGGATTCTCGCCACGCCACCTGGTAGGAGCGACCTGTCAGGTAGGACGCAATCCAAGCGTGGGCCGCGCCGGAGATGCCCAACTCGGAGAGGGTGGAGAGGAGGATCTGATGGTTCACAGTATCGAAGGCAGCCGATAGGTCTAGAAGGATGAGAGCAGAGGAGAGAGAGTTAGCTTTAGCAGTGCGGAGCGCCTCCGTGATACAGAGAAGAGCAGTCTCAGTTGAATGACTAGTCTTGAAACCTGACTGATTTGGATCAAGAAGGTCATTCTGAGAGAGATAGCGGGAGAGCTGGCCAAGGACGGCACGTTCAAGAGTTTTGGAGAGAAAAGAAAGAAGGGATACTGGTCTGTAGTTGTTGACATCGGAGGGATCGAGTGTAGGTTTTTCAGAAGGGGTGCAACTCTCGCTCTCTTGAAGACGGAAGGGACGTAGCCAGCGGTCAGGGATGAGTTGATGAGCGAGGTGAGGTAAGGAGAAGGTCTCCGGAAATGGTCTGGAGAAGAGAGGAGGGGATAGGGTCAAGCGGGCAGGTTGTTGGGCGGCCGGCCGTCACAAGACGCGAGATTTCATCTGGAGAGAGAGGGGAGAAAGAGGTCAGAGCACAGGGTAGGGCAGTGTGAGCAGAACCAGCGGTGTCGTTTGACTTAGCAAACGAGGATCGGATGTCGTCGACCTTCTTTTCAAAATGGTTGACGAAGTCATCTGCAGAGAGGGAGGAGGGGGGAGGGGGAGGAGGATTCAGGAGGGAGGAGAAGGTTGCAAAGAGCTTCCTAGGGTTAGAGGCAGATGCTTGGAATTTAGAGTGGTAGAAAGTGGCTTTAGCAGCAGAGAGAGAAGAGGAAAATGTAGAGAGGAGGGAGTGAAAGGATGTCAGGTCCGCAGGGAGGCGAGTTTTCCTCCATTTCCGCTCGGCTGCCCGGAGCCCTGTTCTGTGAGCTCGCAATGAGTCGTCGAGCCACGGAGCGGGAGGGGAGGACCGAGCCGGCCTGGAGGATAGGGGACATAGAGAGTCAAAGGATGCAGAAAGGGAGGAGAGGAGGGTTGAGGAGGCAGAATCAGGAGATAGGTTGGAGAAGGTTTGAGCAGAGGGAAGAGATGATAGGATGGAAGAGGAGAGATTAGCGGGGGAGAGAGAGCGAAGGTTGGGACGGCGCGATACCATCCGAGTAGGGGCAGTGTGGGAAGTGTTGGATGAGAGCGAGAGGGAAAAGGATACAAGGTAGTGGTCGGAGACTTGGAGGGAGTTGCAATGAGGTTAGTGGAAGAACAGCATCTAGTAAAGATGAGGTCGAGCGTATTTCCTGCCTTGTGAGTAGGGGGAAGGTGAGAGGGTGAGGTCAAAAGAGGAGAGGAGTGGAAAGAAGGAGGCAGAGAGGAATGAGTCAAAGGTAGACGTGGGGAGGTTAAAGTCGCCCAGAACTGTGAGAGGTGAGCCGTCCTCAGGAAAGGAGCTTATCAAGGCATCAAGCTCATTGATGAACTCTCCGAGGGAACCTGGAGGGCGATAAATGATAAGAATGTTAAGCTTGAAAGGGCTGGTAACTGTGACAGCATGCAATTCAAAGGAGGCGATAGACAGATGGGTAAGGGGAGAAAGAGAGAATGACCACTTGGGAGAGATGAGGATCCCGGTGCCACCACCCCGCTGACCAGAAGCTCTCGGGGTGTGCGAGAACACGTGGGCAGACGAAGAGAGAGCAGTAGGAGTAGCAGTGTTGTCTGTGGTGATCCATGTTTCCGTCAGTGCCAAGAAGTCGAGGGACTGGAGGGGGCATAGGCTGAGATGAACTCTGCCTTGTTGGCCGCAGATCGGCAGTTCCAGAGGCTACCGGAGACCTGGAACTCCACGTGGGTCGTGCGCGCTGGGACCACCAGATTAGGGTGGCCGCGGCCATGCGGTGTGGAGCGTTTGTATGGTCTGTGCAGAGAGGAGAGAACAGGGATAGACAGACACATAGTTGACAGGCTACACAAGAGGCAACGCTAATGCAAAGGAGATTGGAATGACAAGTGGACTACACGTCTCGAGTGTTCAGAAAGTTAAGCTTACGTAGCAAGAATCTTATTGACTAAAATGATTAAAATGATACAGTACTGCTGAAGTAGGCTAGCTGGCAGAGGCTGCGTTGTTGACTATGTAGGCTAGCTGGCAGTGTCTGCGTTGTTGACACTACACTAATCAAGTCGTTCCGTTGAGTGTAATAGTTTCTACTGTGCTACTGTGCTGCTATTCGGGGCTAGCTGGCTAGCTAGCAGTGTTGATTACGTTACGTTGCGTTAAAAGAACGACAATAGCTGGCTAGCTAACCTAGGAAATCGCTCAAGACTACACAATTATCTTTGATACAAAGACGGCTATGTAGCTAGCTATGTAGCTAGCTACGATCAAACAAATCAAGCCGTTGTACTGTAATGAAATGAAATGAAAAATGTGATACTACCTGTGGAGCGAAGCGAAATGCGACCGGATTGTTGAGTGTGGAAGTTCTGTTCGGTAGACGTTGGCTAGCTGTTGGCTAGCTAGCAGTGTCTCCTACGTTAAGGACGACAAATAGCTGGCTAGCTAACCTCGGTAAATTAAGATAATCACTCTAAAACTACACACTCTAAACTACACAATTATCTTGGATACGAAGACAGCAAAGACAACTATGTAGCTAGCTAACACTACACTAATCAAGTCGTTCAGTTGAGTGTAATAGTTGTGCTGCTAATCGGTAGACGGTGGACTAGCTAACGGTGGACGTTAGCTAGCTGGCTAGCTGCAGGGCAGTGTAGACTGCGTTAGGACGACGAAATACGATAATTACGCAATTATCTATGATACAAAGATGGCTATGTAGCTAGCTAAGAAGAAATTGCTAAGATTAGACAAATCAAACCGTTGCTAATCGGTAGACGGTGGACTAGCTAACGGTGGACGTTAGCTAGCTGGCTAGCTGCAGGGCAGTGTAGACTGCGTTAGGACGACGAAATACGATAATTACGCAATTATCTATGATACAAAGACGGCTATGTAGCTAGCTAAGAAGAAATTGCTAAGATTAGACAAATCAAACCGTTGTACTATAATGAAACTACCTGCGGACCGAGTGCAGATGCGACCGCTCGCTCCAACCCGGAAGTTGGGTTAACTGCCTGTTCAGGGGCAGAACGACAGATTTGTACCTTGTCAGCTCGGGGATTTGAACTTGCAACCTTTCGGTTACTAGTCCAACGCTCTAACCACTAGGCTACCCTGCCGAGAACCATACCAGGTCAAACACAGAAATCCCAAATCATAGAAAAAAGAACATAGACAACCCACCCAACTCACGCCCTACCATACTAAACAAAGACATAACAAAAGAACTAAGGTCAGAACGTGACATCTATGATTTGAAAGAGCAGTCTGACTGAGCGGTGGTAGGCAGCAGTAGGCTCGTAAACATTCATTCAAACAGCACTTTCCTACGTTTGCCAGCAGCTTTTCGCAATGCTTGAAGCACAGCGCTGTTTATAACTTCAAGCCTATCAACTCCCGAGATTAGGCTGGCAATACTATAGTGCCTATAACAACATCCAATAGTCAAAGATATATGAAATACAAATGGTATGGAGAGACATAATCCTATAAATTCCTATAATAACTACAACCTAAAACTTCTTACCTGGGAATATTGAAGACTCATGTTAAAAGGAGCCACCAGCTTTCATATGTTCTGAGCAAGGAACTTTAAATGTTAGCTTTTTTATGGCACATATTGCACTTTTACCTACTTCTCCAACACTGTGTTTTTGCGTTATTTAAACCAACATGTTTAATTTATCTGAGACTAAATTGATTTTTATTTATGTATTATATTAAGTTAAAATAAGTGTTCATTCAGTATTGTTGTAATTGTCATTATTACAAATGTATGTATATAAAAATCGGCCGATTTAATCGGTATCAGCTTTTTTGGTCTTCCAATAATCGGTATCGGTGTTGAAAAATCATAATCGGTCGACCTCTAACCCAGACTATTTACATTGAACCCCCCCTCTGTATTTAGAATGCTGCTACTCGCTGTTTATAATCTATGCATAGTCCCTTTAGAAATTACCTCGACTAACCTGTACCCCCACACATTGACTCGATACCGAGTCAATGTTATTGTTATTGTTATGTAAAAAAAATATTTTTTTTTTACTATAGTTTATTTAATAAATATTTTCTTAACTCTATTTCTTGAACTGCATTGTTGGTTAAGGGCTTGTAAGTAAGCATTTCACAAATAAAATTGGATTTGATTTACATTTTAAGCGATTGATTTTGACTTTGAAGTGAACTGTCCCTTTAAGTCTAGAAGGGAGCATTGGAGTTGGGCAGTACCAATGATGTCATAGACTGTATCCTGCATAGAATGAAATGTGCCTAAAATAAATATACTTTATCTCTATGCAGCCAGGATTGGGCTCCCATATGAACCTGACCTGTAGATGCCTACGTTCTTCACTGGGCTCCCATATGAACCTGACCTGTAGATGTTTACATTGTTCCCAGAGAAGCAGAGAGAGGAGATTCTGCCTAGTCCAGGTTTATGTGTGCTCCGTGTGTGGTCCCTATCCTGTCTCACTGCTTTTTGCGCAGAGTCACCTAGCAGACCGAGCTGTCAGAGTTGTCACTGCGCCCACTGAGAGGGGTTAATGTGGTGCCTGGAATGGAAGCACCCCCCCATTTACCCACACCAGGAGGTCCATTCCCCTAGGAGGGGGCAAGTGTCCCCTCACCCCCTTGTCCCATTATTCCTTTCCACTCCCCCTTTCTCTTATCTGAGCTTTATGTTATGAGCAGACTGGGAAGAAACAAGCTACTTTTAATCACAAATTTGGGAAACGAACACTGGGTATGTACATAGTCAATGGTAGGCTTCGAGGGGACTCCTATGGTAGGTACACATATAGCTCATCTCTTGGCAGTAGTACTGTAGACTACTTTATCACTGACCTCAACCCAGAGTCTCTTAGAGCGTTCAGTCATGAGGCATCAAAGCCAAAGGAACTGAATAATATTAAGAAATGCTACAGTATTCCTCTCCTCTCCTAATTTGAACCCCACACATCTTCCCTCTCTCACCCCCCCCTCCCTCCTTTTCACCACCCTCTCAGAGACACAATTGGACCAGGAATGCACTTGGTCAGACATTTCATTTCAGGCCCCACCCTGCAAAGGTAGAGAAAGAAAGGGGGGGGGCTTTCTAAGTACTGCTGCCATCCTGACTCTTTCAATTCAATGAATCTCTCTCTACTCTCTGCTGTTGCCAGCCAGCCCCCCCCCCCCCCCCCCACTAATCTTTAAGCAGACCACCGGCCCCTCCCTTCACCCTCCATTGCCCTTGAGACCAGCCTGTGGGGTGTGGGCTACGCTTTCACTATGACCCGCCCTCCCCCCATCCCATGATCCGCCCATCACTCCCTCTCTCCTGAAGGGGGCTTGGACAGAGATCATCAGGAAGACTGTGTTCTTTTTCCAGAGGCTGTATTCTGTTCCACCAAACCCATGGTTCCACAGCCCCCCTCATTTATACTGGCCCTCATGACCACGGGTGAGCTCACATCCTTGGGGGGTTGAGGGGTGTGCTACCCCCCTTCCTTACTAGGGGGCCTAGTCTATTCACAGCTACTGGTCTTTGATGGAGTAAAGGGAACCATGTGCTTTTTAAAGTGGAGCAACACTGACAAGCTAGGGGAAGCACTTCTGAGTTTATGTAAAAACATTGGCTTCTGTCATGATTCCTGAAATCATGTTTGTTATCCGTCATGAGATTCTGTAACCTGATCTAAGTACATGAAATGGTTGTAGAATTGAACAGTAATATGTTTGTCATTGTGCGAAGGAAATTGGTTTTCCAGACAGCAGAAACACACTCAACACATTTTGGGAAAAGCACAGGGTCTAACGCAGTGCAACGCCCCTGGCTGGAATGATATAGTGGTTATTATGTAGGGGTTGTTCTCTAGGGGTTATTCTCTAGGGGTTATTATGTAGGGATTGTTATGTAGGGGTTGTTATGTAGGGATTGTTATTTAGGGGTTATTATTTAGGGGTTAAGTGCCTTGCTCAAGGACACAACGGTGCTGGATGGTAGTTATGATCTGACACTTTACATAATGTTGAACATCGCACTGGTATAACCTATAGGAGACAGGCAGATATAATCACACACATTTAACATTAATATAGGTACTCATCAAGGAGACAGGCAGCTATAATCACACACAGTTTCAAGGGAGTGCAAGAGTGACAATGTGAAGCCGGGTGATGTATGTATTGGAAAGCGTGGTGCATTCTTCAGTCTGCTCAGTGCTACTCTTGATTGTACTTTGGAAGACTGTGAGAGGACCTGTTAAGCAGGCAGGCGGTTGGGGCCCTTTGAGACAAGCAGGCAGGCGGTTGGGGCCCTCTGAGCCAAGCAGGCAGGCGGTTGGGGCCCTCTGAGCCAACAAGGAACCAAGGATCTGAATTATCCACTGGAACCAGCAGTCTTGTCATGGGAGCAAGCAGAGAGTCAGGCCCATGGCTGTCTCCTAGATCCTTTTCACACTTTGGTGCTGACCCGAACAGTACTGTGCTGGCTGGGATATTTTTCTTACTTTTTGGTTTCAGACAAATAAACACACAGACGATACGTGGGCTGCGAGCCTCACTCTATGAGTTGGGTTGTTAAACCCTCTCACACATTTGAAATACTTTGTTTTGTCATAGGTGGTTTAGTGAATCTTGCTCGCGTGATGAGTAACATTGCCTATGACCTGAAGACTTGTGTTAACTCCCAGAGGCTTAGTTTAACAGGCTTAGTGCCTATAGGCTTTATTTCATCAGGCGGACACAGTCTTGTGGTGTACAGGAGACCCAGGTTCGACTTTGAACCCCAGTCAGTCACAGCTGGTCTTACACACACACACACACACACACACACACACACACACACACACACACACACACACACACACACACACACACACTTGGCTCCTAATGACTGTTTACTGACATGTTCCTCTCTCTCCTCTCTCTCAGGCAGGTGTAGATGCTCCAGACACAGCAGGCCCCAGGAAGAGGCTGCCTCCATCCATCTGTGCGGCTCTTCTCTGATTCCTGGGTCTCTCAGTCTCACTTTGCACCACACCTTAACAGGGACCACAGAGAAAATAAACAGGAGTGAGGAGGCCACTGGATATTCTCAAGAAGGGAAGCCATTTTGTTTTGACCCTCAGTATCACTGACCTTTCAACCTTTGGTTCAATCTGGTGGTTTCCTTGTGATTGGACACTCCCTAGAGGGGTAGGAAATCACCCTCCCCGTCTGTCCGTCTGCGTCCTACCTTCGGACCTCCATCACTATGGCGACATCGGTGCAGCCCAACGAGTTGGTGTTTGAGTTCGCTAGCAATGGGATGGATGAGATAAACCAGGTACCTGTCATTACATTGGAGTTTAGCAGTAGTCGATATCAGTAGTGTTATCATGATGTACCACTACCACCAATATAGAAAACTTCAAGATGGAATTTGCAGTAGGGGGAAACGGCACCACTGGCCACCTCACCACCATTGTTATAGTTGTTGCTGCTGAGCTGAGGTGCATCGCGCAACATGGCAAAAAAAAAACTTGCAATAATGTCTGAGGGGGAAAATATTGTAATATCACATCGGATGTGCCTGATTCACCATTAAGGTTTCCTGCACGTCACTCTAAGTAACATAATACAAAAATCCCCATCAAAATCTGTCAGTTTAAGCTAGAGCAGGGGCTGCATCTCAATCCACCGCATCCGGCTATGTCGGCCTTCTTGTCCGCGGTGGAAAGTGGCCGAGCTACAGCAGTGTTTTTCAGAGCATGAGATATCCCTGAAAATCGGTCTTCTCATGAAAACGGCTCTATTATGACCACTCTATGGATAGGATAGACTCTCACTCTCTCTTTTTTCACCACAAGTGTCACGGAACTCGTCTGAAGGCGACCCATACAAATGAATGGAAATATGGAGGTAGTTTTCTGCCAACAAAAATCAGGGGTTAAATATGTGTCCAAAAAAACAAAAATATTTCCTGAGCTTTCTTATGTCTACTAGATATCGGACAGATACTTCAAAACCTTATTCCTTATGATTTATTTTTGGACTGTCTTTTTTTTTTTTACATTTATGAATGTGTTATTCAGTGCATTTCTATGGGCTATAGAAGTAATAATTGTAAATGTAAAGGGGTACAACATTTTAAAATCAAATAGCTAAATGATCCATGGTATGATCATCTTGAAATAATTCCATATGTTCACTTGGTATGGAGAGATGGAGAGAAGGAGTGGAGTATGAAGGGATGGCAAGGAGAGGGCTGGGATATGGAGTGTGGGCTGTTGGGAGGACAGAGTCGGAAAGTGTGAGAGACCTGGAGTTGTGACTCTTTTAGTGTGCGTGAGAGGAGAGGGTGGGTCTTTGCCAGGACCCAGTCAATTTACAGCACAAAATGTACGGTTTGTATGTGTAAGTGCACTTCAGTGCCCAGGTGTGTTTATCTTACCTCCACATCTTTGTCTGAATTCTGTGGAACAGGTTTGTGTGTGTGTGTGCCCGATGTTTGTGCCGTGTGTGTGTGTCTCTGTGTTTTGTATTTGTGTAGATGTGGATGGATGAGTTGTCGCTGGATACTCTTGCCTGAATGTCCTGGTTCATGCCTAACCAGACATACCTGTTGTGTGGAAATAACACAGGCCTCCTCTAGGGTTTCTCCTTGCTCAGAGGATTACATCGCATGTCCACCTGGTAGCTTGAAAAAAGCTCTTAAACATAACTTATATATATTTAGTGCTAACACTAATGAAGTTGTCCATTTTGTTTTTGCCGGAGCTAGCTAGTCTGAAGGATTTATCTTTCCATATGGGGGCTTTTGGAATCGGAGAAAGCCACAGCTAGCCTAGTTTGCTGGACAGTAATGACTAGCCTTCTTATATTGTATTTTACAGTCAATAAGTAGCTCCCTGAATCAGAGCCACGGTGTAATGATTTCATAATGATGTTTAGCTCAGTTTAGTGTCTGAAAGCTGCTATTAGAGTTCTATGGCAGCCTGCTATTAGAGTTATATGGCAGCCTGCTATTAGAGTTATATGGCAGCCTTCTATGGCAGCCTGCTATTAGAGTTCTATGGCAGCTTGCTGTGAGAGTTTTATGGCAACCTGCTATTAGAGTTCTATTGCAGCCTGCTATGAGAGTTCTACGGCAGCCTGCTAGTAGAGTTCTACGGCAGCCTGCTAGTAGAGTTCTATGGCAGCCTGCTATTAGAGTTCTATTGCAGCCTGCTATAAGAGTTCTACGGCAGCCTGCTATAAGAGTTCTACGGCAGCCTGCTATTAGAGTTATACGGCAGCCTGCTATTAGAGTTATATGGCAGCCTGCTATTAGAGTTCTATTGCAGCCTGCTATGAGAGTTCTACGGCAGCCTGCTATTAGAGTTATATGGCAGCCTGCTATTAGAGTTCTATGGCAGCCTGCTATTAGAGTTATATGGCAGCTTGCTGTGCGAGTTCTATGGCAGCCTGCTATTAGAGTTATATGGCAGCTTGCTGTGAGAGTTCTATGGCAGCCTGCTATTAGAGTTATATGGCAGCTTGCTGTGAGAGTTCTATGGCAGCCTGCTATTAGAGTTATATGGCAGCTTGCTGTGACAGTTCTATGGCAGCTTGCTGTGAGAGTTCTATTGCAGCCTGCTAGTAGAGTTCTATGGCAGCCTGCTATTAGAGTTCTATTGCAGCCTGCTATAAGAGTTCTACGGCAGCCTGCTATAAGAGTTCTACGGCAGCCTGCTATTAGAGTTATATGGCAGCCTGCTATTAGAGTTATATGGCAGCCTGCTATTAGAGTTCTATTGCAGCCTGCTATGAGAGTTCTACGGCAGCCTGCTATTAGAGTTATATGGCAGCCTGCTATTAGAGTTCTATGGCAGCCTGCTATTAGAGTTATATGGCAGCTTGCTGTGCGAGTTCTATGGCAGCCTGCTATTAGAGTTATATGGCAGCTTGCTGTGAGAGTTCTATGGCAGCCTGCTATTAGAGTTATATGGCAGCTTGCTGTGACAGTTCTACGGCAGCCTGCTATTAGAGTTATATGGCAGCTTGCTGTGAGAGTTCTATGGCAGCCTGCTATTAGAGTTATATGGCAGCTTGCTGTGACAGTTCTATGGCAGCTTGCTGTGAGAGTTCTATTGCAGCCTGCTATGAGAGTTCTACGGCAGCCTGCTAGTAGAGTTCTATGGCAGCCTGCTAGTAGAGTTCTATGGCAGCCTGCTGTGGTCATACACTTACATTATTTACACCCACTCTCGCATTTAACTGAACAGTCATTCAAGTACAGAACTCCATAAGGTCTAGTCTCTCAAAAACACACCCTGTTTTAATTATTTCAGTTATCAGTGGTGTGGCAATGTTTGCCATTCACTTCCTCTATCAACCCCATTAGGGGATGTTAAAAGTAGGTAGGTGGGGCTAACAACGGCGTCATAGGCAGGTAAAGCAGAACCGAGTTGATTATAGGGGAACCTCTCACACACAGGGGCTTGCTTTCATAGCCGAAACTGGGAACTTGGAGATGACAATCACCTAGTGATCGTTATCTCTCTGGTTTCCCTAGAGGCAGCCATTATGGCTCTTGTGTAATTCGTTCTAAATTACATACTCTGTTTTACACCTTTAATTAGCTTAGAGTGCCTCTTGACTCCTTCTGTTCAACATGATACTGGTCCACCATGTTTTCGTGATACCGGGCCGCCATGCTTTCATGATACTGGGCCTCCATGCTTTCATGGTACTGGGCCGCCATGTTTTCATGGTACTGGGCCTCCACGCCTTCATGGTACTGGGTCGCCACGCTTTCATGGTACTGGGCCGCCACATTTTCATGGTACTGGGCCGACACGTTTTCATGGTACTGGGCCGTTTCTTTTTCTTGATACTGGGTGGCCATGTTTTCATGGTACTGGGTCGCCACGTTTTCATGGTACTGGGCCACTATGTTTTCATGATACCGGGCCATTTCTTTTTCCTAATACTGGGCGGCCATGTTTTGATACTGGGCCGCCATGTTTTCCTGTGTGGGGTGTATCACAACGGAGATTCACTAAGTTAGCCATTCTACAGATATAGCTCTTTTGTTACAAAACTGGAGCTGACATGGGTTATTGAGAATATCAAGTGCATCTTGTTTCCATTGATCATCCTTGAGATGTTTATACTAGAGGTCGACCGATTATGATTTTTCAACACTGATACCGATTATTGGAGGACCAAAAAAGCCGATACCGATTAATCGGCCGATTAAAAGAAAAATGTATTTGTAATAATGACAATTACAACAATACTGAATGAACACTTATTTTAACTTAATATAATAACTCAATATAATCAATTTAGTCTCAAGTATATAATGAAACATGTTCAATTTGGTTTAAATAATGCAAAAACAAAGTGTTGGAGAAGAACGTAAAAGTGCAATATGTGCTATGTAAGAAAGCAAACGTTTCAGTTCCTTGCTCAGAACATGAGAACATATGAAAGCTGGTGGTTCCTTTTAACATGAGTCTTCAATATTCCCAGGTAAGAAGTTTTAGGTTGTAGTTATTATAGGACTATTTCCCTCTATACCATTTGTATTTCATTAACCTTTGACTATTGGATGTTCTTATAGGCACTTTAGTATTGCCAGTGTAACAGTATAGCCTCCGTCCCTCTCCTCGCTCCTCCCTGGGCTCGAACCAGCAACACAACGACAACAGCCACCCTCGAAGCAGCGTTACCCATGCAGAGCAAGGGGAACAACCACTCCAAGGCTCAGAGCGAGTGAAGTTTGAAACGCTATTAACGCGCGCTAACTAGTCAGCCATTTCACTTCGGTCACACCAGCCTCATCTCGGGAGTTGATAGGTTTGAAGTCATAAACAGCGCAATGCTTGATGCACAAGGAAGAGCTGCTGGCAAAACGCACGAAAGTGCTGTTTGAATGAATGTTTACTCGCCTGCTTCTGCCTACCACCGCTCAGTCAGATACTTAGATACTTGTATGCTTGTATGCTCAGTCAGATTATATGCAACACAGGACACGTTAGATAATATCTAGTAATATCATCAACCATGTGTAGTTAACTAGTGATTATGATTGATTGTTTTTTATAAGATAAGTTTAATACTAGCTAGCAACTTACCTTGGCTTACTGCATTTGCGTAACAGGCAGTCTCCTTGTGGAGTGCAACGAGAGAGAGGTAGGTCGTTATTGCGTTGGACTAGTTAACTGTACGTTTGCAAGATTGGATCCCCCGAGCTGACAGGGTGAAAATCTGTCTTTCTGCCCCTGAACGAGGCAGTTAACCCACCGTTCCTAGGCCGTCATTGAAAATAAGAATATTTTCTTAACTGACTTTGCCCAAAAAATTGGCAAATGGGCGCCCCAAAATACCGATTTCCGATTGTTATGAAAACTTGAAATCGGCCATTCCGATTAATCGGTCGACCTCTAGTTTATACTACTTGATTGGAGTCCACCTGTGGTCAACTCAATTGACGGGACATGATTTGGAAGGGCACAAACCTGTCTATATAAGGTCCCACAGTTGACAATGCATGTCAGAACCAAACCAAGCCATGAGGTCGAAGGAATTGTCTGTAGAGCTCCGAGACAGGATTGTGTCAAGGCACAGATCTGGGGAAGGGTACCAAAACATTTCTGTAGCATTGAAGGTGGCCTCCATCATTCTTAATAACCTCTTAGGGATAGGCGGGATGCAAATGTCTCAACTGGCCAATTGCCAGGGAAAATGCAGAGCGCCAGATTCAAATAAAATACTAAATGGAATAAGTTTGGAACCACCAAGACTCTTCCTAGAGCTGTCCACCTGGCCAAACTGAGCAATTGGGAGAAAATGGCCTTGGTCAGGGAGGTGACCAAGAACCCGATGGTCACTCTGACAGAGCTCCAGAGTTCCTCTGTGGAGATGTGAGAACCTTCCAGAAGGACAACCATCTCTGCAGCATTCCACCAATCACGCCTTTATGGTAGAGTGGCCAGACAGAAGCCACTCCTCAGTAAAAGGCCCACTTGGAGTTTGCTAAAGGGCACCTAAAGGACTCTCAGACCATGAGAAACAAGATTATCTGGTCTGATGAAACCAAGATTGAACTCTTTGGCCTGAATGTCAAGTGTCACGTCTGGAGGAAAGCTGGCACCATCCCTACAGTGAAGCATGGTGGCAGCATCATGCTGTGGGGATGTTTTTCAGTGGCAGGGACTGGGAGACTTGTCAGGATCGAGAGAGAGATGAACAGAGCAAAGTACAGAGAGATCCTTGACGAAAATCTGATCCATAGCGCTCAGAATCTCAGACTGTGGTGAAGGTTCACCTTCAAATAAGACAATGACCCTAAGCACATAGCCAACACAACACAGGAGTGGCTTCGGGACAAGCCTCTGAATGGCCTTGAATGGCCCAGCCAGAGCGACGCTCCCTGTCCAACCTGACAGAGCTTGAGAGGATCTGCAGAGAAGAATGGGAAAAACTCCCCAAAAACAGGTGGTCCAAGCTTGTAGTGTCTTACCCAAGAAGACTAGAGGCTGTAATCGCTGCCAATGGTGATTCAACAAAGTACTGAGTGAAGGGTCTTATGTAAATGTGTAATTACAGTTGTAATTTTTTTATACATTTGCAAAAATGTTTTTGCTTTGTCATTATGGGGTATTGTGTGTAGATTGATGAGGGGAAAATCATTTAATTCATTTTAGAATAAGGCTGTAACATAATAAAATGGGGAACAAGTGAAGGGGTCTGAATAATTCCGAATGCACTGTATGCACAAAAGCTATCTCGCTGGCTAACTATTTGATCCTGCTTTGTGACAAACCCTCCAGGTGCAACTGAGCCCCATTATGTCAAAACAACAACAGTAGACAGACACAGACATCTTCTGCCCCGTCAGCAGATTCTGTGTGGGATTCGGTCTGTCATGGTCTGGTCCTGCTATGGAGGGGAGACAGTGTGGGGTTTAATACACTGCAGTGAACTCAGCAGACTCACTGGTGCTCTCTCACATCAGTGAACCCAGATGGGACTCCCTACTGACTGAGATGCTACTATAGTCTGAGACCATAACGTCAATGACATTTCATCTTTTACAGTCAAGCGCACACAACAACTGCATCCTTTATTTTATACTTCCCAAGTGGTCTCGTGGCCAACTGTTGATCGTTAGTGCTGACATCATGGAAAATAATTTAGCATGGACTCTGTTCTGAAAATGCAGATATTGTCTGTGAAGTTACTAGACCAGTCGCTGAACTCATAGCTATGTTTACATAGTTTAATTGTATGGTAATGACCCATAGAGGATTAATGATTCAACATAATGCAGTTGTGTGTGGCATTGTGCTGTTAGTGTACTGTTAGTTATCTGGTTAAAGTGTAGCATTGAGTGAATGTAGCCTTGGACTCCCTAGTCCCTCCGTGGGCTCAAGGCTCAAAGCTTAGACACCTGGAGTTCCCGGGGTTCAACCACAACAATGGAAACTTGTGCTTTAGAGGAGAGAGAGAAAGAGAGAGAGAGAGAGAGACCATAGAAATATAATTACTCAAATGGACAAGAATTACAAAAAAATATAAAAAATAATGTTCCACAACATAACAAAGACTATCTCAAGGGATTGGAAAGGTAAAGTCCTACAACTCTGAACGTTGTTAGGCTATTCCATTAAAACCGTTTTGGAAGTTTAAATCTAAATGTTGTTGCTGCCTTTCAGTATGGCTAAGTATTTGGCCACTAATTGTTTTCTAATGATTGAGAACTTGCATGAACTGTTTGGGCAGGACAAAGCATCATAGATCATATGATAATCAGGCAATGAGCTGTAGTCTGCTGCCATCTCTTGGTTATTTTCAGAAACTGACACTGAATTAATTAATTTCATAGTAAGTGCCTGTTTAGTGCCAAATAAAATAACAGGGTTGACGATGTCATCTTAAATCAGCCATGAATCACCTTGTGACAGGGGGAATGGAATGTTTTTGTGTGCTGCAGGGATGGGCAATTGAATGCAAGCTGAAGCTTCACAATAAAACAATTACATTTCCACCACAACAATTTCCACCACAAAATGTACAAATAGAGTAGAACCAGCTCACCTGCTTTTACACCATGATTTGGCTATTAGATGTTCAATATTTATTTTGAAAATAGTATTTAAAAGGGAATATTTTCATCATATTAAAAACGAGAGTTCAGTTCATGTAGCAAGGTTAACCTTAAAATGAGAGACAAAAGAAAATTAATCACTAATCACATTACATAAATAACAATCTTTAGAAATGATACAATGATGATAAAAATGTGGAGACATTCTGGGGTTAAGTGGGTTAAAATTCCTGGAAGTCACAGAAGTGCATGGAGGGACATTTTGGCACTTAAGTCTTTATTCATATACATTTATTTTAATTGTATTTATTGAATTCTCAATGTGGTCTGTATTGAAGGGCACATTATTGAATATAACATGCTTTTCAATATTTGTGCACAATTTATACTTAAGATATCAAAGGGACGCAAAAGACACTCATTTCGTGGAACCACCCACGTAATGGGAAAAAACCAACGGAAAGAGGTGCCATCCACACTGCTTCATGTTATGGTACTGTTGAAGACAGCAAAATAACAGTGTGCTGAAGGAAAATAAAACTGTTTGTTTACTCCACAAGGACCTCACACAATGAGAAATGAGAGAAGCTTGTTGTGTCCACATGTCCTGTCTGGATAACTGCCACATGTCCTGTCTGGATAACTGCCACATGTCCTGTCAGGATAACTGCCATGTCACATGGGTAGGCCAACTGTAGACAGTCTTTCCCCTACCATTGTATAGGGCGATATGTATTTAAATAGAGCCTGGATGTTTGCATGCAACCTGCCTGGAAAATAAGCTAGGAGAAACACTGGTAGAAGCGGTCAGTGTTCAAAGGGTTGCCAGGTGGGCTTGGTTGCCATACGCTACAGGTTCTTACACACTGAGCATACCAAACATTAAGAACACCACCCTAATATTTAGTTGCTCCCCCCCATTTGCCCTCAGAACAGCCTCAATTTGTTGGGGCATGGACTCTACAAGGTGTCGAAAGCTATCCACAGGGATGCTGGCCGTGTTGACTCCAATGAGTCCCACAGTTGGGCTCCCGAGTGGCGCAGCGGTCTAAGGCGTTGCATCTCAGTGCTAGAGGCGTCACTACAGACCCTGGTTTGATCCTGGGCTGTATCACAACCGGCCATGATCGGGAGACCCATATAGAGCGGCGCACAATTGACCCAGCATGGTCCGGGTTGGGGGAGGGTTTGGCCAGGGTAGGCCGTCATTGTAAAATAAGAATTTGTTCTTAACTGACTTGTCAAGTTAAATAAAGGTTAAATAAAATAAAAAAGTCGGCTGGATGTCCTTTGGGTGTTGGACCATTCTTGATACACACGGGAAACTGTTGAGCATGAAAAACCCAGCAGCATTGCGGTCCTTGACACAAACCGGCGCGCCTGTCACCTAGTACCATACCACATTCAAAGGCACTTAAATATTTTGTCTTGCTGATTCACAAGACCTGCATGCACAATCCATTTCTTAATTGTCTCAAGGCTTAAAAATCCTTCTTTAACCTGTCTCCTCCCCTTCATCTACATGGATTGAAGTGGATTTAACAAGTTACATCAATAAGGGATCATAGCATTCACCTGGTCAGTCTATGTCGTGGAAAGAGCAGGTGTTCTTAATGTTTTTTTATACTCAAGTGTACTCAGTTTGGCCAGAGCTCTGGTAATTTCCTCTTCCCATGTTCAGAAATGTTGTGCTGGAAATGAGGGAGCGTGTCTGGAATCCCCAGCAAAAAGACACAGGTATGAGGTATGAAAGGAGTGAATGGGTTGACAGTATTCAGGAGGTATGAAAGGAGTGAATGGGTTGACAGTGTTCATTTATTTAATTATATATATTTTTTAATTTCACCTTTATTTAACCATGTAGACCAGTTGAGAACAAGTTCTCATTTACAACTGTGACCTGGCCTAGATTTTTTTTAAAGTTACACATGGGATAAACAAACGTACAGTCAATAACACAATAGAAAGTATGGATAAACAGTGTGTGCAAATGTAGTATGATTAGGGAGGTAAGGCCATAAATAGGCCATAGTGGCGAAATAATTACAATTGAGCAATTAAACACTGGAGTGATAGATGTGCAGAAGATGAATGTGCAAGTAGAGATACTGAGGTGCAAAGGAGCAAAAAATAAATAACAATATGGGGATGAGGTAGTTGGGTGGGCTATTTACAGATGGGCTGTGTACAGGTGCAATGATTGGTAAGCTGCTCTGACAGCTGATGCTTAAAGTCAGTGAGGGAGATATGAGACTCCAGCTTGAGTGATTTTTGCAATTCGTTCCAGTCATTGGCAGCAGAGAACTGGAAGAAAAGGCAGCCAAAGTAGGAGTTGGCTTTGGGGATGACCAGTGTAGGGATGATTTGTAGGGATCCAGATTTTGGATTTTGGTGAAGGAGAAGCAGGGCGGGGCTTGGGCAAGTTGCTGCAGGGGGTGCTGAGCTGTTGGCCATGGTAGGTGTAGCCAGGTGGAAAGCATGGCCAGCCATAGAAAAATGCTTATTGAAATGATCGATTATCATAGATTTATCGGCGGTGACAGTGTTTCCTAGCCTCAGTGCAGTGAGCAGCTGGGAGGAGGTGCTTTTTGGAATTAGTGCTACAGGATGCAAATTTCTTTTTGAAAAAGCTAGCCTTAGCTTTCCTAACTGACTGAGTATATTGGTTCCTAACTTCCCTGAAAAGTTGCATATCGCGGGAGCTATTCGATGCTAATGCAGAAGCCACAGGAAGTTTTGCTGGTCAAGGGCAGTCAAGTCTGGGATGAACCAAGGGCTATATCTGTTCTTAGTTCTACATTTTTTGAATGGGGCATCCTCTACAGACGGGATGAGGTCAATATCCTTCCAGGACACCCGGGTCAGGTCATGGTCGTTTGACCTCAAACCCATTACGCACGCAGGCAATGAGGCAGTGATCACTGAGATCCTGCTTGAAGACAGAGGTGTATTTGGAGGGCAGGTTGGTCAGGATGATATCTAAGAGGGGGGTGCCCATGGTTACGGATTTAGGGTTGTACCTGGTAGGTTCCTTGATAATTTGTGTGAGATTGAGGGCATCTAGCTTAAATTGTAGGACATCCGGGGTGTTAAGCATGTCCCAGTTTAGGTCACCTAACAGTACGAACTCTGAAGATAGATGGGGTTCAATCAATTCACATATGGTGTCCAGGGTACAGCTGGGGGCTGAAGGTGGTCTATAAGAAGCGGGAACGGTGTGAGACTTGTTTCTGGAAAGGTGGATTTTTAGAAGTAGAAACTCAAATTGTTTGGGCACAGATCTGGATAGTATGACAGAACTCTGCGGGCTATCTCTGCAGTAGATTGCAACTCCGCCCTCTTTGGCAGTTCTATCTTGTCGGAAGATGTTATAGTTACGGATGAAAATTTCAGGATTTTTGGTGGACTTCCTAAGCCATGATTCAGACACGGCTAGAACATCAGGGTTGGTGGAGTGTGCAAAAGCAGTGAATAAAACAAACGTAGGGAGGAGGCTTCTAATGTTAACGTGCATGAAACCAAGGTTTTTACGGTTACAGAAGTCAACAAATGAGAGTGCCTGGGGAATGGGATTGGTGCTGGGGGCTGCAGGGCCTGGGTTAACCTCTACATCACCAGAGGAACAGAGGATGAGTGGGATAAGGGTACGGCTAAAGGGTATAAGAACTGGTCGTATAGTGCGTTCGGAACAGAGATTAAAAGGAGCAGATTTCTGGGTGTCGGAAGAATAGATTCAAGGCATAATGTACAGACAAGGGTATGGTAGGATGTGAGTACAGTGGAGGTAAACCTAGGCATTGAGTGACGATGAGAGAGGTTTTGTTTCTAGAGGCACCAGTTAAGCCAGGTGAGGTCACCGCATGTGTGGGGTGTGGAAAGAAAAGGGCTTGCTAAGGCATATTGAGCAGGGCTGGGGGCTCTATAGGGAAATAAGACAATAATCACTAACCAAAACAGCAATAGACAAGGCATATTGACATTAGGGAGAGGCATGTGTAGCCGAATGATCATAGGGTCCAATGAGTAGCACTAGATGAGTCAGGGAGCCAATTCAGTAGTCGCTACTATGCTAGGTGAGCTGGAGACACGGCGATTCAGTCCGCTAGCGGGCCGGGGATAGCAGATGAGCCTCAGGCGACGTCGCAATGGAAGAGCCTGTTGAATCCACCTCGGATGGTTACGTCGGTAGACCAGTCGTGATGGATCGTGGGGCTCCGTGTCGGCAGTAAAAGGTCCAGTCCAATTGACAAAAGAGGTATTGTAGCCCAAGAATTGGCTGGTGGACCTCTTTGGCTAGCCGGGAGATGGGCTTAGCTCGAGGCTAGCTCCAGGCTAACTGGTGCTTGTTTCGGGACAGAGACATTAGCCAGGAGTAGCCACTCAGATAGCAGATAGCTAGCTGCGATGATTCGGTGTAATGGTTCAGAGCTTGCGGTTGGAATCCGGAGATGTGGTAGGGAAAAAGCATTCTGATATTCTTTAAAAATATATATGTAGCGTTATTACCAGCAGTTTTTCAATTCTTGTTAGGATGAGCCCATGTTGGCCACATGAGAAATATGGGTTTATGTAGATATGTCTAGCGCTCGCTCTGTCTGTCTGTCTCTCTGTCTGTCTGTCTGTCTGTCTGTCTGTCTGTCTGTCTGTCTGTCTGTCTGTCTGTCTGTCTGTCTGTCTGTCTGTCTCTGTCTGTATGTTTTTCTCTCTGTCTCTCTCTCTCTTTGTCTTTCTGCCTCTCTCTGTCTCTCTCTCTTTCTCTTTCTTTCTCTCTGTGTAAGTACATTTTGTTCAGCTGCATGGGGATCAAGCCAATGTGTGAGATATACCAGAGCAACTGTAAAAGCACAGTGTATAAGTCTACATTAACTTTACAAAGGTTGTAGTACTTAAAGGACATAAGATAAAAAACCAAGCAAAAGACATGTCATTCTGTGGTCTAACGTCTGTGGACTAACGACTGTGGTCTAACGTCTGTGGTCTAACGTCTGTGGTCTAAAGTCTGTGGACTAACGACTGTGGTCTGTGGTCTAACGTCTGTGGTCTAACGTCTGTGGTCTAACAACTGTGGTCTCTGTCTTCTGTTGGCCTCTCTGTGTGTCCAGCTGGATGATCCGTCCGTGTTCCCAGCAGTCATCGTGGAACAGGTGCCCGCTGCTGACCTCATGCAGGTCTACTCGGGCATGGAGTCGGACGAGGTGACCAACGGCATTATGGTGGACAACACTGTACATGTGATGGAGGAGCCCATTATGGTCGGAGACGTGGGCCTCTCAGGTGAGGGGGAGGAGGGCATGATATGCATGCATGCCTAGGGGGTAGGAGCTAGGAGTTGATTCTGGACAGGGCCTGGTACTATCTAAATTACCTAGAATTCACCCTTATTGATTGTAATATCCTTTCAAGTTTGTCTCTAAAGCTGTCTGTTTCTTGTTCTGATGACAATCCCTGTCTGATTGGCCAGTAGAAAGGACGGTATCGGGTACAGAGGATAACATGGAGACCAATGAGGCTGCGGCAGCCCTTCTTAACATGGAGTCACCAAACAACATTCTGGATGAGAAACGCATGAGTACGAATTCTGTTATGTTGTTGCTACTCTCTAGGAGGTTAGGGGAAGGAGTATTGTTTTGTAATGTTGGTACCACATGTGTATTAACTGAATCCAACTTCTACCCCAGAGCATTTATCTTGTGGGTTTTATTTTATCTGACCTAGTATTGATTCCGTGCTCTTTTCAAGATTCTATTCTGGATTTTCAATTTCTTTACCTTTGATATTGAATACTGCATTGTTGAGGAAGAGCTTGTAAAATAAGCATTTTACCTTACCGTTTACACCTGTTTCATCCTGTGGAGGTGATAATTACATTTTGATTTGATTTATCACTTTGTTAAAACCTGCACATTTTTGATGAAGGTATGCAGTTCAATTTGTATGCGGTTTCATTTGTAGTATTTCTACTAACTCCTGTCATTATCTCTGACTGTTGCTTTAGTTCAGTCCCACAATAATATTACAGAACTAGGAGTCATATTGAGTGTACTACTGTTTTCTCTTGTTGTTGTAGTTCATACGTACGGGACCATGTTGGAGTCTGACTACACCTACATCCACCTGCGGCCGGAGCCCAACGGCTGCATGGATGTATCGCTGGACGATGAAACATCCTCCATGGACGAAATCCCTCAGAAGAGCGTGTCCAAACCACAGAGGAAAACCAAAAGTACTGCAGAGGTTCTACTGGAGTCTAGGGAGCAGTGTTACAACACATGATTTAGTCTTGTTTTTAAATCTTCTATATGAAGATGTTCCACTTACTCTCATGTTTCGAAGAGATATGCTTTTAAGAGTTACACAGGAGTACCTTGGAAAATATATTTGCCTATAGCCTTATTAACCATAGCTTATAGCCTTATTAACCATAGTTTATAGCCTTATTAACCATAGTTTATAGCCTTATTAACCATAGCTTATAGCCTTATTAACCATAGCTTATAGCCTTGTTAACCATATCTTATAGCCTTATTAACCATAGCTTACAGCCTTATTAACCATAGCTTATAGCCTTATTAACCATAGCTTATAGCCGTGTTAACCATATCTTACAGCCTTATTAACCATAGCTTATAGCCTTATTAACCATATCTTATAGCCTTATTAACCATATCTTATAGCCTTATTAACCATAGCTTATAGCCGTGTTAACCATATCTTATAGCCTTATTAACCATAGCTTATAGCCGTGTTAACCATATCTTACAGCCTTATTAACCATAGCTTATAGCCTTATTAACCATAGCTTACAGCCTTATTAACCATAGCTTATAGCCTTATTAACCATAGCTTATAGCCTTGTTAACCATATCTTATAGCCTTATTAACCATAGCTTATAGCCTTATTAACCATAGCTTAAAGCCTTATTAACCATAGCTTAAAGCCTTATTAACCATATCTTACAGCCTTATTAACCATATCTTACAGCCTTATTAACCATAGCTTATAGCCTTATTAACCATAGCTTATAGCCTTGTTAACCATATCTTATAGCCTTATTAACCATAGCTTATAGCCTTATTAACCATAGCTTAAAGCCTTATTAACCATATCTTACAGCCTTATTAACCATATCTTACAGCCTTATTAACCATATCTTATAGCCTTATTAACCATATCTTACAGCCTTAGCCTTATTAACCATAAGCCTTATTAATAGCTTATAGCCTTATTAACCATATTCTTATAGCCTTATTAACCATAGCTTATAGCCTTATTAACCATAGCCTTATTATAGCCTTATTAACCATATCTTATAGCCTTATTAACCATATCTTATAGCCTTATTAACCATAGCTTATAGCCTTATTAACCATAGCTTATAGCCTTATTAACCATAGCCTTATTAACCATATCTTATAGCCTTATTAACCATAGCTTATAGCCTTAGCTTATAACCATATCTTATAGCCTTATTAACCATATCTTATAGCCAGCCTTATTAACCATAGCTTATAGCCTTATTAACCATAGCTTATAGCCTTATTAACCATAGCTTATAGCCTTGTTAACCATATCTTACAGCCTTATTAACCATAGCTTACAGCCTTATTAACCATAGCTTATAGCCTTGTTAACCATATCTTATAGCCTTATTAACCATATCTTATAGCCTTATTAACCATAGCTTAAAGCCTTATTAACCATAGCTTATAGCCTTGTTAACCATATCTTATAGCCTTATTAACCATATCTTATAGCCTTATTAACCATAGCTTATAGCCTTGTTAACCATAGCTTACAGCCTTATTAACCATAGCTTATAGCCTTATTAATCATAGCTTATAGCCTTGTTAACCATAGCTTATAGCCTTGTTAACCATAGCTTATAGCCTTATTAATCATAGCTTATAGCCTTGTTAACCATAGCTTACAGCCTTATTAACCATAGTTTGTAGCCTTATTAACCTTAGCTTATAGCATTAATATTAGCAAATTGTTCATAATACAGTGCTGACATTTTTTTTTATTTAGTCAATAACAGGGATGTGGTTAATTGGGTGTTGACCTTTACCCTTTTCCTGTCTTAGTGCGCAAGCCTCGGCCGGTGCGCCCCTGCTCCCCCATTACCACTCCCAACCTACCACTCAAGAAGAAGAACAAGGAGGGCAAAGGTGAGCTTTCATCTCAACCAGTTCACCTCTCAAAAAAAAGCCAATCAAAATCAAGGTCTCTCCTGGGCCCTTCTCAATCAGCTTGCTTCTTGAAAAAATAGCCAATCGAAATCAAGTTCTCTCCTGGGCCCTTCTCAATCAGTTTGTTTATTGAAAAAACAGGCAATTGAAATCAAGGTATCTCCTGGTTCCTTCTGTAAGCTACTGTGCATGTTTCTGCTTGTAGAGTGGTGTAATCAGCAACCGGCAACCAGCAGCCCAGCCCCTGTAGTCCAGTTGGGTTGGACCTCAGCTTGCTAATTGACGAGCTGCTCTCAACGTGCTGTGTTTCACAGGGAAATAAGTGATTGCGCGCTGGAGGGTACATTGATGAACTACTGATAAAACCCTTTTCCCCTCTCCTTGTGTGTGTCCCCTTCCACGTCACATAGAGATAGGGAGAGGGGCTTGGTTCAGCCGCACACATATACATTATGCTGTCACGGTGGCTGCTGGAGGGGTTGCTGTTTTTAACTAATTCTGGCCTAACTGTTTCTCAAACAAGAGTCATTTACTGCCAGAGCCCCATCCAATGCATTTATTTTCCAAGCCTAGGTACATTCTGTACATAGCAGACGAGAACAGCACATTTATTTATTTAGGTTATGAGGAGGGAAAACTGCAATTACATCTCTGCCTATTATGGACAGGTGTAGCAGAACTACACGCTCACATGTACTGTATTAGACTCATATGTACTGTATTAGACTGACATGTACTGTATTATACTCACACATACTCTATTAGACTAACATTTACTGTATTAGTTCAAACTGTGAATTGTTCCTTTCTCCCCCTATGTAGGGAACACCATCTACCTATGGGAGTTCCTCCTGGCCCTGTTGCAGGACAAGAACACCTGTCCCAAGTACATCAAGTGGACACAGAGGGAGAAGGGCATCTTTAAGCTGGTGGACTCCAAGGCCGTGTCCAAACTGTGGGGAAAACACAAGAACAAACCTGACATGAACTATGAAACCATGGGCAGGGCACTCAGGTGAGAGGAAGGACACACATGGCGTTGGCCTACATCACAGACATCACAGACATAGAGTTACGAAGGCTATCACGCTAAAATGTCTGTGGCCCTGTTGCAGTAAATAGCTAAATGTCTGTGGCCCTGTTGCAGTAAATAGCTAAATGTCTGTAGCCCTGTTGCAGTAAATAGCTAAATGCCTGTAGCCCTGTTGCAGTAAATAGTTAAATGTCTGTGGCCCTGTTGCAGTAAATAGCTAAATGTCTGTGGCCCTGTTGCAGTAAATAGCTAAATGTCTGTGGCCCTGTTGCAGTAAATAGTTAAATGGAAAGTGGAGTAGGTGCTTCTAGATGGCACAGACAACAAACTGCAGTATGTTGTGTTGTACCGACATAATACAATCACATCTCATCTGCATCCCCTTCTCCTCTTGAAGGCAGTATTATAACATCAGTGTCTGTTATGAAACATGACTGAGAAAAATATTGAATACAGCGAGCAAGGCACTCAGACCCCAGAAATCCTTTGTACCAGGAGTTTAAGTCACGTCTCGCAGGTCAACATTATCAAGGACCCAAGGCATAAAATAAATATTCACTGACACTTTATTTAAAGTGGACCTTATTCAAGCCACGGTCATGATCATTCAAAACGCAGGCTAGCAGGGTAGAAAGGAAAGTTCTCCATTGAAGTCAATGGTGAAAAGTGCTGAAACTTTCCTCAAGTCTCTTTCTGTGTGTAATGTTTATTCAATGCCACAAACATCTTACCTTACCTGTCCCTACCTAAGGTATTACTACCAGCGTGGTATCCTGGCTAAGGTGGAGGGTCAGCGGCTGGTCTACCAGTTTAAAGACATGCCCCCCGACCTAGTGGTGATTGACGACGAGGACCCATGCCCCGACCTCACCTCTGGCTACGGGGGCCAGCGCCCCAGCCACCACGGCCGGGGAGGCTCCAGAGGGGGGCAGGGTAAAATCCATGCCCATGGGCACCGTCCTATATCGGTAAAACAAGTGAAGAGAGAGCCCATTGATATGGATGGAGGGCTGTACCATGAGGTCAATGGTAAACAGGCAGAACACATGATCCAGACGGTCCACGTGCTGCAGCCCAACCAGAGGGCGGCTGTGCCGGCCTCCACACACACTTTGAGGTGAGATAGATGGCAACCTGGCAAATGTACACACACGCACATTCATACATGCACATGCATATCCATACACACACACACAGATTTTGAAAGCTCATATATAATGCCAGTATGAAACATAAAGCTACTTTTATGCCTGAAGATATGTTCTATACTATACTATAAACTGGGTGGTTTGAGCCCTGAATGCTGATTGCCTGAAAGCCATGGTATATCAGACTGTATACCACAGGTATGACAAAACATTTATTTTTTACTCTTCTAATTAGGTTGTTAACCAGTTTATAATAGCAATAAGGCACCTCAGGGGTTGGTGGTGTATGGCAATATAACACAGCTAAGGGCTGTATCCAGGCACGCCGCGTTGCATATTGGCCATATACAACACCCCCTCTGGCTTTATTGCTTAACTATATCATACTAGAATAGTGTTCTATTAAAAGTGTGTGTCTGAACCTGACTGTTAAGCACTTTGTGTCAACTGCTGATATAGAAAGGGTTTTATAAAATACATTTAATTGGTTGATTGATTGATCTGATCTCCTCTCTCTCCTCAGGACCATCAACATGCCTAACTCCGTCCCCATGGTCCTGACGTCTTCTGGCCAGCTGCAGCCCCTCCTGTCCAACGGTGACTCGTCCAGCCACTCCTCCCAGCCCAGGGTCATCCTCCACACCGTCCCTTCTACCACGGCGGGGGGCAAGGATGTCCTCACCATCCAGACGGCCTCCCTGGCCACCGGGATGGGCAGCCTCCAGGATCACCATCAGCACCCCCAGTTCCTTGTCACCAGCCTGGGCTCCACTACCACCACAGGGGTCCTCAGCTCCACCACTGCCTCCCTCAACGGCCTTCCCCGCATGGTCACTCTCAACACGGCCACCGGTCAGACCATGGTGGCCCAGCAGCCGGGGACCGTCATTGCTACGGTCCTCAAGTCCTCCAGCGGTGGCGAGCTCCTCCATGGCCTGCACGGCATCAAGGAGGAGATGCTGGACCCCTACTACCTGCAGTCATTGGTTAATGGAGACCCGTCGTTTGCCAAGGAGGAGATGGAGGCAGGGGAAGCAGAGCTCACCTACAGGACTGTGATCATCGGGAAGAACCAAAGCCTTGGACCGAACCAGGTGGAGACTGGAAGCGAGTCTCCAGTGAACGGATACTTTTCCCAGGGAAGCAGCCCCAGTGAGGGCCTGACCCCCGTGGAGGAGCTAGAGGTGCGCGGGGAGATGGCCCTGCAACCGGAGCACATGGTGGGGGTCAAGGGGCTCCAGGAGCTGCCAGAGATCACTGTCCACCTTCCAGCCTCCTTCATCCAGATCAAGGCAGAACCCACAGAGGTCTAGTAGACCACAAGCTTACCTTTATTGTCATGAGTCTTGTCCTGGAGGCAGAACAGAGTGATTTCCACTAGATGGTCCAGCTGAAAAGTCAAAATTGTCTCTATCGTAAAAATTAAGGAAGACAAAAATGAGCTTTTTGATCTTAATTTAGGGTTAGGCATTAGGATTAGCAGTGTAGTTAAGATTAGGTTTTTTATTTTACCTTTATTTGAACAGGGAGTCACCATTGAGACCAGGGTTTCTTTCACAAGGGAGCCATGCACATACTATTCATAAGACAAAATCGAATTGAAATCAGATGCAATGTAAAACAAACTAAAATACAGCACAACACAAATATTCTTACATTCCTTAGTAAGAAGTTCCCCAATTAGTATTTGCAATTGCCCGAGCGGCAGTACAACATCCAATTGTAATGTATTGTAAAATTGGTTCCAGCAATGAGGTGTATTAAAACTAAAAGAGGATTTACTTAGTTCTGTGGAGACCACAAGGAACCTCAAGAGTTTGGTGTCTCCTGATTTTATACTTTATATCATGTTTGATACTTTAACAACGAAGTGAGGCAAGTTGGAAGCTTATGTAGTAGAGCTTTGTAAACAACAAGGGAGTAATGAAGTGATATATGGGACGTTAATGAGGACCAGCCAACCTTTTGATACAGGATGCAGTGATGAGTAATAAAACGGTCATCTATGGAGAAAAAGCCCGAATGGCACTATGGTAGACGGCATTCGCAGGTTTAAGAATAGTGGCTGCGGCAATCTGGTAAATGGTGTCACCATAGTCAAGAACTGGTAGGACAGTTGACGGTACAATCTGCTTCCTGCTATTTAGGGATAGGCAAGATCGAGTTAGAAAAAGAAGCCCACTTTATCTCATTTATCTCAACATCTCATTCGTATGTTTTTGTCAATCCAAATGTCCAGATATTTATTGGCGGGATTCCGATCGATGGTACCATCCAATGGATAACTGTAGTCCATCAGGTTAAGGTTAGGTTTAAAATCAGATTTTACGACTTTGTGGCTGTTCCAGCTAGTGCCCACTCTGAAAAGCTGCGTCAAGGGCGAGATTCATGACAATAAATGCCAACCTGCTAATAGGCCTGGACTCTCCATCAAAGTTGGACTATGACATCAACATAAAGACTACCCAAAGGGCAATTCCACCACTTTTCAACCTCATTTTCATTGTCTCCAGTAAAATACCATTGTCTACATATGTGAAAATGGCGCATTTGTACGTTTTGTCGAAACATATATAAAGTTAAAAAGTTCTACCCAACATCATCAAAAGTTAACACATTTAGGACCTTTATTCTTATCTTTTTAACCACAGATCATAGAAACACGCTGTTTTCACATATGTAGACACTGGTATTTTACTGGAGACAATGAAAATGAGGTTGAAAAGTGGTGGAATTGCTTTTTAACAAAGTTTCCTTGTTCTTGTTCCCGTTGATAATCTTATTTTGAGAAGCGATGGATTTTTAAATGTGGAGCGGCAAACAGAGACCAAACGTTGGCCCCTGCAGGATGTTTTTGCTTTACTCACTGATGTTGTGATCCCGTGCCCAAATTTCAACATCAAGGGATTGTTTTGTGATGTGTTGTTGAAGGCTCCATAGTTCGAAAGGCCCTCACTCGGATCAATCTACCTACCTACCTTGCTACTGTCAGTAGACCCGCCCCCTTCCCGAACCTGTCCCCACCAGGAGAACAGCCATTGGATAACCAGGGATCTACCCCACCACATGTGCCAGTTAGATTAGTAAATGTTCTACCTACCAGTACATCTCATCAGACTTGTGTCAATGCTAACAGACAAAAACAGCAAACCAAAACCAGGAGATGGGAACTCACGTGGGAGAATGCAATGAAATCAGACTTGATGAGCAGAATGACGGAAACGCACCTTACTGACCTTTAATGGAAGAGTGCCTTATACGTAAAGGTAAAACAGTTCAAACTCTTGACTGAAAAAGTCTGAGGGGGAAAAAAATGACGGTTCAGATTGTTTTGACTCAAACGTTTGTGACTTATCCGGAGTTTCCTCCATATCCCCCCATATTATAAGTTGTCGATAAGGTGTGCTTTCCCCTCCATTACTCATCGCCTTACAGCAATGTGTTACTATGGAAATGGGCATTTCCTGTCCCCTTGGACAGTCCAATCACAAACCTGTTTGTATATAGCTGCAGACTTGATGCAGGGAGAGAGAGAGAGAGAGCGAGAGAAAATACGGAGGAAAAATAAAATAGATTTTACTAGCCTCCTATCTTCCCATTAAGGCCTTTAATCCTGTTTATATGAAATGGAATATATATAAATATATATAAAGTAATAATATACTATTGAGAATCAATTTAAGGCCACAAATGTATTTATTTTGTGAATTTCTAAATTCTGTATAAAAAGGCACATTTGTTTGTTATTTACATATGGAAAACACGAGGGATAATATACAAAGTATATGAAATCAAATAACAGGAAGCTCATATGTCGGTGAATTTTTTTCTCCAAAAAGCTGATATGTTTTTTTAAGCATTCCTTATAATCAGCGCAGCATTGATGATGATACTTCCTCTGTTTTGGACTCAAAGTGGTTTGCCCCGACGCAAATGATGGTCTCTATAAACATCTCTGTCCTGTGTCATTTAAACATTGTGTTGTATGTGCTTTGGTTCTTCTTCCCTTTGTACAGCAGACACACCTCTAGCCTCATTCAACAGTCAAGCAGTAGAGATCAGTTGGATAGATTCACACACCCCTATCCAGTTCATTTGGTCATTTGGTCTCAATCAGGTCCTCTGTGACCTCTCCTAACCCAGTTATTTTGTGACGCAAATTGTGACTCAACACTGGTGTTTTCCTCCCTACTTCTATGCATTTACAATTCTGGTGCTCCGCTCCTAGCTCTTGGTCTTTGGTCAGACTGGTGTCTGTGCTCTTTTTATTGGGTGTCCCAGTTTTGTTAGGGACCTGAGACGTCAGGGTCTCTGAATGGCCATGATAGCCTGCAGATGCTAGTGTAAGTAAACCAATATTTATCTTGAGCGCTACCATGGCTAAATTACTTGTATTTTTTTCACTTGAGCTGGAGTGAACAACAGACCATCTGAACTCTAGCTCAGCATCTGAGGACAAGCTTTAATGCTAATTTCAGGCGAAATGGAGAGTCTGTGACGTGACTTCCGCTTTTGACATTAACACGGTGACACTCCATCTTAACTCCTCCACATTTACGGATTTGTTTCAACAGTGCAGAAGAGAACCTCCCATCATTTTTTCCCTTCTCAACAGGTCCAGAAAGAAACGTCGCTCAGGCATTTATTTGACGCCTGCTTCATTAGGTTATGCTACTTTAGGTTATGCTACTTTTTAGAACTTGTGCCCAGGCATCAGTCTTATGTCAACCAAAGGGCTCTCTGTGTTGACAATCTGAATGTTGTACAGTACAAAGTTATGAAAAGTTGTGACAATCAATGCTCTCTAGGGTTACAAAAAGTACCAAAACAGTCTTTGGTGTTGATAATTGACTGCAATGAACTCTGTGGGTGGGGTTGACTGGATTTTCCTGCTTACAGACGCTTATGTTGTATATACAGGTATTTTCCTTTTTAAGCACTGTTGTATGTGAGATGTTGGCGTCTGTCCGCGCTGTCTGTCCGATCATTACGTTTTCCTTTGTCTTGGGTTTTCTGTGGTTTCCTCCTATGCTGAAACTAGATTAGATTTTTTTTAAGAAATAATATTTAGGCCCAGTGCAGTCAAAGCGTTATTTTCCTGTGTTTTATATATATTTCCACACTATGTGGTTGGAATAATACTGTGAAATTTTGAAAATGATGATAATGCCATTTTAGTGTAAGAGGTGTTTGAAAAGACCACCTGAAATTTCTGCCTGTTTTGGTGGGATAGAGTTTCGGCCTGCCTGATAACATCACCAGACAGTAAATTAGTTAATAGACCAATAAGCAAGAGTTCCAATCCTCTCTGCCAATAACAGCTAGTTTTCAGTTTTCCCCTCCCCACCCAGGACACTCCCAGACAGTCCTATCAACATTCTTGCTTGAGAAATTGCTCTTTGCTAAGAATCTATTTTTGTTTCTTTTTGACCATTGTAATTGAAAACAATCCCAGTAAGGTACTTAAATGTTACCCAGAAATGATTTGATGTTGAGATGAAAACGGCTGCAATGGACCTTTATAATAATAAAACACATTTTGCTTATATTCCGCTTCAGTGTTTATTCAATATACACTGAGTATACTAAACATTAGGAACCCCCCCCACACACACCTTTCCCCTCAGAACAGTCTCAATTCATCAGGGCATGGACTCTACAAGGTGTCAAAAGTGTTCCACTGGGATGCTGGCCCATGTTGACTGCAATGCTTCCCACAGTTGTGTCAAGTTGGCTGGAAGTCCTTTGGGTGGTGGACCATTCTTGATTCACACGGGAAATTGTTGAGTGTGAACAACCCAGCAGCATTGCAGTTCTTGACAGAAGCTGGTGTGCCTGGCACGTACTACCATACCCCGTTCAAAGGCACTTAAATCTTTTGTCTTGCCCATTCACCCTCTGAATGGCACTCATACACAATCCATGCCTCTTTTTAAAATGATTATTTAACCTGTCTCCACCCCTTCATCTACACTGATCGAATTGGATTTAACAAATGACATCAATAAGGGATCATAGCTTTCACCTGGATTCACCTGGTCAGTCTATGTCATGGAAAGAGTAATGTTTTGTATACTCAGTGTAATAGCCTGGAATCCAAACTGATTCCGCTACTTTTAACATCAGTCCGGCATTCAGTCTGGTTTAACCAGGCTATCAATATAACACCAAACAATATTATAGCTTTGCATTCAAACTGATGCACACATTTTTTTCAGTCTGGTTTAACCAGGTTGTCAATATGATATAAGACAAAATAGTGTGGGCAGGCTGTTTTGAAAACTGGGACTGACTGATAAAATAATTCTACTTTTACCTTGTCTCCTCTTTGATGAGCATATTAACACACACTTTCACACAAGATCAAATCAAGCACATGTCGGTGTGCTGCTCTCAGTATATCTTCCTCCACGGTCTCTGTCCCCATGCCAGGCTCAAACCAGTGATCCTCTGCTCACAAACACACATAACCGTCCTCCCTGACAACATACCAACCGATTGAGCTACACCAAAGGTACCAATTGGATAGTTCAAGCTCTAGTCCTTTACTCCGTAACTCCGTAACACATCGTGCTTAAAGAGGGCTGTGATGAGGGTCAGGATGTTTCCAGCCATATGTCCCTCTTCCACGTCTGTTGCTGTAAAAACAACAGAAAACCGTGGGCCTGCTAGTCCTACTGCAGCGGGGGAGAAACGACAGCAACGACTACAATATGTCTACATGAAACAAACTGGCAACAATTGAGATTTGAGCAAGAATAAGCTGTTCATTGGTGCAACTGACGCTACGAATCGTGCTCAGGAGACAGACAGACAAACCAGTCTGTTCTAGATAATAGCAGAAGCAGCTGTGCTGCTGGTTTCTAAAGGGCTACTTATGGGCTTTTATTGTACACATAATGGTATTGAAGTAGCTCCAAGCTTTGAAGTTAGAGAGCAATATTGCTGTGTACAATCTGCAACATGGGATTTGAAGAACAGGAGAAGAAAAGGCATTTCTACTGGTATGAAGCCTTTAGCAGGCCAAAGAGACTGATTGGACCGTACCTCGGAGTCGTCTTCCAGTTGCCGTAGGCAGATGAATACATTAGTCCAGTCGTGCTGGGGGACAGTGGAGGCTGACCTACTGTACGGAGCAGCCTGAGCAGTGGGTTGAGAGTATGGGAGAAGGGAAGGGGGGGGTGTACATTGGCTGGGATTGAGTGAGCCTCGGGTGGGGGTCTGCTGAGAGAGCTGACAGATGGGTTTGGCTGCTGTACACAACCACCCCCCCAACACTCCATGCACGACACCCACCCCCTCTCCCCACACAGCTGCGGACCACACACTCCTGCAACGCCATAGGGTTACCACACCAAACAACACAGAAAAACTGCCACAATACCACTTCCTGTCACCAACAATGACTGCATAAGCCTTCGCCGATGGACCATTGTCCTGATCCATATCGATGTAATATTTCAAAACCGTCTCCATTTTTGTTTCATGCTGTATCACGCAGTGAGATGCTAACTACCTTTTCACTCCACCTGAATAGACCTGTGGTGTCTGGACTTCAAAGCCAGCAAGATGCTAGTGGGATTATAAAGCTAATGAAAGACGAGCTTCTGTGTGTGTGTGTGTGTGTGTGTGCGTGTGTGTGCGTGTGTGTGCGTGTGCGGCAGTGAGTCAGAGAGCCCGGAGAGAGAGCCAGGCAGCCCAGTCCATCCGGAACCTGGGAGGGGAGAGGTCTATTTCCTGCGTCGCCTGCAGCCAGTGACACAGTGTGAGACGACCTAGCTCGCGCTAGTGAGTGTTTACTGCCGTGCCGCTCCACATGCCTCTCTCACGCGGAGCGAGGAGCTGTTGAAGGATGACGGCTGGCACGGTAGAGCCTCCAGCCTGTGTCGGGAACCATGGCGGAGAGATTATTCAAACATCAGGCCTTCAGTGCATCGTGGACCATGTACACTGACCCCACAACACAGCCCAAACATAATAGCGTTTGTCTGTTGTCTCATGGCCTAGCAGTACTACTGCCATGCACTGTGCTCTGCCTAGCAACCCACCTCAACTGTAATTTGGCCATCTGAGTGACCACTGGGTTCTGAATATATGAAAGGATTTTCAAAGGGGAGGCTCTTTCCATAGATGTTGATATGTGCTGTTATTTGAATTTGACAGATGATTCAAAGTTTGAGTTAGAAATAGCAAAGAAAGGCATTTACGTACTCAAGCTGACAAGTTAAACCTTAAAGCATAGGGCCCCTGCAGGTAATCATAACGCAACACTGGTGGAGATCAGTCTCAAAATGGCCATTCTGTCATGAGACCACAAGATGGCACTAGCAATACATCTGTAACACTATCCACCTGACAAGCCAAATATGTCTCTCCCCTCACTCATAGAGAGGTAAATGACACTGCAGTTTTGATGTGGTAACAAAAGTGAATTCACAAGTGTACACTACCGGTCAAAAGTTTTTGAACACCTACTCATTCAAGGGTTTTTCTTTATATTTTGTTTTACTGTTTTCTACATTGTAGAGTAATAGTGAAGACGTCGCAACTATAAAATAACACATATGGAATCATGTAGTAACGAAAAAAAGTTAAACAAATCAAAATATATTTTATATTTGAGATTCTTCTTATAGCCACCCTTTGCCTTGATGACAGCTTTGCACGCTCTTGGCATTCTCTCAACTAGCTTCATGAGGTGACAGATGTGCCTTCATAAAAGTTCATGTATTTGAGCCAATCAGTTGTGTTGTGACAAAGTAAAGGGGTATACAGAAGATAGTCCTATTTGGTAAAATACTGTCCATATTATGGCAAGAACAGCTCAAATAAGCAAAGAAAAATGACAGTCCATCATTACTTTAAGACATAAAGGTCAGTCAATACGGATAACTTCAAGAACTTTGAACGTTTCTTCAAGCGCACTCGCAAAAACCATCAAGCGCTATGATGAAATTGGCTCTCATGAGGACCGTCACAGGAATGGAAGACCCAGAGTTACCTCTGCTGCAGAGGATAAGTTCATTAGAGTTACGAGCCTCAGAAATTGCAGCCCGAATAAATGCTTCACAGAGTTCAAGTAACAAACACATCTCAACATCAACTGTTCAGAGGAGACTGCGTGAATCAGGCCTTCATGGTCCAATTGCTGCAGTATGGATCCTGCAGCACTGTTTCTCTTCTGCACGCCTGCTCTGCTCAACACAATGCTAAACAAGCTTCCAGGGATTTTTTCCTAGATGCTGAATCATTTACATGAGGAACGTGGACATGAGGGATTTACCTTTGAAACTACAGATTCTGGTGTTTACTCTGAGTGGAGTCATAGATACAGATTTTAATGTGTAGCTTGTAGTCATCTGGATAGGGTATGTTGAGGAAAGATACACCTACTCACAAATTGGACAATTCACATTTCAACATCCAAACAACGATTGTCCTCAGTCTCCTAACTATTAAAAAAACGAATCACTCACGAATCGGGTACTAATCAGAATCTATTGCTCTCATGGCATTACAGATGGAGAACAATTGAGATTTAATTCATGGCAAATTTGACAGTTATGGGCCAACTTGATATTGATACACCCACCAATCATAAGGGGGGAAATCGTATCAAATCATTGTCTAACAGAACAACTTTCGCCTGTCTCCTTTTACCTTCAGAAATCCTCTATTATGAGCGGAGGGGAACAACAGTAGAATACATTATCAGGTGGATATTATACAGATTAACTTCCTTCGTCTCTACTCACTGGCCAAGACTTTCAAGAAGGCGTGAAATGTTCTCAGTAACACAATTTCTGTCATATCTGTATCACATTCCACCGTCAGAGTGAGGTGGCCCATTCAAAATTACTCTCAAGGCTCCCATGGGCTATTTACTCTCACAACCACACAATAGCCAAGCCTGAATCTCCTGAGAAACCTTGCAGGATTGACAATGCATGAGACCGCTGGTTATCAAACATAATATCATAATAAGATCAAACATAATACTAGTAATAATACATAATACTAATACTATAATAATACCTAACCATTTTTATACACAGTCAGTCCATCGTCTGTTTGACTTTCTCTGTCTCTCTGTCTCTCTGTCTCCCTCTCCTGCTCCCTCTCCCTCCCATTCTCTTTCCATCGTTTACCATGTCTGTTGCTACAGTATACTGATTGTGTCAGCTTTAATGCACACAGCAGCATGACGTGATAAGGGAAAAATACAGGCAGAACAAAATACATATCAACACAAATTGTATATTATTTTCAGAACCGCCTTGGGGCATGGCGGAGCTGCCTGTCGGCACATTTGAAGTATGTTTGCAATTATTGCATTTGTTAACGCCTGACAATATTTTTACTCGACATGTTGTCCTTGGCCATTGACATTATTGATTTGAAAATACAATGTTTGCAGCTTGAACTTCAGTTGTTTACTTCCGCCTGTTAATTAATACATTAACATAAGTAATGAAGTTGAGTTTAGACTTAAGACAGACACAGTCAATTTGCTTATTTTCGCGAAATGTTTGACCTTTTTGAGGTCGATTGTTTTTTTAACCTTCCCAACATTCTAAATGTAGAGAACCTACAGTATGTTTCATGCAACATTACTGGGAGGGTACATCACTTGGAGGGAGGGTACAGAGAAATTGGATGTACTTCAAACCAACATGAATCAAAGTGAAACCGGCTCTATCTTTTCTCATCTGTCTTTTTACCTCTTTTGTTGCTTTGGTTAAAGAGCATCTATTTAGGTTTCTTTTCGAGGAAGGATGTTAGTAACACTTCTTATGAACAACCTATATAATACATAATAACAACATCTGTTCTAATAACCGTGCTCATAAACATCTATAACTACTTTCATAGAGCATTATGAACAGGGTGTATAATGTATTTTGAAGCAAAGTGGCATATGACTTAATCAATACATTTTGGAGGCAGGACATGTCATAGGTTGACCCTCAAAGGTTAATAGATGTGTAAACTGCAGCATTGGACCATTTGAATGTATGGTATTGGACTTTTTTCCACCAATGTTGGAATTTCAGCCAGTAGAAACCTGAATATGGCATCCATATTAGGAAGTTCCTCAGTTGTCAGGTGAAACCATTATATTAGTTATCAGACAAAACGTCCTAATATGGATGCCGCATTGCTATAGTAACTTTGAATGCAAATTAAGACTCACAAGAAGTCAGTTCTTTATCTTGATATGAGTAGCATTAGATGTATTTTAGTATCAAAATACATTTTAATTGCATGTAATTGATAATAACAGTATCTCTTGTGGTTGTAGGCCTATCTATTCCGGTAGAATCACTGTTCAGAGCATGATTACTGTGAGCTATTGAGCAACGGAGAAAAATGTGCAGATTACATTACATAATGGTAATTGAGCTGTGGCATAATTATGTCATTTACAGCCATTACAGTTAAAACAATGCTGCTTAAAATAACAATAATGACTTTACATCAAATAAAGATTGGCAAGTTGAATTAAAAGAATTAAGCATACCTATAGCCGCTGCTTCATTATAATTAGTCGACTCATTCTGATAGTTTTTTTGCTATGTGTTTATATACCTCCTCATCAATACATATATATTTCAAGTTAAACATGCTAATTGTAGTAAACAATAGTCAAAACAGATCATTCACAAAAAATAGGACATATATTTTTTTTAGTCTAGAAAGGGTTAAATGCTCTTGACAGAGTGAGCAGGCTACAGCACTTCAGTATGTTCTACATAAAATACATTGTTGGTTGTCATAGGCCATAGCAGACGTGGGTTCAAATAGTATTCGTTTTCTTTCAAATACTTTAGCTGTGTTTGTCTTGTGCGATTGGACCACCGGGATAGTACCAAAAATGCAAACCCTGATCGATCTAGCACTCCAGGAAAGCTCAATCAAAACTCAAAGTATTTGAAAGAAATCAAATACTATTTGAACATAGGTCTGCTCCACACAGCAAGAGAAAGTCGGTTACACGCCACTCATAAAAAAGATTAAGAAGGAAATGAAATGAGAAAGAAATGCAGCACCGTGAGAAACGTCCAATACTAGCTCTTTAGCTACTGTTACAAATTCTTTAAAAAATATTTAATACATGTTGAAAGAAAAATTGCACTTCAGCACACCGATGACACATCAAGGCCTTTTAGAGAAATCACCAAGATGCTCCCAAAACTCCATTTAGACTTATGAGAGACTGACAGTAGATTTGATTATTTTCAAAGATAATGGGCCTAGGCTGGGTTTACACTCTACCAAGCGTTCACAAAAGCAAAATGTCACTTACTCTTGCTTAGAGTTAATACAAATTCTGGCATGCACTAAAGTCTCTTTGCGGTTGCTGAGACACTAAGCCTACTGCAGTGTAAATCCAGCCTTAAATGAATGCACCTGTCATTTGTGCTGAAACATAGTTGAATCCAGTTCCACTATCCAATCAGATCCTCCCGAGCATACGGGCTATCCACCAGTTGCAGGGCATGATGATCTGACAGATGACACGTCCTCCTTGGTAGTAGTAGGGGTAGGGGTTGAACCCCCCCAGAGGCTCGTAGTAGCGCTGGCAGTAGCGGTAACCACGACGACAGTGCTGGCAGCAGTAGCCATGATCATCCAGACGGTTATCCAGCTCAACTCCAATGTCTCTCTGTGAAGGACAAACGGCAAGTCGGTGAGAGGAAGGAAAGAAGTTAGGTGCTTTAAAGGACAGGTGATCCACACAAAGGAAAGCCAGAGACAGAGATATTGAGAACATTTCATTTGAAGTATAGATGGGATGGATTGCTTACACCTTACTGGAAAGGTTTATTTTTCTGTGATAGCTAAATGTTTCTCTTTTTTTAACTTGATCTTTCTCTGTTCAGTGACGTGTGTGTGCTTTAAATGAAATCAAATTGGTCTCCTTTTCTTTTCCCGGTGAGTACCAGCTCTCCCAGAGCAGGGACAGTCAGACAGCGGATTGGATTGGGTGAATTGATGTTCTCGCTTCGGTTGTGGGTCAGAAAAATATATGTAGAAGCAGCTAAACAGAAGAGAAAGATTCAAATGGATGTCTAAGGAAACAAATGGACAAAATGTTTCCACCATCGACTGTGACACAGGGATCAAGATTGCATTGGAAAGTTATGTTAGTAGTAGTATTACTCTTAGCTTCACCATGTTCCATCTCACATCCCAGAGTCCTAAGCTCCTTTCTCCCAGGGCTATCTTCAATCAAAGTGACTCTGACACTGCCGGTTACCGGGATAATTGCACTATTTCTTTCATCTCTGACCCCCCCCCGCTGCGACTCACACGAGCTGAGTCAAAATGGCCGCCACTCCTCCATTAGAGACTACAAATTAGAGGCTCTCTGTGGGCGCACTCCCCCTGACCTTGACTTTAAGTGGATGGCACATTCCTAAAGCAATTAGCCGAGTAATGATCGCCTAACAAGGATCTTTTTATTTGCTCGTGCCGACTGGGTGTGAATTTATATAAGGGCCAAATGAAAGCCAAACGAAAGGTAAATTGGGTAGAATTAATGGCCCTTGGGTTTTTCCATTGTGCCGGTCGGCCGGGCGCATGCCCTCTCCAGACAGTGGTAGGGCTGAGTGCCATGCCTTTGATCCAGGGAGACTCTGAATTGGGTTCAGAGAAGTGCCAGTTAACTCTCCGCCCCTAGTTGTGGTCGGTGGCAGCAGAAACCCGTCTCAGAGCAGCACAAATACATTCGGCCACGTTTTCAATCTCCTGCAGCGAGTGAATCTGAGTGAATCTTCACAGACAATTCAGCACTGTCTGGTTAAATAGCTTTGATGAAAGAGACCAATTGTCCCCCTTTTGGACTTTACTTCTGGGAGAAGCGGCCATGCCGCTTTGCTTATGAGTCAGTCTTTCGTAACAGCAGAAAAAAAAACAGAAATCTATTGAGAGGGGGAACTGAAAATGCGAGGTCATTGTTTCACCCCAGTCTTTCAAAGGGCTGGGGCACATAGGAACACGACTTTGACTCTGATTAATCCTCTACAGTAAATTATGGGCAGTGTGGACTGGAGGCTGTTTGGCTTTCCTATAAAGGCAGTATTAGGCACAGGAAATAGTTTACAGGCCACTAAATGGTCCACGGTCTCACAGATGTTGTTGACTCCACTGTTTGTGGCTGGAGTTAAGCTACATTCACCCTCCCAGACTTTTTGGAGCCAGCATAATATAAACACAACAAATAGTGCAGTAGGTAGGATTCAAATCACGAATCAATCATCACAACTGCTGTGACAGATAAACGTACTAACATTACATACTCCTAATATGGAGGACGAACACCTCGGAAAGAGAAAAAGGGTGATATTTAAAATATGTGTTTTGATTTATGACTCTGACAATGGCTGGTGGGCGATTGCTGATTGATGATGTTAGTCATGTTTAGGGTCATCAGCTGCAAGGCAACAATCTATTATGGAGAAAACACAAAAGCTGTCACTGCAACCGACAATAATCTTATCAGCCGCCTCACAGCTAAAACTGTGATGGTATGAAATCCAAATCCAGAGCTTCAGTTTGGGAAAATGAATGGAAATATATTTATTCAAATGATGGGTGATTACAAAAACAAACAGACAATTGGCATTGATCACATTGTACCTCCGAGACAAATTAATCAGAGGCATCCTTTTTAAAAACGGAGCACGCATATTAATCATTTTGGCTTCAAATTCCCCTCTTCAACAGGATGTGGCGGCGGGTGATTGGAATGGGGCACCGTGGGAAATCTGGGGCCGTCACTCACAAACAAGTGGCATTAACGAAGGGTAAAAGTCATTACCCTTGCGCTCTGTCTGATATCTGACTTGGTCACACACCGAAACGCGTCTCACGCGTAACATCATATCAGAGATTTGATCAGTCTGTCAAGTCAAACTTTCAGTCAGTCATTCAATAATGAGGAAGCGAATCGAGCCGCGACGACTCCTTCAATTTCCACACTACTGAGTGTTATTTTACACACGCTGATTACTGTTCTCCTTGTGGCTTGAAACACACAAGCCTCGTTGCTGTTATTTAATCGTCTTTATCAGAGCTGATCATCACAGTCTCTTTGATATTCTATTAAAACACCAGGGACAACATTTCCATTTCATACATGACTGTAGGTGTTGGGATTCGGTAGGTGTTGGGATTCGTCTTAAATGGAACCCTGTTCCCTAAATAGTCCATTACTTTTGAACAGGGCCCATAGGGAATAGGGTGGCATTTAGGACACATCCTAGGTATGAGATGCAGAAGGCACTGCCTTGTACTCCCAGTGCTGGTTGTGTCGTCTTATATCAACCACATGAACTTCATTATGCAGGCAAGGGCGAAACCTGTAATGGTTAAGCCAAGGGGAAGTATAATATGAAATATATTATAAATATGCCACTAAGCTTTTATCCTGAGCGACTTCCATACATTTTTAGTAGGTGTACAGTATGTCGACCTTGGCATCACTAGCACCACACGCAAGGCTCTTACCAACTGTGCCACATAGGCCCAGGAATTATCTGTGTTTACAGTTTGGCATAGCCTTGCTCAGGGAGGAGAGGAGGTATTTACAGCCTCTGTTCGCCCTCGGTCTCCTGTGAACCATCACTGCCCACCCAGGGAGGACAGGAGGTCTTTACAGCCTCTGTTTACCCTTGGTCTCCAACCTCCACTCATGCCCGGGCATCCTTATCTTTTTCAATGCTAACCTTGCCTGACAAAGAGGCCTGGGCATTGGTACAGGGTCACACTATGGCTCAACCCAATCACCCAACCTCCAACCTGTCACGTTCTGACCTTAGTTCCTTTGTTTTTGTCTTTGTTTTAGTCTGGTCAGGGCGTGAGTTGGGGTGGGCAGTCTATGTTTGTTTTTCTATGTTGGTTTTTGAGTTCGGCCTAGTATGGTTCTCAATCAGAGGCAGCTGTCAATTGTTGTCCCTGATTGAGAATCATCAATTAGGTAGCTTGGATTTCACTTTTGGTTTGGGGGTGTTTGTTTCCGTGTGAGTGTTTGGGCCACACGGTACTGTTTCGGTTTTGTAAATTCACGTTGTCATTTATTGTTTAGTGTTCTGAGTTTTAATGAAACATCATCATAAACACTTACCACGCTGCGCTTTGGTCCTCCTCTCTTTCTCCCGACGACATATGTGACACAACCGGCCAAAACACGTTTACAATATAATTATGTATGCCGGCTGGACAGACTGAGGCCTGCTTCCCAATCATATCTGAAGGCTTATCCTTTCCCCGTCTAGGTGAAGGACAGTGATGTGGCTTCTCCAGCGCTGCCAGATGATAGTTATTCAGTCGGAGAGCTGTCCAGGGCCGCTGCTGCAGCGCTGTGCGAAGGCTCTTCCGTGGTAGCCGCGGCTAAAGGTCGGCCCCATATATCTCCCCACCTCTGTCACTGCTACTTTAATGATTATTAGTCAGGTCGCTTCGAAATTACCTGCCGAAATACGTAATCAGGGGCCCCAGTGGCCTTCAGAGGAAAGGCCACGGTGGAGGCCAGATCCGGTGGAAGGGTGCAGGGGTCAGAATCAGCGCTCTACAAAAGGTCTCGGTCTATGTCGGCATCCCACTGTCATCAACAGCATCTTCAGACTCATGCCACTGGCATCAACAGCATATTCAGACTCATGCCACTGGCATCAACAGTATCTTCAGACTCACGTCACTGGCATCAACAGTATCTTCAGACTCATGCCACTGGCATCAACAGTATCTTCAGACTCATGCCACTGGCATCAACAGTATCTTCAGACTCATGCCACTGGCATCAACAGTATCTTCAGACTCATGCCACTGGCATCAACAGTATCTTCAGACTCATGCCACTGGCATCAACAGTATCTTCAGACTCATGCCACTGGTATCAACAGTATCTTCAGACTCATGCCACTGGCATCAACAGTATCTTCAGACTCATGCCACTGGCATCAACAGCATATTCAGACTCATGCCACTGGCATCAACAGTATCTTCAGACTCATGCCACTGGCATCATCAACTTCAGACTCATCCCACTGGCATCATCAACTTCAGACTTGCCAATTATAACTTGCTGCCTCCCCTCCGTCAGTCACAAACGCCTTTGTTATCTGCTGGGCCCACAAACACTGACTAGCGGTGGCCTTGGAATGGGCGGGTTGGAGTTTTAGCTATGTATTACCTTAGCTGATTTTAAAAAGGGGAGCGGGTTTCATCTCCCGGTGTGCTTTAATTGCATAGCATTGCAGCTGGGGCCATAGAGGATGAGCAGGGAGGAGGGGAAGGAAGAGAGGAGGAGAGGAGGAGAGGGGAGGAGGGAAGGAAGAAAAGAGGAGAGGAGAAGAGAAAAGGGAGGAGAGTGAAGGCAGGCAGGCAGGCAGGTATTCCTGGGCCAAGCCTGATAAATGTTAATATTATGGCTGTATGTTTGTCTGTGTGTGTGTGTGTGTGTGTGTGTGTGTGTGTGTGTGTGTGTGTGTATGGGTGAGTGTCCGTCTGTCCCCTGGTTCCTCAGAACTCAATACCATTCTTCCTTTTCTGGAATGAGCTTTTTAATGCTTACTTAGACAGCCTGGGTGGTCTATACTATGTATGTGTGTGTGTGTGTGTGTGTGTGTGTGTGTGTGTGTGTGTGTGTGTGTGTGTGTGTGTGTGTGTGTGTGTGTGTGTGTGTGTGTGTGTGTGTGTGTGTACGTGTACGTTTACCTTTGAGTGCATGATGTGTGTGTTGCTGTTCGTGTGTGTGTATGCATGTGTGTGTGTCAAGGGTAACTAATCATGGAGCACTAAGCCGCTCACATGCACAAAAACATGGCATTTTGTTCTCTTCCCTCTTTGTTTCCTTCCATGATAATTAAGGCATGATTCATACATGTGGCGTATCTATTCAGTAACGAGTGACCTTAGGAGTGCTGTTTTGCACGATGTTCGTACAAGCTGCCTGCTAGCTACCTGCCTTTGCCCGAAAAGAAAGCAAAAAAGGCTCTGGCTGAGGCTGTGGGGAAAACGTTGCTGCCTTTGAAGGCTAGATATTCCTCTCCATTAATGTAGAGACATTAAGAAAGTCTTAAGCAAGGCAAGTTCATTTAAACAGATATATAGAGCCATTTATATGCCCTGTGGTACATCAAGACAAGTCTGTTTTATGCTATGAAATTAAGCATCAATTAGCAAGAGTCAATTTCTCTGCAGGAATAAATTAAGGAGAACTAGGCACCACCGTGGCTCGTATCACCTAGTGTGGTGCTGGTTTGCATCCAACATGGCAGCTTATTCTCTATATAGTGCACTAGAAAGTATTCACACCCCTTTACTTTTTCCACATTTTGTTGTGTTGCAGCCGGAATTAAATTGAGATGTTGTATCACTGATCTACACAAAAGTGGAATCTGTATGGTCCCTCAATCGAGTAGTGAATTTCAAACACAGATTCAACCACAAAGACTAGGGAGGTTTTTCAATGCCTCGCATTGAAGGGAACCTATTGGTAGATGTGTAAAACTTTTAAAAGCAGACGCTGAATATCCTTTTGAGCATGATGAAGTTATTAATTATGCTTTGGATGGTGTATCAATTAGAGGTCGACCGATTCATCGGAATGGCACATTAATTAGGGCCTATTTCAAGTTTTCATAACAATCGGTAATCGGTATTATTGGACACCAATGACGGCCTAGGAAAGGTGGGTTAACTGCCTTGTTCAAGGGCAGAATGACAGATTTTTACCTTGTCAGCTCTGGGATTTGATCTTGCAACCTTCCGGTTACTAGTCCAACGCTCTAACCACCTGCCTTACATTGCACTCCACGAGGAGCCTGCGTGGCAGGCTGACTACCTGTTACCCGAGTGCAGCAAGAAGCCAAGGTAAGTTGCTAGCTAGCATTAAACTTATCTTATAAAAAACAATCAATCTTAACATAATCAGTAGTTAGCTACACATGGTTGATGATATTACTAGTTTATCTAGCGTGTCCTGAGTTGCACATAATCGATGCGGTACCTGTTAATTTATCAGCGAATCACAGCCTACTTCTCCAAACAGGTGATGATTTAACAAGCACATTTGCGAAAAAAGCACTGTTGTTACACCAATGTACTTAACCATAAACATCAATGCCTTTCTTTAAAATCCTACACAATAATATATTTTTAAACCTGCATATTTAGTTAATATTGCCTGCTAACATGAATTTCTTTCAATTAGGAAAATTGAAGGTTGTACAATGTAACAGCAATATTTAGACTTAGGGATGCCAACCGTTAGATAAAATACGGAACGGTTCCGCATTTCACTGAAAGAATAAACATTTTGTTTTTGAAATGATAGTTTCCAGATTTTACCATATTAATGACCTAAGGCTCGTATTTCTGTGTGTTATTATGTTATAATTAAGTCTATGATTTGATATTTGATAGAGCAGTCTGACTGAGCGGTGGTAGGCAGCAGCAGGCTCGTAAGCATTCATTCAAACAGCACTTTTGTGCGTTTGCCAGCAGCTCTTTGCTGTGCTTCAAGCATTGAGCTGTTTCTGACTTCAAGCCTATCAACTCCCGAGATTAGGCTGGTGTAACCGATGTGAAATGGCTAGCTAGTTAACAGGGTGCGCGCTAACAGCGGTTCAATCGGTGACGTCACTCGCTCTGAGACCTTGAAGTAGTTGTTCCCGTTGTGCTGCAAGGGCCACGGCTTTTGTGAAGCGATGGGTAACGATGCTTCGAGGGTGGCTGTTGTCGATGAAGTTCCTGGTTCGAGCCCAGGTATGGGCGAGGAGAGGGACCGAAGCTATACTGTTACACTGGCAATACTAAAGTGCCTATAAGAACATCCAATGGTATAGAGAGAAATAGTCCTATAATTCTAATAATACCTACAACCTAATTTCGACGGAGGTGACCTCCGTCGAAATTATTGCGTAATCTCCAGCTGCGTGCATTTTTCCATTTACTTCAGAGGAGAAACCCAACTGCCACAAATGATTTGTCATCGAATAGATATGTGAAAAACACCTTGAGGATTGATTCTAAACAACGTTTGCCATGTTTCTGTCGATATTATGGAGTTAATTTGGAAAAAAGTTTGGCGTTGTAATGACTGAAATTTCTGGGTTTTTTCTTAGCCAAACGTGATGAACAAAACGGAGCGAATTCTCCTGAACAAAAACTGAACATTTGCTATCTAACTGAGACTCTCCTCATTGAAAACATCCGAAGTTCTTCAAAGGTAAATGATTTTACTTGAATGCTTTTCTTGTTTTTGTGAAAATGTTGCCTGCTGAATGCTAGGCTTAATGCTATGCTAGCTATCAATACTCTTACTCAAATGCTTGTGTAGCTATGGTTGAAAAGCATATTTTGAAAATCTGAGATGACAGTGTTGTTAATAAAAGGCTAAGCTTGTGAGCCAATATATTTATTTCATTTCATTTGCGATTTTCATGAATAGTTAACGTTGCGTTATGGTAATGAGCTTGAGGCTATGATTACGCTCCCGGATACGGGATTGCTCGACGCAAGAAGTTAAAAGGAACCACCAGCTTTCATATGTTCTCATGTTCTGAGCAAGGAACTTAAACGTTAGCTTTCTTACATGGCACATATTGTACTTTTACTTTCTTCTCCAACACTTTGTTTTTGCATTATTTAAACCAAATTGAACACGTTTCATAATTTATTTGAGGCTAAATTGATTTTATTGATGTATGATATTAAGTTAAAATAAGTGTTCATTCAGTATTGTTGTTAATTGTCATTATTACAAATAAATAAATCAGTCGATTAATCTGTATCAGCTTTTTTTGGGGTCCTCCAATAATCGGTATCGGTATCGGCTTTGAAAAATCATAATCGGTCGACCTCTAGTATCAATACACCCAGTCACTACAAAGATACAGGCGTCCTTCCTAACTCAGTTTCCGGTGAGGAAGGAAACTGCTCAGGATTTCACCATGAGGCCAATGGAGATTTTCAAACAGTTACAGCATTTAATGGTTGTGATAGGAGAAAACTGAGTATGGGTCAACAACATTGTAGTTACTCCAACATACACTTGGAGACAAATTCACCTTTCAGCAGGCTAATAACCTAAAACACAAGGCCAAATCCACACTGGAGTTGCTTTCCAAGACGCCATTGAATGTTCTTGAGTAGCCTAGTTACAGGTTTGACGTAAATCGGCTTGAAAATCTAGGGCAAGACTTGAAAATGTCTATCTAGCAAAGATCAACAATGAACTTATCTGAGCTTGAAGATTTTTTTTAAAGAATAATGGGCGAATATCGTCATCATAAGAAACAATACTGTGCAGCCGTATTCATTGATCTGGCCAAGGCTTTCGACTCTGTCAATCACCACATCCTCATCGGCAGACTCGACAGCCTTGGTTTCTCAAATGATTGCCTCGCCTGGTTCACCAACTACTTCTCTGATAGAGTTCAGTGTGTCAAATCAGAGGGTCTGTTGTCCGGCCCTCTGGCAGTTTCTATGGGGGTGCCACAGGGTTCAATTCTTGGACCGACTCTCTTCTCTGTATACATCAATGATGTCGCTCTTGCTGCTGGTGAGTCTCTGATCCACCTCTACGCAGACGACACCATTCTGTATAATTCCGGCCCTTCTTTGGACACTGTGTTAACAACCCTCCAGGCAAGCTTCAATGCCATACAACTCTCCTTCCGTGGCCTCCAATTGCTCTTAAATACAAGTAAAACTAAATGCATGCTCTTCAACCAATCGCTGCTTGCACCTGCCCGTCTGTCCAACATCACTACTCTGGACGGCTCTGACTTAGAATACGTGGACAACTACAAATACCTAGGTGTCTGGTTAGACTGTAAACTCTCCTTCCAGACCCACATCAAACATCTCCAATCCAAAGTTAAATCTAGAATTGGCTTCCTATTTCGCAACAAAGCAACCTTCACTCATGCTGCCAAACATACCCTTGTAAAACTGACCATCCTACCAATCCTTGACTTCGGCGATGTCATTTACAAAATATCCTCCAATACCCTACTCAACAAATTGGATGCAGTCTATCACAGTGCCATCCGTTTTGTCACCAAAGCCCCATATACTACCCACCATTGCGACCTGTACGCTCTCGTTGGCTGGCCCTCGCTTCATACTCGTCGCCAAACCCACTGGCTCCATGTCATCTACAAGACCCTGCTAGGTAAAGTCCCCCCTTATCTCAGCTCGCTGATCACCATAGCATCACCCACCTGTAGCACGCGCTCCAGCAGGTATATCTCTCTGGTCACCCCCAAAACCAATTCTTTCTTTGGCCGCCTCTCCTTCCAGTTCTCTGCTGCCAATGACTGGAACGAACTACAAAAATCTCTGAAACTGGAAACACTTATCTCCCTCACTAGCTTTAAGCACCAGCTGTCAGAGCAGCTGACAGATTACTGCACCTGTACATAGCCCACCTATAATTTAGCCCAAACAACTACCTCTTTCCCTACTGTATTTAATTTATTGTATTTATTTATTTATTTTGCTCCTTTGCACCCCATTATTTTTATTTGTACTTTGCACATTCTTCCATTGCAAATCTACCATTCCAGTGTTTTACTTGCTATATTGTATTTACTTTGCCACCATGGCATTTTTTTTGCCTTTACCTCCCTTATCTCACCTCATTTGCTCACATCGTATATAGACTTGTTTCTACTGTATTATTGACTGTATGTTTGTTTTACTCCATGTGTAACTCTGTGTCGTTGTATGTGTCGAACTGCTTTGCTTTATCTTGGCCAGGTCGCAATTGTAAATGAGAACTTGTTCTCAACTTGCCTACCTGGTTAAATAAAGTTGAAATAAAAAAATAAAAAAAAAATATCATCATATCATTCCATTCCATCACCAAGAATGGAACGTTTTTGTGTTATGAGAATAATTGCCGCGACCTAACAAATGTTTTGGGAACTTTCACAGAACCAATTTTGGTTTGCTGGGAAAACGTTTGCTGGGAAAACGTTACTGGTACATTGTGTTATTACATTACCTGGGAACTTAATGAGAACTTTGGGGAAGGTTCTGTAATGGTTGTTACAGATGTTATGCACAACATTTAAATGAATGTTAGGAGAACATTCCAAGGATCTTTCATTTATTTTATTTTTTTAAATAAAACCCTAATTTAATGGGAATCTTAGCTAATGTTCTGGAAATGTTTCCGGGTTGCTGGGTAGGCCCTATGTACTGCAATACTTTGGCCCTAGTGCACTACATAGGGAATAGGATGCCATTTCACATGCAGCCCCAGTACAGTACATACGTAGTCGTTGACAGGAACCTGGTCCAGGACGTCACGAGCGACGCGGTTACCTCTGACCTCAGCATCAGGTATGTCCTCCTCATCCTCCACCTCGTGGAACTCAGCATCTGCACCAAAAGGAGGAAGTACAGAGAACAGCTGTTGATGTACTTTACTGGATCACAGCAGAAATGTCTGTTTTTCCTGTTTGAGGTGATGTGAAGGAGGGGGTGGAGAGGGGTGGAGAGGCCCCGGTGCCCTGTACCTCTCATGGGGGAGGGATGGATCCAGTGGATGGGCAGCTCCTGGCATATCTCCCAGATCTTGGAGTTGAGGAGGAAGGCTGGATTAGCGATGGGCTCCTCGGCAGGCACCCACACCTGGGAGTCCTCCATCACCTGCATGTCTATGCCCTCTGTCTCAACCACCTGTCAGGGAAAGCAAACACACGCACGCACACACGCACACATGCACAAACATCTTCATTTTCGTGAAATCTTTGGGGAGTAAAAACTTTTGACCATTAAAAATCGTTGAATCCAGGCTGTATCACATCCGGCTGTGATTGGGAGTCCCATAGGTCGGCGCACAATTGGCCCAGCCTGGGTTTGGCCTTGGTAGGCTGTCATTGTAAATAAGAAGTTGTTCTTAACTGACTTGCCTAGTTAAATAAATGTCAAATTAAAAACAAACCTTAAGCTTAAAATACCATTTGAACAAATTCAGGACATGCAGTCCTGCCTTTTCAAAAAAGTTATTGCTTTCCTACCTTGTCAGGACATTCGGGTGAATTGTTAGGACATTGGAGTCCTGATAAGGTAGGAAAACAAGTACACACACACACACACACACACACACACACACACACACACACACACACACACACACACACACACACACACACACACACACACACACACACACACACACACACACACACACACACACACACACACACACACACACACACACACACACACATACAGTGAGTATCAAACACACCCAGCCTTACATGGCCGCAGGCACGCACGCACACACACCTTCCTCCACACACCTGTCAGAGCCCAAGAACACACACACACACACACACACACACACACACACACACACACACACACACACACACACACACACACACACACACACACACACACACACACACACACACAGTTCTGTACCCTCTGCATTCTCAGCCTTCTCTCCCCAGAGCCACAGCACACAAGCCCTGGCCATGTCCTTTTATTCATCACCCTTTATTGTCCACTGGGAGCACCGCCACTTCCTGCTTCCTAGCCTCCTGCTCATTCTCTGTTTCTTCCTATCAGGCCTCCAGGCAGTCCTTTCTGCCCGACGATAATCCAACGACGGCATAAATTTGACTTTGAAATGACTTTCTAGTGCTTTATACTTTATTGTGCGGTGAAAGGCCGCAATATCATTAAAATACAGCAGCCACAATAATAAGCATAGCGTCCTCCCCCATCCCCTCCTACTGCATTCAGCTCAGCGACGTGCTTCATTTGTTCATACTGTAGTTCATGAGCTGTAAAGTAAACTATTATTGCTTAATGATAGGGAATGCATGTCACTGCTATCTAATAGAGATGTATGAAAGGGGCTTTTGGCGATGCCTGATATTTGTTTCTTTATGTATATGTAAATACGTCGGCAAACAAACCCCTCTTCCCAGTGCCTCGTTAATTAGCGGCTGGAGAGAACAGCAAAACAGTTTACTTGACAAATGTTTTTACAAGGTGATTCTCTCCCGGTTTGAAGCTTAATTGCACATTAGTTGAGCTTGATGAAGGATCCCCGGGCTATGGTTGGAGCCACTGGTATCATTTATATTAGGTTGTGCACTCTCGACTCTCCCTCCCTTTCTTCCTCACACCTTGCCGATTCTTGCTTTATTTGAATTTACTGCCCATGCTGCTGTCTCGCTCTAACTGTTTGTGAAGTGACATGATGCCAGTAACCCTGTGGAGACAAACTCGCACCTCGTTCTGGCCAGATGAAAGAATGCGTAGCAGCGTGGCTACTCAAGCGCTAGCTGCCTGTGTCAGTGCTTAGCTAAGCTGCCAAGCCACCAAGCCTTTGACACAGTTTGCTCTCACTCTTTTCAGCAAATGTTTAGCCTGGTCCATATCGGGCTAAGCTAATGATGACTCAAAGGAGGACTAGGGGGCTCACTCCCCCTGAACTACAGACATTAAAATGAAGGCCAGGAAACACAAACAGACCTGCCTAATTGGACCTCAGAACCACTGAAGCCAAGCAACTAAGCAAACCTCCCTGAAATGAGTAAGTGGAGGTCAGGACACAGACTGACCAGTTGAGAAACAAGACCAATAAGGAAGACAACCACAATCCGGAAGGCTAAATTGATCATGGCTAGTGTGGAATAGGGATTGAAAAAGGCTATTTGACCACTACAAAGTCAACTTATGATTTTAGAGCTACATTTTTTTATCATGCAGTTATGTCCCAATTTAAGCTGCTTTGTATCTATATAATATTGGACAAAGTAAAGACTTTTTGTATTGGGTGTCAGACTAATATAATGTATTTGTATATTGTAACTTTGAGCCTATGTAAGTACATTCCACACACAATCAGTGTCATACTGTAAAGAACATATACTTGCCCTGTCTTGCTATAATGTCCTAAAGGTGCAACATTTGTTTTGTGACACATACTTGTTTGTCATAGATCAATGAACATTTTCTCATGATATCATAAGACTGTATGTGACATTACTTCCCATCTGGCTGTCTCCCATACTGAACAGACATTGCACACTTTTCATAATGTTCATTATTTGTATGTTCAAAATGACATACAGCTTTTTGTTTTAGTAATATGACATTTACCTAGAGTACATATCATTCCAAGAATGTGTTGTTTTGCATGCATGGTATGGCATTTGTTTGTGGTTTTTATCTGAGTGGGAGGTTCTGGCTTGCCAGCTAGGCTGGTTGTGGCCGTACATATTAAGTGGTTCCCCCGAAGAGCAAGAAGGGATCCAATGACACTGTTCTACTGTCTGAAGAAGGAGGACAACAGCAATTCCATCGCTTCAACATTGGAGGAAACTGGAGGGAGGCTCAGGGATTACAGCCTCCCATCATTTCACACGAGGAACACATTGAAAATGGCGGAAAATACTGGTGGCAAACAATTCATGTTTGTCACCTGGTTCTACTCCCCGAGTGCTTTATTTCCTTATCAGCTGCTCGCAGTTTCTCCACCAGCTGCATTGTTTTCACCTGGCCTCTGAGAATCTGAGGCTCCAGACACCCCGCGCTGAGCCCACGTTCACATAGCCCGCAGGCTTGGAGCAGCAGCAAAACCATTACTGTTTTCTCTTCAACCCCTCTGTGGTTCACAAGGTAGTACCACAGTCAGAACCTGAAGGGAGACTTGTCTGTGAGACAGAGGCCTCCCAGGCCACGGGTGGGTGGATTCTGATGGACAGTAGATCACGTTCTACTTTCTAATGTAGAGGAAGCCTACAAAAGGTCAAAGGTCAGAGAGGTCTTCAAGTCCTTGATATGCTATCCCAATAATGTAGTTCAGTACCACTGTTTGTTATACAATACCGGTAATACTTTACAAAACAAAATAAACATGTCATGCCTTGGTCATAGTATTTTGTGTTGTCGTTATATATTTGGTCAGGCCAGGGTGTGACATGGGTTTAAATGTTGTATTTCGTATTGGGGTTTTGTAGGCATTGGGATTGCGGCTGAGTAGGGGTGTAGCATAGGTTTGGCTGCCTGAGGCGGTTCTCAATCAGAGTCAGGTGATTCTCGTTGTCTCTGATTGGGAACCATATTTAGGTAGCCGGGGTTTCACTGTGTATTTCGTGGGTGATTGTTCCTGTCTTTGTGTTAGTTAGCACCAGACAGGCTGTATAGGTTTTCACGTTCCGTTTGTTGTTTTGTATATTTATTTAGTTATTTCATGTATCGTTCTATTTCATTAAAGAACATGAGTAACCACCACGCTGCATTTCGGTCCTCTCCTTCAACAGACGAACGCCGTTACAAAACAAACATGAGTAAAGGATCAATAGATACATTGACAACATTTATAATAACTTAATAATTACAATGCATTGATAGTTAACAAATACATTAATAAATGTTTTTTATTAACAAATGCACTGCACTACACATTGTACTTTAGGGTGTCATAACTTGACATTCCTCAGTTAAAAGGCTATGGACCAGTGTGCATATTGTGGGACTTGGTTTTCACTAATCCAGTATGATTATGAGCTAACCTTTTGTACATGCACATGTGTGCTTGTGCATCAATGCAGCCTTGTGTCTTTCCCTGTCCTCTGGAGCACATCCTCCAATTGTCTCCCCTGCCTCCTCCTCACCAAAGACAAGGCACCTATCTGATTGATTCCACAGCTGTGAATTAAGGTTTAACAGAGAAGTCTAATTAGGTTTGACAGTGGACAAAATAAGACCAAAATGGCAGTGGTGTAAAGTACGTAAGTAAAAATACTTGAAAGTACTACTTAAGTCGTATTTGGGGGTATCTGTACTTGACTTTAATATCTATAATTTTGACAACTTTTACTTCTATACATTCCTAAAGAAAATAATATACTTTTTACTCCATACATTTTACTCCATACATGACACCCAAAAGTATTCGTTACATTTTGAAAATGGTCCAATACAGGAAAATGGTCCAATACAGGAAAATGGTCCAATACACACACTTACTGTATCAAGAGAACATCCCTGTTCATCCTTACTGACTCAGATCTGGCAGACTCACAATACACACACTTACTGTATCAAGAGAACATCCCTGTTCATCCTTACTGACTCAGATCTGGCAGACTCACAAAACACACACTTACTGTATCAAGAGAACATCCCTGTTCATCCTTACTGACTCAGATCTGGCAGACTCACAATACACACACTTACTGTATCAAGAGAACATCCCTGTTCATCCTTACTGACTCAGATCTGGCAGACTCACAAAACACACACTTACTGTATCAAGAGAACATCCCTGTTCATCCTTACTGACTCAGATCTGGCAGACTCACAAAACACACACTTACTGTATCAAGAGAACATCCCTGTTCATCCTTACTGACTCAGATCTGGCAGACTCACAAAACACACACTTACTGTATCAAGAGAACATCCCTGTTCATCCTTACTGACTCAGATCTGGCAGACTCACAAAACACACACTTACTGTATCAAGAGAACATCCCTGTTCATCCTTACTGACTCAGATCTGGCAGACTCACAAAACACACATTCTCCTTTTGTCAATTATGTCTGAGTGTTGGAGTGTGCCCCTGGCTATCTGCAAATAAAATAAAAACAAGACAATTGTGCCGTCTAGTTTGCTTAATATAGGGAATTTTAAATGATTTATGGTTTTACTTTATATTTATTTAAAACCAAATGCTTTTAGACTTTTACTCAAGTAGTATTTACTGGATGGCTTTCACTTTTACTTGAGTAATATTCTATTAAGGTATCTTTACTTTTACTCAAGTATGACAATTGGCAACTTTTTCCACCCGCTGCAAAATGGCAGGAACATATGGTGCAGGCTGGGCAATTAGTATCTGGAAACATGGGCCAGACATTATAAAGATGAGGGAGAAGGGGATGCAGTCTGGTTCTTTGTCTAAACAGCTTGTGTTCTTAAAGTCAGAAAGGGATATCTGTGACTTACTTGGCATGACAATGTACCAACATAATATAGTGTATTTTTTAAATGATGCACCAGGGAAGAGCGTTATGATATTTCCCAGATCTGTTGGAGCCATGTGTAAAATGGAAATGAAAGTGGAGGATGGTAGAGGCGGAAAGTATTGAGAGTGGAGAAGGCTAGTGGTTGAAAATATTGAGAGTCTAGAATGGTAAAGGCAAAAAATATTAAGAGTGGAGAATGGTAGAGGCAAAAAATATTGCGAGTGGAGAATGGTAGAGGCTGAAACTATTGAGAATCTACAGTATAATGGTAAAGACTCAAAATATTTAGAGTGAAGAATGCTAGAGGCAAAAAATATTAAGAGTGGAGAACGGTAGAGACTGAAAATATTGAGAGTGGAGAATGGTAGAGGCTGAATATATTGAGTAAGGGATTCTTTAAAAAAACACAAACACTTTTTTGCACTGTGAATTGTACTGTGGCACCAAGAAATTAGATATTTTGATTGATAGAATTTCGCCCATCATTCTCGCCAAACTTCACATAAGGCTATTGGCCCGGGAGAAGTGAGATGAATGCTATATCTCTTCCTCAGACCCCTCTTTCTCTCTTACACTTCCCCCTTTAGGCTATTTGGGTCAAGCCTTTCAAGAGTACAATTAAATATTTATATTAGTTCAAGATTGGCAGCAAACACCATTTGATATGTGGGCAGCTTTCAGACTGTTTCATGAGCACTGGAGACTGAGTTTCTTTTTCAGCGGTGGAGGGCAGAGAAGATTGGATGTTCAGGGTGAGTGTTTGTGCTCTGCTCTCCGACTACTCTTCTCTGTTTATTCCTACTACCCTTGCAAAATGCATGATCGTTCCCTGTGGTAACACACAGACAGACAGACAGACAGACAGACAGACAGACAGACAGACAGACAGACAGACAGACAGACAGACAGACAGACAGACAGACAGACAGACAGACAGACAGACAGACAGACAGACAGACAGACAGACAGACAGACAGACAGACAGACAGACAGACAGACAGACAGACAGACAGACAGACAGACAGACAGACAGACAGACAGACAGACAGACAGACAGACAGACAGACAGACAGACAGACAGACAGACAGACAGACAGACAGACAGACAGACAGACAGACAGACAGACAGACAGACAGACAGACAGACAGACACACACACACACACACACACACACACACACACACACACACACACACACACACACACACACACACACACACACACACACACACACACACACACACACACACACACACACACACACACACACACACACACACACACACACACACACACACACACACACACACACACACACACACACACACACACACACACACACACACACACACACACACACACACACACACACACACACACACACACACACACACACACACACACACACACACACACACACACACACACACACACACACACACACACACACACACACACACACACACACACACACACACACACACACACACACACACACACACACACACACACACACACACACACACACACACACACACACACACACACACACACACACACACACACACACACACACACACACACACACACACACACACACACACACACACACACACACACACACACACACACACACACACACACACACACACACACACACACACACACACACACACACACACACACACACACACACACACACACACACACACACACACACACACACACACACACACACACACACACACACACACACACACACACACACACACACACACACACACACACACACACACACACACACACACACACACACACACACACACACACACACACACACACACACACACACACACACACACACACACACACACACACACACACACACACACACACACACACACACACACACACACACACACACACACACACACACACACACACACACACACACACACACACACACACACACACACACACACACACACACACACACACACACACACACACACACACACACACACACACACACACACACACACACACACACACACACACACACACACACACACACACACACACACACACACACACACACACACACACACACACACACACACACACACACACACACACACACACACACACACACACACACACACACACACACACACACACACACACACACACACACACACACACACACACACACACACACACACACACACACACACACACACACACACACACACACACACACACACACACACACACACACACACACACACACACACACACACACACACACACACACACACACACACACACACACACACACACACACACACACACACACACACACACACACACACACACACACACACACACACACACACACACACACACACACACACACACACACACACACACACACACACACACACACACACACACACAGACAGACAGACAGACAGACAGACACACACACACACACACACACACACACACACACACACACACACACACACACACACACACACACACACACACACACACACACACACACACTGAGTGAGTCAGAGAGATGCAGATAGTCATTCTATACCAGTAGCTCTGTGTCCACTGTCACCACCTCTGTCACTCTGGGAAGCTCTGTGGTCTGGGTCTTGATGTAACACCGCTGGTGTTTGGCGAACCAGATCCCTGTGATTCCCTTTGAGGGAAAAAAGAGAGAAGGAATAATAATTATCATTATTTCATCTGTGATGTGGAACAGCTAAGCGCCAGGGCGATATCATTTTTCAACCCGTTTCTATGGTCTCTTGAAGAAAAATCTAAGCTCTTAACAACTAAGAGAAGTTAGAATGTAATGAGTGTGCAAAGGTGCTTTCCATCCTCTTTATCTTCTTTAATTTTCTAGTAAATCACAGTTTAAAGACAGCTCGGCACCTACAACACAAACCTTTTAGAAGAGACTGTGAGTAAAGAACGAGGGGTTCTTCCTAACTAAACAATACTTCATAGAGGGATGTCTCCAGCAGGAGAGTCAAGCGACATGTCAGAGGGCAAAGCAGCAGTTGCACCCCAAATCCCACCCTATTCCTTATTCTGTACAGTGCACTACCTTTGACCAGGGCCTATAGTAATGCACTATATAGCGAATAGGGTGTGATTTGGAATGCATCAGGTGTCTCTACGGAGGCTGCCCCGGCAGAATTAGTCAGTCATAGGTCCCTGTCACTCTCTTAATCTGTTCAGCCAAGTGAAGAGCCACTCCCTTCAGCGCCATTGACTATCCTCCACTGTGTGGAATTCAGGGTCTTTTCAATTTGACGACCAGAGAAAGCCTATTTCAACAAAGCAGACATATCTGTTAATTGTCTTTCTGTGTGCCATTCTCTGTTCGACAAAGTAGTTCTGCCGGTATAAGTCTGAAACCCCAGGAAAGCATATCAGATTGTCTGCCGTCTCTAGGGCTACCATATATCAGATTGTCTGGCGTCTCTAGGGCTACCATATATCAGATTGTCTGTCGTCTCTAGGGCTACCATATATCAGATTGTCTGCTGTCTCTAGGGCTACCATAGAATAACATAGAGTCATCAGCATATGACAATAGACTGCTGGATCTTTCCCGGCAACGCCTGCCTTCACATTGTATCATGATAAGTGGTAGCATGAAAATGGACTTGATTCAATCAGAATTGAATTGCATCTAAATGGCACAGAGCTCTGATGCATTTCTGACATCTTCTTTAAATCAGTGTTAACTCAGTAATACAGACACTTTTCTCCACTTGTCTCTAGACGCCACACATGACTACACGATATGAAGCAACACCTGTTATAATCTCCTCGTCATAATCCCCCTGTCATAATCCTGTCATAATCCCCCTGTCACAATCCCCTTGTGTATAGTTTCATCTGCGAGGGGGAAAAACAAGGCAATAATAGCCGGCGACACAAAAGCATAATGTTTATGCCTGACTTTATTGTGATGAGCCTGTTTAATTTACTGTAATGGCGAGTGCCGCTACAGAGAGAGGGAAAGGACATTCTCGTGATGAGATGCAATGATTACCGGGATTGGTCAACCAGAAAATGAAGAAAAGACACATCATTACGGGGATAAGAAATGGGAAAAAGATGCGGGCTTATAAAACCACGTCAAAATACCGGCTCGCTATTCTGCCCAATTAAACATGCTACACATACACCAACAAGCTTTGAGCTTTCCAACTGAACAATGATTTGATTGGAGGGCCAGTTGCATCGCCATTGCATAGAAAGGTTAGGGGATGCTGTACCAATCAATCAATCATCAATCATACACATGATAAGACACACACTCTACACACGTACACATGGATTTTGTGTTGTTGATATGTGGTAGTAGAGTAGTGGCCTGAGGAAACACACTTAACGTGTTGTGAAAAGTGTTATGAAATGTAATACCATGTAATATTTTAAATAGGATGTAACTGCCTTAATGTTGCTGGACTAGTGTGGATCCTTAATACACACAAATACATTGTCACTTGGGCTCTATATTCCCGTGTCTTCCTGCGTCTGTTGAGTGTCAGGTGACGTGTTGAGGAAACAAACATGGAAGCTCAGGATGCTCATTCTACTTTTATTGAAATAATTATAAAAATGATTAAACTCAAACTCTCCCCTCAGCTCTTCTGAAAGCTGAACCTAAACCCATGGCATTAAATAAATAAATAAAAAATATATGTTTTAAGTGAGAATAGGCATGGTCTGAAGGCAAGAAATTCACATGAGCACCACAGTGCCTATTCCACACATGCTCTAACACTTACTTCAGTAGCTATGTTGGTATTGTACTTCAATCTTTGTGTAGGAAGGTTTGTTATGATTCAAACCTTCTCAAACAGTCTAATTCATACTCTTAGAGAAGGTGCTTCCACAATAATATGATTTGTACTGTATACAAGGTAAACTATTGGATTCGTCACACACCACAGTAAGACATTACCATTATGCTACCTTTCATTATTTTTTTGATTAAATGAAAGTACGCTTTGCTTTTATACTTACAATACCATCAGGCTTGATTGAGCTGGTTTGTCTTGTAGTAATGTGGTGCATACCTGTATTTCCTTAAACCTTTAGTTTAGCAATACATGTCATTGGGGAACAAATATCATAATAACATCCTTTTTTTGGTTAGTAGGTGCTCAACATAACAACAGGTGGTGGTGTGTGGGACAGTATCTCAGATAGATGGAGCCTGTCTGCATTCCTGATTTCTGTAACTGTTTCTTACGTGTAATATTGACATAAGTTCAGAACCTCCTCCTGTGGTCAGTTACAATAAACACCTGCTACTCCCTGCGCTTGGAACCAGCTCTCTGTCTCCCATCACGTTCATTATAGAATACCTCACCAAAAACGACAGATTCAGTGGAGCTGCAGCTACGTCTAGCCCGACAGGAGAAACTAATTGATGAACTCTGCGAACCTCCTTCGCCAGTCCATTCCTGCTTCACCGATATCAGTTGCCACAGCCTCCTCTCGTTCATCTTGCCCCATATCCATGCCTAATAAATACAATGGCTCCCCAGGGAAATGTCAAGGATTTATCATGTAATGTAACCTGTACATAGACCATCAGCCCGCTGACTTCACCTCTGACAAAGACAGGGTGGACTTCGTCATCTCCCTAATCACAGGCAAAGCTCTGGATTGGGTCACAACCCTATGGGCCGCTGATCTGTCCTCTGAATCAGGTGTTTGACCATTCCGTTTCAGGTCGTCACACCGGGGACCTGTTATGTGAGCTATGACAGGGCCGTCACTCCACCACTGAGTATGCCCTGGAGTTCTGCACCATGGCTGCTGGCAGTGGATGGAGTGAACCAGCTCTCCTTACAGTCTACCGGAGGGGTCTTAATTGGGAGTTACAGACCGAACTGGCCTGCAGAGGATATTTAACGGACCTCAACCAATACATCTGGATGTCCATATGCATTGGCAACCTACTGGTGGACCGCAGACCTATACAGTCGACCATGGCCTGCGAGTCTTCCAGGCCCATGCAACTCGGCCGTGCTCCTCTCACGCCTGCCGAGAGACATCGGAGGTTACGTGAAAACCTGTGCCTCTATTGTGGAGAGTAACCACCTACTCAATAGCTGTCCGTTTTGCCCCCCACGAAGGGGTGACCACAACCCCTCCACTCCCGCCCGGGTAAGCACCTCTACGTTTTTGAATATTACCAAAAGGCAGTTCGGTATCCCGGCTCTTCTTTCTGCTGATGGGGTCATTCAGTTTGTTGAGGGACTAGTGGGCTCGGGGGCCGCAGGTCATTTCATTTACGAACAATTGGCACAACAGTTAAGAGCCAAACTAATCCCTGTTAAGTCTCCCCTTAGGATTAATGCACTGGATGGACAAACTCTCGGAACTGGTCATGTGACTCGCATGACCAAAAGTATCACCCTTCAGATTGGCCTCGTTCACTCTGAGGTCATTCAGTTAATGGTGTTGTCTTTGCCTAAAGAACCCCTAATCCTCGGTCACCCCTGGCTAAGCCTTTACGACCCTGCCATCTCCTGGCGGCAAGGGGAACTGCTGTCACAGTCTCCCACCTGTTTTAAGAACTGCTTAACCTCTTGAACCTATGGGGGCGCTATTTCATTATTGGATAAAAAAACGTGCCCGTTTTAAGCGCAATATTTTGTCACAAAAAGATGCTCGACTATGCATATAATTGACAGCTTTGGAAAGAAAACACTCTGACTTTTCCAAAACTGCAAAGATATTATCTGTGAGTGCCACAGAACTGATGCTACAGGTGAAACCAATATGAAACTTCAAACAGGAAATGAGCAGAATTTTTGAGGCTCTGTTTTCCATTGTCTCCTTATATGACTGTGAATGTGCCCTGAACGAGCCTACGCTTTCTGCCGTTTGCCCAAGGTGTCTGCAGCATTGTGACGTATTTGTAGGCATATCATTGGAAGATTGGCCATAAGAGACTACATTTACCAGGTGTCCGCCCGGTGTCCTTTGTCGAAATTGGTGCGTAATCTCCAAGCTGCACGCATTCATCCATGTGATTCAGGGGAGAGAGGAGACTTCCACGAACGATATATCATCGAAGAGATATATGAAAAACACCTTGAGGATTGATTCTAAACAACGTTTACCATGTTTCAGTCGATATTATGGAGTTAATTTGGAAAAAAGTTTGGCGTTTTGATGACTGAATTTTCGTTTTTCTTTGGTAGCCAAACGTGATGTACAAAACGGAGCGATTTCTCCTACACAAAGAATCTTTTTGGACAAACTGAACATTTGCTATCTAACTGAGAGTCTCCTCATTGAAAACATCCGAAGTTCTTCAAAGGTAAATGATTTTATTTGAATGCTTTTCTTGTTTTTGTGAAAATGTTGCCCGCTCAATGCTAACGCTAAATGCTACGCTAGCTATCAATACTGTTACACAAATGCTTGTTTTGCTATGGTTGAAAAGCATATTTTGAAAATCTGAGATGACAGTGTTGTTAACAAAAGGCTAAGCTTGAGAGCTAGCATATTTATTTCATTTCCTTTTCGATTTTCATGAATAGTTAACGTTGTGTTATGCTAATGAGCTGCGGGGATAATTACACTCCTGGATACAGGTTTTTTTCGTAACTAAACGTGATGAACAAAACGGAGCGATTTGTCCTAAACAAATAATCTTTTTGGAAAAATGGAACATTTGCTATCTAACTATTTTGAAAATCTGAGATGACAGTGTTGTTAACAAAAGGCTAAGCTTGAGAGCTAGCATATTTATTTCATTTCATTTGCGATTTTCATGAATAGTTAACGTTGCGTTATGGTAATGAGCTTGAGGCTGTATTCACGATCCGGGATGGTTAGAATCAAGAGGTTAAATCTACCCTGTTGAGCCACCTCTATAGAAGGATCGGAGGTTGCCATTCCAACACACATCCCACCTGTATATGCCCAGTTCCAGAGTGTCTTCAGCGAGAAAAAGGCATCCATTCTGCCCCCTCATTGCCCAGAGGACTGCACGATTGACCTCCTTCCTGGGTCATCGCCCCCTAAGGGTCAGATCTACACCTTGTGCATTCCAGAGAATGAGGCTATGGATTCATCTGTCCATCCAAGTCTCCGGCTGTATCCAGTTTCTTTTTTGTAAAAAAAAAGGATGGTAGTCTCCATCCCTGCATAGATTACTGACCTCTCAATGAGCTTACCACCAATAATTGATTCCCTCTTCCTCTGATTCCGTCCGTACTAGAACAAGTTGGACAGGCTACCATCTACTCCAAACTCGACCTACGTAGTGCTTACAACCTGGTCAGTATACGAAGTGGGGATGAGTGGAAGACGGCGTTCATCACTGCTAGGCGTCATTACGAATACCTGGTTATTACCTACGGTCTCACCAATGCTCTTGCAGTATTCCAATCCTTCATGAATGAAGTTTTCCAGCACATGATCAATCAGTTCCTCATCGTGTACATTGATGATATCTTGATCTACCCTCACTCCCATTGCAGAACATGTACAGCATGTGTAACAGGTCCTCCAATGACTACAGGACCACCATCTGTATGTCAAGGCTGAGAAGAGCGCCTTTCACTTTACCACAGTAACCTTCCTAGGTTTTGTGTTGACACCAGGAGGGGTTAATATGGATAAGGCAAAGTCACGACCATGCTTAACTGGCCCAAACCTACCACTGTAAAGGAACTACAACGTTTCCTAGGATTTCCAACTACTACCGCAAGGTTAATCCGAAACTGCAGCAGCACAACCACTCCTCTCTCAGCTCTCACCAGTCAAAAAACCAGTACCATCCAATGGACCGACACAGCCCTTACTGCATTTGAGACCTTTAAACTCCTCTTCACCTCTGCACCCATCCTTAGGCAGCCAAATCCTACCTCTCCCTTTTTTCTGGAGGTTGATGCAGCCGAGGTCGGCATAGGAGCGGTTCTCTCTCAGCGGGTAGGGCCACCTCCCAAATTACACCCATGTGGATTCTTTTCCAAGAAACTGTCACCCGCTGAGAGGAACTATGATGTCAAGAACCGAGAGCTCCTCGCCATTAAGCTGACTATCGAAGAGTGGCGCCACTGGTTAATTAAGAGGGAACTCATCACCCATTCCTTGTCCTTACCGACCACCGCAATTTGGAGTACTTAAGACGTGCTAAGAGTCTCAACCCCAGACATGCTCGCTGGGCACTCTTAATCACCCGTTTCAACTTCACTGTCACCTATCTGCCTGGCAAGAAAAATGTGGCTGATTCCTTATCCCATCTATTTGACTCCCCTTCCTCTAACCCAGCTCCTGAGCCCATCCTGCCACTGTCTTGTGTCGCAGGACCCATACAGTGGGATATCCAATCAGCCGTCCAAGAGGCCCTACAACATGACCGAGCACCTCCCGACACCCCTGCAAGCAAGACCTACGTTGCCATACCTCTCTGAGTTCTGGCCATCCCGGGAACACCCAGACCACAAAGCTACTGACACACAAGTTCTGATGGTCATAAGTAACAGCAGATGTCCAAGATTACGTTATTTCCTGTCCTGTCTGTGCATGGGCAGAGAGCCCTTGCCAACTACCTACCGGTAAGCTCGAGCCTTTCCTATACCACACAGACCACGGTCCCACATCGCCATGGATTTCTTCACTAATCTGCTAGACTCTTCGGGCTTCACTATTATTTTAGTGGTAGTGGACCGGTTCTCCAAGATGCAGACTCATCACCCTTCCGCATCTACCTAATGCCATGGAAATGGCCGAGTGCATGTTCCAATAGGTGTTTTGTCTGTATGGGATCCCAGAAGACATCATTTCGGGTTGGGGACCCCAGTTCGTCTCCACCGACTGGGGGAGGTATCCACCGACTGGGGGAGGTATCCTCCAGGTATCCTCCAGATACCATCCGAGTGAAGTCGCTATCTAGCCTGGGCCGAATACGCACAGAACCCCCTGGTGCATTCCTCACTCCATCTCACTCCTTTCCAGTGTGTCCTCTGATACCAACCCCCCGTGTTCCCTTGGGAGACAGTGCCCCGAACTGTGCCTGCCGTCGATGAGTGGTTTCGGCAGAATGAGCAGGTTTGGGAGACCCCACATGGGCACCCACTTAAAGTTTCCCTCTCTCAAAAACGGTTCGCTGAATGGTGTTGCCGACCTACTCCACTCTTCCACCCTGGGCAACGTGTGTGGCTCTCTACCCGGGATATTCGGCTTTGTGACCCCTGCAAAAGTTCAGTCCCCGGTTCATTGGTCTCTTCAAAATAACACACCGCATCAATTCTGTCACCTACCGTCTCCCTGCCATTCCCATATCTTCTCATCCTTCCATGTGTCCCTTCACAAGCATGTGAGGTACAGCCCTCTCCATCCTCCAGTGGCGCACCTTGGCGCACCCCCTCCTTGACTCCAAGCGCCTGGGTGGTCGCATTCACTACCTGGTGGATTAGGAATGGTACGGACCCAAAGAATGACCCGCCCAGGACATCCTCGACCCAGCCATGATCCTGGCTTTCCACCGTAACCGTCCTGACTGCCCAGCTCCATGTCCCTGGGGGGGGCCCCATGCTCAGCTACTTAGGCCCTCAAAAGCCGCCCGTGTGAGGGGGAGGGGGGTTACTGTAACGTCTGCTTCCAACTCACACTCTCAAACACATAGATCCCCTGAATGCAACTCACTCTCCAGATCCCAATCACCAGAATTCTGATCACCTGTTCACACACCTGTATGTCATTATCACACACTATTTAGTTCAGTTCTTTGCACCCCATCATTGTGGGGTATTGTTTGTTTTATGATACACTTCTATTCGGAGCTCTGTTTTCCCTTAATTTAATCCTCCCGTGTTTGATTGTTTTTGCCTGCCTCACTAACAATGCCTTTTGCCTATTCTCTGTCTGTACATTAGCCTATAAGATTTCCTCTTATCAACCTATTGCCTGATCTCCCGGACGACTTTACTAGACTTTCCCAAGGCTGTACTGTTGCCTTTTTGGACCCTCTGTGTATGACCTTCTGCCTGCCCCTGGACCCAGCTACCTGCCTCCTCCTGTGGTCCTTTACAATAAACACATAATGCGCCTTGCGCTTGAAACCAGCTCTTTCTCCCACTGTGTTCATTACATGATTATGCAACATTATTATCAACATTATAATACAGTTTAACACGTGCTCTCCTTGTGAACCCTCACAATGTTGTGGGTTTTATTGGTTTATTTATTGATAAGATCCCAGCTCATAATCCTACTGATCATTGCTCAAAGCAAATTGGTGAGAGCAAGGAAACAAAGACTGAAGCAAATATTTACTATGCGATTAAACAATGCAGCTGGCTAGATGACTACAGTAGTGTGAAATATGGATGATCTGTTTTCAATGGAATGGTTCTGAAATATTCTCTCTCGCCAAGGCGAGGTTTGACCGTGAATATAGTATAGTCATTCATCTCGGTGGAAACGACTTGGGACGAACAAATGGGACAGCCCTGGTGTGTCAGATACGAGCTGATTTGGAGGTAGTCATATGAATGTTCACTGGGACAACGGTGGTCTACTCTGACATTACACAGTGGAGCGCTCACATGATATATGCCTATACTTATAACCACTAGGCTAATAATAAATCACATATTTTTAAATGGTATATCAAGCAGAATATCACATTGTTAAAAATATGCCAAAATTGGTAATGTGTATATGTGTGCAAATGACAGACTTTTCAAACATTATCGGCAAATAGCTACTGTGCCAAAGCGTTTTTAGAGTTGTTTAACGGGAGTGATGAGGGTGTGTATATAATGATAATGTAAATCATTATATTGCATGATTCTGTGCAAAATTACTATCACATTATTCAAAATATCGGAATATCGGAAAAAAAGGTAACATATTAGGCAAGAATTAAGCATAGGCAAAGTGATCGTGCCGGGGGTACAACATTTGATGTACAGTCACATTCACCGTAGTTGTCTGAAGCGTGCTATAAATTGCACAGCTGGCGATGCCTCATTGTGATTGATTATTCCCCGTAATTTGCAACAAGTCAATGAGTGTCATCACTATTTTTCTTTTGCAGTACCTCAAACTGTCGTGATTACCAGCTGAGATAAACTATTCTGAGTTGATTTTACAACTGGCTCAACGTTTATTGGCAGTTTTTTTAACATCATCTTAAAACCTAGGCTGCATTCCAAACACTTAACAGACACACCCTCTCCCCTCAGTCCTCAAATTAAGTGGACACTTCTGATTATGTTTCATGACGTCTGACGAGTTTACACTTGCAGGGCAAGGGGCGAGGGAGGAAGGAATTCATTTTAAATGGACCACACTTGCCTAGCTACTTCTGAAGAAGGAAAATGTTTTATTATTTCCAAAAGCTAACCAAACAAAAACATAATTACTTTTAGGAGACATGTTTGTGCATTAGTAGCAGAATTGAAACTTATTTACATTCGTTTTTAGTTACACTTGTATGTTGACGTTACACAACTTCTTCAGGCTCGGGTCCTTTATTCAGAATTTTCACCTGACTGACATGCCCAAAGTAAACTGCCTGTTACTCAGGCCCAGAAGCCAGGATATGCATATAATTGGTATCATTGGATAGAAAACACTTTGAAGTTTGTATAAATGGTAAAAATAATGTATGAGACTATAACACAATTGATATGGTAGCCCGAAAATCTGAAGAAAAACAAACCATAATTATTTTTTATTTAATTTTTGAGATCCCATGCTCTTTCAATGGAAAGCTATGGGTCTTATGTAATTCCATCTCCCAGATTGCAATTCCTATGGCTTCCAGTAGATGTCAACAGTCTTTTTTCAGAGTTTCAGGCTTGTTCCTTCCGAAATGAGGAAGAATTTTGAGTTTTGGCACCGGGAGTCACAGTTGGGAATCAGTCTGTGGGCGCGCGAGGAAGTAAACGCTCACAGGCTAATTTTACTTTTCTATTGAACATACTTCTTTCCGTATGAAATATTATAGTTTATTTACATTTTAGGGTACCTGAGGATTATATGGAAATGTAGTTTGACTTGTTTTAACAAAGTTTAGTGGTATCTTTTTGGATTCCTTTGTCTACATGTTGAACGAGTGGATTACTGAAATCGATGGCGCCAACTAAACAGACTTTTTGGGATATAAAGAAGGATTTTAACTAACAAAATGACCATTCATGTTGTAGCTGGGACCCTTGGGATTGCAAACAGAGCAAGATTTTCAAAAAGTAAGTGATTAATAATTATTTAACCTCGATTTTATGAAGCCTGTGCTGGTTGAAAAATATGTTGATGTGGGGCGCCGTCCTCAAACAATCGCATGGTAAGCTTTCGCTGTAAAACCTATTGTAAATCGGACAAAGCAGTTAGATTAACAAGGATTTAAGCTTTTAACCGATATAAGACACTTGTATGTTCATAAATGTTAAATATTACGATTATTTATTTGAATTGCGGGCCCTCTAATTTCACCAGATGTTGTGTAGCCTTAATTAACGTTTTAAGTTTTGACTGACTTTTCTTAGCGGATGTACAATCATCGCAAATTGAATTATGGGGCATTTCAGGCCCTGAAGTGAACACAATTGTACAATCGCGAACTACATTAAAAGCAAGGGCTGAGGGGCTTACGCTGCAAACTTCCCTTGCTTGGCTAATCATTTGGGCAGACGACAAATGCCGCCGCGGGGATTCCCCCAAGGGCATAAGGCGAGGGTAAGTGGACGAGGGTGTCTTTTATGAGTTTGAAACGCAGCCATACTCTGAGTCTGGAGTTTATTTTGTCTTAAAACTGGTTTTAACAGGATTCCTAGGACCTTTTTTGAGACGCTTTGTGGATACGCTTCCCTGGTCACTCCTCCGTTCAAGCAAGATGCATGCAGTAGTACACACCACCTGCCACTTGCCTGCCTCTCCATGAACCCAAAGGCTTTTTTAAGAGCCACCTAAGACATGAACATAAGTGTGTGTGTCATTTAATCACGTAGTTAATCAAGTTAGCAAGCATTTCCATTTCTTTTGAGTGCACGCTGCTGCAATTTGATCTCTTAACATTATGTTTTATTTTGACTGCATGCAGCTGCATCCTGATCTCATACAATTTTGTATTATTCTGTACAGAATCTGAAACACTGCATTTAGTATGATATGTTACGTTCCGTATTGTATGTATTCAGTTGTGGGTGTCCATCTTCCATTTCACATGATATGTTACGAATTGCAATTTGTACAATATGTCACTAATTTAAAATAGGTTTGATATGTTATGAATTCCAATTTGTTGTGGATAACCTTGGCTAGGTGGCTTAAGCTAATTTTAGCTAGGTGGCTAAAGATATATAGGCTAGGGGTTACGGTTAAGGTTAGGAGTTATGTTAAAGGGTTAACGTTAGGGTTAGGGGAAGGGTTAGCTAACATGCTAAGTAGTTGCAAAGTAGCTAAAAAGTAGTTAGTAGTTCCAAAGCTGGTAATTAGCTAAAATGCTAAAGTTATCCATGATGAGATTGGAACAGTCAAACTTTGGGTTAATAGACATTCATGTTTTATGCCCATCTTTTCACCCCAACCAACCACTCTCGTTTTTGCCTTATTAAGTAACTTTCTGTATTAGGTAACCATACCAAACATAACATACTAATTTCAGTGTTCCATATTTACATTTACTATGTTATGTCTAGTCTATGAGACCAGGCTGGCACACAGCATGTTGTGCAAGCAATGATTCAGATGTTGTTGTTTTTTTTTACCCTGGTGCAATGTTTGCAACCCCCTGACTACTTTTCAGTTGTGTATGGCGACTTCAGATTTTCTGTGAACACATTGAAAAGTAACTTGACATGGTGTTGATCAGTCAGCACAAATTTAGATTATAAGAATGACAAGACAGAAGGAGAGAGAGCTGGAATTCATTCTGCATGTTTGAAACAGCGATGCTGTCAGTCGAGTCTGGTAGCTTGATTCTAGCATGCACAACTGAGGTTCTGTTTACATGCGTTTGGGGTACAACCATTTACTATAGGCGGTTCATAACTAGTGGTTCATTTGTTTTCTCGGCTATGGTTTGTGTGGTCTTGGTTGTTAGTCGAGGAAATGCATCGTAGCTAACTGCAGTGTTTGTCCTGTCTGAAATCTGGCTACCTTGTCTAACTGTAGCTAAGTCTGTACAATGGTGGTTTTAAACAACGTTAACTAGCTATGTTTTGTGTAATAAAGTTTAATACATTGTGGCACATGAACTAGCCATACACCTTAGCTAATGTTACCTAGCTAGCTAACTGGCTCTCATAGCAGCCAATGACTTTTGCTAGCTTATTTATGCATATTTGTTTGTGCTCTGATTACACGTGTCTAGATCAGAAGTTTACATATGATAACTTCAGCCTTATATGAAAATCCTTAGTGCCCAATATAGCTAGCTGGCTTTCCTCGCTTGTTGGTTAGTTACCTAGCCAACGTAAGCTCTCATGTGACTGGTTGAACTTTTCATTAGCTACCTAGCTAATCAAAACAAAACCCCTTTCATTGTCTAGCTGTCTTTATTTGCCTGTTCATTAGCTAGCTACTACAAGGTAACGTTAGCTACCTAGTTAATCAAAATATCTGTTTGCATTTATAGATTAACCTCAGCTTGAATACCACCATATAGCTAGCTAATATACAGTAGCCTTGGTTTGTGCTTCTCAGTAGCGGATGGACGGCTCATGACAAGAGGCGGGGAGTGTGTTGTGTATCTCCAATCAAGTTGATTTGATTGGTGTCATATTGGCAAAAATATGATGGGTAGGGAGATTTGAATTTAACACTGAGCGTCAACCAATGCGACTATCATTGCGTCTATAATTAGCTCTGGGTCGTGTTCATTACGGAATACAGCAGAAAACGGAAAAACTAAATTTAACCAGGTAGACTGGCAGACTTGTATTTTGGTTCAAATGAAACAGGATCATTAGATTAGTCTTAGTCTAGATTTAATACAGTTGTAGAACACACGTTTTGTATTGATGTCAAGCTCAAGGTTCTGGGAAACTGGCATTGAGGTAGGCCTACTCTAGTCTATTCTCTCGCCCCCAAGTAAATTCTACACCAATATTGGAAATGTATTCTTAAATTCTTGTGTATTTCAAAATTGTTTGAAGGTTAGTGATTGTGTAATATTATTGATTCAAAGTGTTACTGTAGTTCCAGATAGAATATTACACAAAATATGAACCACTGCTCGCGTCGAATTATTCATGAAATTACTACATTATTTTTTGTTGAGAAGAGCTTCATAAAAATACAGTAGACGTGGTGGTGGTGGCAGGTGGCAGGTGGTTGCACTGTGTGACCATAATGATTCTCATATAATAGACTGTTGAATATACTTGAAAGCCAGTTCCCTAGGTTCTTCCTGCAGCATGTTCCCTGTATTAGCCTGAAACAATAGAAAAGGGATTTAGCCTCTGGCCTTAAGCGGCATTATCTGCCCATTTCAATTCCTCATACACAGCCCTTGGGCTTAACAGAGATTGTTTTAAAGGGGGCTTTTTAATTAGTAAAGACTTGAAACATCCTTTCTTTATAGAAATACATTCCAAACGCATCCCCCTCAACTTACAGTTAGTATAACTTATAATAAGGTTTGTGTTTTCCTCCACTCTTCTATTCAATTGTAATCACAATGAGGATTATTCTGTTCGCTCACTTGTTTCCTAATGTAGTCTCCCGTGGCCATGCCTGGCCAAACACATCTCCTCGGTGGATTCGCTTCACTGACAGAAGTGGATCATTCAGATTGGATGGGCTGGAGGAGAAACTAGCAATGTGTGTTTGTGTGCATGTGTGTGTGTGTGTGTGTGTGGCCGCGTGTGTCTTTGAGTGTGAGTGAACTGAGACCTCTTGTTATTAGATATTTTGTTTTAGTCACGCCGACTAGCACGAAGCTGTAATATGGAGCTCAATGTTAAAATCAACTTGATTGGAGGTTAACAACACACTCCCCGCCTCTCGTCATGAGCCGTCCGGCTGTTACTGAGAACTACAAACAGTGCACTTCAGACCCCTTGACTTTTTCCCCATTTTGTTACGTTAGAGCCATATTCTAAAATTGATTGAATAAATTAAAAAAATCCTCATAAATCTACACACAATACCCCATAATGACAAAGTGAAAAACTGTTTATTTTTTGTGCAAATTTATTACATATAAAAAACAGAAATACCTTATTTACATATGTATTCAGACCGTTTGCTATGAGACTCGAAATTGAGCTCGTGCATGTTTTGAGGTGTTTCTACTACTTGAATGAAGTCCACTTGTGGTAAATTCAAATAATTGGAGATTATTTGGAAAGGCTGTCTACATAAGGTCCCACAGCTAACAATTTATGTCAGAGAAAAAAACAAGCCATGAGGTCGAAGGAATTTGTCCGTAGAGCTCAGAGACAGGACTGTATCGAGGCACAGATCTGGGGAAGGGTACTAAAAAATGTCTGCAGCATTGAAGGTTTGCAAGAACACAGTGGCCGCCTGCATTCTTAAATGAAAGAAGTTCAGAACCACCAAGACTCTTCCTAGAGCTGGCCGCCCGGGCCAAACTGAGCAATCGGGGGAGAAGGGCCTTGGTCAGGGAGGTGACCAAGAACCCGATGGTCACTCTGACAGAGCTCCAGAGTTCCTCTGTGGAGATTGGAGAACCTTCCAGAAGGACAACCATCTCTGCAGCACTCCACTAATCAGGCCTTTATGGTAGAGCGGTGAGACGGAAGCCACTCCTCACTAAAAGGCACATGACAGCCCGCTTGGAGTTTGCCAAAAGGCTCCTAAAGGGCTCTCAGACCATGAGAAACACAATTCTCTGGTCTGATGAAACCAAGATTGAACTATTTGACTTGAATTCCAAGCATCAGGTCTGGAGGAAACCAGACACCGCTCATCAGCTGCCAATACCATCCCTACGGTGAAGCATGGTGGTGGCTGCGTCATGATGTGGGGATGTTTTTCAGCAGCAGGGATACTAGTCAGGATAGAGGGAAAGATGAACAGGGCAAAGTACAGAGAGATCCTTGATGAAAACCTGCTCCGGACCTCAGATTGGGGCGAAGGTTAACTTTTCAACAGGACAACTACCCTAAGCCCACACCAAGACAACGCAGTAGTGGCTTCGGGACAAGTCTCTGAATGTCATTGAGTGGCCCAGCCAGAGTCCGGACTTGAACACGATCGAACATCTCTGGAGTGACCTGAAAATAGCTGTACATCGACGCTCCCCATCCAGCCTGACCGAGTTTGAGAGGATCTGCAGAGAAGAATGGGAGAAACTCCCCAAATACTGGTGTGCCAAGCTTGTAGTGTCATACCCAAGAAGACTCGAGGCTGTGATTGCTGCCAAAGGTGCTTCAACTAAGTACTAAGTAAAGGGATTGCATACTTACATTTCCTCGACTAAGAGCAACCAAGACCACAAACAAACCATAGCCGAGAAAAATGTTTTGTTAAGAAACAGGAAGCTAGTTATGAACCGCATATAGTAAATGGTTGAACCCCAAATCCACAGAACCTCAGTTGTGCATGCTAGCATCAGACAACTTACCAGACTTGACTGACAGCATCACCGTTTCCACATGTGTAGCATTGTTTCCAGCTCCGGCATACTCTCTTTCCTTTATTTCATTATTGTAATCCAAATTTGTGCTGACTGATCAACACAGTTACTTTTCTGTGTTTTCACAAAAAATCTGAAGTCGCCATCCACAAGTAAAAAGTAGTCAGGGGTTTCGGGTTTTCAACAAATCAACTGTTTTAGACAATTGTCTTTTTACCAAGCAAGATAAATAAACTGTCAATTTAAATGGTCTGTCAATGTTACAGGTTTCATAGTGTAATGGTTAGAGTTACCGCCTGTGGATCAGAAGATTGCGACTCTGCCATTTCACCATTCTTTCGTTAATAGTTTTGACTGCCCCCCTCCCTCCCTCCCTTCCCTCCCACTGATTTGAATGTATTAGGTGTCTTCTAAAAGCGCCTTTGGGTTTGTGGAGTGGCAGGCAAGGGGCAGTAACTGTGGTGGTGTGTACTACTGCATGTGTCTTGCTAGAACAGAGGAGAGAGGCCTCCCGAGTGGCGCAGCAGTGCTAGCTGTGCCAATAGAGATTCTGCTTCTGAGTCCAGGCTCTGTCGCAGCCGGCCGCGACCGGGAGACCCATGGGGAGGTGCACAATTGGCCCAGCGTCGTGAGGGTTTGGCTGGCAGGGATATCCTTTTCCCATCGCACTCTATTGAATCCTGTGGCGGGCCATGCGCAATGTACGCTGACACGGTCGCCAGGTGTATGGGGTTTCCTCCAACATGTTGGTGCGGCTGGCTTCCGGGTTAAGCGGGTATTGTGTCAAGAAGCAGTGCGGCTCGGCTGGGTTGTGTTTCGGAGGACACACGGCTCTCGACCTTCGCCTCTTCCGAGTCCGTACGGGAGTTGCAGCGATGGGACAAGACTGTAACTACCAATTGGATACCATGAAATATGGGGGAAAAATGGGGTTAATAAACGAAAATTTAAAAAAGAACAGAGGAGAGGCCAGCTCTCAGACTCTCAAGGAAGAGGTGATTGCCCTCATCCGTGAGATGCATACCTTCTCTATGGTACTGCCCAGGGACACACTGCTTGATGGCAGGGTGGTGGATTGTGGGCATGCGCCTGTCACGGATAAATGCAAACACCATCTGGTTGACATGATGCCGGGCCATCTCTATGCGCTTGTTGATGTCCCTCCCCCCCACTGGAACATCCAACTCCTCTGCTGCAAGATGTCATAGTAGACCACCGTTGTTCCGGGGAACATTTGGATGACTACCGCCAAATCAACACGCATCTGACTTACTAGGGCTGTTCCCTTTGTGTGTCCCAAGTCTGTTCCACCGAGGTTAATGACTATGATGTCAGGGGGAGCAGCAGCACAGGCCCTCTGCTGGCGCAGAAATTCATCAGTTTGCCCCACTTAATTTCTAGCTATGTGACAGTAGTTAAGGGAGAGGTTGTGATGCTTTCCGATCAGTAGATCCACGAATGCCACACAGTTTTCATGTTGATGAATGAGTAAATGCCTGGAAGCCTGCAAAAAAGGTATGTGAAATGTAGTAGTAGTGTAGATGTGGAATGACTAGAACTGCATTCCTATTGAATAAGATCATACACAGATTCCTTTCTTTCTCCTGTTCCAGGGCAGCATTAAATGTATAATTTAGACTTTTGCAAGGACAATGAAACACTTTCTGTATGTTTCTCATTTTTCTAGCCAACATTCCCATTGAAGCACCAAGTCCAATCTGTTCACCTGTTATATTTCTATGTGCTTGAGCTTAAAGCGTGCTCTGAGAGGATATGTCAGACTTTCACTCTCTCCCTTCTTATCTCTGAGATAATCTCCAACAAAGACTCATAAAACTATGAATCATCACCAAACATGAAAATTCGGACTATATTTATCCATATTTTTTTAATTGTATTTTCAGATTTGTTAGATTTGCCTTATATAGTTCAGTTTAAATAATTAGCAAGTCTGAAGCATAGGCTACTACCTAGCCAGCTAGCTGGATAGGTCTATATGTGGGCCTGATACACGTGCCAAACTCATTTCACAGATGGCCGAGTATCTGCAGGTTTTCGCTCCTCCCTTCTACTTGATTCATGAATTAAGGTCACTAATTAGTAAAGAACTCTCATCTGGTTGTCTAGGTCTGATAAAAAAACTAAAAAAACGCCAGGCCCTCCATGGAATGAGTTTGACACCCTTGGCCTAGTAGGTCTATCTGATTTATTTGTTACAGTCCAGAATCATCTTATTGAAGAACACTCAATGACCTAGCTGAGCCTTTACAAGTAAGTTCAACACAGAGAGTAGATATATGTTGGTAGTAGGCTAGTATGTGTCAGTCTCACCAATTAGGCCTAGACAGCCAACTAATATGCAAACAGGCCAGTGGTGAGTGGCTGATAATGAGCATTGCGAGTGACAAAAACATTTGCCTATACTATTAAGACAGCATGGCAACTTTATCTGTCGTCCAGTCAGAAATGATGTTTGATCCGTTTGACATGAAATGGACAAAATCAGACAAAACTATGCTGCAAACGTTTCTCCTTGTCAGTTTCACTTTTATGCAGTTTAAAAAAAAATCAAGCCCAGTGCTACCCTACCTGATTCTATTACTCATCTGTTCTTCAAGACCTCCTCTGCTCATAGAGACTTTGAGTAGTAGAATATTTACTTCTCAATGACATGTATTGCTAAATAAAAAGGTTAAAGGAAATACAGGCAGGCACCACATTACTAGAAGATAAAACACCTCTCTCAATCAAGCACGACAATCGTGTAAGTATAAAAGCAAAGCTTGCTTTCATATAATTTTAAAAAAAGAAGCTTGAAACGGTAGTGGAATGGGATTAGTGTGGTGTGTGAAGAATCCAATACTTTACCTTGTATGCTGTACACATCATATTATTGTGGAAGCACCTCCTCTTAGAGTGGGAATTAGGCTGTTTGAGAAAGTTTGAATCCTAAGCAACCAGCATACACGTTGTTGGAAGTATAATATACCAACATAGCTATTGTAGTAGGTCAAAGCTGTGCACTGGGAAACCTTGGTGGAGCTTACTTTTCGGCTTCAGACCAATGCCTACTTCTCACTTAAAATTGTTTTTGTTTTTTTATACATGATATTCAGGTATGGTTGTGTGTGTGTCTGTGTGTGCATGTGTGTTTGTAAATGTACAGGTAACTGACAAAATAATGGAAACACAAGTAAATGAGGGATACAAAGTATATTGAAAGCAGGTGCTTCCACACAAGGGTGGTTTCTGAGTCAATTAACATCCCATCATGCTTAGGGTCATGTATAAAATGCTGGGCAGGCCATTATTTTGGACATTATTTTGGCTACCATGGCTATGCCCTCATAGGATGACAATGCCGCCCTCCACAGGGCACAAGTGGTTCATGAATAGTTTGATGAGCATGAAAACGATGTAAACCATATGCCATGGCAGTCTGTCACCAGATCACAACCCAAATTAATTTATGGGAGATTCTGCAGCAGTACCTGAGACAGCATCTTCCACTACCATCAACAAAACACCAAATTATGGAATTTCTTGTGAAAAAATGGTGTCGGATCCCTACAATAGATTTCCAGACACTTGTAGAATCTATGCCAAGGTGCATTGAAGCTGTTCTGGCTCGTGGGGGCCAAACAACCTATTAAGAGACATTATGTTGGTGTTTCCTTTATTTTGGCAGTTACGTGTGTGTGTGTGTGTGTGTGTGTGTGTGTGTGTGTGTGTGTGTGTGTGTGTGTGTGTGTGTGTGTGTGTGTGTGTGTGTGGTGGATAAGGGGTTGCATATGAGAGGGAATTGAAACCTCTTGTTATTAGATGACACATTGGATATCAGCTTTTTCCGTGAGAGAGAGAGAGAAAAACACCGGAGAGAGTGCATCGTATTGTCGAAGAAGATGATATGATTTCAGAGAACAGAAATGCTTTTACACAATCTAACAGCAATTTGGAAAGGGCTTGAACACAAACACAATCATTCTGCACAAAAACTATAATAAAGAAAAGAAAATGACAGTATATGAAGTATGCAGAAGGTATACTGTACCTAATGTGAATTTTGACAACACTTACGTGTTTGAAGTCGTGGACCTCGAGCACCTCATCACTGCCGTTCCCCATCCTGAAGATCTCAATGCGGTGGGCGGGGTCAATCTCCATGATACTGTCTGTCTCCATACCGTCCAGCATGGCCTTGTAATGTTGGTCGTACACCTGGAGACACAGGACCAATCAGAAACGTCTTCAGCCTGACTGACAGGTCATTTAACCAATAGTACATGAGGATAGGGCGACTCAACTCAGTAGCTCTAAACCAATAGCCTTTCAAGAAGCTTACTATACTGCCAATAGCGCTAAGTGTGGCAGGTATCCTAGTGGTTAGAGAGGTGTGACAGAGGGTTGCTAGGTCAAATCCTGGGTCTTGCGGGAAATGAGCTGGTGACCGGAGGGTTGCTGGTATCAAATCCTAGATCTCATTGACTCTTGGACAAGGCACCTAAGCCCCCCAACAACTTCTCCATGGGCACCCAGTGTGGCAGCTCCCCGCTCCAACCAGTATGTGTGTCTTTCAGAGGGGTTTGGATAAATCAGAAGTCCAATTTTGTTTGTACCTTGTGTATAATTGACAAGTTAAGTGATCTTAATCCTTAATGTATGGCCTTTCAATAGGCTTCATATACAGTCTACATATACAGTCCACTTGATGCAATCACATTGATCTAGCTATGTCATATTCTTCAAAGCATCATGTCCAAATTTGACCCATGCAACCAATACACCACCCCAGTGGCATCTTGCATGCTGACATTTGTAAAGTGCGAAATTATTCAAAAACAAAGATCAGAGATAATACTAAGTCATTGTTCATACATTTCTATTGACAAACTGCAAGCACATTTGTACATCCATAGAGGCTGCGTAAGTACCCTTCGAGTTTTTATGTCGAATAAATGCCACTTCGAAAATGTGGCTCGGATAGTTGTTTGTTTTTCTTGGCCGTACCTTAAAGCACTTGATTATGTATTGTTCTTGGGCACGCCGGGGCGGCTGTTAAAATTCCCTGTCTACAAAAATGATTCATGCCTACGAGATGAAAACTACGCTATTAATATGTATGTGGAGTGTGGTGTTATGATGAGAAATATATTGCTGAGTTCATCATCATCTGTTGGGGTGATGAATCAAAGCGCCCCATACTGTACCAATGAGAGAGTTGATTAATGGATACAGGTAGGCGGCCAATGAAATCCATCAAGATTAATTTTCCCAATCAATGCGTCGGACCACTGATTGTTAAGGGATCTAACACAGAAATAACCCAAGCCCTGTGACAAATGTAGTTTCTTTCTAGTGTTTATGACTATAATGTCCACTTGTCCATTCTCCTAGGTTGGTTTAGTGACTCTTGTACCACTAGTTAAAGCTCTATAGCGTGGCAATACCATTCAGAAAGAGGTTAGATAAGCATTCGATTACACTCTTCATACCTCTGCTCAACATGTTGCTCACCTACTCACTACCACACACTCCTTATGACATTTAAATGACCTGCACCACATATTCCCATCAAGCTCATCAATAGGGTAGCAATAATGATTGAATGGGATATAATTCTTAACAGAAAATCACAGCAAGTATGGCTCTGGAATATAAATAGCCATTAACATGGGTCTCAATGGCCTTGGCTCAGAAAGGAACCTGAACTTTAAAATCTTAAGACGTAGCCAAATGAAGATGGACCTGATATTCGAGTGTCAGTCGAGCAGTTATGTGAAATGTAGAGCCATTAAACAGTCTGGGATCCCTTGCGGTGGATTAAAGTTCCATTTAAGCCTTTTCTTCTATATTTGCATAAAGGTGGAAAGGACTTATTGATTTATACTAAAACAGTTGATCATATTTTCTGTAGGCAGTGATCAATTTGATTAAACTCCAGTGGTGAGATTCTCCTCACCACATCATGTTTAAATGGATTGCAATGTATATCATGAATGAACTGTTTGAATTGACTTGCTCAATGTTTTAAATTGGTGTATAATGTTGCTATCGTTTTTGTTTAGAAAATGGGAATGGATGGCTTCTGTGGATCCTTGGGTTTGTGGCTGGAAAGTTTTCAGACCCCTTGACTTGTTCCATATTTGTTACGTTACAGCCTTATTCTAAAATGGATTAAATAAATGTTTTTTTCTCATCAATCTACACGCAATACTCCATAATGACAAAGCAAAAACAGGTCTTTATACATCTTAGAAAATGTATTACAAATAAAAAACAGAAATACCTTATTTACATAAGTATTCATACCCTTTGCTATGAGACTCAAAATTGAGCTCAGGTGCATCCTGTTTCCATTGATCATCCTTGAAATGTTTCTACAACTTGATTGGAGTCCAACTGTGGTAAATTCAATTGATTGGACATGATTTGGAAAGACACACACCTGTCTATATAAGGGTCACAGTTGACAGTGCATATCAGAGCAAAAGCCAAGCCAGGAGGTCAAAGGAATTGTCTGTAGAGCTCCGAGACACGATTGTGTCAAGGCAAAGATCTGGGTAAGGTTACCAAAGAAATTCTGCAGCATTGAAGGTCCCCAAGAACACAGAGGCCTCCATCATTCTTAAATTGAAGATGTTTGGAACCACGAAGACTCTTCCAAGAACTGAAGAATTGGAGGAGAAAGGCCTTAAGCAGGGAGGAGACCAAGAACCTGATGATCACTCTGACTGAGTTCCAGATTTCCTCTGTGGAGATGGGATAACTTTCCAGAAAGACAACCATCTCCGCAACACTCCACCAATCAGGCCTTTATGGTAGAGCAACCAGATGAAAGCCACTCCTCAGTAAAAGGCACACAACAGCCCGCCTGGAGTTTGCCAAAAGGCCCCTAAAGGATTTAGACCATGAGAAACCAAGATTGAACTCTTTGGCCTGAATGCCAAGTGTCACATCTGGAAGAAACCTGACACCATCCCTATGGAGAAACATGATGGTGGCAGCATCATGCTGTGGGGATGTTTTTTCAGTGGCAGGGACTGGGAGACTAGTCAGGATCAAGAATCTGCAGAGAAGAATGGAAGAAACTCCCCAAATACAGGTGTGTCAACCTTGTAGCATAATACCCAAGAAGACTCAAAGCTGTAATCTCTGCCAAAGGTGCTGAGTAAAAAGTCTGAATACTTATCTAAATGTGATATTTCATTTTTTTTATATATATACATTTGCAAAAACAGTTTTGCTTTGTCATTCTGGGGTATTGTGTGTAGATGGATAAGTGGAAAAAACAATTGAATCAATTTTAGAATAAGGCAGTAACGTAACAAAATGTGGGAAAAGTCAAGGGGTCTGAATACTTTCCGAATTCACCAAAAGTCAAGTGGTCTGAAAACTTTCAGAATTCAGTAACTGTCCAGTGAAAATCTCACTTTTGAAAGTTTATATTCTATTCACGCATACCTAATGTTATTGATCTGTCCTATACTCGTATTTTTGGCCAAATCCAAAATTGGAGGAAAAACACTTAAAAAAACACCTCAAACTTGTATCTTAAACAGACCTTTTAAAATCCTTGCTATTTCCTCATAGATGATGATGTCATCCTCCTGAGGACGATGAGCTGGCCAATCAGCCGTCTGATCGCATTAATATTTTTAACACCATTCTAACATGTTTAATTACCATGTTTTGTAAGGAAAACTATTTTACTCATATTGTAATCAAATATAGGTCATTTGTCTGGAAACACTGGACATTTACTTTAAGCTTGTGAATATAACATCAAAGAGGTTAGAAATATGGATTTCTTAGAACTGGCATTTTGGTTAATGGACAATATTCATACCTTTGTTTACCACAAAATGTCATATCAAACATGGTTAATTGTAATGGATTTTTTGGGGTGGATTGACTTTGGATAGCACTTATGTTCCTCTAATCTTTTCGCAAATCGAATATTTCAATTTCTTATAGCCCATCCTCACCAACATTGAGTCTCTTCACTAGAAACCGAGAGTGTTCTTCAGTTTTAACTTTGCTTCATTGTCTCCTCAGCATTTTTACCAATTACTAAACAGCAAATTCTTCCAGAAGCACATGCTCGGCAACCGAAGCCTGACTGCCTCACAAAAGATCTCAGCGTTGCAAGGAATGATAGTGAAAGTTAATTAGCGTTCTGTGCGACTTCAGGTAGACGGGGGAGGCCAATGCTGAGGGAGTACATCCTGAGTGCTCCTGAAGCAAATTCATATTGATTTGTACTCGATCGGGCTGGCTATTCAGATATGTCATATAATAAATTTTAAGGTTCCGAATCAATGCGGTTGCATCACATACTCAACATACATGATATATAAGAAATATTATTTATCAAAACAGTGAAGTTAAGTTAAAGGAACAATTTTAAAAAGTGTCTGAATTAGTCTCCCCAGTACCAAGGCAGCTAAGAGAATACACTGTATGGTAACCTCTCTATGAATTTCACAGTACAAATTATTATGCCTTCCTTACTCCGTACAACCATGCCGACTCTAAATACGTTTTTTACAGGGTACGAGGGAAAGATCTCCTATTATCGAAAACAATCATCAGTATCTCCCATTCCCCCTAGGAAGGGCTCAGGTTTCCCACATATCCCTATGCCTCTCACCATCATCAGTATCTCCCATTCCCCCTAGGAAGGGCTCAGGTTTCCCACATATCCCTATGCCTCTCACCATCATCAGTATCTCCCATTCCCCCTAGGAAGGGCTCAGGTTTCCACATATCCCTATGCCTCTCACCATCATCAGTATCTCCCATTCCCCTAGGAAGGGCTCAGGTTTCCCACATATCCCTATGCCTCTCACCATCATCAGTATCTCCCATTCCCCTAGGAAGGGCTCAGGTTTCCCACATATCCCTATGCCTCTCACCATCATCAGTATCTCCCATTCCCCCTAGGAAGGGCTCAGGTTTCCCACATATCCCTATGCCTCTCACCATCATCAGTATCTCCCATTCCCCCTAGGAAGGGCTCAGGTTTCCCACATATCCCTATGCCTCTCACCATCATCAGTATCTCCCATTCCCCCTAGGAAGGGCTCAGGTTTCCCACATATCCCTATGCCTCTCACCATCATCAGTCGACATACAAAAATCAAAGGTTCAATCAAAGTTTTTTTGTCACATGTTTTGTACTTGAGCTATTCCTGTCTATTAATGTTCTGTAAAATATCATATTTCATGTTCTGTGTGGACCCCAGGAAGAGAAGTTGCTGCTTTAACAACAGCTACTGGGAATCCTGATAAATATCCATACAGTAGGTGTAAAAGAGTGAAATGCTTACTTGCACTGCAGGAAATTCGCTTCCAACACGAACGCGACATTGCAAATTGTATGGAAGCATTTCCTGACAATGTCGTGTTTATTTATCCACAGCAAGGCCTTTCTCCGATGTGGTCCTTAACAACCTCTACCCAGATGGTTGCAAACATACTGTAGAGCCACAAAAGGGCCTAGTGAATAAGATACAGCAGGCCCAACTAGCCCACAGGTAGATTGTGTGAATGGGGCTCTATCCATCTGTGGTACCGAAGGACATTGCGTAAAGGTCACAGCGATGCTGTGTGCAAGTGAGTGGGTGTATGAAGGACAGGACTGTTTGTGTGTGTGTGTGTGTGTGTGTGTGTGTGTGTGTGTGAGCCTCATGGGAGCCTCAGGTACACCGGTGATGGATAGAGGTGGGCAACAGCTCAGACAGCCATACTGGTCACCAATTACAAGTCAGAGAGAAAGAGCCTCCGGTAGGTCTTGATTGACATAGCCTACATCTTGGATGCTGTATGAACCTGTCATTGTTATTTTTGTATTGTTATTTTCACACAATTTCGATCTTGTCTCATCGCTGCAACTCCCCAACAGGCTCAGAAGGCTAAGATAGAGTCATGCGTCCGCCAAAACATGACCTGCTAAACCTCGCTTCTTAACAACCGCCTGCTTAACCCGGAAGCCAGCCGCACCAATGTGGAAACACCATTCAATTGACGACAGCCTGCAGCCGCCCGGCCCGCCACAAGGAGTCGCTAGAGCATGATGAGCCAATTATAGCCTCCCCAGCCGAAACTCTCCCCTAACCCGGACGATGTGGGATCAAACCCGGGTCTGTAGCGTTGCTTCTACCACTGCGAGGCAGTGACTTAGACCACTGCGCCACTCGGGAGGCCCTCTCATTGTTTCTAAAGGAAGTTTAGTGGGTGGATGAATAGAAGGATGGGAAATGACATTAGCACCACTGTTACTGTTACAGAAGATGGTCTCCTGGGTAGACAGATCAGTCAGTCTAAACAGCTGCGGAAGGAGGGAGAGGAGATTCCAGCGTTGGTTGGTTGCCAGTGAGAAATCGGAATGGAAATTTCCCTAGCTCTCTCTTATAGCTTTTCTCTTTGCTCCTTTTTCACACAGAAGCCCCACCATTGTCTCCTTGTCCTCCAGCAAGGTGATTTAGCAGAGCTCCTGACTCTCACCTCACATGGCCAGTCACATGGCCAGTCACATGAGAACTAGTTAAATGTCTCCCCAGGGTTGCACTCGCTCCTCTGCAATGTTGTTTTTTTAGAGTCTAGTTTTCCCCCACTCCAACGGAAACGGACATCTCTGTTAGAGACATTGAAAAGAACCACTTCTACAACCTTCTGCGAGTACCAGCACCACCGCTACTCTACTAATCCTCCTCCGCTCTTCAAGAATTAGAGACTGAATTGAATCTACAGCTCTGCTCCTCTCCCAGGGGGGTTTCAGAATGTTGAAACAGAAGGTGGGTAGCAACCGCCAGACAAACGAGAAGATGAGAGATGAGGGAAAACAATTCCAGAGAATATTCAGAGGAAGATGTGAAATTAAACAGAGTGAAGAGAGAGGGAGGGAGATAAAGAAGGTGAAACAGGTACCTATGTTAAATGCTGGAAAATGAAGAAGCACAAGGGAAATTACTTCAACCATTATAAACTGAACAAAGATATGAATGCAACATGCAACCTGTGGTGGAAAACGTATCTGTCATACTTGAGTAAAAGTAAAGATACCTTAATAGGAAATGACTCAAGTAAAAGTGAAAGTCACCCAGTACTGCTTGAGTAAAATTCTGAAAGTATTTGTTTTTAAATATACTTAAGTATCAAAAGTAAATGTAATTGCTGAAATATACTTATGTATCAAAAGTAAAAGTATAAATCATTTCAAGTTCCCTATATTAAGCAAACCATTTGGCACCATTTTATTTTTTATTTTTTATTTACGGTTAGCCAGGTGTACACTCCAACACTCACTCATCATTTACAAACAAAGCATGTGTGTTTAGTGAGTCCGTCAGATCACAGGCAGCCGGGAAGACCAGGGGTGCTCTCTTGATAAGTGTGTGAATTAGACATTTTTCCTGTCCTGCTAGCATTTAAAATGCAACGAGTACTTTTGGGTGTCAAGGAAAATGTATGGAGTAAAAAGTATACTATTTTCTTTAGGAATGTAGAGAAGTATAAGTTGTCAAAAATATAAATATTAAAGTACAGTTACCCCCCAAAAAAATTACTTAGGTAGTATTTTAAAGTATTAGTACTATTATTACTACTATTATTGTTGGTCACAGATGCTTTAAAAAAAGTGTGCGGCATGGATCAGAAAACCAGTCAGTATCTAGTGTGACCACCATTTGCCTCATGCGGTGCAACATCTCCTTTGTATAGAGGCTGTTGATTGTGGCCTGTGGAATGATGTCCCACTCCTCTTCAATGGCTGTGAACATGTGTGGACATGAAACATGGGACCAACACTTTATATGTTGCATCTATATTTTTGTTTAGTGTAGATCTGGCAGAAACAGGAGCACAGATGGCATTCACATGTATTGAATGCATGTCGATGTCCACCGAATCAGCTACCGTGGGCGGACAGAAAGCTGAAAATGCAATAACACTTGTGCTCAAAGTGTCCCCACAGGTCATCCATTTGAAATCAGCTCACTAATGCACACTCATTTCAGTACAACAGGTGCTTTCACCAGAACAGATTGTGATTGTCATACATTGTACATGGAATCAGTCAGATACACCAGCATTCTGTCTTGCTATCTCAGAGAATTATTCTCATAAAGGGTAGACCTACAAATGTCACCAGTCTTTCAAGGAGAGCTTTAGATAACACTACAAAGTAGCCTTCTCTCGGTAGTACTGCTGTGGGTATAGGGGAGAGAAATACAGAGGGGGATTATGCTTGTGGACATTGATTACCAGGCCGGTTAGTTCCCAAGGCCTATAAAATATGGATAAATGGAGTGGGGAATGTTCTGGCACTGCCTGCCACCATCCCAAGTCTCCCAGTGTACCCTTTGGTGATGTCAGCTAACGACAGGCAGCAAAATTCTGGACAGGTGCCAACTTGGAAAATAGCAGTGGTGGTCAGTTGCTACTAATAGATCATCAGCTTAGCACGGTGCACAGGAAAAGGAGCCTTTCGGGGGCTGTGCGGTATCAATCTCACTGACGGGAGCGTTGACAGCAAGCAGAGAAAACACAACACAGGAGGGATGTAAATTGATGGTTACATATTGCCCGTGTCAACCGGGCAGAGGCGATAGAGAGATATTAAGCATATTTTGTTTCTTGATTGTTGTAATTTGTGCAATAGTTTGAGATATCAACAACTTTTGCAAACCAGAAGAAATGTCTTATCACAGGTGCGTAGGAGAATCAAAAACTGAAGAGGAATGGATGAAGGGACTCCTACACACTGTGTACTAACCATTTATTAGAACAACGATTTGCTCACAACTGGCACAACTTTTACAGAACCGTTTTTTCTATTCCTGTTTGGTCTTTCTATTCACACACATCTTTTTGACATACTCATTGTTGAAATAGTCATTATGTCTTTGGACTTTGTTTATTTACTTATTCTGTTGCAGCTAATCTTTGGATATTAACGTGTGTCCTTTTATTAAAGAAATGTTGCTTGAAGAATAAATACAATGTTTGGTAGATCACTAGAAAGAGTGGAAATGGCACTATTTGTTCTTGATTTAAGTTAGGTTTTCAAAGTTTATCAGTTCAAAATTAGACCAAGAACAAACAGTGCCATTTCCACTCTTTCTAGTGATCTACCAAACATTGTATTTATTCGTCAAGGGAGATTTTAAAAAATCTGCCAACATTTCTTTAATGACAGGACACAAAATCAGGAGCAGCATCTAAATATTCTAAATATAACGACTTGAGATCCATTGTACATCCACTATTCTCTCTGTGGTTTTCCTGATTGCTGTGGTACATATGGGGATGTGGTGGTACATATAGATATGTGGTGGTACATCTAGGGGTGCAGTGGTACATCTAGGGATGTGGTGGTACATCTAGGGACACGGTGGTACATCTAGGTGTGCTGTGGTACATCTAGGGGTGCGGTGGCACACCTAGAGGCATGGTGGTACATATATGGGCGCGGTGGTACATCTAGTTGCACGGTGGTACATCTAGGGACGTGGTGGTACATATAGAGGCACGGTGGCACATCTAGGGGAGCGGTAGTACATCTAGGGGAGCAGTGGTACATCTAGGGAGCGGTGGTACATCTAGGGGAGCAGTGGTACATCTAGGGGAGCGGTGGTACATCTAGGGGAGCGGTGGTACATCTAGTTGCACGGTGGTACATCTAGGGGAGCAGTGGTACATCTAGGGGAGTGGTGGTACATCTAGGGGAGCGGTGGTACAACTAGGGGAGCGGTAGTACATCCAGGGGAGTGGTGGTACATCTAGGGGCGAGGTGGTACATCTAGGGGAGCGGTGGTACATCTAGGGGTGCGGTGGTACATCTAGTTGCACGGTGGTACATCTAGGGGAGCAGTGGTACATCTAGGGGAGTGGTGGTACATTAAGGGGAGCGGCGGTACATCTAGGGGAGCGGTGGTACATACAGGGATGCTAACAGAAGAAAGGTCGTACTTGAGTATGTGCCTCTGTAGGTTGATGGAAATCCCCATCGACTGAGGATGAGGGGCCACCATTATATAGTTGTGTATAATTATGTGTAGAAATAATAATAAATCACAGTTATCAACTGACTTCATTATTATGTGAATAAAGGCAACAGGCCCTGTGTATCTCTGGAGGATCTAGACAAGGTAGCAAGCCTTACATCACCTCTCAGTATGACAATAATGAACATGTGTCTAACTTGAACTGTTATGCACTTATTGAGAGGCTAGATACAAAGAACAAATCCTGGCAACCAATATTCTTGCATTCATTTATTGAGTCATTGCCTGTAGTCTACGGTACATGGTGGAGGAACATATTGCCTGGCTGTAGTCTACGGTACATGGTGGAGGAACATATTGCCTGGCTGTAGTCTGCGGTACATGGTGGAGGAACATATTGCCTGGCTGTAGTCTATTGTACATGGTGGAGGAACATATTGTCTGGCTGTAGTCTATTGTACATGGTGGAGGAACACATTGTCTGGCTGTAATCAACTGTACATGGTGGAGGAACATATTGCCTGGCTGTAGTCTACTGTACATGGTGGAGGAACATATTGCCTGGCTGTAGTCTACTGTACATGGTGGAGGAACACATTGTCTGGCTGTAATCAACTGTACATGGTGGAGGAACATATTGCCTGGCTGTAGTCTACTGTACATGGTGGAGGAACATATTGCCTGGCTGTAGTCTATTGTACATGGTGGAGGAACACATTGTCTGGCTGTAATCAACTGTACATGGTGGAGGAACATATTGCCTGTAATCAACTGTACATGATGGAGGAACATAGTGCCTGTAATCAACTGTACATGGTGGAGGAACATATTGTCTGGCTGTAGTCTACTGTACATGGTGGAGGAACATATTGTCTGGCTGTAGTCTACTCTACATGGTGGAGGAACATATTGTCTGGCTGTAATCCACTGTACATGGTGGAGGAACATATTGTCTGGCTGTAGTCTACTGTACATGGTGGAGGAACATATTGTCTGGCTGTAGTCTACTGTATATGGTGGAGGAACATATTGTCTGGCTGTAGTCTACTGTACATGGTGGAGGAACATATTGTCTGGCTGTAGTCTACTGTACATGGTGGAGTAACATATTGCCTGTAATCCACTGTACATGGTGGAGGAACATATTGCCTGGCTGTAGCCTACTGTACATGGTGGAGTAACATATTGCCTGGCTGTAGTCTACTGTACATGGTGGAGGAACATATTGCCTGGCTGTAGTCTTACTGTACATGGTGGAGGAACATATTGTCTGGCTGTAGCCTACTGTACATGGTGGAGGTACATATTGTCTGGCTGTAGTCTACTGTAGATGGTGGAGGAACATATTGTCTGGCTGTAGTCTACTGTACATGGTGGAGGAACATATTGTCTGGCTGTAGTCTACTGTACATGGTGGAGTAACATATTGCCTGTAATCCACTGTACATGGTGGAGGAACATATTGCCTGGCTGTAGCCTACTGTACATGGTGGAGTAACATATTGCCTGGCTGTAGTCTACTGTACATGGTGGAGGAACATATTGCCTGGCTGTAGCCTACTGTACATGGTGGAGGAACATATTGTCTGGCTGTAGCCTACTGTACATGGTGGAGGAACATATTGTCTGGCTGTAGTCTACTGTACATGGTGAAGGAACATATTGTCTGGCTGTAGTCTACTCTACATGGTGGAGGAACATATTGCCTGTAATCCACTGTACATGGTGGAGGAACATATTGCCTGTTATCCACTGTACATGGTGGAGGTACATATTGTCTGGCTGCAGCCTACTGTACATGGTGGAGGAACATATTGTCTGGCTGTATTCTACTGTACATGGTGAAGGAACATATTGTCTGGCTGTAGTCTACTGTACATGGTGGAGGAACATATTGTCTGGCTGTAGTCTACTGTACATGGTGGAGGAACATATTGTCTGGCTGTAGTCTACTGTACATGGTGGAGGAACATATTGTCTGGCTGTAGTCTACTGTACATGGTGGAGGAACATATTGTCTGGCTGTAGTCTACTGTACATGGTGAGGGAACATATTGTCTGGCTGTATTCTACTGTACATGGTGGAGGAACATATTGTCTGGCTGTAGTCTACTGTACATGGTGGAGGAACATATTGTCTGTAGTCTACTGTACATGGTGGAGGAACATATTGTCTGGCTGTATTCTACTGTACATGGTGAAGGAACATATTGTCTGGCTGTAGTCTACTGTACATGGTGGAGGAATATATTGTCTGGCTGTAGTCTACTGTACATGGTGGAGGAACATATTGCCTGGCTGTAGTCTACTGTACATGGTGGAGTAACATATTGCCTGGCTGTAGTCTACTGTACATGGTGGAGGAACATATTGCCTGGCTGTAGCCTACTGTACATGGTGGAGGAACATATTGTCTGGCTGTAGTCTACTGTACATGGTGGAGGAACATATTGTCTGGCTGTAGTCTACTGTACATGGTGAAGGAACATATTGTCTGGCTGTAGTCTACTGTACATGGTGGAGGAACATATTGTCTGGCTGTAGTCTACTGTAAATGGTGAAGGAACATATTGTCTGGCTGTAGTCTACTCTACATGCTGGAGGAACATATTGCCTGTAATCCACTGTACATGGTGGAGGAACATATTGCCTGTAATCCACTGTACATGGTGGAGGTACATATTGTCTGGCTGTAGCCTACTGTACATGGTGGAGGAACATATTGTCTGGCTGTATTCTACTGTACATGGTGAAGGAACATATTGTCTGGCTGTAGTCTACTGTACATGGTGGAGGAACATATTGTCTGGCTGTAGTCTACTGTACATGGTGGAGGAACATATTGTCTGGCTGTAGTCTACTGTACATGGTGGAGGAACATATTGTCTGGCTGTATTCTAGTGTACATGGTGAAGGAACATATTGTCTGGCTGTAGTCTACTGTACATGGTGGAGGAACATATTGTCTGGCTGTAGTCTACTGTACATGGTGGAGGAACATATTGTCTGGCTGTAGTCTACTGTACATGGTGGAGGAACATATTGTCTGGCTGTAGTCTACTGTACATGGTGGAGGAACATATTGTCTGGCTGTAGTCTACTGTACATGGTGGAGGAACATATTGTCTGGCTGTAGTCTACTGTACATGGTGGAGGAACATATTGTCTGGCTGTAGTCTACTGTACATGGTGAAGGAACATATTGTCTGGCTGTAGTCTACGTTACATGGTGAAGGAACATATTGTCTGGCTGTATTCTACTGTACATGGTGGAGGAACATATTGTCTGGCTGTATTCTACTGTACATGGTGGAGGAACATATTGTCTGGCTGTATTCTACTGTACATGGTGGAGGAACATATTGCCTGGCTGTAGTCTACTGTACATGGTGGAGGAACATATTGCCTGTAATCCACTGTACATGGTGGAGGAACATATTGTCTGGCTGTATTCTACTGTACATGGTGGAGGAACATATTGTCTGGCTGTAGTCTTACTGTACATGGTGGAGGAACATATTGTCTGGCTGTAGCCTACTGTACATGGTGGAGGTACATATTGTCTGGCTGTAGTCTACTGTACATGGTGGAGGAACATATTGTCTGGCTGTAGTCTACTGTACATGGTGGAGGAACATATTGTCTGGCTGTAGTCTACTGTACATGGTGGAGTAACATATTGCCTGTAATCCACTGTACATGGTGGAGGAACATATTGCCTGGCTGTAGCCTACTGTACATGGTGGAGGAACATATTGCCTGGCTGTAGTCTACTGTACATGGTGGAGGAACATATTGCCTGGCTGTAGTCTTACTGTACATGGTGGAGGAACATATTGTCTGGCTGTAGCCTACTGTACATGGTGGAGGTACATATTGTCTGGCTGTAGTCTACTGTACATGGTGGAGGAACATATTGTCTGGCTGTAGTCTACTGTACATGGTGGAGGAACATATTGTCTGGCTGTAGTCTACTGTACATGGTGGAGTAACATATTGCCTGTAATCCACTGTACATGGTGGAGGAACATATTGCCTGACTGTAGCCTACTGTACATGGTGGAGGTACATATTGTCTGGCTGTAGTCTACTGTACATGGTGGAGGAACATATTGTCTGGCTGTAGTCTACTGTACATGGTGAAGGAACATATTGTCTGTCTGTAGTCTACTCTACATGGTGGAGGAACATATTGCCTGTAATCCACTGTACATGGTGGAGGAACATATTGCCTGTTATCCACTGTACATGGTGGAGGTACATATTGTCTGGCTGTAGCCTACTGTACATGGTGGAGGAACATATTGTCTGGCTGTAGTCTACTGTACATGGTGAAGGAACATATTGTCTGGCTGTATTCTACTGTACATGGTGGAGGAACATATTGTCTGGCTGTAGTCTACTGTACATGGTGGAGGAACATATTGTCTGTAGTCTACTGTACATGGTGGAGGAACATATTGTCTGGCTGTATTCTACTGTACATGGTGAAGGAACATATTGTTTGGCTGTAGTCTACTGTACATGGTGGAGGAATATATTGTCTGGCTGTAGTCTACTGTACATGGTGGAGGAACATATTGCCTGGCTGTAGTCTACTGTACATGGTGGAGTAACATATTGCCTGGCTGTAGTCTACTGTACATGGTGGAGGAACATATTGCCTGGCTGTAGCCTACTGTACATGGTGGAGGAACATATTGTCTGGCTGTAGTCTACTGTACATGGTGGAGGAACATATTGTCTGGCTGTAGTCTACTGTACATGGTGAAGGAACATATTGTCTGGCTGTAGTCTACTGTACATGGTGGAGGAACATATTGTCTGGCTGTAGTCTACTGTACATGGTGAAGGAACATATTGTCTGGCTGTAGTCTACTCTACATGCTGGAGGAACATATTGCCTGTAATCCACTGTACATGGTGGAGGAACATATTGCCTGTAATCCACTGTACATGGTGGAGGTACATATTGTCTGGCTGTAGCCTACTGTACATGGTGGAGGAACATATTGTCTGGCTGTATTCTACTGTACATGGTGAAGGAACATATTGTCTGGCTGTAGTCTACTGTACATGGTGGAGGAACATATTGTCTGGCTGTAGTCTACTGTACATGGTGGAGGAACATATTGTCTGGCTGTAGTCTACTGTACATGGTGGAGGAACATATTGTCTGGCTGTATTCTACTGTACATGGTGAAGGAACATATTGTCTGGCTGTAGTCTCCTGTACATGGTGGAGGAACATTAATGTCTGGCTGTAGTCTACTGTACATGGTGGAGGAACATATTGTCTGGCTGTAGTCTACTGTACATGGTGGAGGAACATATTGTCTGGCTGTAGTCTACTGTACATGGTGGAGGAACATATTGTCTGGCTGTAGTCTACTGTACATGGTGGAGGAACATATTGTCTGGCTGTAGTCTATTGTACATGGTGGAGGAACATATTGTCTGGCTGTAGTCTATTGTACATGGTGGAGGAACATATTGTCTGGCTGTAGTCTACTGTACATGGTGAAGGAACATATTGTCTGGCTGTAGTCTACTGTACATGGTGGAGGAACATATTGTCTGGCTGTAGTCTACTGTACATGGTGGAGGAACATATTGTCTGGCTGTAGTCTACTGTACATGGTGGAGGAACATATTGTCTGGCTGTAGTCTACTGTACATGGTGGAGGAACATATTGTCTGGCTGTAGTCTACTGTACATGGTGGAGGAACATATTGTCTGGCTGTAGTCTACTGTACATGGTGGAGGAACATATTGTCTGGCTGTAGTCTACTGTACATGGTGAAGGAACATATTGTCTGGCTGTAGTCTACTGTACATGGTGGAGGAACATATTGTCTGGCTGTAGTCTACTGTACATGGTGAAGGAACATATTGTCTGGCTGTAGTCTACAGTACATGGTGAAGGAGCATATTGTCTGGCTGTATTCTACTGTACATGGTGGAGGAACATATTGTCTGGCTGTATTCTACTGTACATGGTGGAGGAACATATTGTCTGGCTGTATTCTACTGTACATTGTGGAGGAACATATTGCCTGTAATCCACTGTACATGGTGGAGGAACATATTGCCTGTAATCCACTGTACATGGTGGAGGTACATATTGTCTGGCTGTAGTCTTACTGTACATGGTGGAGGAACATATTGTCTGGCTGTAGCCTACTGTACATGTTGGAGGTACATATTGTCTGGCTGTAGTCTACTGTACATGGTGGAGGAACATATTGTCTGGCTGTAGTCTACTGTACATGGTGGAGGAACATATTGTCTGGCTGTAGTCTACTGTACATGGTGGAGTAACATATTTCCTGTAATCCACTGTACATGGTGGAGGAACATATTGCCTGGCTGTAGCCTACTGTACATGGTGGAGTAACATATTGCCTGGCTGTAGTCTACTGTACATGGTGGAGGAACATATTGTCTGGCTGTAGTCTACTGTACATGGTGAAGGAACATATTGTCTGGCTGTAGTCTACTGTACATGGTGGAGGAACATATTGTCTGGCTGTAGTCTACTGTACATGGAACATATTGCCTGTAATCCACTGTACAGGAACATATTGTCTGGCTGTAGTCTACTGTACATGGTGGAGGAACATATTGCCTGTAATCCACTGTACATGGTGGAGGAACATATTGCCTGTAATCCACTGTACATGGTGGAGGTACATATTATCTGGCTGTAGCCTACTGTACATGGTGGAGGAACATATTGTCTGGCTGTATTCTACTGTACATGGTGAAGGAACATATTGTCTGGCTGTATTCTACTGTACATGGTGGAGGAACATATTGTCTGGCTGTATTCTACTGTACATGGTGGAGGAACATATTGTCTGGCTGTAGTCTCTACTGTACATGGTACATGGAGGAACATATTGTCTGGCTGTAGTCTACTGTACATGGTGGAGGAACATATTGTCTGGCTGTAGTCTACTGTACATGGTGGAGGAACATATTGTCTGGCTGTAGTCTACTGTACATGGTGGAGGAACATATTGTCTGGCTGTAGTCTACTGTACATGGTGGAGGAACATATTGTCTGGCTGTAGTCTACTGTACATGGTGGAGGAACATATTGTCTGCTGTAGTCTACTGTACATGGTGGAGGAACATATTGTCTGGCTGTAGTCTACTGTACATGGTGGAGGAACATGGTGAAGGAACATATTGTCTGGCTGTAGTCTACTGTACATGGTGGAGGAACATATTGTCTGGCTGTAGTCTACTGTACATGGTGGAGGAACATATTGTCTGGCTGTAGTCTACTGTACATGGTGGAGGAACATATTGTCTGGCTGTAGTCTACTGCTGAACATAGTCTACTGTACATGGTGAAGGAACATATTGTCTGGCTGTAGTCTACTGTACATGGTGGAGGAACATATTGTCTGGCTGTATTCTACTGTACATGGTGGAGGAACATATTGTCTGGCTGTAGTCTACTGTACATGGTGGAGGAACATATTGTCTGGCTGAACATAGTCTACTGTACATGGTGGAGGAACATACTGTGGAGGAACAATTGTCTGGCTGTACTGTACATGGTGGAGGAACATATTGCCTGTAATCCACTGTACATGGTGGAGGAACATATTGTCTGGCTGTAGTCTTACTGTACATGGTGGAGGAACATATTGTCTGGCTGTAGCCTACTGTACATGGTGGAGGAACATATTGTCTGGCTGTAGTCTACTGTACATGGTGGAGGAACATATTGTCTGGCTGTAGTCTACTGTACATGGTGGAGGAACATATTGTCTGGCTGTAGTCTACTGTACATGGTGGAGTAACATATTTCCTGTAATCCACTGTACATGGTGGAGGAACATATTGCCTGGCTGTAGCCTACTGTACATGGTGGAGTAACATATTGCCTGGCTGTAGTCTACTGTACATGGTGGAGGAACATATTGCCTGGCTGTAGCCTACTGTACATGGTGGAGGAACATATTGTCTGGCTGTAGTCTACTGTACATGGTGGAGGAACATATTGTCTGGCTGTAGTCTACTGTACATGGTGAAGGAACATATTGTCTGGCTGTATTCTACTGTACATGGTGGAGGAACATATTGTCTGGCTGTAGTCTACTGTACCATTGTCTGGCTGTGTACATGGTGGAGGAACATATTGCCTGTAATCCACTGTACATGGTGGAGGTACATGGTGGAGGAACATATTGTCTGGCTGTAGTCTACTGTACATGGTGGAGGAACATATTGTCTGGCTGTAGTCTACTGTACATGGTGGAGGAACATATTGTCTGGCTGTAGTCTACTGTACATGGTGGAGGAACATATTGTCTGGCTGTGTATGGTGGAGGAACATATTGTCTGGCTGTAGTCTACTGTACATGGTGGAGGAACATATTGTCTGGCTGTAGTCTACTGTACATGGTGGAGGAACATAGTCTACTGTACATGGTGGAGGAACATATTGTCTGGCTGTAGTCTACTGTACATGGTGGAGGAACATATTGTCTGGCTGTAGTCTACTGTACATGGTGGAGGAACATATTGTCTGGCTGTAGTCTACTGTACATGGTGGAGGAACATATTGTCTGGCTGTAGTCTACTGTACATGGTGGAGGAACATATTGCCTGTAATCCACTGTACATGGTGGAGGAACATATTGCCTGGTAATCCACTGTACATGGTGGAGGAACATATTGCCTGTAATCCACTGTACATGGTGGAGGAACATATTGTCTGGCTGTAGCCTACTGTGGAGGAACATGGTGGAGGAACATATTGTCTGGCTGTAGTCTACTGTACATGGTGAAGGAACATATTGTCTGGCTGTAGTCTACTGTACATGGTGGAGGAACATATTGTCTGGCTGTAGTCTACTGTACATGGTGGAGGAACATATTGTCTGGCTGTAGTCTACTGTACATGGTGGAGGAACATATTGTCTGGCTGTAGTCTACTGTACATGGTGGAGGAACATATTGTCTGGCTGTAGTCTACTGTACATGGTGGAGGAACATATTGTCTGGCTGTAGTCTACTGTACATGGTGGAGGAACATATTTGTCTGGCTGTAGTCTACTGTACATGGTGGAGGAACATATTGTCTGGCTGTAGTCTACTGTACATGGTGGAGGAACATATTGTCTGGCTGTAGTCTACTGTACATGGTGGAGGAACATATTGTCTGGCTGTAGTCTACTGTACATGGTGGAGGAACATATTGTCTGGCTGTAATCCTACTGTACATGGTGGAGGAACATATTGTCTGGCTGTAGTCTACTGTACATGGTGGAGGAACATATTGTCTGGCTGTAGTCTACTGTACATGGTGAAGGAACATATTGTCTGGCTGTAGTCTACTGTACATGGTGGAGGAACATATTGTCTGGCTGTAGTCTACTGTACATGGTGGAGGAACATATTGTCTGGCTGTAGTCTACTGTACATGGTGGAGGAACATATTGTCTGGCTGTATTCTACTGTACATGGTGGAGGAACATATTGTCTGGCTGTATGGAGGAACATACTGTACATGGTGGTGGAGGAACATATTGTCTGGCTGTATTCTACTGTACATGGTGGAGGAACATATTGCTGGCTGTAATCCACTGTACATGGTGGAGGAACATATTGCCTGTAATCCACTGTACATGGTGGAGGAACATATTGCCTGTAATCCACTGTACATGGTGGAGGAACATATTGTCTGGCTGTAGTCTTACTGTACATGGTGGAGGAACATATTGTCTGGCTGTAGCCTACTGTACATGGTGGAGGTACATATTGTCTGGCTGTAGTCTACTGTACATGGTGGAGGAACATATTGTCTGGCTGTAGTCTACTGTACATGGTGGAGGAACATATTGTCTGGCTGTAGTCTACTGTACATGGTGGAGTAACATATTTCCTGTAATCCACTGTACATGGTGGAGGAACATATTGCCTGGCTGTAGCCTACTGTACATGGTGGAGTAACATATTGCCTGGCTGTAGTCTACTGTACATGGTGGAGGAACATATTGCCTGGCTGTAGCCTACTGTACATGGTGGAGGAACATATTGTCTGGCTGTAGTCTACTGTACATGGTGGAGGAACATATTGTCTGGCTGTAGTCTACTGTGGAGGAACATGGGTGAAGGAGGAACATATTGTCTGGCTGTAGTCTACTGTACATGGTGGAGGAACATATTGTCTGGCTGTAGTCTACTGTACATGGTGAAGGAACATACTGTCTGGCTGTAGTCTACTCTACATGGTGGAGGAACATATTGCCTGTAATCCACTGTACATGGTGGAGGAACATATTGCCTGTAATCCACTGTACATGGTGGAGGTACATATTATCTGGCTGTAGCCTACTGTACATGGTGGAGGAACATATTGTCTGGCTGTATCTACTACTGGTGGAGGAACATGGTGAAGGAACATATTGTCTGGCTGTATTCTACTGTACATGGTGGAGGAACATATTGTCTGGCTGTATTCTACTGTACATGGTGGAGGAACATATTGTCTGGCTGTATTCTACTGTACATGGTGGAGGAACATATTGTCTGGCTGTAGTCTACTGTACATGGTGGAGGAACATATTGCCTGTAATCCACTGTACATGGTGGAGGAACATATTGTCTGGCTGTAGTCTACTGTACATGGTGGAGGAACATATTGCCTGTAATCCACTGTACATGGTGGAGGTACATATTGTCTGGCTGTAGTCTTACTGTACATGGTGGAGGAACATATTGTCTGGCTGTAGCCTACTGTACATGGTGGAGGTACATATTGTCTGGCTGTAGTCTACTGTACATGGTGGAGGAACATATTGTCTGGCTGTAGTCTACTGTACATGGTGGAGGAACATATTGTCTGGCTGTAGTCTACTGTACATGGTGGAGTAACATATTGCCTGTAATCCACTGTACATGGTGGAGGAACATATTGCCTGGCTGTAGCCTACTGTACATGGTGGAGGAACATATTGCCTGGCTGTAGTCTACTGTACATGGTGGAGGAACATATTGCCTGGCTGTAGCCTACTGTACATGGTGGAGGAACATATTGTCTGGCTGTAGTCTACTGTACATGGTGGAGGAACATATTGTCTGGCTGTAGTCTACTGTACATGGTGAAGGAACATATTGTCTGGCTGTAGTCTACTCTACATGGTGGAGGAACATATTGCCTGTAATCCACTGTACATGGTGGAGGAACATATTGCCTGTAATCCACTGTACATGGTGGAGGAACATATTGTCTGGCTGTAGTCTACTGTACATGGTGAAGGAACATATTGTCTGGCTGTAGTCTACTGTACATGGTGGAGGAACATATTGTCTGGCTGTAGTCTACTGTACATGGTGGAGGAACATATTGTCTGGCTGTAGTCTCTACTGTACATGGTGGAGGAACATATTGTCTGGCTGTAGTCTACTGTACATGGTGGAGGAACATATTGTCTGGCTGTAGTCTACTGTACATGGTGGAGGAACATATTGTCTATCCACTGTACATGGTGGAGGAACATATTGCTGTACTGTACATGGTGGAGGAACATATTGCCTGTAATCCACTGTACATGGTGGAGGAACATATTGTCTGGCTGTAGTCTACTGTACATGGTGGAGGAACATATTGTCTGGCTGTAATCCACTGTACATGGTGGAGGAACATATTGTCTGGCTGTAGTCTACTGTACATGGTGGAGTATCATATTGCCTGTAATCCACTGTACATGGTGGAGGAACATATTGCCTGGCTGTAGCCTACTGTACATGGTGGAGGAACATATTGTCTGGCTGTAGTCTACTGTACATGGTGGAGGAACATATTGTCTGGCTGTAGTCTACTGTACTTGGTGAAGGAACATATTGTCTGGCTGTAGTCTACTGTACATGGTGGAGTAACATATTGCCTGTAATCCACTGTACATGGTGGAGGAACATATTGCCTGGCTGTAGCCTACTGTACATGGTGGAGGAACATATTGCCTGTAATCCACTGTACATGGTGGAGGAACATATTGCCTGTAATCCACTGTACATGGTGGAGGAACATATTATCTGGCTGTAGCCTACTGTACATGGTGGAGGAACATATTGTCTGGCTGTATTCTACTGTACATGGTGGAGGAACATATTGTCTCTGTAGTCTACTGTATGGTGGAGGAACATATTGTCTGGCTGTAGTCTACTGTACATGGTGGAGGAACATATTGTCTGGCTGTAGTCTACTGTACATGGTGGAGGAACATATTGTCTGGCTGTAGTCTACTGTACATGGTGGAGGAACATATTGTCTGGCTGTATTCTACTGTACATGGTGGAGGAACATATTGTCTGGCTGTATTCTACTGTACATGGTGGAGGAACATATTGTCTGGCTGTATTCTACTGTACATGGTGGAGGAACATATTGCCTGGCTGTAGTCTACTGTACATGGTGGAGGAACATATTGCCTGTAATCCACTGTACATGGTGGAGGAACATATTGTCTGGCTGTAGTCTACTGTACATGGTGGAGGAACATATTGCCTGTAATCCACTGTACATGGTGGAGGAACATATTGTCTGGCTGTAGTCTTACTGTACATGGTGGAGGAACATATTGTCTGGCTGTAGCCTACTGTACATGGTGGAGGTACATATTGTCTGGCTGTAGTCTACTGTACATGGTGGAGGAACATATTGTCTGGCTGTAGTCTACTGTACATGGTGGAGGAACATATTGTCTGGCTGTAGTCTACTGTACATGGTGGAGTAACATATTGCCTGTAATCCACTGTACATGGTGGAGGAACATATTGCCTGGCTGTAGCCTACTGTACATGGTGGAGAACATATTGCCTGGCTGTAGTCTACTGTACATGGTGGAGGAACATATTGCCTGGCTGTAGCCTACTGTACATGGTGGAGGAACATATTGTCTGGCTGTAGTCTACTGTACATGGTGGAGGAACATATTGTCTGGCTGTAGTCTACTGTACATGGTGAAGGAACATATTGTCTGGCTGTAGTCTACTGTACATGGTGGAGGAACATATTGTCTGGCTGTAGTCTACTGTACATGGTGGAGGAACATATTGTCTGGCTGTAGTCTACTGTACATGGTGGAGGAACATATTGTCTGGCTGTAGTCTACTGTACATGGTGGAGGAACATATTGTCTGGCTGTAGTCTACTGTACATGGTGGAGGAACATATTGTCTGGCTGTATCTACTGTACATGGTGGAGGAACATATTGTTGCCTGTAAGTCACTGTACATGGTGGAGGAACATATTGCCTGTAATCCACTGTACATGGTGGAGGAACATATTGTCTGGCTGTAGTCTACTGTACATGGTGGAGGAACATATTGTCTGGCTGTATTCTACTGTACATGGTGAAGGAACATATTGTCTGGCTGTATTCTACTGTACATGGTGGAGGAACATATTGTCTGGCTGTAGGTCTACTGTACATGGTGGAGGAACATATTGTCTGGCTGTAGTCTACTGTACATGGTGGAGGAACATATTGTCTGGCTGTAGTCTACTGTACATGGTGGAGGAACATATTGCCTGTAATCCACTGTACATGGTGGAGGAACATATTGTCTGGCTGTAGTCTACTGTACATGGTGGAGGAACATATTGCCTGTAATCCACTGTACTGTAATAGCCTACTGTACATGGTGGAGTAACATATTGTCTGGCTGTAGTCTTACTGTACATGGTGGAGGAACATATTGTCTGGCTGTAGCCTACTGTACATGGTGGAGGTACATATTGTCTGGCTGTAGTCTACTGTACATGGTGGAGGAACATATTGTCTGGCTGTAGTCTACTGTACATGGTGGAGGAACATATTGTCTGGCTGTAGTCTACTGTACATGGTGGAGTAACATATTGCCTGTAAGTAGCCTACTGTACATGGTGGAGGAACATATTGCCTGTAATCCACTGTACATGGTGGAGGAACATATTGCCTGGCTGTAGCCTACTGTACATGGTGGAGTAACATATTGCCTGGCTGTAGTCTACTGTACATGGTGGAGGAACATATTGCCTGGCTGTAGCCTACTGTACATGGTGGAGGAACATATTGTCTGGCTGTAGTCTACTGTACATGGTGGAGGAACATATTGTCTGGCTGTAGTCTACTGTACATGGTGAAGGAACATATTGTCTGGCTGTAGTCTACTCTACATGGTGGAGGAACATATTGCCTGTAATCCACTGTACATGGTGGAGGAACATATTGCCTGTAATCCACTGTACATGGTGGAGGAACATATTGTCTGGCTGTAGTCTACTGTACATGGTGGAGGAACATATTGTCTGGCTGTAATCCACTGTACATGGTGGAGGAACATATTGTCTGGCTGTAGTCTACTGTACATGGTGGAGTATCATATTGCCTGTAATCCACTGTACATGGTGGAGGAACATATTGCCTGGCTGTAGCCTACTGTACATGATGGAGGAACATATTGTCTGGCTGTAGTCTACTGTACATGGTGGAGGAACATATTGTCTGGCTGTAGTCTACTGTACTTGGTGAAGGAACATATTGTCTGGCTGTAGTCTACTGTACATGGTGGAGTATCATATTGCCTGTAATCCACTGTACATGGTGGAGGAACATATTGCCTGGCTGTAGCCTACTCTACATGGTGGAGGAACATATTGCCTGTAATCCACTGTACATGGTGGAGGAACATATTGCCTGTAATCCACTGTACATGGTGGAGGTACATATTATCTGGCTGTAGCCTACTGTACATGGTGGAGGAACATATTGTCTGGCTGTATTCTACTGTACATGGTGAAGGAACATATTGTCTGGCTGTAGTCTACTGTACATGGTGGAGGAACATATTGTCTGGCTGTAGTCTACTGTACATGGTGGAGGAACATATTGTCTGGCTGTAGTCTACTGTACATGGTGGAGGAACATATTGTCTGGCTGTAGTCTACTCTACATGGTGGAGGAACATATTGCCTGTAATCCACTGTACATGGTGGAGGAACATATTGCCTGTAATCCACTGTACATGGTGGAGGAACATATTGTCTGGCTGTAGTCTACTGTACATGGTGGAGGAACATATTGTCTGGCTGTAATCCACTGTACATGGTGGAGGAACATATTGTCTGGCTGTAGTCTACTGTACATGGTGGAGTATCATATTGCCTGTAATCCACTGTACATGGTGGAGGAACATATTGCCTGGCTGTAGCCTACTGTACATGATGGAGGAACATATTGTCTGGCTGTAGTCTACTGTACATGGTGGAGGAACATATTGTCTGGCTGTAGTCTACTGTACTTGGTGAAGGAACATATTGTCTGGCTGTAGTCTACTGTACATGGTGGAGTATCATATTGCCTGTAATCCACTGTACATGGTGGAGGAACATATTGCCTGGCTGTAGCCTACTCTACATGGTGGAGGAACATATTGCCTGTAATCCACTGTACATGGTGGAGGAACATATTGCCTGTAATCCACTGTACATGGTGGAGGTACATATTATCTGGCTGTAGCCTACTGTACATGGTGGAGGAACATATTGTCTGGCTGTATTCTACTGTACATGGTGAAGGAACATATTGTCTGGCTGTAGTCTACTGTACAATGTGGAGGAACATATTGTCTGGCTGTAGTCTACTGTACATGGTGGAGGAACATATTGTCTGGCTGTAGTCTACTGTACATGGTGGAGGAACATATTGTCTGGCTGTAGTCTACTGTACATGGTGGAGGAACATATTGTCTGGCTGTAGTCTACTCTACATGGTGGAGGAACATATTGCCTGTAATCCACTGTACATGGTGGAGGAACATATTGCCTGTAATCCACTGTACATGGTGGAGGAACATATTGTCTGGCTGTAGTCTACTGTACATGGTGGAGGAACATATTGTCTGGCTGTAATCCACTGTACATGGTGGAGGAACATATTGTCTGGCTGTAGTCTACTGTTCATGGTGGAGTATCATATTGCCTGTAATCCACTGTACATGGTGGAGGAACATATTGCCTGGCTGTAGCCTACTGTACATGATGGAGGAACATATTGTCTGGCTGTAGTCTACTGTACATGGTGGAGGAACATATTGTCTGGCTGTAGTCTACTGTACTTGGTGAAGGAACATATTGTCTGGCTGTAGTCTACTGTACATGGTGGAGTATCATATTGCCTGTAATCCACTGTACATGGTGGAGGAACATATTGCCTGGCTGTAGCCTACTCTACATGGTGGAGGAACATATTGCCTGTAATCCACTGTACATGGTGGAGGAACATATTGCCTGTAATCCACTGTACATGGTGGAGGTACATATTATCTGGCTGTAGCCTACTGTACATGGTGGAGGAACATATTGTCTGGCTGTATTCTACTGTACATGGTGAAGGAACATATTGTCTGGCTGTAGTCTACTGTACAATGTGGAGGAACATATTGTCTGGCTGTAGTCTACTGTACATGGTGGAGGAACATATTGTCTGGCTGTAGTCTACTGTACATGGTGGAGGAACATATTGTCTGGCTGTAGTCTACTGTACATGGTGGAGGAACATATTGTCTGGCTGTATTCTACTGTACATGGTGGAGGAACATATTGTCTGGCTGTATTCTACTGTACATGGTGGAGGAACATATTGTCTGGCTGTATTCTACTGTACATGGTGGAGGAACATATTGCCTGGCTGTAGTCTACTGTACATGGTGGAGGAACATATTGCCTGTAATCCACTGTACATGGTGGAGGAACATATTGTCTGGCTGTAGTCTACTGTACATGGTGGAGGAACATATTGCCTGTAATCCACTGTACATGGTGGAGGTACATATTGTCTGGCTGTAGTCTTACTGTACATGGTGGAGGAACATATTGTCTGGCTGTAGCCTACTGTACATGGTGGAGGTACATATTGTCTGGCTGTAGTCTACTGTACATGGTGGAGGAACATATTGTCTGGCTGTAGTCTACTGTACATGGTGGAGGAACATATTGTCTGGCTGTAGTCTACTGTACATGGTGGAGTAACATATTGCCTGTAATCCACTGTACATGGTGGAGGAACATATTGCCTGGCTGTAGCCTACTGTACATGGTGGAGTAACATATTGCCTGGCTGTAGTCTACTGTACATGGTGGAGGAACATATTGCCTGGCTGTAGCCTACTGTACATGGTGGAGGAACATATTGTCTGGCTGTAGTCTACTGTACATGGTGGAGGAACATATTGTCTGGCTGTAGTCTACTGTACATGGTGAAGGAACATATTGTCTGGCTGTAGTCTACTGTCCATGGTGGAGGAACATATTGTCTGGCTGTAGTCTACTGTACATGGTGAAGGAACATATTGTCTGGCTGTAGTCTACTCTACATGGTGGAGGAACATATTGCCTGTAATCCACTGTACATGGTGGAAGAACATATTGCCTGTAATCCACTGTACATGGTGGAGGAACATATTGTCTGGCTGTAGTCTACTGTACATGGTGGAGGAACATATTGTCTGGCTGTAATCCACTGTACATGGTGGAGGAACATATAGTCTGGCTGTAGTCTACTGTACTTGGTGAAGGAACATATTGTCTGGCTGTAGTCTACTGTACATGGTGGAGTATCATATTGCCTGTAATCCACTGTACATGGTGGAGGAACATATTGTCTGGCTGTAGTCTACTGTACTTGGTGAAGGAACATATTGTCTGGCTGTAGTCTTCTGTACATGGTGGAGGAACATATTGTCTGGCTGTAGTCTACTGTACATGGTGGAGGAACATATTGCCTGGCTGTAATCCACTGTACATGGTGGAGGAACATATTGCCTGGCTGTAGCCTACTGTACATGGTGGAGGAACATATTTTCTGGCTGTAGTCTACTGTACTTGGTGAAGGAACATATTGTCTGGCTGTAGCCTACTGTACATGGTGGAGTAACATATTGCCTGGCTGTAGTCTACTGTACATGGTGGAGGTACATATTGTCTGGCTGTAGTCTACTGTACATGGTGGAGGAACATATTGTCTGGCTGTAGTCTACTGTACATGGTGGAGTAACATATTGCCTGTAATCCACTGTACATGGTGGAGGAACATATTGCCTGGCTGTAGCCTACTGTACATGGTGGAGTAACATATTGCCTGGCTGTAGTCTACTGTACATGGTGGAGGAACATATTGCCTGGCTGTAGCCTACTGTACATGGTGGAGGAACATATTGTCTGGCTGTAGTCTACTGTACATGGTGGAGGAACATATTGTCTGGCTGTAGTCTACTGTACATGGTGAAGGAACATATTGTCTGGCTGTAGTCTACTGTCCATGGTGGAGGAACATATTGTCTGGCTGTAGTCTACTGTACATGGTGAAGGAACATATTGTCTGGCTGTAGTCTACTCTACATGGTGGAGGAACATATTGCCTGTAATCCACTGTACATGGTGGAGGAACATATAGCCTGTAATCCACTGTACATGGTGGAGGAACATATTGTCTGGCTGTAGTCTACTGTACATGGTGGAGGAACATATTGTCTGGCTGTAATCCACTGTACATGGTGGAGGAACATATTGTCTGGCTGTAGTCTACTGTACATGGTGGAGGAACATATTGTCTGGCTGTAGTCTACTGTACATGGTGGAGGAACATATTGTCTGGCTGTAGTCTACTGTACATGGTGGAGGAACATATTGTCTGGCTGTAGTCTACTGTACATGGTGAAGGAACATATTGTCTGGCTGTAGTCTACTGTCCATGGTGGAGGAACATATTGTCTGGCTGTAGTCTACTGTACATGGTGAAGGAACATATTGTCTGGCTGTAGTCTACTCTACATGGTGGAGGAACATATTGCCTGTAATCCACTGTACATGGTGGAGGAACATATTGTCTGGCTGTAGTCTACTGTACATGGTGGAGGAACATATTGTCTGGCTGTAATCCACTGTACATGGTGGAGGAACATATTGTCTGGCTGTAGTCAACTGTACATGGTGGAGTATCATATTGCCTGTAATCCACTGTCCATGGTGGAGGAACATATTGCCTGGCTGTAGCCTACTGTACATGATGGAGGAACATATTGTCTGGCTGTAGTCTACTGTACATGGTGGAGTATCATATTGCCTGTAATCCACTGTACATGGTGGAGGAACATATTGCCTGGCTGTAGCCTACTGTACATGATGGAGGAACATATTGTCTGGCTGTAGTCTACTGTACATGGTGGAGGAACATATTGTCTGGCTGTAGTCTACTGTACTTGGTGAAGGAACATATTGTCTGGCTGTAGTCTACTGTACATGGTGGAGTAACATATTGCCTGTAATCCACTGTACATGGTGGAGGAACATATTGCCTGGCTGTAGCCTACTGTACATGGTGGAGGAACATATTGTCTGGCTGTAGTCTACTGTACTTGGTGAAGGAACATATTATCTGGCTGTAGCCTACTGTACATGGTGGAGTAACATATTGCCTGGCTGTAGTCTACTGTACATGGTGGAGGAAAATATTGTCTGTAGTCTACTGTACATGGTGGAGGAACATATTGCCTGGCTGTAGCCTACTGTACATGGTGGAGTAACATATTGCCTGTAATCCACTGTACATGGTGGAGGAACATTGCCTGTAATCCACTGTACATGGTGGAGGAACATTTTGTCTGGCTGTAGTCTACTGTACATGGTGGAGGAACATATTGCCTGGCTGTAGCCTACTGTACATGGTGGAGTAACATATTCCCTGGCTGTAGCCTACTGTACATGGTGGAGTAACATATTACCTGTAATCCACTGTACATGGTGGAGGAACATTGCCTGTAATCCACTGTACATGGTGGAGGAACATTTTGTCTGGCTGTAGTCTACTGTACATGGTGGAGGAACATATTGCCTGGCTGTAGCCTACTGTACATGGTGGAGTAACATATTGCCTGTAATCCACTGTACATGGTGGAGGAACATTTTGTCTGGCTGTAGTCTACTGTACATGGTGGAGGAACATATTGCCTGTAATCCACTGTACATGGTGGAGGAACATATTGTCTGGCTGTAGTCTACTGTACATGGTGGAGGAACATATTGTCTGGCTGTAGCCTACTGTACATGGTGGAGTAACATATTGCCTGTAATCCACTGTACATGGTGGAGGAACATATTGTCTGGCTGTAGTCTATTGTACATGGTGGAGGAACATATTGTCTGGCTGTAGTCTACTGTACATGGTGGAGGAACATATTGCCTGGCTGTAGTCTACTGTACATGGTGGAGGAACGTATTGCCTGGCTGTAGTCTTCTGTAAACATTACCAATAGATTTACTAAATTATGAACGTATAGTCAATCAAAGAATGACTGTAAAACAAGGAGTGCATTTACTCAATTCAACTAATAGTTAGTCACTAAATAATTGACACTTAAATAATTCCAGTATACATGAAATACATGACACATTACAGAATAACTGTAAATGACTATCAACTAAATACAACTTCACGTGGATACACTTGTCTTCAGTTCAGAATAATCTCCAAGAGAAAGAAAAGTGAGTCTGATACACACAGGAGCTTGGAAGCAAGAACTCAAAGTATGAGCAAATTCATTGCCATTTTAACCAAATTCCAGTGAGAACGCACCCCCAACCCGAATGAACAAAATGCTGGAACAACACACCCAGACTCAAAGTGAATGTTACGACCGGAAAACAGGGATATGCCTGATAACCAGTCAACCCATTCACTTTATAATTACATCATCCAAATAACATACAATGCAATAAGACATCAACATTTTCAGCTCTTTTTTTAATGAACTCTTGAAACAAACAAAACACGACAGTTTCATTCACAGTAAAATGAATTTAGTCGATTCACGTTTTCATCAGTCTTCACACCGCCAACGGTGTCTGTGCTCCCAGGACTTCCGCTGGAATGTCTCGCTCCAGAGATTTTCAAAGCGAACGAGTGACTCTCTGAGATGCAAATATATAGCTATCCATTCAAACAATTTATTGAGTCCTCATGCTTGGTCTCGGTGCCAGCAAATCGCTAGTCTCGAGTATCACATCTCATTTTTCCACTACACCTCTCCAAGTTATTCTAATTGCACTATCAATGGCCTAGCCATTTTGTTTTCGATTCCACTGAAACCCTAAGAGTAAACTCTTCAAACAAATATAGTTTGGAGAAACTCTGAGGAATTCCCAACACTCATCTGAAAGCCAATGGGATTTAATATGTGTCCTCAAGTGTACTAAATCCTTGATACCTAAGAAGAACTCTAGGAACTCTGGTTAATTTAGTGTATTTGGAAGTCATACAAATACTACTGTTTCAATTTGCTCGATGTGGCATTTAGGCTGGAATTAGAGCTCAGGGCTACAGAGCTTTGGGGAATTTACACAAGAAAAAACACTTAAAGTGGAGCAGTTTTATCTTTTGTAACTGGATATGGTAAATATAATACCTGACTCCAAATCAAATATGTGGCAATTTCAGAGCATAATTGTAGGGCTATTATAGAGGTATTTTGCCAATTTCAACATAATTCTGAAATGATGATGTTGTTCCACTTGATTTATATTGCTGGAATTAAATGGGTGTTCTTTGTCTGCTTCTCTGCAGGGTATCTGGATGTTGAACGCAACACTATTCTAACCCGCTTCTTTCCTGAAAGGATTGTAATGACCCACATCTATCCTTGATCCCCAGCGACTCTCTGCCGCTTGCCACGTTTGACCACCTTGCTGTGGTCGAGTACCATCTGCAGCTGCTTTTAATTTGCAGGAGCACCACGGTCCCCCTTTTTTCAGCTCTAACGCATATATGACTAATCGCACCGGCCATTTTAAACAACTTGAGCCCTCTCTGGCAATAAATCACCTTGATATGAGCTATTGTGCCCATAATAGAGATATGTTCAGGTGTGTGTGTGTTTATGTGTGTGTGTGTGTGTGTGGGGGGGGGCTTTGGGAGCAATTCCATCTCTTCCTGGTCAGCCCACTATTGTGAGACGAACTCAGCGACTGGGACACATTGTTGTCTAAAGCATTGTCTGTTTTTATGATAAAAGAAACTACAGTGTTTTTTTTACACTGCATTGCAGTCAAGAGATGATTGTCTTTCCTTTTATCTTGGGGTGCAGTTGTATCTCTCTCTCTCTCTCTGTCTAATTCAGCACTGCGGGAGATGTCTGAAAATAATGTGGATTTCTATAAAAATCCTTTATTCAGACTAATATTAGAAGTGGAACATCTGATATTAATCTGAGTGGTGCAGTTGTCTAAGGCATTGCATCTCAGTGCTAGAAGTGTCACTACAGGCCCTGGTTCGATCCCAGGCTGTATCACAACCGGCCTTGATCGGGAGTCGCATAGGGCAGCGCACAATTGGCCAAGCGTTGTCCGGGTTAGGGGAGGATTTGGCCGGGGTACTTACTTACTTACTGACTTAATTCTCCCCATGGGGAAATGTTGTTGCAGTGTCATGTACACGTTTAAAGTGACGTTTAAATACAAAACAAAATTGACAATACAACTTTCATAACAGTTACATAACAATAAAACGTTTATTTTTATTTTTTAAGACTAGCCTGCTGGTCCCACTGAGTCGATAGGTACATTAGCCCAAGCTATTTAGGAGGGATATCACACCTGGCACAAATTATTGTCTAGTTCGTTTTTTTCTGCTGAGGGGTGCCCTATACCTGCGCCCAGAGGGGAGTAGTTCAGAGTCTGGGTACAGGGGGTGGCTTGGGTCTAAAATGATTTTGTGAGCCTTACGGAGGGAGGGCCCTGATCTTAAAGATCTCCTGCAGGCCTGTCTGTTTGACTCCAAGTACCTTGCTTGCTGTGGTGATAATTCTTCTCAGCATATTTCTCTGGCAAACAATACAAAAAGTTAAAATACTCTCAATGAAAGATTTGTAAAACAGAGTCAGTATAGTGTACATTGAAAGATCCTAGCCTTTTGAGAAAGTACAGTCTCTGTTGGCTCTTTGTAGATCAGGTATGTACATTTACTCCACTTAAGCTTATTGTCCAAGAGGACACCCAGGTATTTGTATTCCTCTACAACCTCTATATTCGGACCTCTGATAGATGTTGCAGAGGTAGGTGTTGTACACTTCCTGAAGTCTATGCACATCTCTTTGGTCTTGTTGGTAGGAAGTCATTGGAAAATAAGAATTTGTTCTTAAATTTCCTAGTTAAATAAAGGTAAAATAAAAAGGGAAGGGGGTTGGGGACTTATACTTTGTTAAAGGGGATGGGGCTGGCAACATATACTTTGTTAAAGGGGATGGGGTTGGGGACTTATACTCTGTTAAAGGGGATGGGGTTGGGGACTTATACTCTGTTAAAGGGGATGGGGTTGGGGACTTATACTCTGTTAAAGGGGATGGGGTTGGGGACTTATACTTTGTTAAAGGTGATGGGGTTGGGGACTTATACTTTGTTAAAGGGGAGGGGGTTGGGGACTTGAGCAGCTCTTTAATGCTAGTATATAGGTTAGAATGAGCATATTACCACATAACCTTTGCTCAGGCAACTGTGACCTTTCTCTCCACCTGCAATCTATAACTTCCCATCTCTCTGAGGTCTTTTTCACCAGCCCTTTCAAAGACAGGACAAAATCACTTTTTCAGGACATTATAAATGACGGAGCGCCTCCAAGTTCCACTATAGTCTGCTTCTGTGATTGTTATCTCTGTGCTGGAATGGGTAACAACCAATGAAAGGTTTTAAAATAAAAATTTTAAAAAATGAAGGGCACTAAAGATTTGGCCCCTTTCACTTGGTCTCACCTTCTCTCTCCTCCCTCTTTCTGTCTCTTTCTTACTCCTCTCTCGCGCCTCCCTCTTTCTGTCTCTTTCTTACTCCTCTCCCTCTCCCTCTCCCTCTCCTCCCTCTCTCTACCTCTTATTCCTCTCTCTCTCTTCCCTCTCTCTGCCTCTTACTCCTCTCTCTCTTCCCTCTCCCTGCCTCTTATTCCTCTCTCTCTCTAACCTATCTCTGCCTCTTACTCCCCTCTCTCTCCTCCCTCTCTGCCTCTTACTCCTCTCTCTCTCCTCCCTCTCTCTACCTCTTATTCCTCTCTCTCTACCCTCTCTCTGCCTCTTACTCCTCTCTCTCTCATCCCTCTCTCTGCCTCTTTCTTACTCTTCTCTCTCTGTTTCATTCTCTCCTCTCTACCTGTGCCTCTTTTGCTCATCTCATCTATTTCTTATTTTTCCTCAATGCATCTTTCTTTCTCTCCTTTCTCTCTCTCGCTTTCCTTTTCCGTGATGGCCGGCGAGTACCATTTTCCTCGCAGGGAACATGTCAAATGAATCCTGTTGCAGATTTTCTGTCTGAATACATTTCCACTGTTTGAATATGGCCAATCTTGTCTAATAAAAGGGCAGTTGATGTAACATGAAATATTCATCAAAGCCCTTCCCCCAAGATTCCGGCACTCTTCGACGCATCTCCATGAATGAGAAACAGACTTGGCCAGACCAAATACTAAGGTAAACGTCTACGCGTGCCACTGAATGAGAAGCCTAGGAAAGCCATCAAGGAGGTCACCTCTATGGTGGATATGCATCTCTGTCACTCCGGTTTGGTTTCCAGTCACACCACGTCTTAATACATCGACAAGTGTGTGCTCGGCGCTCCCGCAGCTCAGTGGCATTTAGGAACAGCTTGTGAGTAGCTGTAAGCCTGTATTTTAGATCATTTAGATGCATGGGCTCATTTGGCCAGAAGAACAGCATTAGCTGCTAATGAGGACCGGAACGGAAAAAGGAACTATTAAACAAGCGCTACCGTATGGTAGCACGAGGTAAAGTCGTGAAAGGCCGAACTTCAGAGTTTTAGAAGGACAACCAAATACTTCAGCAGCCATTAGCCAGGTAGGTTTGTAATGTTTAAGCAGGGATTCAAGGCTTGTCAGCAGCATGGTTTGCAGAAGAGCACAACACATTACAAGTGACCACAACTTGGCAATCTCAAACTTCTGTAAAAAAACGACAATTATCAAAACAGTCTTCTGACTGAACATAGACACCGGCTCAACCGCCATTGTTTCATCAAATATCTTTTTCTCTCCTTTAATGTTCCACAATGCCATTGATATTCTCCACACAGCAGTTCCCACAGGGTTGAGTATTTCACTACCATTACTACGATCTTATTACTAATATAACATGCTACCCCTTGAACAAGTTAGACTGTAGGGGACAGCACCTTTGAAATGGCTGTGATATTTACAGCCTCATAATTGTTCAAATGTTGTTTACATCGAGCTGCTTCCCTGAAGACACAATAAAGGGAAGTCATTGTGTGCAGCAGCAGACACACTGTAACCCTCCTACTGAGTCCCTGCTGGTGGTTGGTGCTGGTGATGAGGGTAACTCCCTGATCTATTGCCATGGCCCCTGGGTGCGTGGGCGCGATCTGTCAGCACTAGTTTAGGGCTTCAGATGGGAGAGCCTCTCATCCAAGGGCCCTCTGGTGGCCCAACACTCACAGGTGCTAAGACGAACACTAGTCCATGTCGACTGTGAATGGATGGCACTATTGATCCGCCAACCCCAGGATCCTTCAAGCATACTTGACTTATTTTGCATTGAGAGAAACTATGGAATTAAAAAATATATATATTTTCACAAAGATTGTATTTAAATAGACCCGCTTACATACTATAGAAAAATATGAATGTGTGAGTATATTAAAATAACAAAATAGATTAATGTAATGTTGTTTCAGAAAGACAGAAGTTGGAACTTACTGAGATAATTGGGCAAACATAGATGGGTATGAGAATTGGTTTGAATGACTCTACCCACCTGATCCCAGCAATCACCTAGAGTAGACTAAACAATCACCTAGAGTAGACTAAACAATCACCTAGAGTAGACTAATCAGTCACCCAGAGTAGACTAATCAGTCATCTAGAGTAGACTAATCAGTCACCTAGAGTAGACTAATCAGTCACCTAGAGTAGACTAAACAATCACCTAGAGTAGACTAATCAGTCACCCTGAGTAGACTAAACAATCACCTAGAGTAGACTAATCAGTCACCGAGAGTAGACAAATCAGTCACCTACAGTAGACTAAACAATCACCTAGAGTAGACTAATCAGTCACCGAGAGTAGACAAATCAGTCACCTACAGTAGACTAAACAATCACCTAGAGTAGACTAATCAATCACCTAGAGTAGACAAATCAATCACTTAGATTAGACTAATCAATCAACTATTCCATTGTCTTCTGTAACTTGTTTTATAATAATGCGCTGAGTGGCTCTACACATCAGCATTGAAGATTGAAAATGACCTATCATCGGACTGGTTGAGGAGGTTCCTCAGATGGGAGCTGTATGAACAACTTCTCAAGCTCTTAAGCTTTAAGGGTATAAACGGTATGCAAAAACATCATTCTGGTGTACATGTGCTTTCAAAGGCCCATGTCCCAGGTCTAAAACGCTCACAATTTAGAGTCACTTTTGATGAATCCTTCTATGTCCCTAGGCTTTTCTGCCGAGATTCAAAGACGAGTGCGAAACATCAAAACACGTTGAGGTCATTATATTCCACTCTGAATGAATTCTCCCATTTCACCTCTATAACTATCATTTTATGACTAGCTAGTCCGTTATTTAGAGCCAATAGATGTAAAGTCATTCTTGGAAATAACAGCAGTAGACTACTGATTGACTTTTTTAGGGTTTTGTTTCGCCGACAGCCATCAGTAAGTAGTTCACAGAGTCCAGTGCTAAACTATGAATTTCTGCCTCTACTGGAAAATGAACAATTGTTGACACTGTCTGCCAAAGATTTACACTATGATATTAGCAGACAGGATGATGAGTCACTGTTATTATTCAAACGGACCGGAGAATTGCAAAGCATCGTGATTAGTGTAAACAAGCATGATTATACTTGATGAAACCTACATTAAAATAGACCTTTACATCTCTACTTGACTTCTTTTTATGTTTCATACTAGTAAGAGGTATGGCTTGGGAACATTCTGCCACATGTAAAACTATTTCATAGATTAACAACTTAACCTGAAGCATCACTACATCACTAAATGTACAAACCTTTTGAGATGTCGTCAAGCCTCACCAGATATGAATCAAATAAAAATAAAATGACATTGTATTGGTCACATACACATATTGAGCAGATGTTATTGCGTGTGTAGCGAAATGCTTGTGTTCCTATCTCCAACAGTGCAGTAGTATTTAACAGTGCAGTAGTATCTAACAGTGCAGTAGTATCTAACAGTGCAGTAGTATCTAACAGTGCAGCAGTATCTAACAGTGCAGTAGTATCTAACAGTGCAGTAGTATCTAACAGTGCAGTAGTATCTAACAGTGCAGTAGTATCTAAAAACGATTTGCAACAATACACACAAATCTAAAGATATACGTCACTCTATGAATCTCCATAGAGGCAACTTAGCAACCGTAAAGGAAGCTGGAATAGAATAACTTGGTTTAACGTCACCAGCTGTGACAAAGTTTTGTTATTCGCCGACCTGGCAGGATATTGTACCCATTCATAAGACCATGTGAGGCATTTGTTTTTCATGCATCAACAGACTTCCTGTCCTTGGAGCTACAGTACACTGCACCAAGTCCAAGATCAGAGGAAGAACAAGTCCACAGTCCACCGTGGACTCGACATGATACTTTCGCGCTGCACTTCTAGTCAAGGATCTTCGAAGGAGTGAGACTACAATGCTTTGTCTGGCTTTCACGTGGTGCAAATGACAGCTTGCCGTCCGCACAGTGTACCGCTGGAGATAAATTATGCAATAATAAATTTAAAGATGTTTGTAGCCGAGATTGCTTCGGGGTATGCTGTCTGATGTTTGATTTATTTCCAGATCTGACGCTTGTCTTCCAAGACGTCTGCTTTGTTTCGCAAGGTGCCGTAAAAATGTAATACTTTGAGCTCACGGAGCAAATTATACCAATCTCTAACATTTTATGGCTGACATGTACTTTTAAGTTTGAGATTGGAGCAAATATATAAATCAACCTAGAGGGGTTCCCTAAACTAGACGGTGAGAGCTGAAGCACAGGGGCAGATGATGCTTCACCCGCTCTGAATCAAAACAGGCCTGTTTCCCAAAGGGAGATGTCAATCTTCCTGTGCTTAATATTTTATTATCTTTATTAACGTTGAATGACAAAGCAACCAACATCTGGCGGGCAAAGGGGACATCTTTGATAAGTTATGCCACGTGAAACAACCACAGAGCGTCCCACATCCATCCGGCTTAGTCCAGTTGAGATGCTGCGTTGCATAGCGCAAGCGATGTTGACAGAGCATGATAGAAACACTACACATGAGGTGAGGCAGGGTACTCTCAGACTGATGTACCGGTAGTCTTTGTTGGCTTCGATTCTCAGTTCATATTCAATGCAACATTCAAGGAGAATTGTTCATTCACTTTTACTTAGTACATGCATACAATGCAAAGCGTTGTAATGAATAACATTTCATTCCATTTTCAATCCATTTCCAACTGGATTTGTCAATGTAATAATACTTTGAGAGTGTGGAGTGTGTGCTAGAGAACTAGTTTGGCTAGAGAACTGTTTCCACTAGTTTCCACAGCCACAAAGTAAAAATGTGCTATGTCGGGAAAATGTTTGAAAACAAAAATGTGCTGAATTTTTTTGCTTAATTACCCACAAGGTTAGCAGTGTGTTTAAGGTTAGGGTTAGTTTAAAATCACACTTTAAGAAGATACATTTTATAAATAGGCAGGGTTTATGACTTTGTGGCTGTGGTAACTAATGACGACCCTAGAGAATGCACTGGGACAGAAGCAGAAGATCAGACTCGCTGGGAGAGCCAAACAGGATGTGAAAGCTCAATCAGAATCCAAATTGTACAACAGAGGGGAGAGTAAGACTGCTTGGCTCTCGCTCGAGTGAGAGATGGAGGAGGGGGAGCATGAGGAGAGTAGGAGAGATGGGGAGGGGAAACATGAGGAGAGTTGGGGAGATGGAGGAGGGGGAGCATGAGGAGAGTAGGGGAGATGGGGAGGGGGAACATGATGAGAGTTGGGGAGATGGAGGAGGGGGAGCATGAGGTGAGTAGGGGAGATAGGAAGGGGGAACATGATGAGAGTTGGGGAGATGGAGGAGGGGGAGCATGGGGAGAGTAGGGGAGATGGGGAGAGGGAGCATGGGGAGAGTAGGGGAGATGATGAGCATGGGAAGAGTAGGGGAGATGGAGAGAGTAGAGGAGATAGAGGAGGGGATATGGGGAGAGTAAAGAATATGGAGAGAGTAGAGGACATGGGAGAGGTAGATAAGATGGAGGACGGGAGATGGGGAGATGGGGAGGGTTGGGAATATGGAGGAGGGGGTATGGAGAGAGTTGTGGAGATAGAGGAGGGGAAATGGGTAGACTAGGGGAGATGGAAAATGGGGAGAGTAGGGGAGATGGAAGATTGTATCAGAGATGGAGAAGAGTAGGGGAGATGGAGGAGAGTAGGGAAGATGGAGGAGAGTAGGGGCGATGGAGAAAAGGAGGGGAGATTGGGAGAGTAGGGGAGATGGGGAGGGGGGAAGAGATTGCCTGCCAACCTTGCCCCAGTGAATGAGTTTACAGACTGTGCATGCACACATCAGGTGCCTACAGATTGGGAGGAAACTGCCGGCCATTCAAATGCTAATTCTGACTACTCTTCTGTCACTCTCGCTTTTGGAGAGGGAGATGCACAGACTCGCATTGAAACGCCACATGGCCCCGACGAGTGTTCCCAACACGCTTTGTAGCAGTGTTCTCAATGCTCCTAGCAGAAGCTACAGTTGAAGTGCACCCAGTTCCCAGAGGTGGGCAGCATGACACAGCCACCCCTTCCTTCACATACCACAACACTGTCGCTACCTCGGGGTCTCAGCTGGACAGGGTTTAAGAATACAGTGACAACTTCGGGCTTTCGGCTGGGTAGGGTTTAAGAAAACAGTCACTGCCTCAGGCTTTAGGCTGGGTAGGGTTTAAGAAAACAGTCACTGCCTCAGGCTTTAGGCTGGGCAGGGTTTAAGAACACAGTGACTACCTCAGGCTTTCGGCTGGGCAGGGTTTAAGAACACATTGACTACCTCAGGCTTTAGGCTGGGCAGGGTTTAAGAACACAGTGACTACCTCAGGCTTTAGGCTGGGCAGGGTTTAAGAACACAGTGACTACCTCAGGCTTTAGGCTGGGCAGGGTTTAAGAACACAGTGACTACCTCAGGCTTAGGCTGGTCAGGGTTTAAGAGCACAGTGACTATCTCAGGCTTTTGGCTGGGCAGGGTAACTCTTAAGGATCAGACTTTAGCCCAAAATGACATACCCAAATCTAACTGCCTGTAGCTCAGGACCTGAAGCAAGGATATGCATATTCTTGATACCACTTGAAAGGAAACACTTTGTAGTTTGTTGAAATGGGAAATTAATGTAGGAGAATATAACACATTAAATCTGGTAAAAGATAATATAAAGAAAAAAACATGTTTTTTTTGTTTTTTTTGTTTTATCGTCTTTGAAATACAAGAGAAAGGCCACAATGTAGTATTCCAGTTTAGGTGCAATTTAGATTTTGGCAACTAGATGACAGCAGTGTATGTGCAAAGTTTTAGACTGATCCAATGAACCATTGCATTTCTGTTCAAAATGTTGTATCAAGTCTTCCCAAATGTGCCTAATTGATTTATTAAGAACACAGTGACTAAGCCCTACTGGGCTTTCGGCTGGGCAGGGTTTAAGGGTTTACGGACACAGTGACTACCTCAGGCTTTTGGCTGGGCAAGGTTTAAGAGTTTAAGAACACAGTTTTACCTCAGGCTTTTGGCTGGGCAGGGTTTAAGGGTTCAAGAACCTAGTTACTACCTCAGGCTTTCAGCTGGGTAGTGTTTAAGAAAACCATCACTACCTCAGGCTTTCAGCTGAGTAGGGTTTAAGAAAACCGTCACTACCTCAGGCTTTCAGCTGGGTAGGGTTTAAGAAAACCGTCACTACCTCAGGCTTTCAGCTGGGTAGGGTTTAAGCATGACATTTGTTTTGTCCCTCCCCCCTCCTTCACTTCTGGGTCCAAGAGAACTTGAAGTCTGTTGGAGTTAGTGCGCTCATCCTCCTCCCTTGGAAAAACAATGTGACCATATGACAGGTTGGTAGGATGACGTTAAATACAAAACATGCGAACCAGTCTCCTTTGGTGACATTTCTAGGGCACCGCTGGAATTGTCAAAACAAACTCAGGACACAAACTGATGAGGGGAGTAGAAAGCCCAGCACCTGTGACCATTCGAAAGGAGCAGGTGCAAGACTGTTCATTAGGCCACCCCAGCCTGACACTGAAGTATTTAAGTTGCAGTCTGGGGCAACGTGTGAGGGACTGCCCGGGGACTGGGGCGAGACATCAAGGTGAGCAATGCAATTCCAGCTTGAATAATGGAGTGCTTCCCTTCAGCCTGACACCTGTGTTTCTCATGCAATTTCACCACACTGTCCCAGCAGCACCTGGGAGCTATTTGGGCTCCCCCTGGAGTCACTGGTTCACAAACAACTCTCGATTCACAATTATTCTGTGGCTAGTTGCCATTAACGTCATATTGCAGACACTTTTATGCAAAGCAACTTACAGGAGCAATTAGGGAACATAGACAGATTTTTCTCCTAGTCCTCTCAGTTTTTGAACCAGCAACCTTTACTGGCCCAACTCTCTTAACCGCTAGGCCACCTGCAGCCCCGAGAAGTTATTCTGCACCCAAATTGTTTCAGGTCTCGAAGAGGTTGTGGAGAGTATAGCAATCACCTGAACAACATGAAGTGAAAGAGAATACCCCCTATGAACTGGGTGACGAATTATGTTCATAGAATTCTTACAAAGGACCCCCAGCATAGTACCGGCACTGATTTAAATCCATTGTAATGTATCAAACCGCAGGTCTATTTTCACCACAGGTAATCCCTTGATGAGTGCAGGTATGAAGTCATAATCACGCATACATTTCTACAGTTGCTAAGCACACCATATAATACATCCATGGACGAACCATTGTATGTTGGTAATAACAGTAGATTAATACACAAGGAGGCAAAATCCCCTGTGAGCTTTGGAGCCCACTAACAATAATGACTACACTGTAAACATTAAGACAGAAATGTACCGGAAACTAAGAGAGGACGTAGGCAGCAGCCCAGCCTGCACACTAAAACACACACAGGCAGGGAGAATGATGGCAAACTATCTTCCCCAGCAGGCCTCTCTAGCAACATATGTTTGCAAGTAATTAAAATAAGTTCCCAAGTGGGTACCGTGTCATATTGAAATACAATGTGCAAAACAAATTACCTTTCCATGGCAGGGGACAGGAGACCAGCGTGTTGGAGGCTCCTGCCAGAGTGGGGAGTGGCAGAGGCAAGCTCAATTGATGTATTGACTTCTAATTAGTTTGTCAGGGGTTAAAGCTTTCCAGAGCAATGTAATAATTGATGAGAGCTTACAGGGAAACGGAAAGGTAAGAGCAGCAAGCCATTCCACATTAAGATATTTTTTTAAAGAGACTCATCCACACGGGCAGAGGAGGTTGTGCATTAAATATATATTATTGTGGTTGAAATATTTATTGGGAGCTGTGAAGTTGTGACTGCCTAAAGCTGTAATGTTTGCATATTCTGTATACAGGTTTCATTGTCATTGTCTGTGGAAACATAGCTTTTTTATGCACACACACACACACACACACACACACACACACACACACACACACACACACACACACACACACACACACACACACACACACACACACACACACACACACACACACACACACACACACATACACACACACACACATTCCCATTCTCTGTTCAAACTCTCCTTCAGATGAGTCCCAAGATGGGCTTGGCGAAGATACAATTGGTGTGTTTTACTGCAGTGTGTCTAAGGGGGCTTCCCATCAGGCAGACAGACAGGTGATTGGGCTTTGAAGCGGCTCCATCTTTCTCACTGATGAAGGCCAGAGAACGGGGCCTCCCCTCAAGACCCCATTAAAGGGGAAGTGAGGGGCCACGGGTTTGATGTCCAATCCCTGGGAAGCCTCTGCCCTCAACACATTGTGTGCGTCCCAAATGGCACCCTATTCCGTTTATAGTGCCCTACTTTCGACCAGGGGCCATAGTGGCATTTGGGATGCGGGCATTATGTGCCACGTGAGAGTGATCACAGCTTATTAAAGTGGAAATAATGACTCCTCCACCTCCGGCATGAAATATTTAACAAGGACAAAGAAGACAGACCCAAAGGTGATTTATACCTGGTGAGCAAGGAGGAGGAGAAGGTGGACAATGCCTGTCCATACAGAGCATTTCGCTGTACCTTGATTAGCCTGTGCTCTGTTACCTTCCAGCACTATCCCTCATGTGAAATTAAAAGTTCCCATTTTGATGCATACAGCAATTCACAACTTACCTGTGCTACAAATCGACAAAAAGGATATTTTACTTCAATATTATTCCAATAGCTTCTTAAGAGAGGGTTATTGAAGCTGGTTGTTGTACAGTATACGTAGTATATAAAATAGTTGTATTATTGCTAATTGAAGGTCCCTATAAACAGAAAACCATTTGTATTATTTGTTCAAGCATATGGACTACTGTGGTTTACTGTCGACATTGAAATATCTAGTTAAGTTAGCAGGTCTTTTTATCATTGGTCTAAATATTCTGTACAAGAAGCAAAATCATTTACAGTTCTTTTCTCTCATTCAAGGTAGCGCCTGGAACACAAATACTGGCTAATGTTCCTTGAGAAGAAAGTATCGATGTATTTATTTTTCCATGGTCTTGAGTAAATGAGCTTTTTTCCCCCCATGGGGAATCTGGGGGAAAGAAGCGGAGTGAAAATGCTCTCCATCAAAAGTGAGTGAATTGGATTTTCACAAGATGAATGGCTCAGACAAGAGTTTACTCCAATTATAACATGAAGAGGCTTGAGTTCTAGTACTGCCAATGTGGTCAACCGCAATTAAGGTCGATTGGACAGAGGTATCAGGAGCACCAATTGCATAAACATATTTACACTGCGAGTAGAGAGAAGTTAATAGACAAAATGATAAATGACACTGCAATCAAACATTTCCAACAAGAGATATCATCGTATAACATGACAGCTTCTTCAAATTACATATGCGAAAACCAAGACATTGAGAAAGTCATTTCAAACCACGGCTGTCTTTTCGATAGAGCTTCGATAGAGCCAATAGAGCTTTTAAATTCAGTGCAATATTATACTGACTGCCTACTAAGGCTGTCTTGGCTCTTTGTGTGGCCATCTCTCTCCATTTCAACACATTTTCCATGGAAGTCATAGATAGGATTTGGTCAGGAAAAGCTTGAGTGGGTCTTTTATCCTGAGTCCTAACAATTCTAACTTTCCATTAAAAGCTGGGCCATACAACATTGAAGCATGACATCAATGTACGTAGCTTTTTTCATGGTAGAGAAGGATGAACGGATGTGTAACTTTTAACCCGTATCTAGGTCGGACATGAGCTAGTTTGATAAGAGCGATGGAAACCCACCATACTGGTTTATTGTGAAGCAATACAATGAGTCATTATGACATTCCACAGTTATTGACATGAGCCAGGCCTTACCTTGCTGAGGCCCAGACTAAACCTTTACCACAACTCTAGTGTACTGGTTAATCATGAAGCAATACTACTGTTACTGACATAAGCCAAGCCTTACCCTCCCTAGGCTAAACCTTTAATATGACTCTAGTGTACATTGTAAAAAATTATAATATTGAGATTCAGTTAAAATTACAAATTTTAAGTAGCCATGAAAGTTTGCAAAATTGGGTTGAGTTGAAAAAATAGATGAATTAAGTTGACTTCAACTCACTCAAAATGTCATAACTTATTAAATCAAGTTGAGTTAGCCAGAAACAATGTGTTTACTCAACTTAGAAATTCACCATGAAGTCAAAACAACTGAAGCAACATAACAGTCGTGTTGACTGATTGTCTTAACTTATGAAATCAATTTGAATCAGCTAAGAACTACGTGTTTACTTAACTTCGAAATTCACAACCAAAAAGTAAAATCTAATGAAGCAACATAAGAGTTATGTTGACTGAAATTGTCAAGTTCAGATGACTTCAACTTATTTTGCGGTTGCTGAGCTCTTAGAATAATGCAACCGTTAATTTTGGCATTTACATTTTGGTCATTTAGCAGATGCTTTATCCAGAGCAACTTCACTTACTGAATTCAACGAAGGTAGATAAACAACCACATGTTAACAATAAATGTTTTTCTTTAACCGTTACTGAGAACGTCATTGTAGTTAAAGTGTTGTGTTGGTTGGTTGACTTAACTGAGTGCACTGCCAGTTTTGAAACTGGTGAAAAAGCTCACACATTGAGCAAGAGACAGATGGGAGCATAAGGTTCCCTACTGAAATCTGTGTTATGTAATTGTTATGGTCAGGGTTAATGTTGTTATGTCAATGTAGATATAGTCTACTTAACTTGATAGTAAGTTAGATTAATTGAAAATATGAAGTCATTTCAAAATGGAGGCTAGTTATTTCTACTAAATTGATTAACCTGTTGAGTGTAGGGGGCAGTATTTTGATGTTTGGATGAAAAACGTACCCAAATTAAACTGCCTATTTCTCAGGCCCAGAAGCTAGAATATGCATATAATTGTCAGATTAGGATAGAAAACACTCTAAAGTTTCCAAAAACGGTCTAAATATTGTCTGTGAGTATAACAGAACTGATATTCTAGGCGAAAACCTGAGGAAAATCCAACTAGGAAGTGCCTCTTATTTTGAAAGCTCCCTGTTCCATTGCATGCCTTCCCTCCATTTAAAGGGATATCAACCAGATTCATTTTCCTATGGCTTCCACATGTTGTGAACAGTCTTTAGACATAGTTTCAGCCTTTTATTCTGAAAAATGAGCGAGAACGATCACATCGCATCAGTGGATGGCTGGGTGCCAGCAGAGTTTCGCGTGCGCAACAGCTTGGAACAGACATTTTCTCTCTCTCTCCTATTGAAATATTATCGATTATTTATTGTAAAAACAACCTGAGGGTTGATTATGAAAAACGTTTGACATGTTTCTACGAACTTTACGGATACTATTTGGAATTTTCGTCTGTCCCGTCATGACCGCTCGAGCCTGTGGATTTCTGAACAAAACGTGCCAACCAAATGGAGGTATTTTGGATATGGAAATAATCTTTATGGAACAAAAGGAACATTTATTGTGTAACTGGGAGTCTCGTGAGTGCAAACTTCCGAAGATCATCAAAGGTAAGCGATTCATTTTATTGCTTTTCTGACTTTTGTGACCAATCTACTTTGCTGCTAGCTGTTTGTAATGTTTTGTCTCTTGGGGGAGATGTGCTTACATAAACTCTTGGTTTGCTTTAGCTGTAAATCTTTTTTGAAATCTGACACGCCAGGTGGATTAACAACAAGCTAAGCTGTGTTTTGCTATATTGCACTTGTGATTTCATGAAAATTACATATTTTTAGTAAATTAATTTGAATTTGTCTCTCTGCAATTCAGCGGATGTTGGCGAAAATGATCCCGCTAACAGGATGGGTGCGCCAAGAAGTTAAACTATAAATAGTAGGTTAAACTGACTATAAAGTTGACCTGACTTTATTTTATTAGTCAAAGTAAATTTGGTGCTAGTTATATTAAGTTTAAAGTTTAAGTTATCCAAACTAAAGTTGAAATTGATTCAACTAGGAATAGTAGGTTATAATGACAAATGGTGAAGTTGACTTAGTCAAAGTAAATTTGGTGTAAATTAGGATAGCTTAAAATTCAAAGTTGATAGAACTTGAAAAAGGCCATTCAACTTTATGACTCCGATAACAAGCTAAAACAACAGATATTTTGAATCATGAATCATGAAGCAATACTACTGTTACAGACATAAACCAGGTCTTACCCTCCCCAGACTTGGGCTCCAGAAGTGTCTGAGGCTGAAGATGCCCAGGGTTAACATCAAGAAGACCACCCCTAGAATCAGGGCTCCTCGCTGATAACTCCGGTACCTGGTCTTCTTCTCTTTTCCAACCTCCACCTAAGGAGAACATTTGAAATCAAATTTTATGGTATAAAATGTATTTATATAGCACTTCTTACATCAACTGATATATCAACGTGTTGCACACCCAGCCTAAAACCCCAAACAGCAAGCAAAGCAGGTGTAGAAGCACCTGAGAAGCACTGCCAATCCATTCACACCTCAGCGTGGTTCATGTACATATCATATAATGTCGTTGAAGAAGTAACTATAATTAAAAACTTTCAAATAGTCTCTCAACACTTGGTATACACCTGCAGTGAGGATTTTGTTATTCCAATGGTAGTGTTATAACATTGTAATAACCACATTATAACATGACATAATTGAAATAGTGTCTGACAATCATTTATTGATGCAAGATTCCTAATGTTGCTTACTCTCCATAGCCTCTATAGGCCTACTCTAAAACATTGCAGAAATATTATATCAATAATTATATCAATAAAACCCCCACATACTTCTCTATTGTAGTATTAATGCGGTTCAGCATGTCATTTTGAACCTTGTACAACATTGCAGTCCCTTGAGAAAACTAGGAGAAGGCATCTGAAAGAGGAATTGGAGATTGAAAAATAGGCAACCTTGCCACCTGTACAACTCCTTACTCTCTGTTTCCAGGCTTTGATGAAGTTGGTGATAAACATATGCTTGCAACTTTGAAGAACTACTTTCTGGAAGTACCTTACTATGCCTGCACAAAGTAAATAATCAGCATATGGAAAATCTTCAGTGCTTCAGAGATACTAAAAGGTCACGTTTATTAAATGTTTCCTCCAATTAAACTCTCCCCACTGGACTCAATTCCCAGAGCTCAAGGCCACAAATGAATAAAACAGGGCTTTTGTTCCCCCTCAAAGCTCCAGGGGTGAGGGAATGAACTGTTCTAATTCACACTGCTTTCAAAGGTTTCCGAGGACCATGAAAAGAAGACATCGAAAACGGAGCTAACTTCGATTAGCAAAATTGTTGTTCCTTAAAAAAAAAATTATCCATCTTCTTGCATCTAAGGCAATGATAAAAAGTATACGTTGTTCAAACACAATATCTTGTTTAGGAATGCAGAACAAATGGTTCATTAACAACTATGAATTAAGGTAGAATTGAATGACTGTCATCGTGCTTGCTAGGTGTTTGCTAAATGTGTATATTGGGCTTCTATAGACTATACTTATTGAGTCGTAATTTACACTAAACTTGCTTATAAGGTGATAAGATGATGATATGATCAAGAATATGATGATGCCAATGTTTGATGACTAATGTCTATCTAATAACCAGCAAGAATATGGATTTATAGAGATGGACAGATAGATTTTTCTCCACGTCTGGATTTTTATCTGGCTTTCATCCCTTACAGATCCAAGCATATTATCAACATGAAGAATGCAAAAGTGAAATGTATGTATTTTAGTATGCACATATAATGCACATGTACACTATATATACAGTATGTGGATCCCCCTTCAAATAAGTGGATTCGACTATTTCAGCCACACCCGTTGTTGACAGGTGACTAAAATTGAGAATGCAGGCATGCAATCTCCATAGACAAACATTGGCAGTAGAATGGAACTGAAGAGCTCAGTGATTTTCAACGTGGCACCGTCATAGGATGCCACCTTTCCAACAAGTCAGTTCGTAAAATTTCTGCCCTGCTAGAGCTGCCCCGGTCAACTGTAAATGCTGTTATTGTGAAGTGGAATAGTCTAGGAACAACAACATCTCAGCCTCGAAGTGGTAGGCCACACAAGCTCGCACAGCGGGACCACCGAGTGCTGAAGCACATAGCGAGTAAAAATGGTCTGTTCTCAGTTGAAACACTCACTACCGAGTTCCAAACTGCCTCTGGAAGCAAAATCCGCACAAGAACGTTGGGAGCTTCATGAAATTGGTTTTCCATGGCCGAGCAGTCGCACACAAGCATAAGATCACCATGCGCAATGCCAAGCATCGTCTGGAATGGTGTAAAGCTCAAAGCCATTGGACTCTCAGTGGAAACTCGTTCTCTGGAGGGGTGAATCACACTTCACCATCTGGCAGTCCGACGGACGAATCTGGATTTGGCGGATGCCAGAAGAACGCTACCTGCCTGAATGCACTGTAAAGTTTGTTGGAGGAGGAATAATGGTCTGGGGCTGTTTTTCATCGTTCAGGCTCCTTATTTCCAGTGAAGGGAAGTCTTAATGCTACAGCATACAATGACATTCTAGACGATTCTGTGCTTCCAACTTTGTGGCAACAGTTTGGGAAAGCCCTTCCTGTTTCAGCATGGTTTGATCGGTGTGGAAGAACTTGACTGGCCTGCACAGAGCTCTGACCTCAACCCCATCGAACACCTTTGGGATTAATTGAAATGCCAACTGCGAGCTAGGCCTAATCGGCCCAACATCAGTGCCCAACCTCACTAACCTCTTGTGGCTGAATGGAAGCAAGTCCCCGCAGCAACGTTCCAACATCTAGTGGAAAGCCTTCCCAGAAGAGTGGAGACTGTTATAGCAGCAAAGGGGGGACCAACTCCATATTAATGCCCATGATTTTGGAATGACATGTTCGACAAGCAGGTGTCCACATACTCTTTGTTATGTAGGGTATGTGATAAACCATAGCAGTAGCCATAAACATCCAATGTGGCACATCAAGGCACCGGGTCTCTTTTCAAGGTCTGATGACAGGAAACAGAAGGATACAAAATCACAGGGCCAGAAATACTTATCATGAAGAGAATTTCTCCCAGCATGGAAAAAAATGTGTCCTAAGTCCACTCTCTCCTCCAGCAGCTTGCATAAGCAGTGGAAACTTGACTCGAGTACAGTTTAGACAGAATATAAATTGCACAGAGAAAGAGAGAGGGAGAGAGAGAGGGGGGGGGGGGGGGGGCGATGGAGAGGAAGTGAGAGGAGTAGAGCGTTTACAGACAGGCGACTGCCAGTCGACCAGTGTTAATCAGGTTTTGGGGTTGACAATCAGCCAGGTGGTTGGTACCTCTATAGCAGGACTCAGTCTGTGATGAGGGAGCCTGAGGACCCCTGCTGTTCTGAGACAGAAAGAGAGAGGGATGGAGCGCTTACTTAAAAAAATAGAGAACAAATAGAAAGCTGCAAAAGCTTAACAACGGGGCAGTGGGGGGTCATGGCAGTGGGCATTTTTGCCATCCTTACACATATCATTGAATTGTGGTGGATTAAGGTAACACACAAACAAAACGTTTAAATTATTCCGCAAGACTAGTTTAAATTATTCCACAAGACTGGACTAAGAGTAGTCCACTTTGGATTCAGTACAATCCTATTGATTCCCTCTATTCACATCTTAGCGAGTCTGTTGTAACAATTGACAAAATCTTCACATGAGAGAAGAGTGTGATGGATGAACAGCTTCTTAATCTCTTATTGGAATGTACCATTTTCATTTGGTACCAAAAGCATAGACACACAACAGATGAAATAAATAGCAAGTCACTGTCACTATTAAGAAGCAGAACTTTATGTCCAACATCACATTATTCGGGAGAATATCTATGGATTATAGAGGCAATGTGTTTTTTTATTCTGCCAGAGAGCAATAAGCACTCAAAAACAGCCACAGACATATTGAAATCTCACTGTACGTGATAACACATGTTATTGAGGAATAAAGTCCCCTAGCTCGGGTGAGTCTGAGGAAGAATAAACAACACAAGGACCCAAGGAGGCAAGGTGGAGAGGAAAGATGAGTAAAATATGCCTCTGGAAACACTCAGTATCAAGTCCCATTCCATTTGTGATTCCAAAGAGAAAACATTCGGTGACTGTATGATGTCAGATATTTTTATTTATTTATTTTACCTTTATTTTACTAGGCAAGTCAGTTAAGAACAAATTCTTATTTTCAATGACGGCCTAGGAACAGTTTTATTTTATTTATCTTAGCCTCATCATGACCTTCAGGTCTCTCAACCCACCTAAAACTCACAATATACCAATTGCAATGGCTCTATTCTCTGTAAGGTAGTTTTCTCCCAATATGCATGACAAAATACTGACATTTGTTGTCATTGTAATTGCATTCATTGTCTTTTCATCACCCAGTAAAATAAATACTGAATTCATTACTACTTATTACCAATATTTCTACAATCGGTATAGTATGGTCAATTAACAACAACAAAAAAAACATTAAGACTCACATCTTTCCATAGAGCCTGTTGACTGCTGGACTGAGAGCTATTTTCCATAATGCAAGCCCAGAGGAGAATTCCTTCAGATTCACCCGTCCTAGCTGGTAAAACTACTGAGTCTCTAGAAGGAAAAAAGTCCAAACTTCATTCCATTGGTCATTTCATAGTGCACTGAAAGGGGAGGGATGTTTTAGATGGGATGGAACTACCAAAACAATTGTGATTCCCATTATAAGAAAAGCAGATGTTTCCAGCGGAAATGTGCTCCAAACTCAAAGAGTGAAATATCTTCTTTTTTAAAAATCTTCATTTTATTTAACTTGGCAAGTCAGTTTAGAACAAATTCTTATTTACAATGACGGCCTACCAAAAGGCAAGAGGCCTGTGGGGATGGGGGCTGGTAATAAAAAGATATATAGGTCAAAACAACACACAGCACAACAAGAGAGACACAAGGTAGGTTTTTAACTATACAATTCTGTACTACAGTCAGGAGAGTTATACTAATTTTACTTTAAGTTGTATTCCTCTTGGAGGACAAGTCAACTTTTGAAAGTGTTTGAGAAAATACATGGAATTATGAGAAAGAGAAGGCTGGCTGTCTAACGAATCTCAAGTGAATGCACCTACAGCAAATAAAGCAAAGACAGCAAAGACAGCAAGCACAGTAAACACAGCAAAGACAGCAAAAACAGCAGACAGCAAAAACAGCAAAGACAGCAAGCACAGCCGAGACAGCAGAGACAGCAGAGACAGCAGGCACAGTAAACACAGCAAAGACAGCAAGCACAGTAAACACAGTAAACACAGCAAAGACAACAAGCACAGTAAACACAGCAAAGACAACAAGCACAGTAAACACAGTAAACACAGCAAAGACAACAAGCACAGTAAACACAGCAAAGACAGCAAGCACAGTAAACACAGCAAAGACAGCAAAGACAGCAAGCACAGTAAACACAGAAAACACAGTAAACACAGCAAAGTGACTAATAGAAACAACACTCAGGATGATGTTCCCACACAGTGAAACAGAATCCAATTCATTTCCTGTTCCTTTGTTCGACAAAGAGCTTACTTTGACACACAATGAAGCACTATTATAATTTGACACTCTATGCTGTTTGACACCTTTACAGTCTAAGGCCATGTGACACTGTGCAAACAGTTAAGCAGGAAGCTATCTAACATCTGGTGAAATCTGGCAGATTTCCAATCTTTCAGGCAAAAGGAGGACTTGAAGTTGTCTGGGAGTTAAAGTTGATAGTCCATATAGTATGTTGCTTCTACAGCACTAACTTTAAAGAATATTAAAACCGCTTAAGATAAAAAATAAAATAAAAAGAAGGGAATATGCCTGGACAAATCAACGGAATTGTCGTGTTGTTGTCCATGTCATTTTACTAGATGGTCGAGGTAAATACTCACACATACCTAGATTTCATAAGGAAGAGGAATACCGAGGACCAAGGTCAGTACAACGGAAATCATTAGAGCTAAACATGGTGAAGCAGGACTTTAGTGTGACATGCAACATTTCAACACTCATTAAGTCTGTCAGATCTGATAGCCATGCGGCTTTGTCAGCTTTTTCCTATTGATATAAATCTTTACAATTACTGTCACATTTTGCCTGGGTAAATCAAGCAGCAGCTCTTTCAGGAATAGTGTTGTGTCAGCACTGGAGTCAAGCAGACACAGACCATCCTCCTTGCAGCATTCAGAGCAATACTGGGGCTTCAACACCCATAGGATGGAATAAACAGCAATTTGGAGTCGAGTGTACGCCAGATACCTACAGATTAGAGGCGGGCTGATGGGAGCAGCTTGAGCAAACCTGGAAAAATGATCAATGTAGGACCATAATTTCAGTCAGTTTGCTACAGCAGGAAACAAGAAATGTGATTTATTATGTGGATTATAATTCATTTGTAAGGGATGATACATTTTTCATTAGGGCAAATCACGTCTGAAATTTCAAAGTGGAAATTGCTAACTTTAGAAGCCTTTTAAAACTCAAATACACTACAAGTTTGCATTTCCTGCTGTGGGAAATTCTCCAAAACAAAATAGTGATTAAGATCCTACATCTGAAATAAACATTTACTCTTTCCCCTTGAAGCTCCATCGCTGACCAGCATTTGATAGGAATTTGATGAACTATTCAGCCTCTTGTCTGTTTTGTTGGCTGTTCAGACGCAGCCATGGAGTAGAATGTGAGGCACATAAAAGTTCAAAATAAGTGAAGGTGCAAACAAGGCAACTTTTCCATAGCTTTGATGGCATGCATGTCACATTCTTCTTCACCCCTCACTCTCTCTCCTCCCCAGTCAAGGCCTTCCCACTCCGGCACAGAGCTGTTGAGGACACTCCACACATTTCCCCAGCCCATTGCCAAGGTACTCCAGCAGCCCCACTCTTCCCTGTCGCTACAGTAAGGCCTGCATCCATCTGGTCACGGCCAGTAGGCGCAGACATAGATTAACTGGGCTGGACGTGTGCAGTGAGACGATCAAGAGATAGGGTCCCATCTCTCACACACTAACAGCAGACGAAGCCAGCCCCTCCCTTTGGACTACACCGCAGCACCCCTGAGTGGCTCTGCACAGATCAAACATGGCCTTATTATCCTGTGTGATTCCATTATCCTCTTATGACCATTCTGCAGGTACTGCCTCAGTCTTTCATTACTGTGGAAGGAGAGGTGAGGGCGGAAGGGAGAGAGTGAGTATTAACGTTGAAGGCAGTCATGGAAACTACAGCTCTGGGGTCTGAGGAAGGAGTTGGCTGCCTCCCTTTCTCTCTCCCTGCCTCTCTCTCGCTCCGTCTGCCTCACTCTGTCTCTCCTTCCCTCTTTCTCTATCTGTGTCCCTCACTCTCTCGCCCTCACTCTCTCGCTTCCTCTCTCTCTATCCGTCTCACTCACTCTCTCCATTCCTCTCTATCCGTCTCCCATTCTGTCTCTCCCTCACTCTCTCCCCCTCCCCCTTTCTCTTTCTGTCTCCCTCTCTCTCTCATTCCTCTCTCTCTATCCGTCTACCTCACTCTCTTTCCCTCCATCATTCTCTATCCGTCTCCCTCACTCTCTCTTCCTCCCTCTCTATCTGTCTCCCTACCTCGCTCTCTTTCTCTGGGTTGTCATGCTTCAGTGAGGAGAGGAAGAGGTGTAGCCCAGCACACGAAGCTTATGCACTTCACTGAGGAGCCTCTTGACTGTTTAATGTAGTGTAGCTGGAAACTGACCAGAACTCTCATTTATTCTACTAATCCTTTTCAGTTCTGCTCTGCTATGTGCACAATTTCTTGGAAAATAACTGCCCCGCAAACATACACAAATATACACTTTATATACCCTATATTATTATTATTATTGTTATTATTATACATGAGGTTATAATAGATTTGTCATTTGACAATACTGGTGTAAATGGCCGGTACTCCCTCTAAACCAGGATGCTGCAGATGAAGTGTCAAATCAGGGTTCATCACCAGAGCCTAGTCATTACATACAGGATTAATTCATTATCAGATAATTATGAGCACAGCAATGTACTAGGGAATATATTTCTCAATGACAAGCGAGGCGACCACAAAAGGATAAAAATATGAGTGCAACAATAGAACAAGAATATATAATCTGGTAATGCAACATCTAGACATCGGCTGAAGGAAATCCTAGACAGAAGAAGCAATGGATGTTGCACCTATTTCTCCAGATGGAGCCATAATTTCCATGGATTTCTATGTGCAAGCAAAGTGAGTAAATTAAAGTTGGAGGGAGAACACTACACCCTCTCTTACGAGTTCCTTTGAACTGACAAACTGGGGGAAGCAAATGAATAGAAAGGTGGATTACAACGTTGCAAATCTCTCCAAGTTGCTGCAATCATTTTCCTAAAGCTCACCTTGAGAGGGAAAGCTGCTTGCAGTGGGATTCTCTCAATTTCTTGCTTGGCGGAACAGGTGTATTTACCTTGGTAATTGTATTCCTCATACAATTCATAATGTGATTAAATATTAATACAATTCAGAGTTCGAGGGGAGGCAGATCGGCAAAATTATCTAAGCGGCAATATTGTGGAATCGCTTTCTGCACTCCTAGACATTTCCCATAACCTTATAAAGAAAGGGAAATGTTAAAAGGGAAATCATCCTCAATACAGCTTGCATAGAAAAAGTGTGCAGAAGTAGAAAAGGGTATCAAAGTTAATGCTAGAAATGTGGGTATTTTTCACTGTCGTGATCTCTATTCACATTGACTGATTTGTTTAGCTCCTGGCAGTGCTCTCCGAGCCAAGCAACTGTTTAGTGGCATATTCAAAGCAAAGCTCCCTGTATGAGCACTACGAGAGCAATGGGCCTTGTGCGTCCTTGGGCAGCGGCTGCAAATAATAGAGCCTTCCCGTAAGTCATAGTCAAACAGTAATTACAAGGGCCCTAAACTGGCAGAAAGAGCACCGATTGACGCCTCATGGTTATTGACGTCAAGGTAGAAGGGCGATGATTCAAGGAAATAGAAAAATCGTATACTTCTATGTGACGATTAGCCTCGAGTCTCAGAGGCATGTTCTACACATGTTGTGCACTCTGAGCGACCACCTGAGTGCCACAGGGCAGCAGATGTGACTAAATAAGTAGGTGCAATAATTACTTTCAATCAGCTTCTTATGTTTAATAGACCTGTCCTGGCTTTCAGAGATGGTAGGTCATAGTAGAGTATTAGTGGATCCAAGCAATAATCAATATCAAGTGAGCTTTTATATTAAACCACACAACATCATGTTTTGAATATGACACAGATGACCCCCTATAAACAATGACATTATAGAGTTAGGCTCTAGTTTTGAGTCCACTTGTGACTGTGTTAACTTAACATCAATTATTGTCAATTCCCTTCACTCTGAGACCTGCCAATAAAATACTATGCAGTAGACAGTTAGCTGTCAGGCTTATTGAAAGTAACATTGAAAGTAACATACAACTGACAGTGATTCTCGTGTAATCAAATCCTCAAGGACATAAAGAGAGTAGCTGTTAACTATGATAACGATCCCTTAACTGGCCCGAACCATACCATTTATCATCTACAGCAGCCCGGCTTTTGCCAGGAGCGATCAATTACAGCATAAATAATACAGTCTGGCAAGTACAACTAACTTGACTATCTTTTTTAAAAAGTGGACATTGAACATAAGTAGGGGATGTGCATGTAAGTTCCACCCTAACTTCCTTTGGGGTGACAATAGCAGTTTTACTTATGAGCAGGAGAGTATAAGCCTGTAACATTTACTCTGTGGTATGACTCTAGTGACTTAGTGGCAGGACTTGCATGTAATCACCTGGAAAGGAGTTGATATTGAGCTGTAGTAGGTGTTTTACTATAGAATTAAGGAAGTCATCATGTAGGCAAAGGTGATTGGTCCAGATTCAAATAAGACAGTACAGTACACAGTCATGTGAGGCATGCATATTGTGACAAAGTGGAAATTCCTCCCTGACCTGGGTGCAAACTCAGAACCCTCTGCACCATAACACAAATACTCAAGAAGCACCAGCTGAGGCATTTCTGGATCCGGGGCAACAGTATTTCTTGGTCTCAGGAAGGTAGCAGCGATGCGCTTAGCCATCTGCTACATACTGTATGGGACATGTATGGTTCATTCTTAATACTTCATTGGATTAATGCCAGTCTCACCACTTCCCTCCAATTCAAGACATCTGTATATCGAGGGAGAAAAACATAATTAAATCAAAGGATTATTTCAAATCCACGAATTGGATTATGAAAGCTGAAATAACAGATTGACAATTTAAAATACGTAAAGAAGCCACACCAGGCAACTTGGAATCCCAATCCCTTACAGGGAACCCATCTGGCTTGCCCACGTCTACTGGAGCAGGTAAACAACTGTTTGCCAAATTATGCTAATAAACTTGCTACAGAAAGAACAGTGGGAGTTAAACTGAGCAAATACCCATTAAAAGCCTCCGGGGCCTAAAGGCGAATAAATAAAGTCATGCAATGAGCTACAACAAAAGGACTGGTGGGAACAGGGAAGTGGTTCCTAAGCAACTGTTGCAGAGACGCCATAGGGGGACGGTGGTGGGCCAATTGAGACCTGATCATTACGAGAGCTCCCTATTCAATCTCCAAACAGGCCTTCAGTTCACCATATTAGACCCAAATTAACTAACATGCGGGCTCAATTATGTTTGAGTCTTGCCAAGACACACTTTCTGGGAAATATCAACTTAATGTATGATTTGGGCCTTAGAAGACGATAGCTGGTGATTTCAACCTGCACCATTGCAGGCTTGAAGGGAAATTCCACCACTTTTAACCTAATTTTCATTATCTCCAGCACTATACCAGTGTCTACATAAATGTATGGGAAAACGGCGTATTTCTACAAAAAACATATAAAGTTAAAAGGTTCTACCGATGACATCATCAACAGTTAAAACGCTTTAAAAGCAACGATTTTCAAACACTATGAGATTCATGGTGATGTAGGGAGCAAGAGAATACCCTTCCTCTGGCTAGAAACTCATTGCAGGCTTTGAAAATCATTGTTTTTCTTACTTTTAATCCTACCCTGTGATCTTTTTAACCCCAGATCATAGAAACACTCTGTTTTCACATACGTAGACACTGGTTTGGTGATGGAGATAATGAATACGAGGTTGAAAAGTGGAGGATTTGCCCTTTTAAACTTTTACAAGTTTTGAAGGCAGAAAAGAGTGGAAATGTCAGATAATGTGATAATAACAGTAATTACGGACCTTTTTGAAAATGTTATTCCTGTCGACTGCCTTGGCTCTGTAATACAGTTAGTCAAAGAGCAGTCCTGTCTAAACGAATAATCAATCAAATGATGCATGGAGTAGATTTGTGTCTATTACTGTCTCCGAACGGGTGAAGGAACATCCTCTTATATCTATCTGAGGTATTAAAACAGTACATCCAAAATCATAGAGGAAATGACAAGGCCTGTTTTGGGTATTCTGTATTCTGTGCAGGGTTGTCATTTAGTGACATTTTTCTGTACCACAACTGCAGAGCAGATGTCAAGGACATAACATAGGTGCTATATCCTGATTTATAAACGTATTCATCATTATTCCAAAGCTACTTGACTTATTTCTTCTTGACTTATATCCAAATGGACTGTTATTCAGAGAGTCTTTATCCAAATGGACTGTTATTGAGAGTCTTTATCCAAATGGACTGTTATTGAGAGAGTCTTTATCCAAATGGACTGTTATTGAGAGTCTTTATCCAAATGGACTGTTATTGAGAGTCTTTATCCAAATGGACTGTTATTCAGAGAGTCTTTATCCAAATGGACTGTTATTGAGAGTCTTTATCCAAATGGACTGTTATTGAGAGTCTTTATCCAAATGGACTGTTATTCAGAGAGTCTTTATCCAAATGGACTGTTATTCAGAGTCTTTATCCAAATGGACTGTTATTCAGAGAGTCTTTATCCAAATGGACTGTTATTGAGAGTCTTTATCCAAATGGACTGTTATTGAGAGTCTTTATCCAAATGGACTGTTATTCAGAGAGTCTTTATCCAAATGGACTGTTATTCAGAGAGTCTTTATCCAAATGGACTGTTATTGAGAGTCTTTATCCAAATGGACTGTTATTGAGAGTCTTTATCCAAATGGATTGTTATTCAGAGAGTCGTTATCCAAATGGACTGTTATTCAGAGTCTTTATCCAAATGGACTGTTATTCAGAGTCTTTATCCAAATGGATTGTTATTCAGAGAGTCTTTATCCAAATGGACTGTTATTCAGAGTCTTTATCCAAATGAGTCTTTATCCAAATGGACTGTTATTCAGAGTCTTTATCCAAATGGATTGTTATTCAGAGAGTCTTTATCCAAATGGACTGTTATTCAGAGTCTTTATCCAAATGGACTGTTATTGAGAGTCTTTATCCAAATGGACTGTTATTCAGAGTCTTTATCCAAATGGACTGTTATTCAGAGTCTTTATCCAAATGGACTGTTATTCAGAGTCTTTATCCAAATGGACTGTTATTCAGAGTCTTTATCCAAATGGACTGTTATTGAGAGTCTTTATCCAAATGGACTGTTATTGAGAGTCTTTATCCAAATGGACTGTTATTCAGAGTCTTTATCCAAATGGATTGTTATTCAGAGAGTCTTTATCCAAATGGACTGTTATTCAGAGTCTTTATCCAAATGGACTCAGAGTCTTTATCCAAATGGACTGTTATTCAGGTCTTTATCCAAATGGACTGTTATTCAGAGTCTTTATCCAAAACTGTTATTGTCTTTATCCAAATGGACTGTTATTCAGAGTCTTTATCCAAATGGATTGTTATTCAGAGAGTCTTTATCCAAATGGACTGTTATTCAGAGTCTTTATCCAAATGGACTGTTATTGATTGAGAGTCTTTATCCAAATGGACTGTTATTGAGAGTCTTTATCCAAATGGACTGTTATTGAGAGTCTTTATCCAAATGGACTGTTATTCAGAGAGTCTTTATCCAAATGGACTGTTATTCAGAGAGTCTTTATCCAAATGGACTGTTATTGAGAGTCTTTATCCAAATGGACTGTTATTCAGAGTCGTTATCCAAAGTCTTTATCCAAATGGACTGTTATTCAGAGTCTTTATCCAAATGGATTGTTATTCAGAGAGTCTTTATCCAAATGGACTGTTATTCAGAGTCTTTATCCAAATGGACTGTTATTGAGAGTCTTTATCCAAATGGACTGTTATTCAGAGTCTTTATCCAAATGGATTGTTATTCAGAGAGTCTTTATCCAAATGGACTGTTATTCAGAGTCTTTATCCAAATGGACTGTTATTGAGAGTCTTTATCCAAATGGACTGTTATTCAGAGTCTTTATCCAAATGGACTGTTATTCAGAGTCTTTATCCAAATGGACTGTTATTCAGAGTCTTTATCCAAATGGACTGTTATTGAGAGTCTTTATCCAAATGGACTGTTATTGAGAGTCTTTATCCAAATGGACTGTTATTCAGAGTCTTTATCCAAATGGATTGTTATTCAGAGAGTCTTTATCCAAATGGACTGTTATTCAGAGTCTTTATCCAAATGGACTGTTATTCAGAGTCTTTATCCAAATGGATTGTTATTCAGAGAGTCTTTATCCAAATGGACTGTTATTCAGAGTCTTTATCCAAATGGACTGTTATTGAGAGTCTTTATCCAAATGGACTGTTATTCAGAGTCTTTATCCAAATGGATTGTTATTCAGAGAGTCTTTATCCAAATGGACTGTTATTCAGAGTCTTTATCCAAATGGACTGTTATTGAGAGTCTTTATCCAAATGGACTGTTATTCAGAGTCTTTATCCAAATGGACTGTTATTCAGAGTCTTTATCCAAATGGACTGTTATTGAGAGTCTTTATCCAAATGGACTGTTATTCAGAGTCTTTATCCAAATGGACTGTTATTCAGAGTCTTTATCCAAATGGACTGTTATTCAGAGTCTTTATCCAAATGGACTGTTATTGAGAGTCTTTATCCAAATGGACTGTTATTGAGAGTCTTTATCCAAATGGACTGTTATTCAGAGTCTTTATCCAAATGGATTGTTATTCAGAGAGTCTTTATCCAAATGGACTGTTATTCAGAGTCTTTATCCAAATGGACTGTTATTCAGAGTCTTTATCCAAATGGATTGTTATTCAGAGAGTCTTTATCCAAATGGACTGTTATTGAGAGTCTTTATCCAAATGGACTGTTATTCAGAGTCTTTATCCAAATGGACTGTTATTGAGAGTCTTTATCCAAATGGACTGTTATTCAGAGTCTTTATCCAAATGGATTGTTATTCAGAGAGTCTTTATCCAAATGGACTGTTATTCAGAGTCTTTATCCAAATGGACTGTTATTGAGAGTCTTTATCCAAATGGACTGTTATTCAGAGTCTTTATCCAAATGGTTATTCAGAGTCTTTATCCAAATGGACTGTTATTCAGAGTCTTTATCCAAATGGACTGTTATTCAGAGTCTTTATCCAAATGGACTGTTATTGAGAGTCTTTATCCAAATGGACTGTTATTGAGAGTCTTTTCCAAATGGACTGTTATTCAGAGTCTTTATCCAAATGGATTGTTATTCAGAGAGTCTTTATCCAAATGGACTGTTATTCAGAGTCTTTATCCAAATGGACTGTTATTCAGAGTCTTTATCCAAATGGATTGTTATTCAGAGAGTCTTTATCCAAATGGACTGTTATTCAGAGTCTTTATCCAAATGGACTGTTATTGAGAGTCTTTATCCAAATGGACTGTTATTCAGAGTCTTTATCCAAATGGATTGTTATTCAGAGAGTCTTTATCCAAATGGACTGTTATTCAGAGTCTTTATCCAAATGGACTGTTATTGAGAGTCTTTATCCAAATGGACTGTTATTGAGAGTCTTTATCCAAATGGACTGTTATTGAGAGTCTTTATCCAAATGGACTGTTATTCAGAGAGTCTTTATCCAAATGGACTGTTATTCAGAGAGTCTTTATCCAAATGGACTGTTATTGAGAGTCTTTATCCAAATGGACTGTTATTGAGAGTCTTTATCCAAATGGATTGTTATTCAGAGAGTCGTTATCCAAATGGACTGTTATTCAGAGTCTTTATCCAAATGGACTGTTATTCAGAGTCTTTATCCAAATGGATTGTTATTCAGAGAGTCTTTATCCAAATGGACTGTTATTCAGAGTCTTTATCCAAATGGACTGTTATTGAGAGTCTTTATCCAAATGGACTGTTATTCAGAGTCTTTATCCAAATGGATTGTTATTGTTATTCTGTTAGAGAGTCTTTATCCAAATGGACTGTTATTCAGAGTCTTTATCCAAATGGACTGTTATTCAGAGTCTTTATCCAAATGGACTGTTATTCAGAGTCTTTATCCAAATGGACTGTTATTGAGAGTCTTTATCCAAATGGACTGTTATTGAGAGTCTTTATCCAAATGGACTGTTATTCAGAGTCTTTATCCAAATGGACTGTTATTCATAGAGTCTTTATCCAAATGGACTGTTATTCAGAGTCTTTATCCAAATGGACTGTTATTCAGAGTCTTTATCCAAATGGACTGTTATTCATAGAGTCTTTATCCAAATGGACTGTTATTCAGAGTCTTTATCCAAATGGACTGTTATTGAGAGTCTTTATCCAAATGGACTGTTATTCAGAGTCTTTATCCAAATGGACTGTTATTCAGAGAGTCTTTATCCAAATGGACTGTTATTCAGAGTCTTTATCCAAATGGACTGTTAGAGAGTCTTTATCCAAATGGACTGTTATTCAGAGTCTTTATCCAAATGGACTGTTATTCAGAGTCTTTATCCAAATGGACTGTTATTGAGAGTCTTTATCCAAATGGACTGTCTTTATTCTGTTATTAGAGTCTTTATCCAAATGGACTGTTAGTCTTTATCACTGTTATTGAGAGTCTTTATCCAAATGGACTGTTATTCAGAGTCTTTATCCAAATGGATTGTTATTCAGAGAGTCTTTATCCAAATCTTTGAGAGTCCAAATGGACTGTTATTCAGAGTCTTTATCCAAATGGACTGTTTAGTCTTTATCCAAATGGATTGTTATTCAGAGTCTTTATCCAAATGGACTGTTATTGTCTTTATTCTGTTATTCAGAGTCTTTATCCAAATGGACTGTTATTCAGAGTCTTTATCCAAATGGACTGTTATTCAGAGTCTTTATCCAAATGGACTGTTATTGAGAGTCTTTATCCAAATGGACTGTTATTCAGAGTCTTTATCCAAATGGACTGTTACTGTCTTTATCCAAATGGACTGTTATTCATATAGTCTTTATCCAAATGGATTGTTATTCAGAGAGTCTTTATCCAAATGGACTGTTATTCAGAGTCTTTATCCAAATGGACTGTTATTGAGAGTCTTTATCCAAATGGACTGTTATTCAGAGTCTTTATCCAAATGGATTGTTATTCAGAGAGTCTTTATCCAAATGGACTGTTATTCAGAGTCTTTATCCAAATGGACTGTTATTGAGAGTCTTTATCCAAATGGATTGTTATTCAGAGTCTTTATCCAAATGGATTGTTATTCATATAGAGTCTTTATCCAAATGGACTGTTATTCAGAGTCTTTATCCAAATGGATTGTTATTCAGAGTCTTTATCCATATGGACTGTTATTCAGAGTCTTTATCCAAATGGATTGTTATTGAGAGTCTTTATCCAAATGGACTGTTATTCAGAGTCTTTATCCAAATGGACTGTTATTCATATATTCTTTATCCAAATGGACTGTTATTCATATAGTCTTTATCCAAATGGACTGTTATTGAGAGTCTTTATCCAAATGGACTGTTATACATATAGTCTTTATCCAAATGGACTGTTATTCATATAGTCTTTATCCAAATGGATTGTTACTCAGAGAGACTGTTTCCAAATGGACTGTTATTCATATAGTCTTTATCCAAATGGATTGTTACTCAGAGAGACTGTTTTCAAATGGACTGTTATTCATATAGTCTTTATCCAAATGGATTGTTACTCAGAGAGACTGTTTTCAAATGGACTGTTATTCATATAGTCTTTATCCAAATGGACTGTTATTCATATATTCTTTATCCAAATGGACTGTTATTCATATAGTCTTTATCCAAATGGATTGTTACTCAGAGAGACTGTTTTCAAATGGACTGTTATTCATAGTCTTTATCCAAATGCACTGTTATTCATAGAGTCTTTATCATTATCCTACCTCATTTGCACACACTGTATATATCATTTTTTCCTGTTCTATTTTTGACTGTATGTTTGTTCATTCCATGTGTAACTCTGTGTTGTTGTTTGTGTCACACTGCTTTGCTTTATCTTGGCCAGGTTGCAGTTGTAAATGAGAACATGTTCTCAACTAGCCTATCTGGATAAATAAAGGTGAAATATATATATATTTCTAAATGGACTGTTGTTCATAGTCTTTATCCAAAAGGACTGTTATTCAGAGAGTCTATCTATATTGACTGTTATTCAGAGAGTCTTGATCTATATTGACTGTTATTCAGAGAGTCTTAATCCAAAAGGAGTGTTATTCAGAGAGTCTTTATCCAAATGGATAGTTATTAATATAGAGTCTTTATCCAATTGGACTGTTATTCAGAGAGTCTTTATCCAAATGGATAGTTATTAATATAGAGTCTTTATCCAATTGGACTGTTATTCAGAGAGTTTTTATCCAAATGGAATGTTATTCAGAGAGTCTTTATCCAAATGGACTGTTATTCAGAGAGTTGTTTTTGAAATTGTCTGTATTTCAGAGAGTCTTAATCCAAAAGGAGTGTTATTTAGAGTCTTTATCAAAATTGACTATTTTTCATAGTCTTTTTCCAAATATACTGTTATTCAGAGAGTCTTTATCCAAATGGACTGTTGTTCAGAGAGTTGTTACCCAAATAGCTTCTTACTCAGAGGGTCTTTATCTAAATGGAGTGATTTTTAGAAATTCTTTACCCAAATGGAATGTTACTCAGATAGCATTCATCCAAATGGACTGTTATTCAGAGAGTCTTTTATCCAAAGAGTATCCCTTAATTATTTTAATGTAGTCATTTGTCTGCTCTTTTCATCAGCCGACTATTAAGGGACCTTATACTGCACACAACTACATTTTAATTTCACATGCAGCCAGCAAGGGATAATGCACTTAATCACTTTTAATTAGCTATGCAGTTTATAATTGAATAATGGCTTTTGGGTGTTTTATTATCCGTGTTCCATTTATGCCCAAGGTGACAAAAAAGTGTTAGGCTGACCTCAGGAAAAGAATAGAAAAGAAGAGCGGAGAAGTAAACTCTGTGGTTCATGGCTTTTCCATCGTTTTAATAGTGAGAACATTACTGTAATGACACTTAACCTTTATTCATTCTCAGTTTTCTACTGGAGCGAGATCCTCATTGTAAATCAAGATCCATATGAGCTCTCTCATGGAGACAACTCCTCCTTAACTTTAAACTCAGTCCCACGAGTATAACATCTTATTTCTTAACGACTACGGGAGCCATTGCTACGACACAGGGATTATCCTCGTAATGTTATTTAAGAGGAACACGAAGGAACTTAACGTAGAGTAGAAGAGATCGTTCTCTGTCTTAACCCATCAACAACAAACATTGTACAGTGGATTTGATCCCATGGATTGTCAGGCCTTGCATCCATAGGTCCATCCAATTCATATGAAAGTGGTTTCTCCATCCCCGTTGCTCAGTTTTATAGTAAACAAGTGGCGGGGATGCCGTACCCACACTATTAATTCAACTGAATTCTGGTACGTAAATGTAAATAAATGTTGCGGATATATGAAACATGGCTAAAGTTTTCATCAAAGTGGCTGACGTGAAGATATCTACATAAGAATGAGCCGTCGATGGGAAAATCACTCGTCCATTTAATCCAAGGCCTGAGGCGATTGAACTTCCCCCAGAGGGTTGGCGAGCACACTCTGCGGCAAACAAATTGAAGCGTCTCTGTTAACAAAGTACATTTCCTGTGCAGGGTGGTTACAAAGACAGAGGGAATGAGACAGAGCATATTTCCTTGGGTCTCCACCAACTCATGAGCAAATTTAATCAAACAGAATTAAACTGATTAAAATATGCAGAGGAATGGAGAGCGGACAGAGCATTACACTTTACAACATTTCCTCATTCAAATGATCTAATGCATAATTTTAATCAACCCATATGTACCCTCTACTCTAAATGTGCTCAATTCCGTCAGAATAGAGGGCTGTAATTGCTGTGTAATTACTCTGTGATATAATTAGACAGTGATTAGCTGGATGTTTGAATGATTTTTGATTTTTTTCCCTCCCTCTGTTTGAAATAGTCCTCATTGTGAAAGGCTAAGGTGATGGCGAGGATTGCTAAACACTATAAATGCTTGAAAGTAAAACCTGTTAACAATTGACCCAGAGTTTAGTTGCATTTGTCCTCACATTATTGTTCATGGTTGCTGAATTTTTCATGTGATACTCAATTCTATATCAGTTGATTATGATAATGTGGAGATAAGGTGTTAATGATTTTTGAGCAAAAAATATCACCTTTCAATTTCAGCCATGTCGTTGACCATGAATTCACTGTATTCATAACTCATGAGGTGTGGTGGATTCATGCAATTGAAGTAGTCAGGTGGACTTTAACAACAACCATATGGAGGAGTTTACACAAGAGGATTGCCATATTCAAGATTACAATCAAATAATTTGCAGTCAGTTAATAACTATAAACAGTGGAATAACATGCACAAATGCTACATCCAACTAAATAGAAAGTTAAACACCATCAAAATGCTGTTTTGCTCATTTTCATCAAGGCACTCTGTGGACCAGACAGTCAGTTATGATCAAATATAAGGTGTTTATGATAGAAATCTGAAGGTCTGACCCCTCCTAGAAGTCTGTGTTACAATTCATCCCAAAGGTGTTCGATGGAGTTGAGGTCAGGTCTATGTGCAGGCGAGTCAAGTTCTTCCACACAGATCTCGACAAACCATTTCTGTATGTCATTGTATGTTGTAGCGTTAAGATTTCCCTTCACTGGAAGTATGGGGCCGAGCCCGAATCATGAAATCAACCCCATACCATTATTCCTCATCCACCAAACCTTACAGTTGGTACTATGTATTCGGGCAGGTAGCGTTCTCTTGGCATCTGCCAAAACCAGATTCGTCCGTCGGACTGCCAGATGGTAAAGCATGATTCATCACTCCAGAGAAAGAGGTTCCACTGATCCGGAGTCCAATGGTAGTGAACTTTATACCACTCCAGCCAACACTTGCCATTGTGCATTGGTGATCATAGGCTTGTGTTTTATTATTTATTTATTTTAATTTTACCTTTATTTAACCAGGCAAGTCAGTTACGAACAAATTCTTATTTTCAATGACGGCCTAGGAACAGTGGGTTAACTGCCTGTTCAAGGGCAGAACGACAGATTTGTACCTTGTCAGCTCAGGGGTTTGAACTTGCAACCTTGCGGTTGCTAGTCCAATGCTCTAACCACTAGGCTACCCTGCCGCCCCAGTGTGTGGCTGCACGGCCATTGAAACCCATTTCATGAAGCCCCTGACAAACATTTATTGTGCTAACGTTGCTTCCAAAGGCAGCTTGGAACTTGATATTGAGTGTTGCAACCGAGGACAGATTTGCGTAGATTTTTACAATCTACGCACTTCAGCATTCGGCGGTCCCTTTCTCTGAGTTTGTGTGGCCTACCACTTCGCGGCTGAGCCGTTGTAGCTCCTAGATGTTTCCAGCTCACATTAACAGGATTTACAGTTGACCGGGGCAACTCTAGCAGGACAGAAATTTGACAAACTGTTGTTGGAAAGGTGGCATCCTATGACGGTGCCACATTGAAAGTTACTGAGCTCTTCAGTAAGGCCAGTGTACTGCCAATGTTTGTCTATGGAGATTGCATGGCTGTGTGCTCAATTCTATACACCTGTCAGCAATGGGTGCGGTTGGGTTGAAATAGTCGAATCCACTTATTTGACAGGGGTGTCCACATACTTTTGTCTATAAAGTGTAGGTCAAATTGGTGCGCTTGCTAAATTGCCATGAAGGCATTCGAACAAGGCTTTCAAGTTTGATGTGTGTCCAAATCCTCAAAAGAAAAGAATGTGAAAAAAACAGTCTCAAATCCTACCTTTTGAGATGGTGTAAGGTTGTTAACAGTAATTAAACATTAGTGTAAAAGAGATGAAATATTATTGATATGAAATGTTAGAAGTGTTAACTGGTTACTGTTCCAATATCCAACCCCAGGCCTTCAGATTATCTGCAGTATATACAGCAAATAATCCAGACATAAACAGAAACTTCAGGGTCATCTGTACAAATCCTTAAAACATTGAAACTGAGGTGACCTGCAGTCTTATGTCAGATTTACTGCCGCGCTAGTTCTGAAATGTGTACTAAACATCACATACAGTCTCTCTCATTCCCCCTCTCTCCCCTCAACCCCACCCCCCCTCCCATCTCCACCTCTCATTCCATCTATGCATCAGTCAGATTCCGAGAGGCTGTCCTAATATTACCAGTATCCAGAGGTCATTGTAAATGTCCAAGTCCTGTGGAGAAAGCATGCTTGAGGCCTCTCCCCATCAACATTCTTTGCTGCCCCTAGGCCAATGAGCAGATTTTTCATGTCAGCTGGCATGCACCTCCAACTCATAAGTAGCTGTTTGACTTTCACAAGTCGCCCATCATCCAGGCAGCCTACACACTTCCACACAAGGTTGTCATATCCTTGGGTCTATAATTATATGCCAGTTAGGAGTGTCCGGTTACGCATGCAGATTGCCTCTGCTGTTCGCAACCAGGAGGTCACAGTCATACTACATAGCATGTATAGCAATACCGAAATACATCAATGACTGGTTGTGCTAAAGGTTGTTTTCATAACATTCCCTTTCCCCTTGTCAACGGAATACTTTCTATGTAAATATATAACGATTACCTTGGCTGTTCACGAAGTAACATTGGAGTGTCATATAAATCTAATGGCTCTAACATGAATGACCTGTGGGGAATGATTGATTGAAAACACATGAATATTAGACAAAGGGAAGATTGTCAACAAATCCCTTAATTGATGGCACTTTTTTTGGACCAGAACAATTGTTTGAAAGAGGGGTTGGACCAGAACTAATGTTGAAAGTGGGGTTGGACCAGAACTACTGTTGAAAGAGGGGTTGGACCAGAACTACTGTTGAAGAGGGGTTGTGCAAATCCAAATTGCAACAAAAAGATATACAGGAAATAGGCCACGGCTATAAAGACGAGTAAAGAACTTTGTACATTAAGTAAGAATAATGCCAGATATCCCCTGCTCCCCATTTAAGAGAGAGAGAGAGAGAGAGAGAGAGAGAGAGAGAGAGAGAGAGCGTGTGAGAGCTCAGCCGTGCCTTTGAGGAGATGACAGCTACAATATCATATTAAAGGATCCATCAAAAGTGGCTGAGTGATTGCAACTCACCCCGGCTGATGACTTATTGCAAAACATTGCGGCTGATAACTGTTTGGAACACACCGCGGCTACGGTACCAGTCAAACGTTTGGACACACCTACTCATTCAAGAGTTTTTCTTTATTTTTACTATTTTCTACATTGTAGAATAATAGTGAATACATCAAAACAATGAAATAACACATATGGAATCATGTAGTAACCAAAAAAGTGTTAAACAAATCAAAATATACATTAGATTTTAGATTCTTCCAAGTAGCCACCCTCAGACTTGATGACAGATTTGCACTCTTGGCGTTCTCCCGACCAGCTTCACGTGGAATGCTTTTCCAACAGTCTTGAAGGAGTTCCCACATATGCTGAGTACATGTTGGCTGCTTTTCCTTCACTCTGCAGTCCAACTCATTTAATTTTTTATTTTTTATTTAACCTTTATTTAACCAGGTAGGCTAGTTGAGAACAAGTTCTCATTTGCAACTGCGACCTGGCCAAGATAAAGCATAGCAGTGTGAACAGACAACACAGAGTTACACATGGAGTAAACAATTAACAAGTCAATAGCACAGTAGAAAAAAAGAGAGTCTATATACATTGTGTGCAAAAGGCATGAGGAGGTAGGCGAATAATAACAATTTTGCAGATTAACACTGGAGTGATAAATGATCAGATGGTCATGTACAGGTAGATATATTGGTGTGCAAAAGAGCAGAAAAGTAAATAAATATAAACAGTATGGGGATGAGGTAGGTAAAATTGGGTGGGCTATTTACCGATAGACTATGTACAGCTGCAGCGATCGGTTAGCTGCTCAGATAGCAGATGTTTGAAGTTGGTGAGGGAGATAAAAGTCTCCAACTTCAGCGATTTTTGCAATTCATTCCAGTCACAGGCAGCAGAGAACTGGAACGAAAGGCGGCCAAATGAGGTGTTGGCTTTAGGGATGATCAGTGAGATACACCTGCTGGAGCGCGTGCTACGGGTGGGTGTTGCCATCGTGACCAGTGAACTGAGATAAGGCGGAGCTTTACCTAGCATGGACTTGTAGATGACCTGGAGCCAGTGGGTCTGGCAACGAATATGTAGCGAGGGCCAGCCGACTAGAGCATACAGGTCGCAGTGGTGGGTGGTATAAGGTGCTTTAGTAACAAAACGGATGGCACTGTGATAAACTGCATCCAGTTTGCTGAGTAGAGTATTGGAAGCTATTTTGTAGATGACATCGCCAAAGTCGAGGATTGGTAGGATGGTCAGTTTTACTAGGGTACGTTTGGCGGCGTGAGTGAAGGAGGCTTTGTTGCGGAATAGAAAGCCGACTCTAGATTTGATTTTAGATTGGAGATGTTTGATATGAGTCTGGAAGGAGAGTTTACAGTCTAGCCAGACACCTAGGTACTTATAGATGTCCACATATTCTAGGTCGGAACCATCCAGGGTGGTGATGCTAGTCGGGCGTGCGGGTGCAGGCAGCGAACGGTTGAAAAGCATGCATTTGGTTTTACTAGCGTTTAAGAGCAGTTGGAGGCCACGGAAGGAGTGTTGTATGGCATTGAAGCTCGTTTGGAGGTTAGATAGCACAGTGTCCAAGGACGGGCCGGAAGTATACAGAATGGTGTCGTCTGCGTAGAGGTGGATCAGGGAATCACCCGCAGCAAGAGCAACATCATTGACAGAGAAAAGAGTCGGCCCGAGAATTGAACCCTGTGGCACCCCAATAGAGATTGCCAGAGGACCGGACAGCATGCCCTCTGATTTGACACACTGAACTCTGTCTGCAAAGTAGTTGGTGAACCAGGCAAGGCAGTCATCAGAAAAACCGAGGCTACTGAGTCTGCCGATAAGAATATGGTGATTGACAGAGTCGAAAGCCTTGGCAAGGTCGATGAAGACGGCTGCACAGTACTGTCTTTTATCGATGGCGGTTATGATATCATTTAGTACCTTGAGCGTGGCTGAGGTGCACCTGTGACCGGCTCGGAAACCAGATTGCACAGCGGAGAAGGTACGGTGGGATTCGAGATGGTCAGTGACCTGTTTGTTGACTTGGCTTTCGAAGACCTTAGATAGGCAGGGCAGGATGGATATAGGTCTGTAACAGTTTGGGTCCAGGGTGTCTCCCCCTTTGAAGAGGGGGATGACTGTGGCAGCTTTCCAATCCTTGGGGATCTCAGACGAAATGAAAGAGAGGTTGAACAGGTTGGTAATAGGGGTTGCGACAATGGCGGCGGATAGTTTCAGAAATAGAGGGTCCAGATTGTCAAGCCCAGCTGATTTGTACGGGTCCAGGTTTTGCAGCTCTTTCAGAACATCTGCTATCTGGATTTTGGTAAAGGAGAACCTGGAGAGGCTTGGGCGAGTAGCTGCGTGGGGGGGCGGAGCTGTTGGCCGAGGTTGGAGTAACCAGGAGGAAGGCATGGCCAGCCGTTGAGAAATGCTTGTTGAAGTTTTCGATAATCATAGATTTATCGGTGGTGACCGTGTTACCTAGACTCAGTACAGTGGGCAGCTGGGAGGAGGTGCTCTTGTTCTCCATGGACTTCACAGTGTCCCAGAACGTTTTGGAGTGAGAGCTACAGGATGCAAATTTCTGCCTGAAGAAGCTGGCCTTTGCTTTCCTGACTGACTGCGTGTATTGGTTCCTGACTTCCCTGAACAGTTGCATATCGTGGGGACTATTTGATGCTATTGCAGTCCACCACAGGATGTTTTTGTGCTGGTCGAGGGCAGTCAGTTCTGGAGTGAACCAAGGGCTATATCTGTTCTTAGTTCTGCATTTTTTGAATGGAGCATGCTTATCTAAAATGGTGAGGAAGTTACTATCTGATTCTAAATGAATCACAGACTATGTCACCAGCAAAGCACCCTAACACTGTCATTCCTCCTCCTCCATGCTTCACGGTGGGAACCAGACAGAAAGATATCATCCGTTCACCTACTCTGCGTCTCACAAAGACAAGGCGGTTGGAACCAAAAATCTCAAATTTGGACCCCGGACGGATTTCCTCCGGTCTAATGTCCATTGCTCATGTTTCTTGGCCCAAGCAAGTCTCTTCTTATTATTGGTGTCCTTTTGTATTGGTTTCTTTGCAGCAATTTGACTGTGAAGGACTGATTCACCAGTCTCCTCTGAACTGATGATGTTGAGATGTGTCTGTTACTTGAACTCTGTGAAGCATTTATTTGCGCTGCAATTTCTGAGGCTGGTAACTAATGTACAGTATTTGTCCTCTGCAGCAGAGGTAACTCTGGGTCTTCCTTTCCTGTGGCGGTCCTCATGAGAGCCAGTTTCATCGTAGTGCTTGAAGGTTTTTGCAACTGCACCTGAGGAAACTTTCAATTTCTGAATTGGCTGACCTTCATGTCTTAAAAACTTCTCTAGGATAGGGGGCAGCATTCGGAATTTTGGATGCAAAGCATGCCCAAATTAAATTGCCTGCTACTCATGCCCAGAAGTTAAGATATGCATACTATTAGTAGATTTGGATAGAAAACACTCTGACGTTTCTAAAACTGTTCGAATCATGTCTGTGACTATAACAGAACTTATTTGACAGGGGAAACCCTGAGGACAAACCATTCAGATTTTATTCTTTTGAGTTCACTCTCTTGTCAATAAGGTTTCATTGGGAATCCAGATTTTTAGGGGACATTCTTGCAGTTCCTATCGCTCCCACTGGATGTCAACAGTCTTTAGAAATTGGTTGAGGTTTTTCCTTTGAGAAATGAAGAAGTAACTGTTCAGAATGAGGCTTGAGGGAAGTGTACTCTTTGTTAGAGGCGCGTGACCTGAAAGCATGCTACACATTATTTTCCTCCGGTATTGAACACAGATCATCCCATCTTCAATTTGATCAATTATTTACATAAAAAAAATACCTAAAGTTGTATTACAAAAGTAGTTTGAAATGTTTGGAAAAAGCTTACAGGTAACCTTTGTAGTCATGTTGCGCGAATTGGAACGGGTGTTTTTCTGGATCAAACGCGCCAAATAAATGGACATTTTGGAGATATATCGACGGAATAAATCGAACAAAAGGACCATTTGTGATGTTTATGGGACATATTGGAGTGTCAACAGAAGAAGCTCGTCAAAGCTAAGGCATGAATTATATATTTATTTCTGCGTTTTGTGTCGCGCCTGGAGGGTTTAAATATGATGGTCTGTGTTTGTTTGCTTGGGTGCTATTCTCAGATAATAGCATTGTTTTCTTTCGCTGTAAAGCATTTTTGAAATCTGACACGTTGGCTGGATTCACAACAAGTGTAGCTTTAATTTGGTATATTGAATGTGTGATTTCATGAAAGTTTAATGTTTAGAGTAATTTATTTGAATTTGGCTCTCTGCATTTTTACTGGATGTTGGCCAGTTAGGACGCTACCGTCACACATATCCCAGAGAGGTTAAAGTAATGATGGACTGTCGTTTCTTGCCATAATATGGACTTGGTCTTTAACCAAATGGGACTATGTTCTGTATACCACCCCTACCTTGTCACAACACAACTGATTGGCTCAAACGCATTAAGAAGGAAAATGAACTTTTAACGAGTCACACCTGTTAATTGAAATGCATTCCAGGTGACTACCTCATGAAGCTGGCTGAGAGAATGCCAAGAGTGTGTAAAGCTGTCATCAAGGCAAAGGGTGTCTACTTGGAAGAATCTCAAATATAAAATATGTTTTGATTTGTTGGTTAGTACATGAATCCATATGTGTAATTTCATAGTTTTGATGTCTTCACTATTCTTCTACAATGTAGAAAATAGTAAAACAATAATGAAAAACCCTTGAATGAGTAAGTGTGTCCTAAATTTGAACTGTTATTGTAGGTGTAGCAACAATCAATTAAATAAAATCAAATAAAACGTTATTTGTCAGATGCGCTGAATACAACAGATTACACAGTGCTATTTCAGTATACTTATAAAACAATATGCATAGACAGCCTTTAATGAGGGATATGCACATTTTATATGTCACAATCAAAACCACCATTCTTCTACAGTATTTAGTATGAAGCTTAAACAGGGTGAGGTGGCACCTGATTGACTTGTGACAGTGTGATGTGGAGGACTCAGGAGGATGCAGAGTGATTACTGTCTTCCCTTGGTCTATACTCTAATTACCATGGCTAATGTATTGTACACTACAGCTACAGGAAACAGCTGTAGCATATATCAGCACCTGGCAGAGGAGGAACATTCTATTCTCTATTAATAAGTGCACTAGGGCTCTGCTCAAAAGTAGTGCACTATGTAGGGCATAGGGTGTCATTTGGGACGTAGCCTAGATATTCAGTCAGAGCTTGGGGTTTGAACTATGCACAAGATACGGAAGCTGAAGGTGGTAAAGTTTGATTCTCACATTATTTGTCACGCCCTGATCTGTTTCACCTGTCTTTGTGATTGTCTCCACCCCCTCCAGGTGTTGCCCATCTTCCCCATTATCCCCTGTGTACTTATACCTGTTTTGTTTGTCTGTTGCCAGTTCGTCTTGTTGTCAAGCTAACCAGCGTTTGTCCTGTCAGCACCTTTCTTTTCCTAGCCTCTCTTTTTCTCACACTCTTGTTTTTTTTCACCCTTGCCAGTCCTGATCCCGAACCCGCCCACCTGACCACTCTGCCTGCCCCTGAGCCTGCCTGCTGTCCTGTACCTTTGCCCAATCTGGATTTTCGACCTCTGCCTGACCGATGATTCCCAACCGGCCGAAGGCAGTCGAGTCCACTTCCAGCTGTTACCAGCGGAATGGCAATACAAGATCGACACAAAGAGTTGTCTGTATTGCGGGACTCTTGGTTATTTCATGTCCTCTTGTCCTCTAAATAAGCCAGCCTCACCGGTAGGAGAAAGGAGAAAATTTCAACATACCAATTAGGATTTGGCTAAAAATACTTGAATCAGTCATAGAGCCCATTGCCCTTTATGGTTGTGAGGTCTGGGGTCCGCTCACCAACCAAGACTTCACAAAATGGGACAAACACCAAATTGAGACTCTGCACGCAGAATTCTGCAAAAATATCCTCCGTGTACAACGTAAAACACCAAATAATGCATGCAGAGCAGAATTAGGCCGATACCCACTAATTATCAAAATCCAGAAAAGAGCCGTTAAATTCTACAACCACCTAAAAGGAAGCGATTCACAAACCTTCCATAACAAAGCCATCACCTACAGAGAGATGAACCTGGAGAAGAGTCCCCTAAGCAAGCTGGTCCTGGGGCTCTGTTCACAAACACAAACACACCCTACAGAGCCCCAGGACAGCAGCACAATTAGACCCAACCAAATCATGAGAAAACAAAAAGATAATTACTTAACACATTGGAAAGAATTAACAAAAAAACAGAGCAAACTAGAATGCTATTTGGCCCTACACAGAGAGTACACAGCGGCAGAATACCTGACCACTGTGACTGACCCAAAATTAAGGAAAGCTTTGACTATGTACAGACTCAGTGAGCATAGCCTTGCTATTGACTTCTTGGCACTGACGGAAACATGGATCACCACAGATAACACTGCTACTCCTACTGCTCTCTCTTCGTCCGCCCACGTGTTCTCGCACACCCCGAGAGCTTCTGGTCAGTGGGGTGGTGGCACCGGGATCCTCATCTCTCCCAAGTGGTCATTCTCTCTTTCTCCCCTTACCCATCTGTCTATCGCCTCCTTTGACTTCCATGCTGTCACAGTTACCAGCCCTTTCAAGCTTAACATCCTTATCATTTATCGCCCTCCAGGTTCCCTCGGAGAGTTCATCAATGAGCTTGATGCCTTGATAAGCTCCTTTCCTGAGGACGGCTCACCTCTCACAGTTCTGGGCGACTTTAACCTCCCCACGTCTACCTTTGACTCATTCCTCTCTGCCTCCTTCTTTCCACTCCTCTCCTCTTTTGACCTCACCCTCTCACCTTCCCCCCCTACTCACAAGGCAGGCAATACGCTCGACCTCATCTTTACTAGATGCTGTTCTTCCACTAACCTCATTGCAACTCCCCTCCAAGTCTCCGACCACTACCTTGTATCCTTTTCCCTCTCGCTCTCATCCAACACTTCCCACACTGCCCCTACTCGGATGGTATCGCGCCGTCCCAACCTTCGCTCTCTCTCCCCGCTACTCTCTCCTCTTCCATCCTATCATCTCTTCCCTCTGCTCAAACCTTCTCCAACCTATCTCCTGATTCTGCCTCCTCAACCCTCCTCTCCTCCCTTTCTGCATCCTTTGACTCTCTATGTCCCCTATCCTCCAGGCCGGCTCGGTCCTCCCCTCCCGCTCCGTGGCTCGACGACTCATTGCGAGCTCACAGAACAGGGCTCCGGGCAGCCGAGCAGAAATGGAGGAAAACTCGCCTCCCTGCGGACCTGGCATCCTTTCACTCCCTCCTCTCTACATTTTCCTCTTCTGTCTCTGCTGCTAAAGCCACTTTCTACCACTCTAAATTCCAAGCATCTGCCTCTAACCCTAGGAAGCTCTTTGCCACCTTCTCCTCCCTCCTGAATCCTCCTCCCCCTCCCCCTCCTCCCTCTCTGCAGATGACTTCGTCAACCATTTTGAAAAGAAGGTCGACGACATCCGATCCTCGTTTGCTAAGTCAAACGACACCGCTGGTTCTGCTCACACTGCCCTACCCTGTGCTCTGACCTCTTTCTCCCCTCTCTCCAGATGAAATCTCGCGTCTTGTGACGGCCGGCCGCCCAACAACCTGCCCGCTTGACCCTATCCCCTCCTCTCTTCTCCAGACCATTTCCGGAGACCTTCTCCCTTACCTCACCTCGCTCATCAACTCATCCCTGACCGCTGGCTACGTCCCTTCCGTCTTCAAGAGAGCGAGAGTTGCACCCCTTCTGAAAAAACCTACACTCGATCCCTCCGATGTCAACAACTACAGACCAGTATCCCTTCTTTCTTTTCTCTCCAAAACTCTTGAACGTGCCGTCCTTGGCCAGCTCTCCCGCTATCTCTCTCAGAATGACCTTCTTGATCCAAATCAGTCAGGTTTCAAGACTAGTCATTCAACTGAGACTGCTCTTCTCTGTATCACGGAGGCGCTCCGCACTGCTAAAGCTAACTCTCTCTCCTCTGCTCTCATCCTTCTAGACCTATCGGCTGCCTTCGATACTGTGAACCATCAGATCCTCCTCTCCACCCTCTCCGAGTTGGGCATCTCCGGCGCGGCCCACGCTTGGATTGCGTCCTACCTGACAGGTCGCTCCTACCAGGTGGCGTGGCGAGAATCTGTCTCCTCACCACGTGCTCTCACCACTGCTGTCCCCCAGGGCTCTGTTCTAGGCCCTCTCCTATTCTCGCTATACACCAAGTCACTTGGCTCTGTCATAACCTCACATGGTCTCTCCTATCATTGCTATGCAGACGACACACAATTAATCTTCTCCTTTCCCCCTTCTGATGACCAGGTGGCGAATCGCATCTCTGCATGTCTGGCAGACATATCAGTGTGGATGACGGATCACCACCTCAAGCTGAACCTCGGCAAGACGGAGCTGCTCTTCCTCCCGGGAAGGACTGCCCGTTCCATGATCTCGCCATCACGGTTGACAACTCCATTGTGTCCTCCTCCCAGAGCGCTAAGAACCTCGGCGTGATCCTGGACAACACCCTGTCGTTCTCAAATAACATCAAGGCGGTAGCCCGTTCCTGTAGGTTCATGCTCTACAACATCTGCAGAGTACGACCCTGCCTCACACAGGAAGCGGCGCAGCTCCTAATCCAGGCACTTGTCATCTCCCGTCTGGATTACTGCAACTCGCTGTTCCCTGGGCTCCCTGCCTGTGCCATTAAACCCCTACAACTCATCCAGAACGCCGCAGCCCGTCTGGTGTTCAACCTTCCCAAGTTCTCTCACGTCACCCCGCTCCTCCGCTCTCTCCACTGGCTTCCAGTTGAAGCTCGCATCCGCTACAAGACCATGGTGCTTGCCTACGGAGCTGTGAGGGGAACGGCACCTCAGTACCTACAGGCTCTGATCAGGCCCTACACCCAAACAAGGGCACTGCGTTCATCCACCTCTGGCCTGCTCGCCTCCCTACCACTGAGGAAGTACAGTTCCCGCTCAGCCCAGTCAAAACTGTTCGCTGCTCTGGCCCCCCAATGGTGGAACAAACTCCCTCACGACGCCAGGACAGCGGAGTCAATCACCACCTTCCGGAGACACCTGAAACCCCACCTCTTTAAGGAATACCTAGGATAGGATAAAGTAATCCTTCTCACCCCCCCCCTGAAAAGATTTAGATGCACTATTGTAATGTGGCTGTTCCACTGGATGTCATAAGGTGAATGCACCAATTTGTAAGTCGCTCTGGATAAGAGCGTCTGCTAAATGACTTAAATGTAAATGTAAATGAGAAAGGCCGCCGTAGGCAGACATGGCTCTCAAGAGAAGACAGGCTATGTGCTCACTGCCCACAAAATGAGGTGGAAACTGAGCTGCACTTCCTAACCTCCTGCCCAATGTATGACCATATTAGAGAGACATATTTCCCCCAGATTACACAGATCCACAAAGAATTTGAAAACAAATCCAATTTTGAAAAACTCCCATATCTTTTGGGTGAAATTCCACAGTGTGCCATCACAGCAGCAATATTTGTGACCTGTTGCCACGAGAAAAGGGCAACCAGTGAAGAACAAACACCATTGTAAATACAACCCATATTTATGCTTATTCATTTTATCTTGTGTCCTTTAACTATTTGTACATTGTATATATATATATATAATATGACATTTGTAATGCCTTTACTGTTTTGAAACTTCTGTATGTGTAATGTTTACTGTTAATTTTGGTTGTTTTTCACTTTATATATTCACTTTGTATGTTGTCTACCTCACTTGCTTTGGCAATGTTAACACATGTTTCCCATGCCAATAACGCCCTTGAATTGAATTGAATTTAAAGGACTCTGGTGGGCCAAATGGAGAACGTTCCTGCTTCAGTGCTCGCACCCCTTTTCATGCCATTCTGCTGTAGAAAGACCAGTCCAAATCTCTCGGGTTCGACGACATTTTTTTTGACGCTACCCTGGCGCCTGAGCTGAACATCCCCACTCAGCCCCTCTCCATTCCCATGGACGTTAGTGCGATGGACGGGCGCTCTATAAGCTGAGTCACCCACAACACCACTCCCATCTACCTACGGGTGTCACGGAACCACCCTCTAATTCCCGTGTTATTGGGATTATCCTGGCCCCAACAACACAATCCCCTCATGAACTGGTTTACTGGTGCCATCCTGGGGGCTCGGAAGGTGCCCCGAACCTCTCCGCCGTTCCCGCGGAGTACCAGGACCTCGGTGTTCAGCAAGGCCCGGGCCAAGTGGCTTCCGCTGCACCAACCTTATGACTGCGGGATTTACCTTCTCCCTAGCACCACACTGCCCTGGGGACGTCTGTACTCTCTGTCGGGACCGGAGACCAAGGCTATGGATACCTACATTGAGGACTCCCTCGCTGCTGGATTTATCTGTCCCTCTTCCTCTCCCGCCGGCGCAGGCTGCTTCTTCGTGGAGAAAAGGAACAAGACCCTGCGCCTGTGTATTGACGACCGGGGACTCAACAACATTACGGTTAAGAACTGTTACCCATTACTACTCATCTCCTCGGCCTTCGAGCCACTCCAGGGGGCCATTGTGTTTTCCAAGCTGGATCCAGGGAATGCTAACTACCTGGTGCGGATACAGGAGGGGGACGAGTGGGAGACCACCTTCAACATGGCCAGTGGCCACTATGAGTATCTGGTCATGCCCTTTGGCCTCACCAATGCCTCTGCTGTGTTTCAGGCTCTGGTGAATGATGTTCTCCGCGACATGTTGAACCGGTTTGTCTTCATCTACATTGACATCCTCGTCTTCTCCCTCCATCAAGAACACGTGTTCCATGTCGGGCAGGTCCTTCAACGCCTTCTGGAGAATCCGCTGTTTGTGAACGTGGAGAAGTGCGAGTTCCATCCCTCCATGTTCTGGGTTACATCATCTCTGCTGGGAGTGTCCAGGTGGATCCCGGAAAGGTGAGAGCCTGTGATGGATTGGGTTCAGCCTACGTCCAGGGTGCAGCTGCAACGTTCCTGGTGTTCGCCAATTTCTATCGCCACTTTATCCGGGGTTACAGCACCCTGTCTTCCCCCCTGTCAGCACTCATCTTGCACAATGTTCCATTCACGTTTACCCCAGCTGCTGACCAGGCATTCTGGGACCTCAAACATCGCTTCACCACAGCTCACATCCTGGTTCATCAGGACCCATCTCGTCAGTTCGTGGTGGAGGCCGATGCTTTGGACTTCGGAGTGTGGGCTGTCCTGTCCCAGCATTCTGCCCTTGACCTCAAGCCACATCCCTGCACCTTCTTCTCCCATCACCTCAAAGACATGAAAAGGAACTACGATGTGGGGAATTGGGAGCATCTCGCAGTGAAGATGGTGTTGGTGGAATGGAGGCACTGGCTGGAGGGGGCGGAACATCCGTTCATCGTGTGGACTGACCACAAGAACCTGGAGTATCTCCGCACCACCAAGTGCCTCATCTCCAGGCAAGCCAGATGGACCCTGCTGTTCACCCGGTTCAACTTCTCCCTCTCATACTGGCCGGGATCCAAGAATGTCAAGCCGGATGCACTGTCCCGCCGCTATAGCCCCACGACTACTACCCCGGAATCCCGAGACCATCCTTCCCACCTCATGCCTGGCGACGGAACTCAGCTGGGGAATTGGGAAGCAGGCCGTGAGGCGTCGCACTCCCAGCCAACCATGCTGCCATGCGACAGCACATTTGGTGGCCAACCATGGTTCCGGACGTGTCCGGATTCGACGCCGCTTGCACAGTTTGTGCACAGAAGAAGACTCCTCGGCATGCTCCAGCTGGTCTCCTCCAATCTCTGTCTGTCCCCCACCGTCCCTGGTCTCACATCTTCCTGGACTTAGTTACGGGACTTCCCCCGTCTGATGGCAACACCACCATCCTGACCATAGTGGATCGGTTTTCCAAAGCTGCCCACTTCATTCTACTTCCAAAACGACCCTTTGCCAAACGAGACGGCCCAGCTCATGGTACAACACATCTTCCGGATCCATGGACTGTCCGTGGACATGGTCTCCGACCTGGGTCCTCAGTTCTCGTCCCAGTTCCGGAAGGCGTTCTGCACACTCATTGGGTCGTCAGCCAGCCTGTCCTCCGGGTTCCACCCCCAGTCGAACGGCCAGTTGGAGCAAGCCAACCAGGACCTCGAGACCACCCTGCGCTGCCTGGTCCCCGCAAACCCCACCACCTGGAGCCAGCAGCTGGTGTGGGTCGAATTGGCTCGCAACACCCTTCTCTGCTCTGCCACTCCCTTTGAGTGTTCCCTGGGGTATCAGCCTCCGCTCTTCCCTGAGCAGGAAGAAGAGGTCGGCATACCTTCTGCCCAGATGTTTGTCTGCCGCTGTCATCGTACCTGGAGGAGAGCCCGGTCGGCCCTCCTCAAGACCACCTCCAAGTATCGATGACAAGCGGATCACCATCGGACCCCGGCTCCCAGGTATCGTCTCGGGCAGAAGGCAGGCTATTCACCCAGGATCTGCCCCTCCGTGTGAAGTCTCACAAACTGTCCCCCAGTTTATCTGCCCTTTCACCATCTCCAAGGTCATTAGACCCTCTGCTGTTCATCTTCTGTTGCCCTGTACCCTTCGTATACACCCCACATTTCATGTGTCCTATATCAAGCCTGTGTCTCTCAGTCCCTTGTCTTCCATTTCCAGGCCCACCCCTCCACCCTGTGTCGTAGATGGCCATCCGGCATACACTGTGAGACGTCTCCTGAGGGTTTGACCACAGGCAGGGGTTTCCAGTACCTGGTTGACTGTGAGGGTTATGGCCCGGAGGAGATGTGCTGGGTCCCCGCTAGAGACATCCTGGACCCAGCCCTCATCGCTGACTTCCACCACTGGCACCCCGGTCAACCAGATATGCGCCCAGGTAGGACGTCAGATGGCGCACCTAGGGGGGTACTGTCACACCCTGATCTGTTTCACTTGTCTTTGTGCTTTTCTCCACGCCCTTCCAAGTATCACCCATCTTCCCCATTATCCCCGGTGTACTTATACCTGTGTTTTCTGTTTGTCTGTTGCCAGTTTGTCTTGTTGTCAAGCTTACCAGCGTTTGTCCTGTCAGCTTCTGTCTTTTCCTAGCCTCTCCTTTTCTCCCCCTCCTGGTTTTTGACACTTGCCTGTCCTGACCCCTCTGCCCCCACCTGAGCCTGCCTGCCGTCCTGTACCTTTGCCCCATCTGGATTTTCGACCTCTGCCTGACCTGACCTGAGCCTGCCTGCCATCCAGTACCTTTGCCTCTGTTGCTGTAATACACATTATTACTTCGACACAGTCTGCATCTGGTTCTTACCTTATCCTGATATTATTGAACATTGCAGCACAGAACTTCCCACTCGAGGTTGGAAGTCTATTGGAAAATATACAGGTTACACCTGCCGATAGAAACGGATGTTTGTTGTCATAGGAGAAAGAGTAAGATGAGCTGTTTAGTACCATAATGACATAATGATTAGTACCATTGTAATAATATCATAAATAATATATACCACTTAGCAGACACTTTATCCAAAGAAACCCTTTTGGACATAATTTAATGATATGTACCCATTTATTCTTGAAGAATTTAACTTATCATTTCCTCATGAACCCAAAATATAATATTGTTTTACGCCAATATCTGAAAACAAAGTAAATGTAAACACAGCCTCAAAATGGTTAAAGCTAATGTTGATATCATGGATGGTCAGTCCTCGCATCCATAGCTCTGTCTATGAATTTGAGAGTGGTTACATTTACCGAAACCAGGGCAGGGAAAACACTTTATTGTTTCAATTGCTGATTGGCCCCTTCAAATAGTGTTTGCAAACATGGTTGAATGGGTGGGAGCAATGGGAATTCAACACAACGACCATGACATTTTAAGCTTTATCTTGGCAAGGTCGCAGTTGTAAATGAGAACTTGTTTTCAATTGGCCTACCTGGTTAAATAAAGGTTAAATAAATAAAAAAGCACCATGCTCTACCAACTGAGCCACACAGGACTACTAACATGGAGTTTTCTGTTTGTACTAAAGATGTGGACGCCAACCGGTTGATCACAATCGACTGGTCGATCTCTAAAGCATTCCCAGTCGATCACCTAACATGTCTTTAAAAAAACGAACGAGAAAGCCTTGCGTTCGTATTTTTTTATTCGTTGCTCGCTGTTGGCGGTAGATGCCGCGAAGCAAAAGGGCTCCCATGTTGATCCATTTCATGTGTCTGAAAGTAGAACTCCGCCTACCCAGCAGGGCAAGAGAGCAAATCAAGTGCATCTATTGGTCTACCGCTGGCCAATCAGATAGCTCAGACACCAGCACAGTTTCCTTGAGCTATTGAGTGTAAAAAGTAACCTTGAACGTACAGCAACATTTATACTTTGAGAATGAAAACCTTCTAAAACCATGACTAGAGAGAGACTCAACGAATACAGCAAAGAGCTGCTGTTTTTATGAGTGAGTTCATCTTTAAATTGTTATTCAGCACTGTCAACACTTTTATAAGACATAAAATGTGCGTACTCCAGCTCTACAGCTGCAATAATTAGCATAACAAAGTGTTCCTATAAGCTTGCGTTGTTATTATTAGTGGCTTGTGTTCTTTTAAATATCGAGGAATATTTCACTTTCGCTGGTCATAGGAGTAACAACATGAATTTGTGCATGAGGCAGAAATAATGCAGTGCTACTTGATTTTCACCATCAGCTGGACTGTGTGCCCTTTTCTCAGTGGAGGTAGGGAAAGCGGCGGGATGGTGAAGGTACGTTTCGGCGATCAAATCAAATGTATTACATCAGCTGATATCTCAAAGTGTTGAACAGAAACCCAGCCTAAAACCCCAAACAGCAAGCAATGCAGATGTAGAAGCAAGGTGGCTAGGAAAAACTCCCTAGAAAGGCCAAAACCTAGGAAGAAACCTAGAGAGGAACCAGGCTATGAGGGGTGGCCAGTCCTCTTCTGGCTGTGCCAGGTGGAGATTGTAACAGAACATGGCCAAGATGTTCAAATGTTTATAGATGACCAGCAGGGTCAAATAATAATAATCACAGTGTTTGTCGAGGGCGCAACAGGTCAGCACCTCACAATTAAATGTCAGTTGACTTTTCATAGCCGATCATTCAGAGTATCTCTACTGCTCCTGCTGCCTCTAGAGAATTGAAAACAGCAGGTCTGGGGCAGGTAGCACGTCCGGTGAACAGGTCAGGATTCCATAGCCGCAGGCAGAACAGTTGAAACTGGAGCAGCAGCACGACCAGGTGGACTGGGGAGTCATCAGACCCGGTAGTCCTGAGGCATGGTCCTAGGGCTCAGGTCCTCCGAGAGAAAGAAAGACAGAATTAGAGACAGCATAATTAAATTCACACAGGACACCGGATAAGACATGAGAAATACTCCAGATATAACAGACTGACCCTAGCCCCCCGACACATAAACTACTGCAGCATAAATACTGGAGGCTGAGACAGGAGGGGTCAGGAGACGCTGTGGCCCCATACGATACCCCCCGATAGGGCCAAACAGGCAGGATATAACCCCACCCACTTTGCCAAAGCACAGCCCCCACACCACTAGAGTGGATATCTTCAACCACCAACTTAGCATCTTGAGACAAGGCCGAGTATAGCCCACAAAGTTCTCCGCCACGGCACAACCCAAGGGGAGGCGCCAACCCAGACAGGAAGATCACGTCAGTGACTCAACCCACTCAAGTGACGCACCCCTCCTAGGGACGGCATGGAAGAGCACCAGTAAGCCAATGACTCAGCACCGGCAATAGGGTTAGAGGCAGAGAATCCCAGTGGAGAGAGGGGAACCGGCCAGGCAGAGACAGCAAGGGCAGTTCGTTACTCCTTTGCCTTTCAGTTCACCTTCACACTCCTGGGCCAGACTACACAATCATAGGACCTACTGAAGAGATGAGTCTTCAATAAAGACTTACAGGTTGAAAACGAGTCTGCGTCTCTCACATGGGTAGGCAGACCATTCCATAAAAATGGAGCTCTATAGGGGACTCCAGCTGTTTGCTTAGAAATTCTAGGGACAATTAGGTGGCCTGCGTCTTGTGACCGTAGCGTACGTGTAGGTGTGTTCGGCAGGACCAAATCAGAGAGATAGGTAGGAGCAAGCCCATGTAATGCTTTGTTGGTTAGCAGTAAAACCTTGAAATCAGCCCTTGCCTTAACAGGAAGCCAGTGTAGAGAGGCTAGCACTGGAGTATTTTTTTGTTCTAATCAAGATTCTAGCAGCCGTGTTTAGCACTAACTGAAGTTTATTTAGTGCTTTATCCGGGTAGCCGGAAAATGGAGCATTGCAGTAGTCTAACCTAGAAGTGACGAAAGCATGGATACATTTTTCTGCATCAATGTTACGTAGATGGAACAAAGCTGTCCTTGAAACAGTCTTGATATGTTCGTCAAAAGAGAGATCAGGGTCCAGAGTAACACTGAGGTCCTTCACAGTTTTATTTGAGACAACTGTACAACCATCAAGATGAATTGTCAGATTCAACAGAAGATCTCTTTGTTTCTTGGGACCTAGAACAAGCATCTCGGTTTTGTCCGAGTTAAGTGGTTCTGACGATAAGTGGTTCCTCCGCTTGACAACTCTTGGCTCCAAAATATTGGCCTCTTTGTGGGCGTAGGCGTGAACCTACAAGTAAGTACTTAAATACATTTAGAAAATGTAAAAAAATTATGTGTTATCAACTAGCCAGCTGCAGTAGTCCACCGTTCCTAAGTTAATTATCTGCTTGTTATCTAACGTTAGCTAGCTAACTTTACATACTACAGCTAGTTATGTAGGCCTATTTATCTTTGCAAACTAAAAACTCATGCTCCAAAAACGTTTGTAGATAACAGCAGTGGAAGAGGGTGAAAGGATGTTCTGCTCCAGCTGTCAGAAAAGGAAGTAGGTGTACTAGTTCAATAGGGCAGGTTGTGGGATGACATTATGAAAATATTCTCCAGTTTTAATCCCTAGAGAGTAAAACTATCAAGACAGATACTATTCAGGGCTGTCTGATTGTAATAAAATGACGACTGTTTCTTTGTGATGTCTGTCCTCAGATAAGGAGAGCTGTGAAAGCAGTAATACAGTTAAAAGTCACACACAATGTAGGCTTCAAACGTATTACAACTGGAGCAGGCCTATCCTTCTCCTAGAGGTCTGCTGGGTGTGCAGGCTTCTGGCCCAGCCCAGCACTAACACACCTGATTCAAGTTATCAAAACTAATGAATTGATAATAATGTGTATTATTGCTGGGCTGGAATAGAAGCCTGCTCACCAAGTAGATCAGGGAGTGGAGCCAGGTTGGCTACCTATTGTATGGACTTTTTTGTTCACCTGAAATGATGCTTTAGTAATAATAGCCTACTTACCGAAGATGTTTAACATTTACGAACAAGTTAGATTATTTGTACATTTTGAAATTATATTTTGATTCATTCAATGTTGATTCATTGAAGTGAAGTGTTTAAACGTGTTTTAATTGTTAACTTAGAAACATTATTCAAGATGAACTAGTGTCAATGTTCATTCATCACAGATCACAATTCTGCAATATAAAGGTATGAAGGGGATCTGTCTAATTCTGCAATATAAAGGTATGAAGGGGATCTGTCTTATTCTGCAATATAAAGGTGTGAAGGGGATCTGTCTTATTCTGCAATATAAAGGTATGAAGGGGATCTGTCTAATTCTGCAATATAAAGGTATGAAGGGGATCTGTCTTATTCTGCAATATAAAGGTGTGAAGGGGATCTGTCTTATTCTGCAATATAAAGGTATGAAGGGGATCTGTCTAATTCTGCAATATAAAGGTATGAAGGGGATCTGTCTAATTCTGCAGTATAAAAGGTATGAAGGGGGATCTGTCTAATTCTGCAATATAAAGGTATGAAGGGGATCTGTCTAATTCTGCAATATAAAGGTATGAAGGGGATCTGTCTAATTCTGCAATATAAAGGTATGAAGGGGATCTGTCTAATTCTGCAATATAAAGGTATGAAGGGGACCTGTCTAATTCTGCAATATGAAGGGGATCTGTCTAATTCTGCAATATAAAGGTATGAAGGGGATATGTCTAATTCTGCAATATAAAGGTATGAAGGGGATCTGTCTAATTCTGCAATATAAAGGTATGAAGGGGATATGTCTAATTTGTCTGTGTTTCTGTGTTGCTTTCTCAAATGAACATGACCTTTTCATCCAGTCGTGAGCTCTTCAATGTAAAATTGTACAAGTAGATATTGTATATGAGGCTAACTATAAGACAGATTTTTGTGGCATGGGGAGCATTGATAATGCTAATGCAGAACTAATGACAGGCGGAAACTATGTTTTATGAACAAGATTTTCAAACAAAAACATCTGCTCTGCACATGATTGGTTAACGGCAGCGGTGGCCGTGTGCAATTTGCATAAAGTAGAGCAGAGCTGAACTTTTTCTATCACTTTGCTTGCAGGGTTGGCACCGCTCACCTTCCCACAATCCCCTGCACATTACTCCGCGTGCTCCAGTTGAAAATGAATGGGGGCAGAACTTCGTCTGGTGTATTCGGAAATGGTGGAAACCCTACGTGAGTCGGGTGAGAGGCATCCTCACCACTGCTCCCTCCCTCAGACTGACCATCAGATGCAGGTCATCAGTCCAGTAAATAAAAAGAAGCAAATTATTATGTTCACTCAGCTGGACCTCACAAGTAATACAGCAAATGATCTATTACCAGTGATCATATACTAATAACATTTTTAAATTAATTTTAAAAAATATTTTCTAATTTCAAAATGGTCTGAGAAGAACAACACTGGCAGGGCAATTCAAGCTTAGCCATTGTGCAGTGATAATATATTGGGCCTATAGCCTACTGCACAAACCTCATTGCTACAGAGCAGTTTTTAATTGGTTATTGTTCCAAAGGCTTACGTTTCTAAGTCATGTTCAAAAATAAATCTGAGCGGTAGATCATTTTGACTCAGAAAGTGATCTCGACTCAGAAAAGGTTTGTGACCACTCTTCTAAAGAGTTACCGTTTATTAGAACCTTTTTATAATAGGGATCATGAATTTACTTAATGAGTAAGCAGCATCAATAATTAATTATTTTTTCAAACGTTTTTACTGTTGCCTCGACATCACTGGCAATTACCACTCAAACAACACATAAAGCTTTAGTTGTAAACACATGTTCTGACTTGGAGTGACAACTTTGTGTATTCCACTTGACACCAGTGTTAAGGCAGAGCAGACATTGAGCCATGAGGCAATTTCATTCTGCAGCCCTAGATCCAGTCTAAGCATGCGTCCCGAATGGAACCCTAGTCCCTTAAAAGTACACTACTTTTGTCTAGGGCCCATAGGGCTCTGTTCTGGTGAGCTCTACTACAAAATACTCATGTCAAAGTTCGCTGTAGTCAGCACATTCAACATGGAGAACTTTGTGGCATGTTGTTGGCAATGGCAAGCCAACTCAAACTAGACACTGAGGAAAGATTGTATTTCTACTGTTGCATTGTAGGACCCGCATCTCAGTCCAATAGTGTCAATCAAATGAATTATTTGTTTGTTTATTCTTTGGGACACATTACTTGAAATGTGAATATGTTGTCTGTGAATGGCACTTTGCATAAGTAGTAAACAATGAATCCAAAAATGCAAATGTGTCTAGCAAACATGAAACTAATGAAACACACTTCAAGGCAGTTGACAGATTTTGGAACTCCTTCCACTCTGAACAGTGGCAAAGTGTAAAGTATGAAACCTCAATGCTTTGGAACAGATGGTTTATTTATCTTCACAGAAACACAGCAACTCTGAGCACATAGGGAACAGGTGCAATAGACATCAACCATTCATATCCATCTGCTTTCAGAGTTAACACAGGGTGTGACTGGGGGATGAGGACAGGGTGTGACTGGGGGGATGAGGACATGGTCTGACTGGGGGATGAGGACATGGTGTGACTGGGGGATGAGGACATGGTCTGACTGGGGGATGAGGACATGGTGTGACTGGGGGATGAGGACATGGTCTGACTGGAGGATGAGGACAGGGTGTGACTGGGGGATGAGGACATGGTGTGACTGGGGGGGATGAGGACATGGTCTGACTGGAGGATGAGGACAGGGTGTGACTGGGGGATGAGGACAGGGTGTGACTGGGGGATGAGGACATGGTCTGACTGGGGGATGAGGACATGGTGTGACTGGGGGATGAGGACATGGTCTGACTGGAGGATGAGGACAGGGTGTGACTGGGGGGATGAGGACAGGGTGTGACTGGGGGGGATGAGGACATGGTCTGACTGGGGGATGAGGACAGGGTGTGACTGGGGGATGATGACAGGGTGTGAAAGAGGGATGAGGACATGGTGAGGACATGGTATAACTGGGGGATGAGGGACAGGGTGTGAGTGGGGGATAAGGACAGGGTGTGACTGTGGAATGAGGACAGGGTGTGACTGGGGGATGAGGACAGGGTGTGAATGGATGATGAGGACAGGGTAGGACGGGATGTGAGCCGCTCTAAAAATGGTCCTTCTTAAGATGAGAACATTGAAGAAGACGACAGTGTTATCAGTTTCATGCGTGTTCATTTTACGTTATTGGGCTACTTGATTGGGCTACTTGGGTAAAGGTAGCTAATATTTAGCCTAATTTGCACAATGCTGACCTCACAGCTGAACATTTACTTCAGCCGTTTAGCAGTTAACCCTCTCTATTTCACCTGCGTCCCTCTTCACCTCGCTGGTTTTACTCTTACCCCATGGATTGAGCACACACGGGAACAGAGCTGCAAATTACGATCCAAAAAGACAGCCTTGTACTCCTAATGACAGAGGCTGATCCATTTATAAAGAAAATATGTCCCTTTAAAGAGAATGAAAAGCAAGCTAGGGGTATAATTAAGAGGTAGTGTCTGCAGAACTCACAAAGGCTACCGGCACAATGGTCGGTCGCCATAGCAACAGCCTTGTGGCCGGAGTGGGCTTAGGGCCGAAGGGACTTGATTATATCTTGGCCAAACAGGGAAGGTAAATATAATAACTCTGGGTAGAAATGCCAGTCATTGATTAGATATGATTGAGCCACATTAGTGGGGCTGTGCATGAGACCACACACCTGCTGCCGAGCGTGGATGGCACTCTGGGGTTTAGGTGGGTAATGAGAAAGGGGAAGGTTAAAAGCATTGCAATGGAACTAACAGTCCTAGATCTGCTTCATACAGTACAATGATCAGGTTAGTTGCCTTATAAAGATGTTAAGTATTCCAATTTCAGCTTCTTTTAGTAAATGCATGGAAGCAACAGCATTTGTGACATTTCCAAACGTCTATCAGATTACAGTTGTAATGTATTCTCTGCATTACATCCCATGTTAATTAGGAATGCAAGGCTGTGTGTCCCAATTTACCCATGTGCAGTTGTGAACGTACAGCCTGAAATTCCCAAGCAGCCAGCACATATGTATTGGTGTGTGTGTGTGTGTGAGTGTTAGTGTGTGTGTACAGTATGCATGCATGTGTGTTAGTGTGTGTATTTGTATGAAGGTGTGAGTGCGTGTGTGTGTATGCCCGAGTCTCTAGCCTTTAATGAGGAAATTTTCTGCACTGCCAAACTGCTTCTTCTCCATTAGCGATGTGCTGTGGATGGTGGATTGACACACTTGATTTACCCTATCCTCAACGACATTAGAGGCATCAGTGAAGGAGAGGTGAATGCAGTGCTTAAAATGAGCCGGTGCTGGAACAGGATCCATCCAACTCTTTTGTTCCGGAACCTATTTGCCTGGATCCGGTATCTCCTTACAATGTAAAAATCCTAATAAAAGCGATGAAAGTTCATTCGAGTTGCCTCTTAGTTAATTCTCCTGCCCCCACAAAAAAAACGTAATGTGAAAATGTAGATTTTCAGCCTGGGCCTAATATTCTAAGAGTTTATTTGGCTTGGGTTTATGGTTTGTGCAACACTGTAACCTATGTTTGAGACCAACAATTGGCCGTGGCTGTGTGAGAAGCAAGCCAGTGTCTCTGTTAGCGGGTCCAAACAACCACATTGTTGGCTAGCTATGGGCAGCTAGCATGCTAGCATACAGAAGCTTTAATTCATGCTAAGTGATAGGGTACTTTGTCAACCAATACCCACTGATCATAAGCGACGGCTTTATTGAGGCATTAGCAATATTTGAACCTTTGTGAAAGCACAGGTATAATTTTGTTCTGATGCAGGTATGAAGAAAATGAAGACAATGTATGTCAGGTAAACTGTTTCACCTTTAACTGCCCAGCTGTTCAAGACTTTTGGAAGCTACCGCCATTTACTTTGAATAAAGTGAATATGCCTACACTGTAGCTAATTACTGTAGGTCGATACACATGGAAAACATGAGAATGACACCAATAAAAGGACTAATTTGAGGTAAAAAGGATGGAAAACAATTAAGATCATTGAAGGGCATACTACTGTAAAAACTATAAACTAATTCCCAGACAGCCAGGTGTTTCCAAAAACAAATTCAACATGAATATTTATCATGGTATCTTACACACTTAGTGTTAAAGGAATTAGGGGAATTTCTATTGAAATAAAGCCTTTTGAGTGTTAAAAAGGATGACAAAACACTCACAATACTGTTGATGTCAACTGCACACCATCCTAACGGGATATATTACTACCATATTAGTGTGAATACCATCCCATTGTGAATATTGTACAATACAACAGATCACATCTAAGCTGGGTTTTCACCCATCAGGTTTTCCCAGCGCCTGTGGTTGAAACGCTAGGCTTCTCCCCTGGGGCATCACTTATCTACCACACTGGAGTTGTGCCACCTTAGGTGTTAGTCAGGATTGTATTGTCTCACCCTCCTCTTTCCTGTGCCATGTACAGACCACCTATGACTATGAGTATCTTTGCATCCTCCTTGGAGTGTGATATGGTAACCCCCATGGCTCAGCTCTCTACTGGCTACACCTCACCCTTTTTTACTTAGCTATCAGCGGAGCGTCTATGTGACCTGGCCTGCTTTGAGGCCCTCTGATAGGGTACACTTAAGGTTTTCAGGGCTTCCTCACTTCCTCCAGGTGACAAGGTTCAATAAAACATTGTATGTGTTCTGAATTCTTTCAAAAAAGTTTTCCGCCCTAATAAACAAAAATGTGCCAGAAAAGACCTCTATTACCATTACTGTCTGTGGACCATCTCAATGTGATGAAAGAGTTGATTTAATGTGAGCTGGAATTCCCAACAGTATTACAATGTAAAGAGGGAACGCTCCACATACATTAGCCCTCGAAAGTGTCTCGTTTTAATGGTGTCAAACAGCTGATGCGACTTTGGAGAGGGACATTGCAGAAACACTGAAATCATGTCATCCATCTTAGGCCATGCCTTCTCAAGAGCCTGCTTTGATGTGAATGTGAAAACGGTTGCGTGTTACTTCCCCGGAATTGAATTGATTGCTGTTATGTGCCTTTGTCCATATCTACATTAGATTCCCTGCATTAGCCTAGGATACAGGCCCTCTGAGCTGCCACATAATTAGCCCAGAAGCACTCCAATTTGAGCCTTTCTTCATATGTAGCAGCAGAGAGTATGAAAAAAATCCCTCTCTACTTAGTCAAATTCAGCGCTTGCCTGGATACCCCTAATTCCCATCCAACTATTTTTGCAGATTGCTTCTGAAGAGTGCAGAAAAGGAATGTCCATAGAAGCTGTTAGCTCCATGCCATGCTAGTGCCCCCTGCTTTAGAAGTCTAAGTACAGGTTATTGTACCTTATGGGGGGTTGTGATTGAGGTCAGGGTGGCTGAGGCGGTGGAGAGAAGTGAGACGATTTGACAGACAGACTAGTACATACCCTCTGAACTGAGGACTCCCTGAGGAACCGATCCGAGTTTGATCTCCGTCAGCTCATACAACACTGTGAAACACACCTACTTAAATTACCTCTAGCGGCATGTGCATCTGGTCCAAATCAAATCAAATTTTATTGGTCACATACACATGGTTAGCAGATGTTAATGCGAGTGTAGCGAAATGCTTGTGCTTCTAGTTCTGAGCATGCAGTAATATCTAACAAGTAATCTAACAATTTCACAACAAATACCTTTTAAACACAAGTGTAAAGGAATGAATGAATAAGAATGTGTACATATAAATATATGGATGAGCGATGGCCAAACAGCATAGGCAAGATGCAGTAGATGGTATAGAGTACAGTATATACATATGAGATGAGTAATGTAGGGTATATAAACATGATATAAAGTGGCATTGTTTAAAGTGACTAGTGATACATTTATTACATCCAATTTTTAATTATTAAAGTGGCTAGAGATTTGACTCAGTATGTTGGCAGCAGCCACTCAATGTTAGTGATGGCTATTTAACATTTCATTACATTTCATTATAGTACAACGGTTTGATTTGTCTAATCTTAGCAATTTCTTCTTAGCTAGCTACATAGCCGTCTTTGTATCATAGATAATTGCGTAATTATCGTATTTCGTCGTCCTAACGCAGTCTACACTGCTATCTGCCCTGCAGCTAGCCAGCTAGCTAACGTCCACCGTCTACCGATTAGCAGCACAACTATTACACTCAACTGAACGACTTGATTAGTGTAGTGTTAGCTAGCTACATAGTTGTCTTTGCTGTCTTCGTATCCAAGATAATTGTGTAGTTTAGAGTGTGTAGTTTTAGAGTGATTATCTTAATTTACCGAGGTTAGCTAGCCAGCTATTTGTCGTCCTTAACGTAGGAGACACTGCTAGCTAGCCAACAGCTAGCCAACGTCTACCGAACAGAACTTCCGCACTCAACAATCCGGTCGCATTTCGCTTCGCTCCACAGGTAGTATCACATTTTTCATTTCATTTCATTACAGTACAACGGCTTGATTTGTTTGATCGTAGCTAGCTACATAGCTAGCTACATAGCCGTCTTTGTATCAAAGATAATTGTGTAGTCTAGAGCGATTTCCTAGGTTAGCTAGCCAGCTATTGTCGTTCTTTTAACGCAACGTAACGTAATCAACACTGCTAGCTAGCCAGCTAGCCCCGAATAGCAGCACAGTAGAAACTATTACACTCAACGGAACGACTTGATTAGTGTAGTGTCAACAACGCAGCCACTGCCAGTTAGCCTACATAGTCAACAACGCAGCCTCTGCCAGCTAGCCTACTTCAGCAGTACTGTATCATTTTAATCATTTTAGTCAATAAGATTCTTGCTACGTAAGCTTAACTTTCTGAACACTCGAGACGTGTAGTCCACTTGTCATTCCAATCTCCTTTGCATTAGCGTAGCCTCTTGTGTAGCCTGTCAACTATGTGTCTGTCTATCCCTGTTCTCTCCTCTCTGCACAGACCATACAAACGCTCCACACCGCGTGGCCACGGCCACCCTAATCTGGTGGTCCCAGCGCACGACCCACGTGGAGTTCCAGGTCTCCGGTAGCCTCTGGAACTGCCGATCTGCGGCCAACAAGGCAGAGTTCATCTCAGCCTATGCCTCCCTCCAGTCCCTCGACTTCTTGGCACTGACGGAAACATGGATCACCACAGACAACACTGCTACTCCTACTGCTCTCTCTTCGTCTGCCCACGTGTTCTCGCACACCCCGAGAGCTTCTGGTCAGCGGGGTGGTGGCACTGGGATCCTCATCTCTCCCAAGTGGTCATTCTCTCTTTCTCCCCTTACCCATCTGTCTATCGCCTCCTTTGAATTCCATGCTGTCACAGTTACCAGCCCTTTCAAGCTTAACATCCTTATCATTTATCGCCCTCCAGGTTCCCTCGGAGAGTTCATCAATGAGCTTGATGCCTTGATAAGCTCCTTTCCTGAGGACGGCTTACCTCTCACAGTTCTGGGCGACTTTAACCTCCCCACATCTACCTTTGACTCATTCCTCTCTGCCTCCTTCTTTCCACTCCTCTCCTCTTTTGACCTCACCCTCTCACCTTCCCCCCCTACTCACAAGGCAGGAAATACGCTCAACCTCATCTTTACTAGATGCTGTTCTTCCACTAACCTCATTGCAACTCCCCTCCAAGTCTCCGACCACTACCTTGTATCCTTTTCCCTCTCGCTCTCATCCAACACTTCCCACACTGCCCCTACTCGGATGGTATCGCGCCGTCCCAACCTTCGCTCTCTCCCCCGCTACTCTCTCCTCTTCCATCCTATCATCTCTTCCCTCTGCTCAAACCTTCTCCAACCTATCTCCTGATTCTGCCTCCTCAACCCTCCTCTCCTCCCTTTCTGCATCCTTTGACTCTCTATGTTCCCTATCCTCCAGTCCGGCTCGGTCCTCCCCTCCCGCTCCGTGGCTCGACGACTCATTGCGAGCTCACAGAACAGGGCTCCGGGCAGCCGAGCGGAAATGGAGGAAAACTCGCCTCCCTGCGGACCTGGCATCCTTTCACTCCCTCCTCTCTACATTTTCCTCTTCTCTCTCTGCTGCTAAAGCCACTTTCTACCACTCTAAATTCCAAGCATCTGCCTCTAACCCTAGGAAGCTCTTTGCCACCTTCTCCTCCCTCCTGAATCCTCCTCCCCCTCCCCCCACCCTCCTCCCTCTCTGCAGATGACTTCGTCAACCATTTTGAAAAGAAGGTCGACGACATCCGATCCTCGTTTGCTAAGTCAAACGACACCGCTGGTTCTGCTCACACTGCCCTACCCTGTGCTCTGACCTCCTTCTCCCCTCTCTCTCCAGATGAAATCTCGCGTCTTGTGACGGCCGGCCGCCCAACAACCTGCCCGCTTGACCCTATCCCCGCTTGACCCTATGGCCAGCTCTCCCGCTATCTCTCTCAGAATGACCTTCTTGATCCAAATCAGTCAGGTTTCAAGACTAGTCATTCAACTGAGACTGCTCTTCTCTGTATCACGGAGGCGCTCCGCACTGCTAAAGCTAACTCTCTCTCCTCTGCTCTCATCCTTCTAGACCTATCTGCTGCCTTCGATACTGTGAACCATCAGATCCTCCTCTCCACCCTCTCCGAGTTGGGCATCTCCGGCACGGCCCACGCTTGGATTGCGTCCTACCTGACAGGTCGCTCCTACCAGGTGGCGTGGCGAGAATCCGTCTCCACACCACGTGCTCTCACCACTGGTGTCCCCCAGGGCTCTGTTCTAGGCCCTCTCCTATTCTCGCTATACACCAAGTCACTTGGCTCTGTCATAACCTCACATGGTCTCTCCTATCATTGCTATGCAGACGACACACAATTAATCTTCTCCTTTCCCCCTTCTGATGACCAGGTGGCGAATCGCATCTCTGCATGTCTGGCAGACATATCAGTGTGGATGACGGATCACCACCTCAAGCTGAACCTCGGCAAGACGGAGCTGCTCTTCCTCCCGGGAAGGACTGCCCGTTCCATGATCTCGCCATCACGGTTGACAACTCCATTGTGTCCTCCTCCCAGAGCGCTAAGAACCTTGGCGTGATCCTGGACAACACCCTGTCGTTCTCAACTAACATCAAGGCGGTGGCCCGTTCCTGTAGGTTCATGCTCTACAACATCCGCAGAGTACGACCCTGCCTCACACAGGAAGCGGCGCAGGTCCTAATCCAGGCACTTGTCATCTCCCGTCTGGATTACTGCAACTCGCTGTTGGCTGGGCTCCCTGCCTGTGTCATTAAACCCCTACAACTCATCCAGAACGCCGCAGCCCATCTGGTGTTCAACCTTCCCAAGTTCTCTCACGTCACCCCGCTCCTCCGCTCTCTCCACTGGCTTCCAGTTGAAGCTCGCATCCGCTACAAGACCATGGTGCTTGCCTACGGAGCTGTGAGGGGAACGGCACCTCAGTACCTCCAGGCTCTGATCAGGCCCTACACCCAAACAAGGGCACTGCGTTCATCCACCTCTGGCCTGCTCGCCTCCCTACCACTGAGGAAGTACAGTTCCCGCTCAGCCCAGTCAAAACTGTTCGCTGCTCTGGCCCCCCAATGGTGGAACAAACTCCCTCACGACGCCAGGACAGCGGAGTCAATCACCACCTTCCGGAGACACCTGAAACCCCACCTCTTTAAGGAATACCTAGGATAGGATAAAGTAATCCCTCTCACCCCCTTAAAAGATTTAGATGCACTACTGTTCCACTGGATGTCATAAGGTGAATGCACCAATTTGTAAGTCGCTCTGGATAAGAGCGTCTGCTAAATGACTTAAATGTAAATGTAAATGATGGTGTCACGTTCGTCATAAGGATTGGACCAAGGCGCAGAGTGGTGTGCGTACATTCTTTTTTTAATGAATGAACAAAAACGACAAACAACCAAACGAAACGTGAAGCTATACAAACTAGTGCTGACAGGCAACTACACATAGACATACAAAAACCCCTAGACATACAAAAACTTGAGTACCCACCCTAGTCACCCCCTGACCTAACCAAAATATTTAGAACAACAGAGATATCTAAGGCCAGGCCGTGATAGTATCCCCCCCCCCACCAAACGTGCGGACTCCCGGCCGCAAACCTGAACCTATAGGGGAGGGTCCGGGTGGGCATCTACCCTCGGTTGCGGCTCCGGTTCTGGACGCAGCCCCCCTCCTTACGCTGATCCCTCCGCTTCTGTGGAACTGGACCATCGTCAGAGGCTCTGGACTGCAGCTCGTCGCTGAAGACTCTAGACTGCAGCTCATCGCTAGAGGCCCCGGACTGGGGATCGTTGCTGAAGACCTCAGACTGGGGACCGTCGCTGGAGGTCGCCGGAAGCTCTGGACTGGGAACCGTCGCCGGAAGCTCTGGACTGGGAACGGTCGCTGGAAGATCTGGACTGTGGAGGCGCACTGGAGGCCTGATGCGTGGTGCCGGCACTGGTGGTACTAGGCTGGTGACACGCACCTCAGGGCGAGTGCGGGGAAGAGGCACAGGACGTACTGGACTGTGGATGCGCACTGGAGACCTGGTGCATGGGACCGGTACAGGTGGCACCGGGCTGATGACACGCACCTCAGGGTGAGTGCGGAGAGGAGGCACAGGACGTTCCGGACTGTGGACCGTCGTTGGAGGTTCTGGACTGTGGACCGTCGTTGGAGGTTCCGGACCGTCGTTGGAGGTTCCGGACTGTGGACCGTCTTTGGAGGTTCCGGACTGGGGACCGTCGCCGGAAGCTCTGGACTGGGAACCATCACCGGAAGCTCTGGACTGGGAACTGTCGCCGGTAGCTCTGGACTGTGGAGGCGCACTGGAGGCCTGATGCGTGGTGCTGGCACTGGTGGTACCAGGCTGGTGACACGCACCTCAGGGCGAGTGCGGGGAAGAGGCACAGGATGTACTGGACTGTGGATGCGCACTGGAGACCTGATGCGTGGGACCGGTACAGGTGGCACCGGGCTGATGACACGCACCTCAGGGCAAGTTCGGAGAGGAGGCACAGAACGTACTGGACTGTGGAGGCGCACTGGAAACCTGATGCGTGGGACCGGTACAGGTGGTACTGGGCTGATGACACGCACCTCAGGGCGAGTACGGAGAGGAGGCACAGGAAGTACTGGACTGTGGAGGCGCACTGGAGGTCTATAGCGCAGAGCTGGCACAACCCTTCCTGACTGGATGCTCACTCCAGCCCGGCAAGTGCGGGAAGCTAGCACAGGATGCACTGGGCTGTGAAAGCGCACTGGAGTCCTGTTGCGTGGGACCGGTAGAGGTGGTACCGGGCTGATGACAGGCACCTCAGCACGCCTGATCTGCAGCACTCTCAATGCCAGCACCTCTCTCCGGAATCTTGCATCGAGCTCCTCACTCGACTCCCTGACTGGCTCCATGTGCCCCTCCTGGGGACCGGAAAATGCAGTCACTTACAACGCCAAACTGTTTTCCAAATTAGCTCCATAATATCGACAGAAACATGGCAAATGTTGTTTAGAATCAACCCTCAAGGTGTTTTTCACATACAGTGCCTTGCGAAAGTATCATAATAATTTTGCACGCCCAATTTTTCAGTTTTTGATTTGTTAAAAAAGTTTGAAATATCCAATAAATGTCGTTCCACTTCATGATTGTGTCCCACTCTTTGTTGATTCTTCACAAAAAATACAGTTTTATATCTTTATGTTTGAAGCCTGAAATGTGGCAAAAGGTCGCAAAGTTCAAGGGGGCCGAATACTTTCGCAAGGCACTGTATCTATTCGATAATCTATCAGTGGTGGCAGTTGGCTTCTCATCAAAAGGAAACGGAAAAATACTGCAGCTGGAGATTACGCAATAATTGCAACGGATGACACCAAGCGACCACCTGGTAGATGTAGTCTCTTATGGTCAATCTTCCAATGATATGCCTACAAATACGTCACAATGCTGTAGACACCTTGGGGAAAACGTGGAAAACGTAAGCTGACTCCTAGCTCCTTCACAGCCATATAAGGAGTCATTGGAATGAGGCGGTTTCAAAAAATGCGGCACTTCCTGATTGGATTTTTATCTGGGTTTCGCCTGTAACATCAGTTCTGTGGCACTCACAGACAATATCTTTGCAGTTTTGGAAACGTCAGAGTGTTTTCTTTCCAAAGCTGTCAATTATATGCATAGTCAAGCATCTTTTCGTGACAAAATATCTTGTTTAAAACGGGAACGTTTTTCATCCAAAAATTAAAAGAGCGCCCCCTATATCGAAGAAGTTAATGAATGAACAAAAACAACAAACAACCAAACGAAACGTGAAGCTATACAAACTAGTGCTGACAGGCAACTAAACATAGACATACAAAAACCCCATGACATACAAAAACCCTAGACATACAAAAACTCAAGTACCCACCCTGGTCACACCCTGACCTAACCAAAATATATAGAAAAACAGAGATATCTAAGGTCAGGGCGTGACAGATGGCCTTGAGATAGAAGCTGTTTTTCAGTCTCTCGGTCCCAGCTTTGATGCACCAGTGCTGACCTTGCCTTCTGGATGATAGCGGGGTGAACAGGCAGTGGCTCAGGTGGTTGTTGTCCTTGATGATCTTTTTGGCCTTCCTGTGATATCGGGTGGTGTAGGTGTCCTGGAGGGCAGATAGTTTGCCCCCGGTGATGCGTTGTGCAGACCTCACTACCCTCTGTAGATCCTTACGGTTGTGGGCGGAGCAGATTTTTTGTGCACAAATGAACTCAAGCTTACGGACAATGTCAAATGTGATATAGCGAAGCACCTGGTGAGCTGGGTGCGCAATTATGCAGGTATTTTCCCAAAACGGACGACACAAACAACTGTATTTGTTATCCCTTTCATGCCCTGCCTCCAGTCCACAAACCGATATCTGAATAAGAGAGCCTCATCGAAATTGCAACAAGCAGTTCTGTGAAAATATAATTTAATCAGAAGCCACATCCAGATTTCTGAATAGGGCTGCGCTCAGAGTTTCTTCTCTTGGCAAATTGCGCTGTTAAGGCACTGATGCCCTTTGCAACCACGTACATATGTGAGAGTGGATTCTCAGCCCCCACTAGCATGAAAACTAAATATAGGCAAAGACGGTGTGTGGAAAATGATTTAAGACTGAGACTCTCTCCAATAGAACCCAACTTTGCAGAGTTATGTGCATCCTTTCAAGCACACCCTTCTAATTAACCTGTGGTGAGTTCTTCACAATTCTCGATTAACAAATATGGTTTTATATGTAAGATGGTTAAATAAAGAGCAAAATTATTGATTATTATTATACTATTATTTGTGCCCTTGTCCTACAAGAGCTCTTTGTCACTACCCAAGAGTCGGGTTGTGACAAAAACTCACACTCATTCTTACGTTTAATAAATGTATTGTATAGTGTGTGTGTGGCAGGCTTACAATGATGGCAAAAACAACATTTGAGAGTGTGCTGACCCTGGTGCTAGAGGGGTTATGCAGCTGGAGGTTGAATGTTTAAAAGGGTACGGGACTATAACAAGTTTGGGAACCACTGGTCCAGGTGGAAAAGGGCAGTGTGCAGTGTGATTGAGATTACGTCATCTGTTGATCTGTGGGGGGCGGTTTGCGAATTGAAGTGGTTCTAGTGTATCCGTGATGATGGTATTGATGTGAGTCATGTTGATTTCAGTGCTACGGGGAGGTAATCATTTAGGCAGGTTACCTTTGCTTCCTTGTGCACATAGACTATGGTGGTCTGCTTGAAACATGTAGGTATTACAGACTCGGTCAGGGAGAGGTTGAAAATGTCAGTGAAGACACTTGCCAGTTGGTCTGTTCATGCTTTGAGTACATGTCCTGGTAATCCAATCTTTTAGCATAGCATCCGCTTCATCTGACCACTTCCGTATTGAGCGAGTCACTGGTACTTCCTGCTTTAGTTTTTGCTTGTAAGCAGGAATCAGGAGGATAGAATTATGGTCAGATTTGCCAAATGGAGGGCGAGGGAGAGCTTTGTAGGCATCTCTGTGTGTGGAGCATACTAGAGTTACAGACATTCTTTATTTATTTGATACATTCTTCTATCCTTCACCTGTTCAGTTGGATGTGCATATTTAACTTTTTTTTCTAACCGATACTTGTGCCATTTATCTATGGGTAAATTTCACTCGCTATCTCCACTTCTAAATTGTAGTTTTGTATTGTAAAAAATCATGATCTCCCAGAAGATAGTTAGCTGTACATAATTCCAGTCAAGTGACCAGTGTCTATGATTATGAAATCATTGCAGATGTGGGATCTTAATTCAATCAATTTGGATCTTAATTCAGTCAAGTGACCAATGTCTATGATTATGAAATCATGACAGATGTGGGATCTTAATCTGCCCACGCCATTGTCGTTGCTTTTACAAAGACATTGTGCTTTCAACATTTACATTACATTTAAGTCATTTAGCAGACGCTCTTATCCAGAGCGACTTACAAATTGGTGCATTCACCTTATGACATCCAGTGGAGCAGCCACTTTACAATAGTGCATCTAAATCTTTTAGGGGGGGGGGGGGGGTGAGAAGGATTACTTTATCCTAGGTGGCAGTGGCTGCGTTGTTGACTTTGTAGGCTAGCTGGCAGTGGCTGCGTTGTTGATTACGTTACGTTGCGTTAAAAGAACGACAATAGCTGGCTAGGTAACCTAGAAAATCGCTCTAGACTACACAATTATCTTTGATACAGAGACGGCTATGTAGCTAGCTATGTAGCTAGCTACGATCAAACAAATCAAACCGTTGTACTGTAATGAAATGAAATGAAAATGTGATACTACCTGTGGAGCGAGGCGGAATGCGACCGGGTTGTTGAGTTCTAATCGGTAGACGTTGGCTAGCTGTTAGCTAGCTAGCAGTGTCTCCTACGTTAAGGACGACAAATAGCTGGCTGCGTTGTTGATTCAGGGGCTAGCTGGCTAGCTAGCTAGCAGTGTTGATTACGTTACGTTGCGTTAAAAGAACGACAATAGCTGGCTAGGTAACCTAGAAAATCGCTCTAGACTACACAATTATCTACACAATTATCTTTGATACAGAGACGGCTATGTAGCTAGCTATGTAGACGGTGGGCGTTAGCTAGCTGGCTAGCTGCTGGGCAGATACGTTAGGACGACGAAATACGATAATTACGCAATTATCTTTGATACAAAGACGGCTATGTAGCTAGCTAAGAAGAAATTGCTAAGATTAGACAAATCAAACCGTTGTACTATAATGAAATGTAATGAAATGTAATGAAAAGTTATAATACCTGCAGACCGAAGTGCGGATGCGACTGCTCGCTCCACATCATGTTTTAAGAGAGGCATTAATACAAGTCTCCTCTAAAAAAATGTGTCGCTTAAGATATTTTTGTTCAAATATGTAGCTCCTTTTCTTCGTATAATAAAAAAATATATATGTGTTTGCCAGATGTACAATAGGGCAAAAGAGACCTGTTCAACGCACAGGCTGGCATTTATCGTCATGAATCTTGCCCTTGAGGCAGCTCTGCAGAGTGGTCACTAGCTGACACAGCCACAAGGTCATGAAGTCTGATTTTAAACCTAACCTTAACCCTAACTTTAACAACACTGCTAACCCACACTGCTAACCCTAACCCACATTTTTACGAAACAAGCAATTTGGACTTCGCAGCTGGCCCATCTATTGGAAATCGCTCAGTTTTGCCTCCAGGGCAAGATTTGTAAGGGATAATCAACGAGGGGCTATGCATTCTATGGAAAATAATTAAGGCATTAGGGGTTACATTTCAGCATTAATTCTGACTGGTTAAGGTTTGGGTTAAAACTGAAAAACTAAAATTACAAAAGGAGTGCCTAGTAACAGGCCTAGTAACAGGCACTCGCATTGCACCTAGTGGCCGGTTGGAAATGGAACAAAAAGCCAAGCCATCTCACAACTTCCCCATTCTACTAAAGCCTGGACAGAGCGTAATCCATTGGAGTTTGGACTGTGTTCTTGAAGTTCCTTTAAGTGAGTTTCACTCAAAGAAAATACAAAATAATCCTGACATGGGAGGTTGCTCTTTGGTTGTACTTGCCATCTCTGAACTCCATAGAGCAGCTGTGCCTGTAACTGTGGAAAGATGGAGCCCTCTCCAACCCCTCTGGAGTGCAAACAGATGGGAGGTTCACCGGCTTGCCCCTGGCTCCTCTCCCTGTCTCTCTCTCTCTCCCTGTCTCTCTCTTGCACGTACACACGCACGCACACACACACACACACACACACATACACACATAAATAAAAAATGTAATTAATATATATTTGTATATATGTTTTATGTATTTGTATGTCCCTATACATTTTCTGCAATGCCCAGGTGATGGCAGTGTTCTTATAGCTTGTGTGACAGACAACTGCAACTGAGCTGCTTAAAGAGGTTGTTAATATGGAGCCTGCTCCAAAACTGATAAACTCTGTCCACTGTGGTAGTGTTTACACCAGGCTTTAAGCCCTGACATATGTTTTGGAAATTAACATCTGCCGAGGCTATGGCTAATCCCATAGGCAGCCCATTTAACACCCAGGGATCTCAGATAGGATATACTCTTCATGTATATTTCCCCCTTGCCTCTATTTTCTTGCAAACCGGTTTCCCAATAATATGCTTGAGTCTGGGCCTCTAAGCTCCCTCTCGCTAATGCTATTTATCTGGTCTGACACGTTAAGCGAGGTCTTTTCAGGGCCAAAATCACATTGACTTCACCCAAAATATGCTAGCTTTAATCATTTCACTTAGTGTCGGCAGCTGCTTCCCCTGCTTATCTGTTCAATCCAGTAGATTTGGGGGCCCCAGACACCCATGGTGCGTATTTGAGTAGGACTGAGAGTGCCTTACAGCAATGGCTTTAGCAGAGAGGACTGCATATGGGACTAAGCCACACATGCTTTGCATCGAGGTAACCAAAATCAGATGCTCAGCCTCTGCCGGCATCTGTACATCTGTAATTGGACATACCTGCTCTAATGTCATCACTGTAAATAAGAATTTGTTCTTAACTGACTTGCCTAGTTAAATAAATGTTCAATTAAAGAAACAATGCAATACAAGTACTTAACCCAAGGATTATCTAAACAGCATGAAAAGAAACGACCCTGTCTTTCAAAGATAATTCGTAGAAATCCAAATAACTTCAAAGATCTTAAATAATTAATGACCATGCACCTGTGGAACGGTCGTTAAGACACCAACAACTTACAGACGGTAGGCAAATAAGGTCACAGTTATGAAAACTTAGGACACGAAAGAGGCCTTTCTACTGACTCTGAAAAACACCAAAAGAAAGATGCCCAAGGTCCCTGCTCAACTGCGTGAACGTGCCTTAGGCATGCTGCAAGGAGGCATGAGGACTGCAGATGTGGTCAGGGCAATAAATTGCAATGTCCGTACTGTGAGACGCCTAAGACAGCACTACAGGGAGACAGGACAGACAGCTGAACGTCCCCGCAGTGGCAGACCACGTGTAACAACACCTGCACAGGATCGGTACATCCAAACATCACACCTGCGGGACAGGTACAGGATGGCAACAACAACTGCCAGAGTTACACCAGGAATGCACAATCCCTCTATCAGTGCTCAGACTGTCCTCAATAGACTGAGAAAGGCTGGACTGAGGGCTTTTAGGCCTGTTGTAAGGCAGGTCCTCACCAGACATCACCGGCAACAACGTAGCCTATGGGCACAAACCCACTGTCGCTGGACCAGACAGGACTGTCAAAAAGTGCTCTTCACTGACGAGTCGCTGTTTTGTCTCACCAGGGGTGATGGCCGGATTCGCAGTTTATCGTCAAAGGAATGAGCTTTACACCGCGGCCTGTACTCTGGAGCTGGACCGATTTTGAGGTGGAGGGTCCGTCATGGTCTGGGGCGGTGTGTCACAGCATCACCGGACTGAGCTTGTTGTCATTGCAGGCAATGCTGTGCGTTATAGGGAAGATATCCTCCTCCCTCATGTGGTACCCTTCCTGTAGGCTCATCCTGACATGACACTCCAGCATGAAGATGCCACCAGCCATACTGTTCGTTCTGTGCATGATTTCCTGCAAGACAGGAATGTCAGTGTTCTGCCATGGCCAGCAAAGAGCCTGGATCTCAGTCCCATTGAGCACGTCTGGGACCTGTTGGATCGGAGGATGAGGGCTAGGGCCATTGCCCCAGAAATGTCCGGGAACTTGCAGGTGCCTTGGTGGAAGAGTGGGGTAACATCTCACAGCAATAACTGGCAAATCTAGTGCAGTCCATGAGGAGGAGATGCACTGCAGTACTTAATGCAGCTGGTGGCCACACCAAATACTGACATTACTTTTGATTTTGACCCCCACCCTCCCCTTTGTACAGAGACACATTATTCCATTTATGTTAGTCACACGTCCGTGGAACTTGTTCAGTTTATGTCTCAGTTGTTGAATCTTGTAATGTTTATTCTGCAATGTAGAAAATAGTGAAAATAAAGAAAAACCTTGGAATGAGTAGATGTGTCACGATCGTCGTATGAAGCGGACCAAAATGCAGTGTGGTATGTGTTCATGATGATTTTTTAATAAAAGAAAGCACTGAACACTGAAAACAAAACAATAAACGAATAACGACCGTGAAGCTATAATGAGAACTGTGCTGACACAACCAACTAACAGACAATCACCCCCACAACCCAAAATGACAAAACAGGCTACCTAAATATGGCTCCCAATCAGAGACAACGACTAACATCTGCCTCTGAGAACCATATCAGGCCAAACACAGAAACAGACAAACTAGACATCCAACATAGAATGGCCACTCAGATCACACCCTGACCAAACAAAACATAGAAACATACAAAGCAAACTATGGTCAGGGTGTGACAGTACCCCCCCCCCCCCCCCCAAGGTGCGGACTCCGGCCGCAAAACCTGAACCTATTGGGGAGGGTCTGGGTGGGCATCTGTCCGCGGTGGCGGCTCTGGCGCTGGACGTGGCCCCCACTTCACCATAGGCTTAGTCCACTTTAGTAGCGTCCTTTGAGCGGCGACCCTCGCCGCCGACCTAGGATTGGCAACCCTACTAAAGGACCCCACTGGACTGAGGGGCAGCTCAGGACTGAGGGGCGGAGGCTCTGGCGCCTCTGGACTGAGGGGCTCCGGCGGCGCCGGACAGGCGGGAGACTGGTGCCGGCGCTGATGGTACTGGGCCAAAGACACGCACAGGAAGCCTGGTGCGGGGAGCTGCCACCGGAGGGCTGATGCGTGGAGGTAGAGGTGGTACTGGATAAACCGGACCGTGCAGGCGCACTGGAGCTCTTAAGCACCGAGCCTGCGCAATCTTACCTGGTTGAATGCTCCCGGTCGCCCTGCCAGTACAGTGAGGTGGAATAGCCCGCACTGGGCTATGCAGGCAAACCGGGGACACCATGCGTAAGGCTGGTGCCATGTATGCCGGCCCAAGGAGACGCACTGGAGACCAGATGCGTAGAGCCGGCTTCATGGCACCTGGCTCGATGCCCACTCTAGCCCTGCCGATACGCGGAGCTGGTATGTACTGCACCGGGCTATGCACCCGCACTGGGGACACCGTGCGCACAGCATAACACGGTGCCTGCCCGGTCTCTCTCGCCCTCCGGTAAGCACAGGAAGTTGGCACAGGTCTCCTACCTGGCTTCGCCACACTTCCTGTGTGCCACACCCCAATACATTTTTGGGGCTGACTCTCGGGCTTCCATCCACGCCGCCGTGCTGTCTCCTCATACCAGCGCCTCTCCGCCGTCGCCGCCTCCAGCTCTTCTTTGGGACGACGATATTCTCCTGGCTGTGCCCAGGGTCCTTTACCGTCCAACTCGTCCTCCCATGTCCAGTCTTCCTTGCGCTACTCCTGCTGCTGCTGCCTGTCACCACGCCGCTTGGTCCTGTTGTGGTGGGTGATTCTGTCACGATCGTCGTATGAAGCAGACCAAAAAGCAGCGTGGTATGTGTTCATGATGATTTTTTAATAAAAGAAAGCACTGAACACTGAATACAAAACAATAAACAAATAACTTATTTTCCACCATAATTTGCAAATAAATTCATTAAAAATCCTACAATGTGATTTTCTGGATTTCTTTTCTCATTTTGTCTGTCATAGTTGAAGTGTACCTATGATGAAAATTACAGGCCTCTCTCATCTTTTTACGTGGGAGAACTGGCACAATTGGTGGCTGACTAAATACTTTTTTGCCCCACTGTAGTTAATTTAAAAGTCTTAGAATTGATGCATCAATCCCATATTGCCCCTTTAATGGACTCAGATGGTGAAGGATTCATGCCCCAACTGGTTTCTAAACAGTAGTGATAGGTCTTCACAGTCCGCTGACCCCTAATTACTCTAGCTAATTGGCTAGTTTTAAGGCACTGCCAATGATTAATTAGAGAAGAAAACACATTTCTAAAAATGATTTACATTTAGACACATGAAGTGGCAGTTTCATAAAGAGAAGATTTTCTTGGCGGTATGAGGCGCTAGTCCAAACATCAAACTAATTTGGAATGTGTGTAACAAGTGCGCTGGGAAGCAAGTTCAGGGAGTCGGGAAGCAAGTTCAGGGAGTGAGTGTTTTAATAAATAAACACAACTAAATACTAACCAAGAAACACAAACACCGCACAGACATGACAATGGAACAGAAAAAATAACACCTGGGGAAGGAACCAAAGGGAGTGACATAAACTCATCAAAAAAATAAACGTCCTTTCACTGTCAACTGCGTTTATTTTCAGCAAACTTAATTAACATGTGTAAATATTTGTATGAACATAACAAGATTCAACAACTGAGACATAAACTGAACAAGTTCCACAGATGTGTAAGTTACAGAAATGGAATAATGTGTCCTTGACCAAAGGGGGGTCAAAATCAAAAGTAATGTCAGTATCTGGTGTGGCCACCAGCTGCAATAAGTACTGCAGTGGACTGCACTGGACTGCACCAGATTTGCCAGTTATTGCTGTGAGATGTTACCCCACTCTTCCACCAAGGTACCTGCAAGTACCCAGACATTTCTGGGGGGAATGGCCCTAGCCCTCCGATCCAACAGATCCCAGACATGCTCAATGGGATTGAGATCCGGGCTCTTCACTGGCCATGGCAGAACACTGACCTTCCTGTCTTGCAGGAAATCACGCACAGAATGAGCAGTATGGCTGGTGGCATCTTCATGCTTGAGTGTCATGTCAGGATGAGCCTACAGGAAGGGTACCACATGAGGGAGGAGGATGTCTTCCCTATAACGCACAGCATTGAGATTGCCTGCAATGACAATAAGCTCAGTCTGATGATGCTGTGACACACCGCCCCAGACCATGACGGACCCTTAACCTCCAAATCGATCCCGCTCCAGAGGACAGGCCTCGGTGTAACGCTCATTCCTTCGACGATAAACTGCGAATCCGACCATCACCTCTGGTGAGACAAAACCGCGACTCATCAGTGAAGAGCACTTTTTGCCAGTCCTGTCTGGTCCAGCGACTGTGGGTTTGTGCCCATATGCGACGTTGTTGCTGGTGATGTCTGGTGAGGACCTGCCTTACAACAGGCCTACAAGCCCTAAGTCCAGACTCTCTCAGCCTATTGCGGACAGTCCGAGCACTGATGGGATTGTGCGTTCCTGGTGTAACTCGGGCAGTTGTTGTTGCCATCCTGTACCTGTCCCGCAGGTGTGATGTTCAGATGTACCGATCCTGTGCAGGTGTTGTTACACGTGGTCTGCCACTGCGAGGATGATCAGCTGTCCGTCCTGTCTCCCTGTAGTGCTGTCTTAGGCGTCTCACAGTACAGACATTGCAATGTTTTGCCATGGCCACATCTGCAGTCCTCATGCCTCCTTGCATCATGCCTAAGGCAGATTCACGCAGATGAGCAGGGACCCTGGGCATCTTTCTTTTGGTGTTTTTCAGAGTCAGTAGAAAGGCCTCTTTTAGTGTCCTAAGTGTTTATAACTGTGACCTCAATTGCCTACCGTCTGTCAGCTGTTAGTGTCTTAATGACCTTCCACAGGTGCATGTTCATTAATTGTTTATGGTTCATTGAACAAGCATGGGAAACATTATTTTAACCCTCTACAATGAAGATCTGTGATGTCATTTATATTGAACACGAAATATCTTTGAAAGACAGGGTCCTGAAAAAGGGACGTTTCTTTTTTTGCTCAGTTTATACAGGGAATGTAATCAGGAAGGTGATGGAGTCCAGGTGAGTCTGAAGACACACAGGTGCGCATAACAATGGCGACAGATGTGAGCCATAACGAGCAGCCTGGTGACCTAGAGGCCGGAGAGGGAGCACAAGTGACAGTACCCCCTCCCTGATGCGCGGCTCCAGCTGCAGGACGCTGACCAAAATGATGATCCCATGGATCAGGAGCGGACCGGCCACCTCTGCTGAGGCGCGGGAAACCTGTCAGTCCGGCTGGAGCGCGGGAACCTGACGAGCCGGTGGAACATGGGGAGTCTGGCGATCAGGTGAAGGCATGAAAGCCCGACGATCCGACTGAGGCAGGGGAGCATGACGATCTGGCTGAGGCATGAGAGCCTGACGAGCCGGCGGAGGCAGGGGAGCCTGGCGATCTGTCTGAGGTATGACAGCCTGTAGCGGCTCCCGGACCTGACGTCATTCCCACTGAAAAAACAAAAAGCAAAAAAACACTCCCTGATGCTTCCCTCATGTGAGGCGTTATTCTGTAATGAGTGCGCTGAGAGTTGGGAAGCAAGTTCAGGGAGTGAGTGGTTTATAAATAAACGCAACTAAATACTAACCAAGAAACAAACAACGCACAGACATGACACTGGAACGGAAACCATAACATCTGGGGAAGGAACAAAAAGGGAGTGACAATGTGTTAACCTTGTGATGAGACATATTGTGCCCATTTGTGAGGGTGAAATTCCACAGCCCAAATTAAGAATGTTTTTTCTTAATGCTAATCTTATCTCCGGCACATCTATTACCTGTGGATCTAAATTATGTTTGTGAAATGAGCAAAAACACTCTCAGGAGGGACACAGGGAAGCCAATCACAAACAAAATGGTCTATCAAATGGCGGAAGAATCGTCTATGTGCCTCATAGGCTGATGCCCATGATAGTGGAATTAACCTGAGGAATAAGCTGTGTCTTAAAGTAATTAAACTGAGTTATGGGGATCGCAAACGCATTCTTAGAAACTCACGGTGAAAACATGATGCATAAATAAATGCTTTAGCGGCGAGACAACAGAACGGAAATTTGCTGAGCCACTCCAAAGAGTTACAGGGTGTGAATGACATCTACTTTCAATAGTTACGTTAAATATATTATTCTGAGACATTCGTTTTTTCGTAGATTGAGTCACTTATTCATCATTTAGACTTTGGACAATGTGTTTTGAACTGTGTCACTCACAAATATTTGAATGCAACAAGAGTAATCCCTAAATGGAAATGTAATGCACAACATATTTATGTTGCCTAATTGCAATTTGGGTTTTCAGTTCTCATAGACAACTGTGAATGAATAGCAATGATATTCATCTAGAAAGAGGGATAACGAAAAGGATCTGTTCTATTTCAGTTTGACTTAATTTAGCTTCAGACAGCCTCAAGTTGCTCATTTGAAATCTGTAATGGGTTCTATTTGGGTGAATGAAAAAAGTGCATAACCCTTAAAAGAAAATGACCTATTTTGGAACAGTTCTGGGAAACCAACTTTTGCTTCCACCTGAAATAAACTACAACTTGTAAGGCTTAATAAAGTATTCACAAAATCTTCATTTACCTTTCTACAGCCTACATATATGCTGCAGAAATCATACGTTTCAGTCATTTTTGGTGCACTTCAAGCAATGGTTCTAGTTTTATCTCTAACTTCATTACTCTCCCAGTATTTGCAATTCTAGTAAACCTGTATTTATTTGAGCAAGCCTTCAGACACAATTACAACTCTTTATTCTTGTTGTGCTCAGGATTATCAGTCAAATGCCATATCTCCCACATCGTATATGGCCTTGCTGCTACAGGCGGCACAGATCATAAAATAATGACAAAGTTGGCATTATACAGACCATCTACTACTGTCTTATTGCCAGTCTCAAAAGAGTGCAGGAATTTGTAATACCACAGGCAGAGATGAACACATTTTTCAATGAATTCCATCCATAGGAGATACAAAAGACAAATGGAAATAGCTTGGGAGAAATAGCTCGAGGCGACCTGATTTATAATCCTGTGTAATTCATTCAACAGGATTAGCCTGACTGAACTTCATTCATTTTCAAGGCTATTTGCTCAAGTCAACCCAACTGCATTTGCAAAGAGCGATCTTTTTTAATATAATTTTTTAATTCTTTGCAACTTCTTTGGCACCCAAAATTATATTCATTATAGAATGGATAAAATATAGCTAAAGAAACACAACTTTTTAATACTTTTCATAGCGGCTTTTGTACGATGGGAATGGCAGCTTTGGAAAAAGATAAAGAAAGAAACTCTAAAGGTTATAAACTTAATTTTCAAAAGAGCAAAGAGATATATTTTTTGCAAACGCCATGACGGAAGTGATTACATATTTTTTTCCCTCAACACTGCTTTCACTGTCAGATCTCTGTTCAGAATCTACTACTTGATAATGGCAGCAGGTAAAGTTGATAATGTGATGTTGTTGAACCGATTTATTGATTGAACAGTTAATTAAATGTATTGATAAAGTTATCATACGGCATCCATATTAGGAAGTTGTTATCTGTCAGACAGAGCTCGGCAGTCCAACAGAAAAGAAGCACCTTTAAAATGCACTTTTACTTTAGGTTTATGCATCCTTAAAAAACACATACGAAAAAATAAAGCAATCTCCTGAGCTATATTATTAACAATAACTCGCTTATTATGGCCAGAGCTTGCATGACTTACTTTTACAGTAGCACAATATAATATTTTTAGAATGTAGCCTTTCATTCTTCTCAAAAAGTCCAGGAGAGATCTTAACCAACGACTTGAGAATAAAAACAGTTCTGTAAATTATAGTTCTAATGAAAGTAACACTGAAGTGCCAATGTTCTCAGAGCATATTTCCACAGGATTTGAGGACAGTTTATCCTTGGCTGTGATTTATGGTCTCATTAATATATTTATGTCCCCTCTCGGTCTTTACTTTTTATGATTTACACTCACAAGCTGAAATGCTGGTGAAAAAAGAAAAACATATTTTTCCCCCCCTATATTCATGAAGTAGAAATAATAGAAAAATGCCTGGAGGTTAAAAAAACACAGAAAAGAAAGTGAATCCAATGAGTGAGCTACACAGCCCCTGCTGCTGCAGCTGCCACCTACTGCAGCCGCCACCTCCTCCAATCTGTGGCAGGAGATGAGTATCAGGGTGGTCAAAGAGCCTTCCTGTGTGCCGGAGCCATCCTTGGAACTATTTAATCATGACAGGAACACTGTGGCAAATTGGAGCGCTCCCATTGGCTTGCGCTTGACTACTGTGACCATATGGAGCGAAGTGATATACCTACCTGTTATCTTCCTTGAGTGATGTTCCCAGAAGAAATGATTACTTCATTTAGTCATGCATTATTGGGGTGGCTCTAGGGGGTAGGAGGGATATAACAATTTATCAGGTCATTGTTTGGCGTCTCCGCAGTGCATCACCTGAGCCTTTGGAGAGGCCATTCCCTCAGCCGGAAATTACATTTGGTTAACTTGTTAACGGACATCAAAGCTAAAGTAAATATTATATTAAATGTCTACCAATGCTTTTGAGATGAGACAGAAAGTCATAACATTTTCAGTAAGAAAAATAAAATTCATCCCTTTTCTTGGAATCATTTATTTAATACATTTGACAGCAAATAATTCAAATATATGCAAACATTTAACACGTTTATAGCTTCATAAATGTTAGCATGCTTATAGGTAAGCTTCTGCATGCTGTCTCTGTGTGTGAGTTAAGTCTATGGTTATTAGGTGGGTATATTGTCCCCATAGGCATCATTTCTGTAATGCATAGCACGTGTGCATACTGTATCACTTGTCATTGTGTGCATTTATAAGCAAATAACCAACTTTTGTCTTAACAAAGCCACCAAATATGAAATGTTAATGTTCCCAGGCGTCGGCACCCTTGTGTCAAATAATGGAAAAATATGAATTAATTTAGAAATGATCATTATATATGTCACGTGAATTTGGAAGCATGCACATCATTGCCTAATTTACCATTAAATCAGCAACTAACATATTGCTGTCATTATGTCCAGGTTGGTGGAAGAATGTGGTAGTGATTGGATAACACCCTTTTGTGTAGGAGTGCAGAGACAATATCAAGTTTCAAAATGTAGTTATCACAGAGCATCTCAACTAAGTAAATCCCTCAGACTATTATTCAATTACCCATTGGCCTGTAGATATGTGTTGCGATTAACTGAATATTAAGTGTGTGATTAGATCAGAGAGCTGTGGGAATGAGACAGAGGTGATTTAACATTGTGATTGGAGAAACAAATGGGGACATTACTGATTGTTTGACACAACTACAACACGTGGAATCTGGTGAATCTTTGGGCATAATTGCATTAGAGATACAGTAAGTAGTATAATATAGTGACACACTTCTTAATTTATCAAGCCAGGCTGATTTGACTGTGACATGGTAGAGTGTGCCACTGAGAACTACATTTCCCAACCTACTGTAGATCATCTTGTAACCATATCCTGTACTGACATTACTACATTCAGTTCTGGACCATAGAATCAGAAGACATATTGAAATGTTCTGCTGCTTTGGCATCAAAGGGGCTGGAGAATGTTTGTAAGTATTTATATACACCATAATAGGGATCTAAATCCACTGTCAAGCTGCTCTGATAAAACCTGAGCAGAGGAGACAGATCTGCTGATGCAATCGAAAAACACAAGGCGTGTATGGCATTCTGCATGGCCAATGGGCCCTTCCCAAATGGCAGCCTATTCCCTTTTAAAGTGCATAGTTTTTGACCAGAACCCTATTTGAACCTGGTCAACAGTAAAGCGAATATGGTTCCATTTTGGACTGGCCCATTTCTATTTCCTTCTTGCATATCTCAGACATGCCACCTACTGTGCTATAATAGACAATCATGTCCAACTTCAATCTATATATTTATAATTTGGACAGGCATTGACTTGTTGTTTATACTTACAGGATTGTCCCCACGCCTAAATCGCTCTAAGAAACATCAACATGCCACAAAGAACGTACATTGGGAGATGTGCTCATTCCCAAGTGACAATAAAGTGGGAAAAATCTTTTTTATTCTACACATTTCCCAGAAGGGACTATTTGTGGAGTCCGGTTTAGATTCCTGTTACAAATTAAGTTTGAAAAATAAACCCCTTGGAAAATGTCGCAAAGCAGATAATAATGCCTATGAAATTATGTGGCAACATCACCATTGACATAGTCAAACATATTCAAAGGGTTGTTTCTCAAAGACTGTACTTATAACTGAGAAAATGGATGATAATATGGACTAGTACATTGTTAAGTCAATTTTTGGAGTTTAAAATGATATTTTAATTGTGTAACAATTATTTTATTTTCATTACATTTGGAGTAGAAATGTCACCAGAGCTGCATTCAGTACAAAAAAACGTACTGCAACGTTCAATTAAATAGAAACCGTGCTGTTCTAAATGAAAAGTTGAAAAACACGGAGAGGTTGGGTTGTCAGTTCAAAATGCACCGCTGCCCTTCAAATATGTCACTCATTGCTTCAAGCCACACCCACTAAACGGTGCAAACATATGCTACCTCAAAGTCTGTACAAGAACATTGAATAACGTTTTGGGGAAACGTGCCCTTCAGTACAATCCGTTACGCAATGTAGCAAACGTTCAATCGAACGCACCCCATCACTGATTTTCTCACCGTTGTTCTACAAAATAAATTCCAAGTATGGTTTCATTCTGAACTGATAGTTAGACCAACAGTTTAAAGTAATACAGAAATTATTGGTATTTCAAATCAAATCAAACTTTATTTGTCACATGCACCGAATACAAGTGTAGACGAACAGTGCAGTTCAAGACGAGCTAAGAAAATATTTTCCAAATAAACTAAAGTGAAAAATAAAATTGAAAAATAATAAAAAGTAACATAATAATAAAGTGGCTATATACAGGGGGTACCGGTACCGAGGCAGTGTACAGGTTAGTTGAGGTAGTTTGTACATACTGTATAGGTAGGGGTGAAATTACAATGCATAGATAATAAACAGCGGGGGGGGGGGTCAATGTAATAGTCCGGTGGCAATTTATACATTTTTCAGCAGTCTAATGGTTAGATATAATTACCAAATTATCAGGAAAGTTTGGGATGTATTTTCCCTTGAAAATCTCCAGAGTGGGGGTGTATGCCCCCAGACCCCCCTAGATGGGTGTTGACTGCGGAATCCATTGACCCTGACCCCCCCCAATATGCAACACAAAGTTACACCCTTGCTCACATCCACCGAGTAGGACTTACTTTACCTGTGCGCACAAGTGCTCCTGAGATGTGGTTGAACTTTAAAAGATGCATGCTTTCCTCAAAGGGAAAGGGCAAGGTGCAGATTCAAACATTCCCTTCCTCTTGTGTCTGTTTGACTCACTTCTCATTAGTATTCTCGACCACACAGGCTTTTTGTTTGTTTCCATTCCTTTAGTTTAATAAGGCTGCTAATATCAATTACACCAAAGATTGCCTTGTGTCTCCATGTCTGCAGCTCAGGGTGTGCACTCAGGAAAGATCACGGCGCGGGGAAGAGAGGTAACCTCTAAACACAGGATCTCTAATTGCTCTGACATTGCTCACGCCATTGGGCCTCATTGGAATATTCAAGTGAAGGAGCAATTTGGGTGTAATCCGTTGACACAGATCATCCCCCCACCTTTTCTTTCTCTCACTAACTTTCTCTTTCTTTCTTTACCTCACTTCATCAGAAGTAGGTGGACGGAGACAGAGAGAGAGTAAAATACTGAACCCATCTGTTCATCTGTCAGACCTTTTTTCCTCTCAATTTATGGCATGTGTCTATTTGTTGAAGTGTCTGGCCTCCCATGGAAACTGAGAGATAGAAGCTGGGAACAGAAGTGAGTGATTCTGGCTTCTGCTTCAGATAACCTCTAAAGCTTATATGAGTGCTGGACCATTTGCAGCTGAGGTTCTCGACAGATCCGGGACTAACGGGTGTCAAGGCTACAAATTGCGCCCACTCGGACCTACTGTGTTATCTGAGCCGATGTATAGCAGGAGAGATGGTCCGGTTGAGATATGTTTGGGCAATGACTAACCTTCCATGAGACCTGAACACTCTGGGAAGTTTCCAGAGCAAATGCCTAGGCTTTGGCTTAAAGGGCTAACATGATGTTAAGATGCAAAAACGGCATTGGATCGATATGAGGGTGATCGCACCTGTAAGGAGGCTTGGGTGGGTGTGATTTTGGCAGGTCCTCGTAAGGCATTGTTAGGTGCCTTTTTGTCGTTCCACCCCTCTTTCCGTTTCTACCAAAGAGATGGGGGTTGTGTGATTTTCCTCCCCCCGACCAGCTGTTGGCTTTGATCTACATGCAAGGCTCAGTTAGTTTGCATTATGAAGCCATCTTTATCCATACAGGCCCATATTTTATCCAGCAGGAAGCCAGAGACTCCATCTGACACAACCCCTAAAACAGCCGCTGATTAACAACAGAAGGGCAATCAATTCCCACCGTGGGCGTGCTCAGGCTCCAGCATCGCTTCTATGGCAGACATATGGGAAAATCATCAATTAACATAAATTACATCACACTTGTACGAATCTAGCAGAGGACTGTGAATACCGCTACTCCGGAGTAGGCTCTTAAAATAGTGTTTACTGCACTGTATCTTTAAACAGGTCTTGACTATTCAACATTATGCAGCTTTAGAGGGAGGTCACATCTGAACATGTTTCTAAAGTCATCTCTGCGTATACCTGCATTGAGTTATGATGGCAATTATGTGAATTGACAATGACTACACAAAATTAAGAGAATTAAGAAAGCTATGTACACTCTCGGCTAAGTGCAGGGGACTCCTACCGTGTGAAACACAGCTCTTTTTCTCTGTTGGTAACATATGCTAATGATAATGCGCACTGTGATTCATTTGATGTCCAATGACCATAGACCAGAGTATAATAAAACAGTATGTATTCCAGAGTAGAATAAAACAGTATGTATTCCAGAGTAGAATGAAACAGTATGTATTCCAGAGTAGAATGAAACAGTATATGTTCCAGAGTAGAATGAAACAGTATGTATTCCAGAGTAGAATGAAACAGTATGTATTCCAGAGTAGAATAAAACAGTATGTATTCCAGAGTAGAATGAAACAGTATGTATTCCAGAGTAGAATGAAACAGTATGTATTCCAGAGTAGAATAAAACAGTATGTATTCCAGAGTAGAATGAAACAGTATGTATTCCAGAGTAGAATGAAACACCACGTATTCCAGAGTAGACTGAAACAGTATGTATTCCAGAGTAGAATGAAACAGTATGTATTCCAGAGTAGAATAAAACAGTATGTATTCCAGAGTAGAATGAAACAGTATATGTTCCAGAGTAGAATGAAACAGTATGTATTCCAGAGTAGAATGAAACAGTATGTATTCCAGAGTAGAATGAAACAGTATGTATTCCAGAGTAGAATGAAACACCACGTATTCCAGAGTAGAATGAAACAGTATGTATTCCAGAGTAGAATGAAACAGTATGTATTCCAGAGTAGAATAAAACAGTATGTATTCCAGAGTAGAATGAAACAGTATGTATTCCAGAGTAGAATGAAACACCACGTATTCCAGAGTAGAATAAAACAGTATGTATTCCAGAGTAGAATGAAACGGTATGTATTCCAGAGTAGAATAAAACAGTATGTATTCCAGAGTAGAATGAAACAGTATGTATTCCAGAGTAGAATGAAACAGTATGTATTCCAGAGTAGAATGAAATAGTATGTATTCCAGAGTAGAATGAAACACCACGTATTCCAGAGTAGAATGAAACAGTATGTATTCCAGAGTAGAATGAAACAGTATGTATTCCAGAGTAGAATGAAACAGTATGTATTCCAGAGTAGAATAAAACAGTATGTATTCCAGAGTAGAATGAAACAGTATGTATTCCAGAGTAGAATGAAACAGTATGTATTCCAGAGTAGAATAAAACAGTATGTATTCCAGAGTAGAATGAAACAGTATGTATTCCAGAGTAGAATGAAACACCACGTATTCCAGAGTAGACTGAAACAGTATGTATTCCAGAGTAGAATGAAACAGTATGTATTCCAGAGTAGAATAAAACAGTATGTATTCCAGAGTAGAATGAAACAGTATATGTTCCAGAGTAGAATGAAACAGTATGTATTCCAGAGTAGAATGAAACAGTATGTATTCCAGAGTAGAATGAAACAGTATGTATTCCAGAGTAGAATGAAACACCACGTATTCCAGAGTAGAATGAAACAGTATGTATTCCAGAGTAGAATGAAACAGTATGTATTCCAGAGTAGAATAAAACAGTATGTATTCCAGAGTAGAATGAAACAGTATGTATTCCAGAGTAGAATGAAACAGTATGTATTCCAGAGTAGAATAAAACAGTATGTATTCCAGAGTAGAATGAAACGGTATGTATTCCAGAGTAGAATAAAACAGTATGTATTCCAGAGTAGAATGAAACAGTATGTATTCCAGAGTAGAATGAAACAGTATGTATTCCAGAGTAGAATGAAATAGTATGTATTCCAGAGTAGAATGAAACACCACGTATTCCAGAGTAGAATGAAACAGTATGTATTCCAGAGTAGAATGAAACAGTATGTATTCCAGAGTAGAATAAAACAGTATGTATTCCAGAGTAGAATGAAACCGTATGTATTCCAGAGTAGAATAAAGCAGTATGTATTCCAGGGTAGAATAAAACAGTATGTATTCCAGAGTATAATGAAACAGTATGTATTCCAGAGTAGAATAAAACAGAATGTATTCCAGAGTAGAATGAAACAGTATGTATTCCAGAGTAGAATGAAACAGTATGTATTCCAGAGTAGAATGAAACAGTATGTATTCCAGAGTAGAATGAAACACCACGTATTCCAGAGTAGAATGAAACAGTATGTATTCCAGAGTAGAATAAAACAGTATGTATTCCAGAGTAGAATGAAACAGTATGTATTCCAGAGTAGAATAAAACAGTATGTATTCCAGAGTAGAATAAAACAGTATGTATTCCAGAGTAGAATGAAACAGTATGTATTCCAGAGTAGAATAAAACAGTATGTATTCCAGAGTAGAATAAAACAGTATGTATTCCAGAGTAGAATGAAACAGTATGTATTCCAGAGTAGAATGAAACACCACGTATTCCAGAGTAGAATGAAACAGTATGTATTCCAGAGTAGAATGAAACAGTATGTATTCCAGAGTAGAATAAAACAGTATGTATTCCAGAGTAGAATGAAACAGTATGTATTCCAGAGTAGAATCAAACAGTATGTATTCCAGAGTAGAATAAAACAGTATGTATTCCAGAGTAGAATGAAACAGTATGTATTCCAGAGTAGAATGAAACACCACGTATTCCAGAGTAGAATGAAACAGTATGTATTCCAGAGTAGAATAAAACAGTATGTATTCCAGAGTAGAATGAAACGGTATGTATTCCAGAGTAGAATAAAACAGTATGTATTCCAGAGTAGAATGAAACAGTATGTATTCCAGAGTAGAATGAAACAGTATGTATTCCAGAGTAGAATGAAACACCACGTATTCCAGAGTAGAATGAAACAGTATGTATTCCAGAGTAGAATAAAACAGTATGTATTCCAGAGTAGAATGAAACAGTATGTATTCCAGAGTAGAATAAAACAGTATGTATTCCAGAGTAGAATGAAACAGTATGTATTCCAGAGTAGAATGAAACAGTATGTATTCCAGAGTAGAATAAAACAGTATGTATTCCAGAGTAGAATAAAACAGTATGTATTCCAGAGTAGAATGAAACAGTATGTATTCCAGAGTAGAATGAAACAGTATGTATTCCAGAGTAGAATAAAACAGTATGTATTCCAGAGTAAAATGAAACAGTATGTATTCCAGAGTAGAATGAAACAGTATGTGTTCCAGAGTTGAATGAAACAGTATGTATTCCAGAGTAGAATGAAACAGTATATGTTCCAGAGTACAATGAAACAGTATGTATTCCAGAGTAGAATGAAACATCACATATTCCAGAGTAGAATGAAACAGTATGTATTCCAGAGTAGAATGAAACAGTATGTATTCCAGAGTAGAATGAAACAGTATGTATTCCAGAGTAGAATGAAACAGTATGTATTCCAGAGTAGAATGAAACAGTATATGTTCCAGAGTAGAATGAAACAGTATGTATTCCAGAGTAGAATGAAACAGTATGTATTCCAGAGTAGAATGAAACAGTATGTATTCCAGAGTAGAATGAAACAGTATGTATTCCAGAGTAGAATAAAACAGTATGTATTCCAGAGTAGAATAAAACAGTATGTATTCCAGAGTAGAATGAAACAGTATGTATTCCAGAGTAGAATGAAACAGTATGTATTCCAGAGTAGAATAAAACAGTATGTATTCCAGAGTAAAATGAAACAGTATGTATTCCAGAGTAGAATGAAACAGTATGTGTTCCAGAGTTGAATGAAACAGTATGTATTCCAGAGTAGAATGAAACAGTATATGTTCCAGAGTACAATGAAACAGTATGTATTCCAGAGTAGAATGAAACATCACATATTCCAGAGTAGAATGAAACAGTATGTATTCCAGAGTAGAATGAAACAGTATGTATTCCAGAGTAGAATGAAACAGTATGTATTCCAGAGTAGAATGAAACACCACGTATTCCAGAGTAGAATGAAACAGTATATGTTCCAGAGTAGAATGAAACAGTATGTATTCCAGAGTAGAATGAAACAGTATGTATTCCAGAGTAGAATGAAACAGTATGTATTCCAGAGTAGAATGAAACAGTATATGTTCCAGAGTAGAATGAAACAGTATGTATTCCAGAGTAGAATGAAACATCACATATTCCAGAGTAGAATGAAACAGTATGTATTCCAGAGTAGAATAAAACAGTATGTATTCCAGAGTAGAATGAAACACCAGTATATTCCAGAGTAGAATGAAACAGTATGTATTCCAGAGTAGAATGAAACAGTATGTATTCCAGAGTAGAATGAAACAGTATATGTTCCAGAGTAGAATGAAACAGTATGTATTCCAGAGTAGAATGAAACAGTATGTATTCCAGAGTAGAATGAAACAGTATGTATTCCAGAGTAGAATAAAACAGTATGTATTCCAGAGTAGAATGAAACACCACATATTCCATTGTAGAATGAAACAGTATGTATTCCAGAGTAGAATGAAACACCACATATTCCAGAGTAGAATGAAACAGTATGTATTCCAGAGTAGAATAAAACAGTATGTATTCCAGAGTAGAATGAAACAGTATGTATTCCAGAGTAGAATGAAACAGTATGTATTCCAGAGTAGAATGAAACAGTATGTATTCCAGAGTAGAATGAAACACCACGTATTCCAGAGTAGAATGAAACAGTATGTATTCCAGAGTAGAATAAAACAGTATGTATTCCAGAGTAGAATGAAACAGTATGTATTCCAGAGTAGAATAAAACAGTATGTATTCCAGAGTAGAATGAAACAGTATGTATTCCAGAGTAGAATGAAACAGTATGTATTCCAGAGTAGAATAAAACAGTATGTATTCCAGAGTAGAATGAAACACCACGTATTCCAGAGTAGACTGAAACAGTATGTATTCCAGAGTAGAATGAAACAGTATGTATTCCAGAGTAGAATGAAACAGTATGTATTCCAGAGTAGAATGAAACAGTATGTATTCCAGAGTAGAATAAAACAGTATGTATTCCAGAGTAAAATGAAACAGTATGTATTCCAGAGTAGAATGAAACAGTATGTGTTCCAGAGTTGAATGAAACAGTATGTGTTCCAGAGTTGAATGAAACAGTATGTATTCCAGAGTAGAATGAAACAGTATATGTTCCAGAGTAGAATGAAACAGTATGTATTCCAGAGTAGAATGAAACAGTATGTATTCCAGAGTAGAATGAAACAGTATGTATTCCAGAGTAGAATGAAACAGTATATGTTCCAGAGTAGAATGAAACAGTATGTATTCCAGAGTAGAATGAAACAGTATATGTTCCAGAGTAGAATGAAACAGTATGTATTCCAGAGTAGAATAAAACAGTATGTATTCCAGAGTAGAATGAAACAGTATGTATTCCAGAGTAGAATGAAACAGTATGTATTCCAGAGTAGAATAAAACAGTATGTATTCCAGAGTAGAATGAAACACCACGTATTCCAGAGTAGAATGAAACAGTATGTATTCCAGAGTAGAATGAAACAGTATGTATTCCAGAGTAGAATGAAACAGTATGTATTCCAGAGTAGAATGAAACAGTATGTATTCCAGAGTAGAATAAAACAGTATGTATTCCAGAGTAGAATGAAACAGTATGTATTCCAGAGTAGAATGAAACAGTATGTATTCCAGAGTAGAATGAAACAGTATGTGTTCCAGAGTAGAATGAAACAGTATGTATTCCAGAGTAGAATGAAACAGTATATGTTCCAGAGTAGAATGAAACAGTATGTATTCCAGAGTAGAATGAAACAGTATGTATTCCAGAGTAGAATGAAACAGTATGTATTCCAGAGTAGAATGAAACAGTATATGTTCCAGAGTAGAATGAAACAGTATGTATTCCAGAGTAGAATGAAACATCACATATTCCAGAGTAGAATGAAACAGTATGTATTCCAGAGTAGAATAAAACAGTATGTATTCCAGAGTAGAATGAAACACCACATATTCCAGAGTAGAATGAAACAGTATGTATTCCAGAGTAGAATGAAACAGTATGTATTCCAGAGTAGAATGAAAGAGTATATGTTCCAGAGTAGAATGAAACAGTATGTATTCCAGAGTAGAATGAAACAGTATGTATTCCAGAGTAGAATGAAACAGTATGTATTCCAGAGTAGAATGAAACAGTATGTATTCCAGAGTAGAAGGAAACAGTATGTATTCCAGAGTAGAATAAAACAGTATGTATTCCAGAGTAGAATGAAACACCACATATTCCATTGTAGAATGAAACAGTATGTATTCCAGAGTAGAATGAAACACCACATATTCCAGAGTAGAATGAAACAGTATGTATTCCAGAGTAGAATAAAACAGTATGTATTCCAGAGTAGAATGAAACAGTATGTATTCCAGAGTAGAATGAAACAGTATGTATTCCAGAGTAGAATGAAACAGTATGTATTCCAGAGTAGAATGAAACACCACGTATTCCAGAGTAGAATGAAACAGTATGTATTCCAGAGTAGAATAAAACAGTATGTATTCCAGAGTAGAATGAAACAGTATGTATTCCAGAGTAGAATAAAACAGTATGTATTCCAGAGTAGAATGAAACAGTATGTATTCCAGAGTAGAATGAAACAGTATGTATTCCAGAGTAGAATGAAACAGTATGTATTCCAGAGTAGAATGAAACAGTATGTATTCCAGAGTAGAATAAAACAGTATGTATTCCAGAGTAGAATGAAACAGTATGTATTCCAGAGTAGAATGAAACAGTATGTATTCCAGAGTAGAATGAAACAGTATGTATTCCAGAGTAGAATGAAACAGTATGTATTCCAGAGTAGAATGAAACAGTATGTATTCCAGAGTAGAATGAAACAGTATGTGTTCCAGAGTAGAATAAAACAGTATGTATTCCAGAGTAGAATGAAACAGTATGTATTCCAGAGTAGAATGAAACACCACATATTCCATTGTAGAATGAAACAGTATGTATTCCAGAGTAGAATGAAACACCACATATTCCAGAGTAGAATGAAACAGTATGTATTCCAGAGTAGAATAAAACAGTATGTATTCCAGAGTAGAATGAAACAGTATGTATTCCAGAGTAGAATGAAACAGTATGTATTCCAGAGTAGAATGAAACAGTATGTATTCCAGAGTAGAATGAAACAGTATGTATTCCAGAGTAGAATGAAACAGTATGTATTCCAGAGTAGAATGAAACAGTATGTATTCCAGAGTAGAATGAAACAGTATGTATTCCAGAGTAGAATAAAACAGTATGTATTCCAGAGTAGAATGAAACAATGTATTCCAGAGTAGAATGAAACACCATGTATTCCAGAGTAGAATGAAACAGTATGTATTCCAGAGTAGAATGAAACAGTATGTATTCCAGAGTAGAATAAAACAGTATGTATTCCAGAGTAGAATGAAACAGTATGTATTCCAGAGTAGAATGAAACAGTATGTATTCCAGAGTAGAATGAAACAGTATGTATTCCAGAGTAGAATGAAACAGTATGTATTCCAGAGTAGAATGAAACACCACGTATTCCAGAGTAGAATGAAACAGTATGTATTCCAGAGTAGAATAAAACAGTATGTATTCCAGAGTAGAATGAAACAGTATGTATTCCAGAGTAGAATAAAACAGTATGTATTCCAGAGTAGAATGAAACAGTATGTATTCCAGAGTAGAATGAAACAGTATGTATTCCAGAGTAGAATGAAACACCACGTATTCCAGAGTAGAATGAAACAGTATGTATTCCAGAGTAGAATAAAACAGTATGTATTCCAGAGTAGAATGAAACAGTATGTATTCCAGAGTAGAATAAAACAGTATGTATTCCAGAGTAGAATGAAACAGTATGTATTCCAGAGTAGAATGAAACAGTATGTATTCCAGAGTAGAATAAAACAGTATGTATTCCAGAGTAAAATGAAACAGTATGTATTCCAGAGTAGAATGAAACAGTATGTGTTCCAGAGTTGAATGAAACAGTATGTATTCCAGAGTAGAATGAAACAGTATATGTTCCAGAGTAGAATGAAACAGTATGTATTCCAGAGTAGAATGAAACATCACATATTCCAGAGTAGAATGAAACAGTATGTATTCCAGAGTAGAATGAAACAGTATGTATTCCAGAGTAGAATGAAACAGTATGTATTCCAGAGTAGAATGAAACAGTATGTATTCCAGAGTAGAATGAAACAGTATGTATTCCAGAGTAGAATGAAACAGTATGTATTCCAGAGTAGAATGAAACAGTATGTATTCCAGAGTAGAATGAAACAGTATGTATTCCAGAGTAGAAGGAAACAGTATGTATTCCAGAGTAGAATAAAACAGTATGTATTCCAGAGTAGAATGAAACACCACATATTCCATTGTAGAATGAAACAGTATGTATTCCAGAGTAGAATGAAACACCACATATTCCAGAGTAGAATGAAACAGTATGTATTCCAGAGTAGAATAAAACAGTATGTATTCCAGAGTAGAATGAAACAGTATGTATTCCAGAGTAGAATGAAACAGTATGTATTCCAGAGTAGAATGAAACAGTATGTATTCCAGAGTAGAATGAAACAGTATGTATTCCAGAGTAGAATGAAACAGTATGTATTCCAGAGTAGAATAAAACAGTATGTATTCCAGAGTAGAATGAAACAGTATGTATTCCAGAGTAGAATAAAACAGTATGTATTCCAGAGTAGAATGAAACAGTATGTATTCCAGAGTAGAATGAAACACCACGTATTCCAGAGTAGAATGAAACAGTATGTATTCCAGAGTAGAATGAAACAGTATGTATTCCAGAGTAGAATAAAACAGTATGTATTCCAGAGTAGAATGAAACAGTATGTATTCCAGAGTAGAATGAAACAGTATGTATTCCAGAGAATAAAACATGTATTCCAACAGAATATGTATTCCAGAGTAGAATGAAACAGTATGTATTCCAGAGTAGAATGAAACAGTATGTATTCCAGAGTAGAATGAAACAGTATGTATTCCAGAGTAGAATGAAACAGTATGTATTCCAGAGTAGAATAAAACAGTATGTATTCCAGAGTAGAATGAAACAGTATGTATTCCAGAGTAGAATGAAACAGTATGTATTCCAGAGTAGAATGAAACACCACGTATTCCAGAGTAGAATGAAACAGTATGTATTCCAGAGTAGAATAAAACAGTATGTATTCCAGAGTAGAATGAAACAGTATGTATTCCAGAGTAGAATAAAACAGTATGTATTCCAGAGTAGAATGAAACAGTATGTATTCCAGAGTAGAATGAAACAGTATGTATTCCAGAGTAGAATAAAACAGTATGTATTCCAGAGTAGAATGAAACAGTATGTATTCCAGAGTAGAATGAAACAGTATGTATTCCAGAGTAGAATGAAACAGTATGTATTCCAGAGTAGAATGAAACAGTATATGTTCCAGAGTAGAATGAAACAGTATGTATTCCAGAGTAGAATGAAACAGTATGTATTCCAGAGTAGAATGAAACAGTATGTATTCCAGAGTAGAATGAAACAGTATGTATTCCAGAGTAGAATGAAACAGTATGTATTCCAGAGTAGAATGAAACAGTATGTATTCCAGAGTAGAATGAAACAGTATGTATTCCAGAGTAGAATGAAACAGTATGTATTCCAGAGTAGAATGAAACAGTATGTATTCCAGAGTAGAATGAAACAGTATGTATTCCAGTGTAGAATGAAACACCACGTATTCCAGAGTAGAATGAAACAGTATGTATTCTAGAGTAGAATGAAACACCACGTATTCCAGAGTAGAATGAAACAGTATGTATTCCAGAGTAGAATGAAACAATATGTGTTCCAGAGTAGAATGAAAGACCACATATTCCAGAGTAGAATGAAACAGTATGTATTCCAGAGTAGAATGAGACAGTATGTATTCCAGAGTAGAATGATACAGTCTATGTTCCAGAGTAGAAAGAAACAGTATGTATTCCAGAGTAGAATGAAACAGTATGTATTCCAGAGTAGAATAAAACAGTATGTATTCCAGAGTAGAATGAAACAGTATGTATTCCAGAGTAGAATGAAACAGTATGTATTCCAGAGTAGAATGAAAACAGTATGTATTCCAGAGTAGAATGAAACAGTATGTATTCCAGAGTAGAATGAAACAGTATGTATTCCAGAGTAGAATGAAACACCACGTATTCCAGAGTAGAATGAAACAGTATGTATTCCAGAGTAGAATAAAACAGTATGTATTCCAGAGTAGAATGAAACAGTATGTATTCCAGAGTAGAATAAAACAGTATGTATTCCAGAGTAGAATGAAACAGTATGTATTCCAGAGTAGAATGAAACAGTATGTATTCCAGAGTAGAATGAAACAGTATGTATTCCAGAGTAGAATGAAACAGTATGTATTCCAGAGTAGAATGAAACAGTATGTATTCCAGAGTAGAATGAAACAGTATGTATTCCAGAGTAGAATGAAACAGTATGTATTCCAGAGTAGAATGAAACAGTATGTATTCCAGAGTAGAATGAAACAGTATGTATTCCAATGAAACAGTATGTATTCCAGAGTAGAATGAAACAGTATGTATTCCAGAGTAGAATGAAACAGTATGTATTCCAGAGTAGAATGAAACAGTATGTATTCCAGAGTAGAATGAAACAGTATGTATTCCAGAGTAGAATGAAACAGTATGTATTCCAGAGTAGAATGAAACATCACATATTCCAGAGTAGAATGAAACAGTATGTATTCCAGAGTGTATTCCAGAGAATGAAACAGTATGTATTCCAGAGTAGAATGAAACAGTATGTATTCCAGAGTAGAATGAAACAGTATGTATTCCAGAGTAGAAGAATAGAATGAAACAGTATGTATTCCAGAGTAGAATGAAACAGTATGTATTATTCAGTATGTATTCCAGAGTAGAATGAAACAGTATGTATTCCAGAGTAGAATGAAACAGTATGTATTCCAGATAGAATAGAAACAGTATGTATTCCAGAGTAGAATGAAACATTCCAGAGTAGAATGAAACAGTATGTATTCCAGAGTAGAATGAAACAGTATATATTCCAGAGTAGAATGAAACAGTATGTATTCCAGAGTAGAATGAAACAGTATGTATTCCAGAGTAGAATGAAACAGTATGTATTCAGAGTAGAATGAAACAGTAGTATTCCAGAGTAGAATGAAACAGTATATGTTCCAGAGTAGAATGAAACAGTATGTATTCCAGAGTAGAATGAAACATCACATATTCCAGAGTAGAATGAAACAGTATGTATTCCAGAGTAGAATAAAACAGTATGTATTCCAGAGTAGAATGAAACACCACATATTCCAGAGTAGAATGAAACAGTATGTATTCCAGAGTAGAATGAAACAGTATGTATTCCAGAGTAGAATGAAACAGTATATGTTCCAGAGTAGAATGAAACAGTATGTATTCCAGAGTAGAATGAAACAGTATGTATTCCAGAGTAGAATGAAACAGTATGTATTCCAGAGTAGAATGAAACAGTATGTATTCCAGAGTAGAATGAAACAGTATGTATTCCAGAGTAGAATGAAACAGTATGTATTCCAGAGTAGAATGAAACAGTATGTATTCCAGAGTAGAATGAAACAGTATGTATTCCAGAGTAGAATGAAACACATGTATTCCAGAGTAGAATGAAACAGTATGTATTCCAGAGTAGAATGAAACAGTATGTATTCCAGAGTAGAATGAAACAGTATGTATTCCAGAGTAGAATAAAACAGTATGTATTCCAGAGTAGAATGAAACAGTATGTATTCCAGAGTAGAATGAAACAGTATGTATTCCAGAGTAGAATGAAACACCACGTATTCCAGAGTAGAATGAAACAGTATGTATTCCAGAGTAGAATGAAACAGTATGTATTCCAGAGTAGAATGAAACAGTATGTATTCCAGAGTAGAATAAAACAGTATGTATTCCAGAGTAAAATGAAACAATGTATTCCAGAGTAGAAGGAAACAGTATGTATTCCAGAGTAGAATAAAACAGTATGTATTCCAGAGTAGAATGAAACAGTATGTGTTCCAGAGTTGAATGAAACAGTATGTGTTCCAGAGTTGAATGAAACAGTATGTATTCCAGAGTAGAATGAAACAGTATATGTTCCAGAGTAGAATGAAACAGTATGTATTCCAGAGTAGAATGAAACATCACATATTCCAGAGTAGAATGAAACAGTATGTATTCCAGAGTAGAATGAAACAGTATGTATTCCAGAGTAGAATGAAACAGTATGTATTCCAGAGTAGAATGAAACAGTATGTATTCCAGAGTAGAATGAAACAGAATGAAACAGTATGTATTCCAGAGTAGAATGAAACAGTATGTATTCCAGAGTAGAATGAAACAGTATGTATTCCAGAGTAGAATGAAACAGTATGTATTCCAGAGTAGAATGAAACAGTATGTATTCCAGAGTAGAATGAAACAGTATGTATTCCAGAGTAGAATGAAACAGAAACAGTATGTATTCCAGAGTAGAATGAAACACCACATATTCCAGAGTAGAATGAAACAGTATGTATTCCAGAGTAGAATAAAACAGTATGTATTCCAGAGTAGAATGAAACAGTATGTATTCCAGAGTAGAATGAAACAGTATGTATTCCAGAGTAGAATGAAACAGTATGTATTCCAGAGTAGAATGAAACACCACGTATTCCAGAGTAGAATGAAACAGTATGTATTCCAGAGTAGAATGAAACAGTATGTATTCCAGAGTAGAATGAAACAGTATGTATTCCAGAGTAGAATGAAACAGTATGTATTCCAGAGTAGAATGAAACAGTATGTATTCCAGAGTAGAATGAAACAGTATGTATTCCAGAGTAGAATGAAACAGTATGTATTCCAGAGTAGAATGAAACAGTATGTATTCCAGAGTAGAATAAAACAGTATGTATTCCAGAGTAGAATGAAACAGTATGTATTCCAGAGTAGAATGAAACAGTATGTATTCCAGAGTAGAATGAAACAGTATGTATTCCAGAGTAGAATGAAACAGTATGTATTCCAGAGTAGAATGAAACAGTATGTATTCCAGAGTAGAATGAAACAGTATGTATTCCAGAGTAGAATGAAACAGTATGTATTCCAGAGTAGAATGAAACAGTATGTATTCCAGAGTAGAATAAAACAGTATGTATTCCAGAGTAGAATGAAACAGTATGTATTCCAGAGTAGAATGAAACAGTATGTATTCCAGAGTAGAATGAAACACCACGTATTCCAGAGTAGAATGAAACAGTATGTATTCCAGAGTAGAATGAAACAGTATGTATTCCAGAGTAGAATGAAACAGTATGTATTCCAGAGTAGAATGAAACAGTATGTATTCCAGAGTAGAATGAAACAGTATGTATTCCAGAGTAGAATGAAACAGTATGTATTCCAGAGTAGAATGAAACAGTATGTATTCCAGAGTAGAATGAAACAGTATGTATTCCAGAGTAGAATGAAACAGTATGTATTCCAGAGTAGAATGAAACAGTATGTATTCCAGAGTAGAATGAAACAGTATGTATTCCAGAGTAGAATGAAACAGTATGTATTCCAGAGTAGAATGAAACAGTATGTATTCCAGAGTAGAATGAAACAGTATGTATTCCAGAGTAGAATGAAACAGTATGTATTCCAGAGTAGAATGAAACAGTATGTATTCCAGAGTAGAATGAAACACCACGTATTCCAGAGTAGAATGAAACAGTATATGTTCCAGAGTAGAATGAAACAGTATGTATTCCAGAGTAGAATGAAACAGTATGTATTCCAGAGTAGAATGAAACAGTATGTATTCCAGAGTAGAATGAAACAGTATATGTTCCAGAGTAGAATGAAACAGTATGTATTCCAGAGTAGAATGAAACATCACATATTCCAGAGTAGAATGAAACAGTATGTATTCCAGAGTAGAATAAAACAGTATGTATTCCAGAGTAGAATGAAACACCACATATTCCAGAGTAGAATGAAACAGTATGTATTCCAGAGTAGAATGAAACAGTATGTATTCCAGAGTAGAATGAAAGAGTATATGTTCCAGAGTAGAATGAAACAGTATGTATTCCAGAGTAGAATGAAACAGTATGTATTCCAGAGTAGAATGAAACAGTATGTATTCCAGAGTAGAATGAAACAGTATGTATTCCAGAGTAGAATGAAACAGTATGTATTCCAGAGTAGAATAAAACAGTATGTATTCCAGAGTAGAATGAAACACCACATATTCCATTGTAGAATGAAACAGTATGTATTCCAGAGTAGAATGAAACACCACATATTCCAGAGTAGAATGAAACAGTATGTATTCCAGAGTAGAATGAAACAGTATGTATTCCAGAGTAGAATGAAACAGTATGTATTCCAGAGTAGAATGAAACAGTATGTATTCCAGAGTAGAATGAAACAGTATGTATTCCAGAGTAGAATGAAACAGTATGTATTCCAGAGTAGAATGAAACAGTATGTATTCCAGAGTAGAATGAAACAGTATGTATTCCAGAGTAGAATGAAACAGTATGTATTCCAGAGTAGAATGTATTCCAGAGTAGAAAAACAGTATGTAGAATGTATTCCAGAGTAGAATGAAACAGTATGTATTCCAGAGTAGAATGAAACAGTATGTATTCCAGAGTAGAATGAAACAGTATGTATTCCAGAGTAGAATGAAACAGTATGTATTCCAGAGTAGAATAAAACAGTATGTATTCCAGAGTAGAATGAAACAGTATGTATTCCAGAGTAGAATGAAACAGTATGTATTCCAGAGTAGAATGAAACAGTATGTATTCCAGAGTAGAATGAAACAGTATGTATTCCAGAGTAGAATGAAACAGTATGTATTCCAGAGTAGAATGAAACAGAATTGAAATGAAACAGTATGTATTAGTAGAATGAAACAGTATGTATTCCAGAGTAGAATGAAACAGTATATGTTCCAGAGTAGAATGAAACAGTATGTATTCCAGAGTAGAATGAAACATCACATATTCCAGAGTAGAATGAAACAGTATGTATTCCAGAGTAGAATAAAACAGTATGTATTCCAGAGTAGAATGAAACACCACATATTCCAGAGTAGAATGAAACAGTATGTATTCCAGAGTAGAATGAAACAGTATGTATTCCAGAGTAGAATGAAAGAGTATATGTTCCAGAGTAGAATGAAACAGTATGTATTCCAGAGTAGAATGAAACAGTATGTATTCCAGAGTAGAATGAAACAGTATGTATTCCAGAGTAGAATAAAACAGTATGTATTCCAGAGTAGAATGAAACAGTATGTATTCCAGAGTAGAATCAAACAGTATGTATTCCAGAGTAGAATAAAACAGTATGTATTCCAGAGTAGAATGAAACAGTATGTATTCCAGAGTAGAATGAAACAGTATGTATTCCAGAGTAGAATGAAACAGTATGTATTCCAGAGTAGAATGAAACAGTATGTATTCCAGAGTAGAATGAAACAGTATGTATTCCAGAGTAGAATAAAACAGTATGTATTCCAGAGTAGAATGAAACAGTATGTATTCCAGAGTAGAATGAAACAGTATGTATTCCAGTATTCCAGAGTAGAATGAAACAGTATGTATTCCAGAGTAGAATAAAACAGTATGTATTCCAGAGTAGAATGAAACAGTATGTATTCCAGAGTAGAATAAAACAGTATGTATTCCAGAGTAGAATGAAACAGTATGTATTCCAGAGTAGAATGAAACAGTATGTATTCCAGAGTAGAATGAAACAGTATGTATTCCAGAGTAGAATGAAACAGTATGTATTCCAGAGTAGAATGAAACAGTATGTATTCCAGAGTAGAATGAAACAGTATGTATTCCAGAGTAGAATGAAACAGTATGTATTCCAGAGTAGAATGAAACAGTATGTATTCCAGAGTAGAATGAAACATCACATATTCCAGAGTAGAATGAAACAGTATGTATTCCAGAGTAGAATGAAACAGTATGTATTCCAGAGTAGAATGAAACAGTATGTATTCCAGATAGAATGAAACAGTATGTATTCCAGAGTAGAATGAAACAGTATATGTATTCCAGAGTAGAATGAAACAGTATGTATTCCAGAGTAGAATGAAACAGTATGTATTCCAGAGTAGAATGAAACAGTATGTGTTCCAGATTAGAATAAAACAGTATGTATTCCAGAGTAGAATGAAACAGTATGTATTCCAGAGTAGAATGAAACACCACATATTCCATTGTAGAATGAAACAGTATGTATTCCAGAGTAGAATGAAACACACATATTCCAGAGTAGAATGAAACAGTATGTATTCCAGAGTAGAATAAAACAGTATGTATTCCAGAGTAGAATGAAACAGTATGTATTCCAGAGTAGAATGAAACAGTATGTATTCCAGAGTAGAATGAAACAGTATGTATTCCAGAGTAGAATGAAACACCACGTATTCCAGAGTAGAATGAAACAGTATGTATTCCAGAGTAGAATAAAACAGTATGTATTCCAGAGTAGAATGAAACAGTATGTATTCCAGAGTAGAATAAAACAGTATGTATTCCAGAGTAGAATGAAACAGTATGTATTCCAGAGTAGAATGAAACAGTATGTATTCCAGAGTAGAATGAAACAGTATGTATTCCAGAGTAGAATGAAACAGTATGTATTCCAGAGTAGAATGAAACAGTATGTATTCCAGAGTAGAATGAAACAGTATGTATTCCAGAGTAGAATGAAACAGTATGTATTCCAGAGTAGAATGAAACAGTATGTATTCCAGAGTAGAATGAAACAGTATGTATTCCAGAGTAGAATGAAACAATGTATTCCAGAGTAGAATGAAACAGTATGTATTCCAGAGTAGAATAAAACAGTATGTATTCCAGAGTAGAATGAAACAGTATGTATTCCAGAGTAGAATAAAACAGTATGTATTCCAGAGTAGAATGAAACAGTATGTATTCCAGAGTAGAATGAAACAGTATGTATTCCAGAGTAGAATGAAACAGTATGTATTCCAGAGTAGAATGAAACAGTATGTATTCCAGAGTAGAATGAAACAGTATGTATTCCAGAGTAGAATGAAACAGTATGTATTCCAGAGTAGAATGAAACAGTATGTATTCCAGAGTAGAATGAAACAGTATGTATTCCAGAGTAGAATGAAACAGTATGTATTCCAGAGTAGAATGAAACAGTATGTATTCCAGAGTAGAATGAAACAGTATGTATTCCAGAGTAGAATGAAACAGTATGTGTTCCAGAGTTGAATGAAACAGTATGTATTCCAGAGTAGAATGAAACAGTATATGTTCCAGAGTACAATGAAACAGTATGTATTCCAGAGTAGAATGAAACATCACATATTCCAGAGTAGAATGAAACAGTATGTATTCCAGAGTAGAATGAAACAGTATGTATTCCAGAGTAGAATGAAACAGTATGTATTCCAGAGTAGAATGAAACAGTATGTATTCCAGAGTAGAATGAAACACCACGTATTCCAGAGTAGAATGAAACAGTATATGTTCCAGAGTAGAATGAAACAGTATGTATTCCAGAGTAGAATGAAACAGTATGTATTCCAGAGTAGAATGAAACAGTATGTATTCCAGAGTAGAATGAAACAGTATATGTTCCAGAGTAGAATGAAACAGTATGTATTCCAGAGTAGAATGAAACATCACATATTCCAGAGTAGAATGAAACAGTATGTATTCCAGAGTAGAATAAAACAGTATGTATTCCAGAGTAGAATGAAACACCACATATTCCAGAGTAGAATGAAACAGTATGTATTCCAGAGTAGAATGAAACAGTATGTATTCCAGAGTAGAATGAAAGAGTATATGTTCCAGAGTAGAATGAAACAGTATGTATTCCAGAGTAGAATGAAACAGTATGTATTCAGAGTAGAATGAAACAGTATGTATTCCAGAGTAGAATGAAACAGTATGTATTCCAGAGTAGAATGAAACAGTATGTATTCCAGAGTAGAATAAAACAGTATGTATTCCAGAGTAGAATGAAACACCACATATTCCATTGTAGAATGAAACAGTATGTATTCCAGAGTAGAATGAAACAGTATATTCCAGAGTAGAATGAAACAGTATGTATTCCAGAGTAGAATAAAACAGTATGTATTCCAGAGTAGAATGAAACAGTATGTATTCCAGAGTAGAATGAAACAGTATGTATTCCAGAGTAGAATGAAACAGTATGTATTCCAGAGTAGAATGAAACAGTATTGTAGAATGAAACAGTATGTATTCCAGAGTAGAATGAAACAGTATGTATTCCAGAGTAGAATGAAACAGTATGTATTCCAGAGTAGAATGAAACAGTATGTATTCCAGAGTAGAATGAAACATATGTATTCCAGAGTAGAATGAAACAGTATGTATTCCAGAGTAGAATGAAACAGTATGTATTCCAGAGTAGAATGAAACAGTATGTATTCCAGAGTAGAATGAAACAGTATGTATTCCAGAGTAGAATGAAACAGTATGTATTCCAGAGTAGAATGAAACAGTATGTATTCCAGAGTAGAATGAAACAGTATGTATTCCAGAGTAGAATGAAACAGTATGTATTCCAGAGTTGAATGAAACAGTATATTCCAGAGTAGAATGAAACAGTATGTATTCCAGAGTAGAATGAAACAGTATGTATTCCAGAGTAGAATGAAACAGTATGTATTCCAGAGTAGAATGAAACAGTATGTATTCCAGAGTAGAATGAAACAGTATATGTTCCAGAGTAGAATGAAACAGTATGTATTCCAGAGTAGAATGAAACATCACATATTCCAGAGTAGAATGAAACAGTATGTATTCCAGAGTAGAATAAAACAGTATGTATTCCAGAGTAGAATGAAACACCACATATTCCAGAGTAGAATGAAACAGTATGTATTCCAGAGTAGAATGAAACAGTATGTATTCCAGAGTAGAATGAAACAGTAGTATTATGTTCCAGAGTAGAATGAAACAGTATGTATTCCAGAGTAGAATGAAACAGTATGTATTCCAGAGTAGAATGAAACAGTATGTATTCCAGAGTAGAATGAAACAGTATGTATTCCAGAGTAGAATGAAACAGTATGTATTCCAGAGTAGAATAAAACAGTATGTATTCCAGAGTAGAATGAAACACCACATATTCCATTGTAGAATGAAACAGTATGTATTCCAGAGTAGAATGAAACACCACATATTCCAGAGTAGAATGAAACAGTATGTATTCCAGAGTAGAATAAAACAGTATGTATTCCAGAGTAGAATGAAACAGTATGTATTCCAGAGTAGAATGAAACAGTATGTACAGAGTAGAATGAAACAGTATGTATTCCAGAGTAGAATGAAACAGTATGTATTCCAGAGTAGAATGAAACAGTATGTATTCCAGAGTAGAATGAAACAGTATGTATTCCAGAGTAGAATGAAACAGTATGTATTCCAGAGTAGAATGAAACAGTATGTATTCCAGAGTAGAATGAAACAGTATGTATTCCAGAGTAGAATGAAACAGTATGTATTCCAGAGTAGAATAAAACAGTATGTATTCCAGAGTAGAATGAAACAAATTCCAGAGTAGACTGAAACAGTATGTATTCCAGAGTAGAATGAAACAGTATGTATTCCAGAGTAGAATGAAACAGTATGTATTCCAGAGTAGAATAAAACAGTATGTATTCCAGAGTAAAATGAAACAGTATGTATTCCAGAGTAGAATGAAACAGTATATGTTCCAGAGTTGAATGAAACAGTATGTATTCCAGAGTAGAATGAAACAGTATGTATTCCAGAGTAGAATGAAACAGTATATGTTCCAGAGTACAATGAAACAGTATGTATTCCAGAGTAGAATGAAACATCACATATTCCAGAGTAGAATGAAACAGTATGTATTCCAGAGTAGAATGAAACAGTATGTATTCCAGAGTAGAATGAAACAGTATGTGTTCCAGAGTTGAATGAAACAGTATGTGTTCCAGAGTTGAATGAAACAGTATGTATTCCAGAGTAGAATGAAACAGTATGTGTTCCAGAGTAGAATGAAACAGTATGTATTCCAGAGTAGAATGAAACATCACATATTCCAGAGTAGAATGAAACAGTATGTATTCCAGAGTAGAATGAAACAGTATGTATTCCAGAGTAGAATGAAACAGTATGTATTCCAGAGTAGAATGAAACACCACGTATTCCAGAGTAGAATGAAACAGTATATGTTCCAGAGTAGAATGAAACAGTATGTATTCCAGAGTAGAATGAAACAGTATGTATTCCAGAGTAGAATGAAACACCACGTATTCCAGAGTAGAATGAAACAGTATATGTTCCAGAGTAGAATGAAACAGTATGTATTCCAGAGTAGAATGAAACATCACATATTCCAGAGTAGAATGAAACAGTATGTATTCCAGAGTAGAATAAAACAGTATGTATTCCAGAGTAGAATGAAACACCACATATTCCAGAGTAGAATGAAACAGTATGTATTCCAGAGTAGAATGAAACAGTATGTATTCCAGAGTAGAATGAAAAATGTTCCAGAGTAGAATGAAACAGTATGTATTCCAGAGTAGAATGAAACAGTATGTATTCCAGAGTAGAATGAAGTATGTATTCCAGAGTAGAATGAAAGAGTATGTATTCCAGAGTAGAATGAAACAGTATGTATTCCAGAGTAGAATGAAACAGTATGTATTCCAGAGTAGAATAAAACAGTATGTATTCCAGAGTAGAATGAAACAGTATGTATTCCAGAGTAGAATGAAACAGTATGTATTCCAGAGTAGAATGAAACAGTATGTATTCCAGAGTAGAATGAAACAGTATGTATTCCAGAGTAGAATGAAACAGTATGTATTCCAGAGTAGAATGAAACAGTATGTATTCCAGAGTAGAATGAAACAGTATGTATTCCAGAGTAGAATGAAACAGTATGTATTCCAGAGTAGAATGAAACAGTATGTATTCCAGAGTAGAATGAAACAGTATGTATTCCAGAGTAGAATAAAACAGTATGTATTCCAGAGTAGAATGAAACAGTATGTATTCCAGAGTAGAATAAAACAGTATGTATTCCAGAGTAGAATGAAACAGTATGTATTCCAGAGTAGAATGAAACAGTATGTATTCCAGAGTAGAATAAAACAGTATGTATTCCAGAGTAGAATGAAACAGTATATGTTCCAGAGTAGAATGAAACAGTATGTATTCCAGAGTAGAATGAAACAGTATGTATTCCAGAGTAGAATGAAACAGAATGTATTCCAGAGTAGAATGAAACAGTATATGTTCCAGAGTAGAATGAAACAGTATGTATTCCAGAGTAGAATGAAACATCACATATTCCAGAGTAGAATGAAACAGTATGTATTCCAGAGTAGAATAAAACAGTATGTCTTCCAGAGTAGAATGAAACACCACATATTCCAGAGTAGAATGAAACAGTATGTATTCCAGAGTAGAATGAAACAGTATGTATTCCAGAGTAGAATGAAACAGTATATGTTCCAGAGTAGAATGAAACAGTATGTATTCCAGAGTAGAATGAAACAGTATGTATTCCAGAGTAGAATGAAACAGTATGTATTCCAGAGTAGAATGAAACAGTATGTATTCCAGAGTAGAATGAAACAGTATGTATTCCAGAGTAGAATAAAACAGTATGTATTCCAGAGTAGAATGAAACACCACATATTCCATTGTAGAATGAAACAGTATGTATTCCAGAGTAGAATGAAACACCACATATTCCAGAGTAGAATGAAACAGTATGTATTCCAGAGTAGAATAAAACAGTATGTATTCCAGAGTAGAATGAAACAGTATGTATTCCAGAGTAGAATGAAACAGTATGTATTCCAGAGTAGAATGAAACAGTATGTATTCCAGAGTAGAATGAAACACCACGTATTCCAGAGTAGAATGAAACAGTATGTATTCCAGAGTAGAATAAAACAGTATGTATTCCAGAGTAGAATGAAACAGTATGTATTCCAGAGTAGAATGAAACAGTATGTATTCCAGAGTAGAATGAAACAGTATGTATTCCAGAGTAGAATGAAACAGTATGTATTCCAGAGTAGAATGAAACAGTATGTATTCCAGAGTAGAATGAAACAGTATGTATTCCAGTAGAATGAAACAGTATGTATTCCAGAGTAGAATGAAACAGTATGTATTCCAGAGTAGAATGAAACAGTAGTATTCCAGAATAGAATGAAACAGTATGTATTCCAGAGTAGAATGAAACAGTATGTATTCCAGAGTAGAATGAAACAGTATGTATTCCAGAGTAGAATGAAACAGTATATGTTCCAGAGTAGAATGAAACACCACGTATTCCAGAATAGAATGAAACAGTATGTATTCCAGAGTAGAATGAAACAGTATGTATTCCAGAGTAGAATGAAACACCACATATTCCAGTATGTATTCCAGAGTAGAATGAAACAGTATGTATTCCAGAGTAGAATGAAACAGTAGAATGAAACAGTATGTATTCCAGAGTAGAATGAAACAGTATGTATTCCAGAGTAGAATGAAACAGTATGTATTCCAGAGTAGAATGAAACAGTATGTATTCCAGAGTAGAATGAAACAGTATGTATTCCAGAGTAGAATGAAACACCACGTATTCCAGAGTAGAATGAAACAGTATGTATTCCAGAGTAGAATAAAACAGTATGTATTCCAGAGTAGAATGAAACAGTATGTATTCCAGAGTAGAATGAAACAGTATGTATTCCAGAGTAGAATGAAACAGTATGTATTCCAGAGTAGAATGAAACAGTATGTATTCCAGAGTAGAATGAAACAGTATGTATTCCAGAGTAGAATAGTATTCCAGAGTAGAATGAAACAGTATGTATTCCAGAGTAGAATGAAACAGTATGTATTCCAGAGTAGAATGAAACAGTATGTATTCCAGAGTAGAATAAAACAGTATGTATTCCAGAGTAGAATGAAACAGTATGTATTCCAGAGTAGAATGAAACAGTACAGAGTAGAATGAAACAGTATGTATTCCAGAGTAGAATGAAACAGTATGTATTCCAGAGTAGAATGAAACAGTATATGTTCCAGAGTAGAATGAAACAGTATGTATTCCAGAGTAGAATGAAACATCACATATTCCAGAGTAGAATGAAACAGTATGTATTCCAGAGTAGAATGAAACAGTATGTATTCCAGAGTAGAATGAAACAGTATGTATTCCAGAGTAGAATGAAACAGTATGTATTCCAGAGTAGAATGAAACAGTATGTATTCCAGAGTAGAATGAAACAGTATGTATTCCAGAGTAGAATGAAACAGTATGTATTCCAGAGTAGAATGAAACAGTATGTATTCCAGAGTAGAATGAAACAGTATGTATTCCAGAGTAGAATGAAACAGTATGTATTCCAGAGTAGAATGAAACAGTATGTATTCCAGAGTAGAATGAAACAGTATGTATTCCAGAGTAGAATGAAACAGTATGTATTCCAGAGTAGAATGAAACAGTATGTATTCCAGAGTAGAAGGAAACAGTATGTATTCCAGAGTAGAATAAAACAGTATGTATTCCAGAGTAGAATGAAACACCACATATTCCATTGTAGAATGAAACAGTATGTATTCTAGAGTAGAATGAAACAGTATGTATTCCAGAGTAGAATGAAACAGTATGTATTCCAGAGTAGAATGAAACAGTATGTATTCCAGAGTAGAATGAAACAGTATGTATTCCAAGTAGAATGAAACAGTATGTATTCCAGAGTAGAATGAAACAGTATGTATTCCAGAGTAGAATGAAACAGTATGTATTCCAGAGTAGAATGAAACAGTATGTATTCCAGAGTAGAATAAAACAGTATGTATTCCAGAGTAGAATGAAACAGTATGTATTCCAGAGTAGAATAAAACAGTATGTATTCCAGAGTAGAATGAAAGAGTATATATTCCAGAGTAGAATGAAACAGTATGTATTCCAGAGTAGAATGAAACAGTATGTATTCCAGAGTAGAATGAAACAGTATGTATTCCAGAGTAGAATGAAACAGTATGTATTCCAGAGTAGAATGAAACAGTATGTATTCCAGAGTAGAATGAAACAGTATGTATTCCAGAGTAGAATGAAACAGTATGTATTCCAGAGTAGAATGAAACAGTATGTATTCCAGAGTAGAATGAAACAGTATGTATTCCAGAGTAGAATGAAACAGTATGTATTCCAGAGTAGAATGAAACAGTATATATTCCAGAGTAGAATGAAACAGTATGTATTCCAGAGTAGAATGAAACAGTACATATTCCAGAGTAGAATGAAACAGTATGTATTCCAGAGTAGAATGAAACAGTATGTATTCCAGAGTAGAATGAAACAGTATGTATTCCAGAGTAGAATGAAACAGTATGTATTCCAGAGTAGAATGAAACAGTATGTATTCCAGAGTAGAATGAAACAGTATGTATTCCAGAGTAGAATGAAACAGTATGTATTCCAGAGTAGAATGAAACAGTATGTATTCCAGAGTAGAATGAAACAGTATGTATTCCAGAGTAGAATGAAACAGTATGTATTCCAGAGTAGAATGAAACAGTATGTATTCCAGAGTAGAATGAAACAGTATGTATTCCAGAGTAGAATGAAACACCATGTATTCCAGAGTAGAATGAAACAGTATGTATTCCAGAGTAGAATGAAACAGTATGTATTCCAGAGTAGAATGAAACAGTATGTATTCCAGAGTAGAATGAAACAGTATGTATTCCAGAGTAGAATGAAACAGTATGTATTCCAGAGTAGAATGAAACAGTATGTATTCCAGAGTAGAATGAAACAGTATGTATTCCAGAGTAGAATGAAACAGTATGTATTCCAGAGTAGAATGAAACAGTATGTATTCCAGAGTAGAATGAAACAGTATGTATTCCAGAGTAGAATGAAACAGTATGTATTCCAGAGTAGAATGAAACAGTATGTATTCCAGAGTAGAATGAAACAGTATGTATTCCAGAGTAGAATGAAACACCATGTATTCCAGAGTAGAATGAAACAGTATGTATTCCAGAGTAGAATGAAACAGTATGTATTCCAGAGTAGAATGAAACAGTATGTATTCCAGAGTAGAATAAAACAGTATGTATTCCAGAGTAGAATGAAACAGTATGTATTCCAGAGTAGAATGAAACAGTATGTATTCCAGAGTAGAATGAAACAGTATGTATTCCAGAGTAGAATGAAACAGTATGTATTCCAGAGTAGAATGAAACAGTATGTATTCCAGAGTAGAATGAAACAGTATGTATTCCAGAGTAGAATGAAACAGTATGTATTCCAGAGTAGAATGAAACATCATGTATTCCAGAGTAGAATGAAACAGTATGTATTCCAGAGTAGAATGAAACAGTATGTATTCCAGAGTAGAATGAAACAGTATGTATTCCAGAGTAGAATGAAACAGTATGTATTCCAGAGTAGAATGAAACAGTATGTATTCCAGAGTAGAATGAAACAGTATGTATTCCAGAGTAGAATGAAACAGTATGTATTCCAGAGTAGAATGAAACAGTATGTATTCCAGAGTAGAATGAAACAGTATATGTTCCAGAGTAGAATGAAACAGTATGTATTCCAGAGTAGAATGAAACAGTATGTATTCCAGAGTAGAATGAAACAGTATGTATTCCAGAGTAGAATAAAACAGTATGTATTCCAGAGTAGAATGAAACACCACATATTCCAGAGTAGAATGAAACAGTATGTATTCCAGAGTAGAATGAAACAGTATGTATTCCAGAGTAGAATGAAACAGTATGTATTCCAGAGTAGAATGAAACAGTATGTATTCCAGAGTAGAATGAAACAGTATGTATTCCAGAGTAGAATGAAACAGTATGTATTCCAGAGTAGAATGAAACAGTATGTATTCCAGAGTAGAAGGAAACAGTATGTATTCCAGAGTAGAATAAAACAGTATGTATTCCAGAGTAGAATGAAACACCACATATTCCATTGTAGAATGAAACAGTATGTATTCCAGAGTAGAATGAAACACCACATATTCCAGAGTAGAATGAAACAGTATGTATTCCAGAGTAGAATAAAACAGTATGTATTCCAGAGTAGAATGAAACAGTATGTATTCCAGAGTAGAATGAAACAGTATGTATTCCAGAGTAGAATGAAACAGTATGTATTCCAGAGTAGAATGAAACACCACGTATTCCAGAGTAGAATGAAACAGTATGTATTCCAGAGTAGAATAAAACAGTATGTATTCCAGAGTAGAATGAAACAGTATGTATTCCAGAGTAGAATAAAACAGTATGTATTCCAGAGTAGAATGAAACAGTATGTATTCCAGAGTAGAATGAAACAGTATGTATTCCAGAGTAGAATGAAACAGTATGTATTCCAGAGTAGAATGAAACAGTATGTATTCCAGAGTAGAATGAAACAGTATGTATTCCAGAGTAGAATGAAACAGTATGTATTCCAGAGTAGAATGAAACAGTATGTATTCCAGAGTAGAATGAAACAGTATGTATTCCAGAGTAGAATGAAACAGTATGTATTCCAGAGTAGAATGAAACAGTATGTATTCCAGAGTAGAATAAAACAGTATGTATTCCAGAGTAGAATGAAACACCACATATTCCAGAGTAGAATGAAACAGTATGTATTCCAGAGTAGAATGAAACACCACATATTCCAGAGTAGAATGAAACAGTATGTATTCCAGAGTAGAATGAAACAGTATGTATTCCAGAGTAGAATGAAACAGTATGTATTCCAGAGTAGAATGAAACAGTATGTATTCCAGAGTAGAATGAAACAGTATGTATTCCAGAGTAGAATGAAACAGTATGTATTCCAGAGTAGAATGAAACATCACATATTCCAGAGTAGAATGAAACAGTATGTATTCCAGAGTAGAATAAAACAGTATGTATTCCAGAGTAGAATGAAACACCACATATTCCAGAGTAGAATGAAACAGTATGTATTCCAGAGTAGAATGAAACAGTATGTATTCCAGAGTAGAATGAAACAGTATGTATTCCAGAGTAGAATGAAACAGTATGTATTCCAGAGTAGAATAAAACAGTATGTATTCCAGAGTAGAATGAAACAGTATGTATTCCAGAGTAGAATAAAACAGTATGTATTCCAGAGTAGAATGAAACAGTATGTATTCCAGAGTAGAATGAAACAGTATGTATTCCAGAGTAGAATGAAACAGTATGTATTCCAGAGTAGAATGAAACAGTATGTATTCCAGAGTAGAATGAAACAGTATGTATTCCAGAGTAGAATGAAACAGTATGTATTCCAGAGTAGAATGAAACAGTATGTATTCCAGAGTAGAATGAAACAGTATGTATTCCAGAGTAGAATGAAACAGTATGTATTCCAGAGTAGAATGAAACATCACATATTCCAGAGTAGAATGAAACAGTATGTATTCCAGAGTAGAATGAAACAGTATGTATTCCAGAGTAGAATGATAAGAGTAGAATGAAACAGTATGTATTCCAGAGTAGAATGAAACAGTATGTATTCCAGAGTAGAATGAAACAGTATGTATTCCAGAGTAGAATGAAACAGTATGTATTCCAGAGTAGAATGAAACAGTATGTATTCCAGAGTAGAATGAAACAGTATGTATTCCAGAGTAGAATGAAACAGTATGTATTCCAGAGTAGAATGAAACAGTATGTATTCCAGAGTAGAATGAAACAGTATGTATTCCAGAGTAGAATGAAACAGTATGTATTCCAGAGTAGAATGAAACAGTATGTATTCCAGAGTAGAATGAAACAGTATGTATTCCAGAGTAGAATAAAAAGAAACAGTATGTATTCCAGAGTAGAATGAAACAGTATGTATTCCAGAGTAGAATGAAACAGTATGTATTCCAGAGTAGAATGAAACAGTATGTATTCCAGAGTAGAATGAAACAGTATGTATTCCAGAGTAGAATGAAACAGTATGTATTCCAGAGTAGAATGAAACAGTATGTATTCCAGAGTAGAATGAAACAATGTATTCCAGAGTAGAATGAAACAGTATGTATTCCAGAGTAGAATGAAACAGTATGTATTCCAGAGTAGAATGAAACAGTATGTATTCCAGAGTAGAATAAAACAGTATGTATTCCAGAGTAGAATGAAAGACCACATATTCCAGAGTAGAATGAAACAGTATGTATTCCAGAGTAGAATGAGACAGTATGTATTCCAGAGTAGAATGAAACAGTATGTATTCCAGAGTAGAATAAAACAGTATGTATTCCAGAGTAGAATGAAACACCACATATTCCAGAGTAGAATGAAACAGTATGTATTCCAGAGAAGAATGAGACAGTATGTATTCCAGAGTAGAATAAAAGAGTATATGTTCCAGAGTAGAATGAAACAGTATGTATTCCAGAGTAGAATGAAACAGTATGTATTCCAGAGTAGAATGAAACACCACGTATTCCAGAGTAGAATGAAACAGTATATGTTCCAGAGTAGAATGAAACACCACGTATTCCAGAATAGAATGAAACAGTATGTATTCCAGAGTAGAATGAAACAGTATGTATTCCAGAGTAGAATGAAACAGTATGTATTCCAGAGTAGAATGAAACAGTATATGTTCCAGAGTAGAATGAAACACCACGAATTCCAGAATAGAATGAAACAGTATGTATTCCAGAGTAGAATGAAACAGTATGTATTCCAGAGTAGAATGAAACAGTATGTATTCCAGAGTAGAATGAAACATCACATATTCCAGAGTAGAATGAAACAGTATGTATTCCAGAGTAGAATAAAACAGTATGTATTCCAGAGTAGAATGAAACAGTACATATTCCAGAGTAGAATGAAACAGTATGTATTCCAGAGTAGAATGAAACAGTATGTATTCCAGAGTAGAATGAAACAGTATGTATTCCAGAGTAGAATGAAACAGTATGTATTCCAGAGTAGAATGAAACAGTATGTATTCCAGAGTAGAATGAAACAGTATGTATTCCAGAGTAGAATAAAACAGTATGTATTCCAGAGTAGAATGAAACAGTATGTATTCCAGAGTAGAATGAAACAGTATGTATTCCAGAGTAGAATAAAACAGTATGTATTCCAGAGTAGAATGAAACAGTATATTCCAGAGTAGAATGAAACAGTATGTATTCCAGAGTAGAATGAAACAGTATGTATTCCAGAGTAGAATGAAACAGTATGTATTCCAGAGTAGAATGAAACAGTATGTATTCCAGAGTAGAATGAAACAGTATGTATTCCAGAGTAGAATTCCATATTCCAGAGTAGAATGAAACAGTATGTATTCCAGAGTAGAATGAAAACACATATTCCAGAGTAGAATGAAACAGTATGTATTCCAGAGTAGAATGAAACAGTATGTATTCCAGAGTAGAATGAAACAGTATGTATTCCAGAGTAGAATGAAACAGTATGTATTCCAGAGTAGAATGAAACAGTATGTATTCCAGAGTAGAATGAAACAGTATGTATTCCAGAGTAGAATGAAACAGTATGTATTCCAGAGTAGAATGAAACAGTATGTATTCCAGAGTAGAATGAAACAGTATGTATTCCAGAGTAGAATGAAACAGTATATGTTCCAGAGTAGAATGAAACAGTATGTATTCCAGAGTAGAATGAAACAGTATGTATTCCAGAGTAGAATGAAACAGTATGTATTCCAGAGTAGAATGAAACAGTATGTATTCCAGAGTAGAATGAAACAGTATGTATTCCAGAGTAGAATGAAACAGTATGTATTCCAGAGTAGAATGAAACAGTATGTATTCCAGAGTAGAATAAAACAGTATGTATTCCAGAGTAGAATGAAACAGTATGTATTCCAGAGTAGAATGAAACAGTATGTATTCCAGAGTAGAATGAAACAGTATATGTTCCAGAGTAGAATGAAACAGTATGTATTCCAGAGTAGAATGAAACATCACATATTCCAGAGTAGAATGAAACAGTATGTATTCCAGAGTAGAATAAAACAGTATGTATTCCAGAGTAGAATGAAACACCACATATTCCAGAGTAGAATGAAACAGTATGTATTCCAGAGTAGAATGAAACAGTATGTATTCCAGAGTAGAATGAAAGAGTATATGTTCCAGAGTAGAATGAAACAGTATGTATTCCAGAGTAGAATGAAACAGTATGTATTCCAGAGTAGAATGAAACAGTATGTATTCCAGAGTAGAATGAAACAGTATGTATTCCAGAGTAGAATGAAACAGTATGTATTCCAGAGTAGAATAAAACAGTATGTATTCCAGAGTAGAATGAAACAGTATGTATTCCAGAGTAGAATGAAACAGTATGTATTCCAGAGTAGAATGAAACAGTATATGTTCCAGAGTAGAATGAAACACCACGTATTCCAGAATAGAATGAAACAGTATGTATTCCAGAGTAGAATGAAACAGTATGTATTCCAGAGTAGAATGAAACAGTATGTATTCCAGAGTAGAATGAAACATCACATATTCCAGAGTAGAATGAAACAGTATGTATTCCAGAGTAGAATGAAACAGTATGTATTCCAGAGTAGAATGAAACACCACGTATTCCAGAGTAGAATGAAACAGTATGTATTCCAGAGTAGAATGAAACAGTATGTATTCCAGAGTAGAATGAAACACCACGTATTCCAGAGTAGAATGAAACAGTATGTATTCCAGAGTAGAATAAAACAGTATGTATTCCAGAGTAGAATGAAACAGTATGTATTCCAGAGTAGAATAAAACAGTATGTATTCCAGAGTAGAATGAAACAGTATGTATTCCAGAGTAGAATGAAACAGTATGTATTCCAGAGTAGAATAAAACAGTATGTATTCCAGAGTAGAATGAAACAGTATATGTTCCAGAGTAGAATGAAACAGTATGTATTCCAGAGTAGAATGAAACAGTATGTATTCCAGAGTAGAATGAAACAGAATGTATTCCAGAGTAGAATGAAACAGAATGTATTCCAGAGTAGAATGAAACAGTATATGTTCCAGAGTAGAATGAAACAGTATGTATTCCAGAGTAGAATGAAACATCACATATTCCAGAGTAGAATGAAACAGTATGTATTCCAGAGTAGAATGAAACAGTATGTATTCAGAGTAGAATGAAACAGTATATTCCAGAGTAGAATGAAACCATGTATTCCAGAGTAGAATGAAACAGTATGTATTCCAGAGTAGAATGAAACAGTATGTATTCCAGAGTAGAATGAAACAGTATGTATTCCAGAGTAGAATGAAACAGTATGTATTCCAGAGTAGAATAAAACAGTATGTATTCCAGAGTAGAATGAAACAGTATGTATTCCAGAGTAGAATAGTATGTGTATTCCAGAGTAGAATGAAACAGTATGTATTCCAGAGTAGAATGAAACAGTATGTATTCCAGAGTAGAATGAAACAGTATGTATTCCAGAGTAGAATGAAACAGTATGTATTCCAGAGTAGAATGAAACAGTATGTATTCCAGAGTAGAATAAAACAGTATGTATTCCAGAGTAGAATGAAACACCACATATTCCAGAGTAGAATGAAACAGTATGTATTCCAGAGTAGAATGAAACATCACATATTCCAGAGTAGAATGAAACAGTATGTATTCCAGAGTAGAATAAAACAGTATGTATTCCAGAGTAGAATGAAACAGTATGTATTCCAGAGTAGAATGAAACAGTATGTATTCCAGAGTAGAATGAAACAGTATGTATTCCAGAGTAGAATGAAACACCACGTATTCCAGAGTAGAATGAAACAGTATGTATTCCAGAGTAGAATGAAACAGTATGTATTCCAGAGTAGAATGAAACAGTATGTATTCCAGAGTAGAATAAAACAGTATGTATTCCAGAGTAGAATGAAACAGTATGTATTCCAGAGTAGAATGAAACAGTATGTATTCCAGAGTAGAATGAAACAGTATGTATTCCAGAGTAGAATGAAACAGTATGTATTCCAGAGTAGAATAAAACAGTATGTATTCCAGAGTAGAATGAAACAGTATGTATTCCAGAGTAGAATGAAACAGTATGTATTCCAGAGTAGAATGAAACAGTATGTATTCCAGAGTAGAATGAAACAGTATGTATTCCAGAGTAGAATGAAACAGTATATGTTCCAGAGTAGAATGAAACAGTATGTATTCCAGAGTAGAATGAAACAGTATGTATTCCAGAGTAGAATGAAACAGTATGTATTCCAGAGTAGAATGAAACAGTATGTATTCCAGAGTAGAATGAAATTCCAGAATGAAACAGTATGTATTCCAGAGTAGAATGAAACAGTATGTATTCCAGAGTAGAATGAAACAGTATGTATTCCAGAGTAGAATGAAACAGTATGTATTCCAGAGTAGAATGAAACAGTATGTATTCCAGAGTAGAATGAAACAGTATGTATTCCAGAGTAGAATGAAACAGTATGTATTCCAGAGTAGAATGAAACAGTATGTATTCCAGAGTAGAATGAAACAGTATGTATTCCAGAGTAGAATGAAACAGTATGTATTCCAGAGTAGAATGAAACAGTATGTATTCCAGAGTAGAATGAAACAGTATGTATTCCAGAGTAGAATGAAACAGTATGTATTCCAGAGTAGAATGAAACAGTATGTATTCCAGAGTAGAATGAAACAGTATGTATTCCAGAGTAGAATGAAACAGTATGTATTCCAGAGTAGAATGAAACAGTATGTATTCCAGAGTAGAATGAAACAGTATATGTTCCAGAGTAGAATGAAACAGTATGTATTCCAGAGTAGAATGAAACAGTATGTATTCCAGAGTAGAATGAAACAGTATGTATTCCAGAGTAGAATAAAACAGTATGTATTCCAGAGTAGAATGAAACACCACATATTCCAGAGTAGAATGAAACAGTATGTATTCCAGAGTAGAATGAAACAGTATGTATTCCAGAGTAGAATGAAAGAGTATATGTTCCAGAGTAGAATGAAACAGTATGTATTCCAGAGTAGAATGAAACAGTATGTATTCCAGAGTAGAATGAAACAGTATGTATTCCAGAGTAGAATGAAACAGTATGTATTCCAGAGTAGAATGAAACAGTATGTATTCCAGAGTAGAATAAAACAGTATGTATTCCAGAGTAGAATGAAACAGTATGTATTCCAGAGTAGAATGAAACAGTCTATGTTCCAGAGTAGAAAGAAACAGTATGTATTCCAGAGTAGAATGAAATACCACATATTCCAGAGTAGAATGAAACAGTATGTATTCCAGAGTAGAATGAGACAGTATGTATTCCAGAGTAGAATGAAACAGTATGTATTCCAGAGTAGAATGAAACAGTATGTATTCCAGAGTAGAATGAAACAGTATGTATTCCAGAGTAGAATGAAACAGTATGTATTCCAGAGTAGAATGAAACAGTATGTATTCCAGAGTAGAATGAAACAGTATGTATTCCAGAGTAGAATGAAACAGTATGTATTCCAGAGTAGAATGAAACAGTATGTATTCCAGAGTAGAATGAAACAGTATGTATTCCAGAGTAGAATGAAACAGTATGTATTCCAGATAGAATCCAAAACAGTATGTATTCCAGAGTAGAATGAAACAGTATGTATTCCAGAGTAGAATGAAACAGTATGTATTCCAGAGTAGAATGAAACAGTATGTATTGAAACAGAGTAGAATGAAACAGTCACATATTCCAGAGTAGAATGAAACAGTATGTATTCCAGAGTAGAATGAAACAGTATGTATTCCAGAGTAGAATGAAACACCACATATTCCAGAGTAGAATGAAACAGTATGTATTCCAGAGTAGAATGAAACAGTATGTATTCCAGAGTAGAATGAAACAGTATATGTTCCAGAGTAGAATGAAACAGTATGTATTCCAGAGTAGAATGAAACAGTATGTATTCCAGAGTAGAATGAAACAGTATGTATTCCAGAGTAGAATGAAACAGTATGTATTCCAGAGTAGAATGAAACAGTATGTATTCCAGAGTAGAATAAAACTATGTATTCCAGAGTAGAATGAAACAGTATGTAGAATGAAACAGTATGTATTCCAGAGTAGAATGAAACAGTATATATTCCAGAGTAGAATGAAACAGTATGTATTCCAGAGTAGAATGAAACAGTATGTATTCCAGAGTAGAATGAAACAGTATGTATTCCAGAGTAGAATGAAACAGTATGTATTCCAGAGTAGAATGAAACAGTCACATATTCCAGAGTAGAATGAAACAGTATGTATTCCAGAGTAGAATAAAACAGTATGTCTTCCAGAGTAGAATGAAACACCATATATTCCAGAGTAGAATGAAACAGTATGTATTCCAGAGTAGAATGAAACAGTATGTATTCCAGAGTAGAATAAAACAGTATGTATTCCAGAGTAGAATGAAACAGTATGTATTCCAGAGTAGAATGAAACAGTATGTATTCCAGAGTAGAATGAAACAGTATGTATTCCAGAGTAGAATGAAACAGTATGTGTTCCAGATTAGAATAAAACAGTATGTATTCCAGAGTAGAATGAAACAGTATGTATTCCAGAGTAGAATGAAACAGTATGTATTCCAGAGTAGAATGAAACAGTATGTATTCCAGAGTAGAATATGTATTCCAGAGTAGAATGAAACAGTATGTATTCCAGAGTAGAATGAAACAGTATGTATTCCAGAGTAGAATGAAACAGTATGTATTCCAGAGTAGAATGAAACAGTCACATATTCCAGAGTAGAATGAAACAGTATGTATTCCAGAGTAGAATGAAAAACAGTAGAATGTCACATATTCCAGAGTAGAATGAAACAGTATGTATTCCAGAGTAGAATGAAACAGTATGTATTCCAGAGTAGAATGAAACAGTATGTATTCCAGAGTAGAATGAAACAGTATGTATTCCAGAGTAGAATGAAACAGTATGTATTCCAGAGTAGAATGAAACAGTATGTATTCCAGAGTAGAATGAAACAGTATGTATTCCAGAGTAGAATGAAACAGTATGTATTCCAGAGTAGAATGAAACAGTATGTATTCCAGAGTAGAATGAAACAGTATGTATTCCAGAGTAGAATGAAACAGTATGTATTCCAGAGTAGAATGAAACAGTATGTATTCCAGAGTAGAATGAAACAGTATGTATTCCAGAGTAGAATGAAACAGTATGTATTCCAGAGTAGAATGAAACAGTACATATTCCAGAGTAGAATGAAACAGTATGTATTCCAGAGTAGAATGAAACACATATTCCAGATAGAATGAAACAGTATGTATTCCAGAGTAGAATAAAACAGTATGTATTCCAGAGTAGAATGAAACAGTATGTATTCCAGAGTAGAATGAAACAGTATGTATTCCAGAGTAGAATGAAACAGTATGTATTCCAGAGTAGAATGAAACAGTATGTATTCCAGAGTAGAATGAAACAGTATGTATTCCAGAGTAGAATGAAACAGTATGTATTCCAGAGTAGAATGAAACAGTATGTATTCCAGAGTAGAATGAAACAGTATGTATTCCAGAGTAGAATGAAACAGTATGTATTCCAGAGTAGAATGAAACAGTATGTATTCCAGAGTAGAATGAAACAGTATGTATTCCAGAGTAGAATGAAACAGTATGTATTCCAGAGTAGAATGAAACAGTATGTATTCCAGAGTAGAATGAAACAGTATGTATTCCAGAGTAGAATGAAACAGTATGTATTCCAGAGTAGAATGAAACAGTATGTACAGAGTAGAATGAAACAGTATGTATTCCAGAGTAGAATGAAACAGTATGTATTCCAGAGTAGAATGAAACAGTATGTATTCCAGAGTAGAATGAAACAGTATGTATTCCAGAGTAGAATAAAACAGTATGTATTCCAGAGTAGAATGAAACACCACATATTCCAGAGTAGAATGAAACAGTATGTATTCCAGAGTAGAATGAAACAGTATGTATTCCAGAGTAGAATGAAACAGTATATGTTCCAGAGTAGAATGAAACAGTATGTATTCCAGAGTAGAATGAAACAGTATGTATTCCAGAGTAGAATGAAACAGTATGTATTCCAGAGTAGAATGAAACAGTATGTATTCCAGAGTAGAATGAAACAGTATGTATTCCAGAGTAGAATAAAACAGTATGTATTCCAGAGTAGAATCCAGTATTCCAGTAGAATGAAACAGTATGTATTCCAGAGTAGAATGAAACAGTATGTATTCCAGAGTAGAATGAAACAGTATGTATTCCAGAGTAGAATGAAACAGTATGTATTCCAGAGTAGAATGAAACAGTATGTATTCCAGAGTAGAATGAAACAGTATGTATTCCAGAGTAGAATGAAACAGTATGTATTCCAGAGTAGAATGAAACAGTATGTATTCCAGAGTAGAATGAAACAGTATGTATTCCAGAGTAGAATGAAACAGTATGTATTCCAGAGTAGAATGAAACAGTATGTATTCCAGAGTAGAATGAAACAGTATGTATTCCAGAGTAGAATGAAACAGTATGTATTCCAGAGTAGAATGAAACAGTATGTAAGTAGAATAAAACAGTATGTATTCCAGAGTAGAATGAAACAGTATGTATTCCAGAGTAGAATGAAACAGTATGTATTCCAGAGTAGAATGAAACAGTATGTATTCCAGAGTAGAATGAAACAGTATGTATTCCAGAGTAGAATGAAACAGTATGTATTCCAGAGTAGAATGAAACAGTATGTATTCCAGAGTAGAATGAAACAGTATGTATTCCAGAGTAGAATGAAACAGTATGTATTCCAGAGTAGAATGAAACAGTATGTAAATGAAACAGTATGTATTCCAGAGTAGAATAAAACAGTATGTATTCCAGAGTAGAATGAAACACCACATATTCCAGAGTAGAATGAAACAGTATGTATTCCAGAGTAGAATGAAACAGTATGTATTCCAGAGTAGAATGAAAGAGTATATGTTCCAGAGTAGAATGAAACAGTATGTATTCCAGAGTAGAATGAAACAGTATGTATTCCAGAGTAGAATGAAACAGTATGTATTCCAGAGTAGAATGAAACAGTATGTATTCCAGAGTAGAATGAAACAGTATGTATTCCAGAGTAGAATAAAACAGTATGTATTCCAGAGTAGAATGAAACACCACATATTCCAGAGTAGAATGAAACAGTATGTATTCCAGAGTAGAATGAAACAGTATGTATTCCAGAGTAGAATGAAACAGTATGTATTCCAGAGTAGAATAAAACAGTATGTATTCCAGAGTAGAATGAAACAGTATGTATTCCAGAGTAGAATGAAACAGTATGTATTCCAGAGTAGAATGAAACAGTATGTATTCCAGAGTAGAATGAAACAGTATGTATTCCAGAGTAGAATGAAACAGTATGTATTCCAGAGTAGAATAAAACAGTATGTATTCCAGAGTAGAATGAAACAGTATGTATTCCAGAGTAGAATAAAACAGTATGTATTCCAGAGTAGAATGAAACAGTATGTATTCCAGAGTAGAATGAAACAGTATGTATTCCAGAGTAGAATAAAACAGTATGTATTCCAGAGTAGAATGAAACAGTACGTATTCCAGAGTAGAATAGTATGTACTGAAACAGTATGTATTCCAGAGTAGAATGAAACAGTATGTATTCCAGAGTAGAATGAAACAGTATGTATTCCAGAGTAGAATGAAAATTCCAGAGTAGAATGAAACAGTATGTATTCCAGAGTAAAATGAAACAGTATGTATTCCAGAGTAGAATGAAAAGTATGTGTTCCAGAGTAGAATGAAACAGTATATTCCAGAGTAGAATGAAACAGTATGTATTCCAGAGTAGAATGAAACAGTATATGTTCCAGAGTACAATGAAACAGTATGTATTCCAGAGTAGAATGAAACATCACATATTCCAGAGTAGAATGAAACAGTATGTATTCCAGAGTAGAATGAAACAGTATGTATTCCAGAGTAGAATGAAACAGTATGTATTCCAGAGTAGAATGAAACAGTATGTGTTCCAGAGTTGAATGAAACAGTATGTGTTCCAGAGTTGAATGAAACAGTATGTATTCCAGAGTAGAATGAAACAGTATATGTTCCAGAGTACAATGAAACAGTATGTATTCCAGAGTAGAATGAAACATCACATACAGAATGAAACAGTATGTATTCCAGAGTAGAATGAAACAGTATGTATTCCAGAGTAGAATAAAACAGTATGTATTCCAGAGTAGAATGAAACAGTATGTATTCCAGAGTAGAATGAAACAGTATGTATTCCAGAGTAGAATGAAACAGTATATGTTCCAGAGTAGAATGAAACAGTATGTATTCCAGAGTAGAATGAAACATCAATACAGTATGTATTCCAGAGTAGAATGAAACAGTATGTATTCCAGAGTAGAATGAAACACCACATATTCCAGAGTAGAATGAAACAGTATGTATTCCAGAGTAGAATGAAACAGTATGTATTCCAGAGTAGAATGAAACAAATATTCCAGAGTAGAATGAAACAGTATGTATTCCAGAGTAGAATGAAACATCAGTATATTCCAGAGTAGAATGAAACAGTATGTATTCCAGAGTAGAATGAAACAGTATGTATTCCAGAGTAGAATGAAACAGTATGTATTCCAGAGTAGAATGAAACAGTATGTATTCCAGAGTAGAATGAAACAGTATGTATTCCAGAGTAGAATGAAACAGTATGTATTCCAGAGTAGAATGAAACAGTATGTATTCCAGAGTAGAATGAAACAGTATGTATTCCAGAGTAGAATGAAAACAGTATGTATTCCAGAGTAGAATGAAACAGTATGTATTCCAGAGTAGAATGAAACACCACATATTCCAGAGTAGAATGAAACAGTATGTATTCCAGAGTAGAATAAAACAGTATGTATTCCAGAGTAGAATGAAACAGTACATGTATTCCAGAGTAGAATGAAACAGTATGTATTCCAGAGTAGAATGAAACAGTATGTATTCCAGAGTAGAATCCATGTATGTTCCAGAGTAGAATGAAACAGTATGTATTCCAGAGTAGAATAAAACAGTATGTATTCCAGAGTAGAATGAAACAGTATGTATTCCAGAGTAGAATAAAACAGTATGTATTCCAGAGTAGAATGAAACAGTATGTATTCCAGAGTAGAATGAAACAGTATGTATTCCAGAGTAGAATGAAACAGTATGTATTCCAGAGTAGAATGAAACAGTATGTATTCCAGAGTAGAATGAAACAGTATATGTTCCAGAGTAGAATGAAACAGTATGTATTCCAGAGTAGAATGAAACAGTATGTATTCCAGAGTAGAAATGAAACAGTATGTATTCCAGAGTAGAATGAAACAGTATGTATTCCAGAGTAGAATGAAACAGTATGTGTTCCAGAGTTAGAATGAAACAGTATGTATTCCAGAGTAGAATGAAACAGTATATGTTCCAGAGTAGAATGAAACAGTATGTATTCCAGAGTAGAATGAAACATCACATATTCCAGAGTAGAATGAAACAGTATGTATTCCAGAGTAGAATGAAACAGTATGTATTCCAGAGTAGAATGAAACAGTATGTATTCCAGAGTAGAATGAAACAGTATGTATTCCAGAGTAGAATGAAACAGTATGTATTCCAGAGTAGAATGAAACAGTATGTATTCCAGAGTAGAATGAAACAGTATATTCCAGAGTAGAATGAAACAGTATGTATTCCAGAGTAGAATGAAAAACAGTATTCCAGAGTAGAATGAAACAGTATGTATTCCAGAGTAGAATGAAACAGTATGTATTCCAGAGAAGAATGAGACAGTATGTATTCCAGAGTAGAATGAAACAGTATGTATTCCAGAGTAGAATGAAACAGTATGTATTCCAGAGTAGAATGAAACACCACGTATTCCAGAGTAGAATGAAACAGTATATGTTCCAGAGTAGAATGAACCACCACGTATTCCAGAATAGAATGAAACAGTATGTATTCCAGTGTAGAATGAAACACCACGTATTCCAGAGTAGAATGAAACAGTAATGTATTCCAGAGTAGAATGAAACAGTATGTATTCCAGAGTAGAATGAAACAGTATGTATTCCAGAGTAGAATGAAACAATATGTGTTCCAGAGTTGAATGAAACAGTATGTATTCCAGAGTAGAATGAAAAAGTATGTATTCCAGAGTAGAATGAAACAGTATGTATTCCAGAGTAGAATGAAACAGTATGTGTTACTGCATAAAATTACGTTAATTGGGTTGAAGAGGGAAATGGTCCGGCTTCTCTAGGCATAGGAAATATGTTTTTCCAAAATTCATGTTGCTCCTTTTTTTTATATATACTTAAGTTCAGTCCAGGATTCTGTCTACGACGGCACAAAGACGTTTGATCATTGTATCAACCGCCCTTCAAAATCAGGTTGTTTTTAATGATCCGTTTTGAAACGCATCAACACTCTTGTAAGTGAATGGGAGCTTGTCTTTACATATGTAGTGCCACTCTCTGGCACTCTGTGGGCACATCAGCTTTGACTGACAGGCCACGGTTCCCAGTTCTGATTTTAGGCTAATAAAAAAATAAGCTTCACTTTCTACTACCCTGGCTGACATTCTGCATACAGGAGGGGGGAGGGGGGCAGGAGGAGTGGCAATTTATTTCTTTACAAGGGGTAACTTGTATGTTTAATAATTCATATGGCATATGTCGAGCCGTCAGTTATTCCGCTTTGATCAAAAGCCAAACGTGTCTCTCGTGGAGCCAGCAGTTTCATATGAAAGCGCCGGGACTTTCAGCGGCGTACACCTGCCAGAAAAATGCTATGCATGCTCTCTTCCCCACATGTTTACACACACACTAAAATCGACTAAAATGGTCTTAGCAGATATAAGGTCATAGAAGATATACCACCACGGCTCATAGAGAAGTTAGCTCTCAAATTACATTGATAACTTCCGCAGTCATGATATTCTTACATTTCCTTCCAAAAAAACCCTGATAGGACTAATGCTTGAGAATGCTAATGCCGTTGGAAACAGAGGAAAAACATCTGGCTCCCAGGTTATCTGCAATAGATTATCATGGATGGGTAAGCATGTGGTTCTGAAAATAGAAATGCAAACACATCTTCTAGGCCAGGGATGGGGAACTGGCAGCCCAATAAAAAAATTATAAAAAACTTGGGTAGACCTAGTACTACATACAGTGACTTCGGAAAGTATTCAGACCCCTTGTGTCACGACTTCCGTCGAAGTTGGTGCCTATCCTTGTTCGGGCGGCATTCGTCGGTCGCCGTCACCGGCTTTCTAGCTGCCACCGATCTACGTTTCTTTTTCTATGTTGTTTTGTCTTGATTGTACACACCTGGTTCCCATTACATTAATATTATTTGGGAGACCAGTCAGGATCGAGAGACAGATGAACGGAGCAAAGTACAGAGAGATCATTGATGAAAACCTTCTCCAGAGCGCTCAGGTTCACCTTTCAACAGGACAATGACCCTAAGCACACAGCCAAGACAATGCAGGAGTGGCTTCGGGACAAGTCTTGTGAGATGGCACCAGAGAAGAAGGCAGATGTTTTACGTGCCACCAGCCGATTGTATTTTTGTTGTTGTTTATTTATTGTTTGTAACTAATTTTGAAACTTATTTTCTACATAATTTTGCCGCTACCGTCTCTTATGACCGAAAAAAAACTTCTAGACATCAGGACTGTGATGACTCACCATGGATTAGCAAAATCATTTTTTCCTTTCATGACTCTGACGAGCCCGAAGCGAAGGATATACTGCTTCCTCGGGAACAGGCCCCGATCCCCGTGATCTGCATGAAGAGGAGGCGGAGAAAGAGGGGCCGAAGTTCGGCTGCCTTCTGAGAATTCTATGCGATCTAATAAACCCCCACTTCCCTCCATTCAGCTAGCAAACGTGCAATCGTTGGAGAATAAAATCGACAAGTTATGCTGAAGATTAAACTACGAACGCCACATTCAAAACTGTAACATCTTATGCTTCACGGAGTCTTGGCTGAACGGCGACAATATCAACATAGAGCTGGCTGGTTATACGATGTACTGGCAGGATAGAACAGCGGCGTCTGGTAAGACAAGTTGCGGCGGTCTATGTATTTTTGGAAACAACAGCTGGTGCACGATATCTAAGGAAGTCTCGAGCTATTGCTCGCCCGAGGTAGAATATCTCATGATAAGCTGTAGACCACACTACCTCCCGAAATAGTTTATTTGTATTCTTTCTAGTTGTTTACATACAACCACAGTCAGAGGCTGGCACTAAGACAGCATTGAATTAGCTGTATTCCACCATAATTCTATCCTCCTGATTCCTGTTTACAAGCAGAAATTAAAGCAGGAAGCACCAGTGACTAGATTAATAAAAAGTGGTCAGATGAAGCAGATGCTATGCTACAGGACTGTTTTGATAGCACAGACTGGAATATCTTCTGGGATTCCTCCGATGACATTGAGGAGTACACCACATCAGTCATTGGCTAAGTGCATCGATGACGTCATCCCCACAGTGACCGTACGTACATACCCCAACCAGAGGGCCATGGATTACAGGCAACATCCACACTGAGCTAAAGGCTAGAGCTGTCGCTTTCAAGGAGCGGGACTCTGACCCGGAAGCTTATAAGAAATCCCGCTATGCCCTCCGATGAACCATTAAACAGGCAATGCGTCAATACAGGATAAGATTGAATCATACTACACCATCACCATCTCTTCTATGCTCGCTTCGAGGCAAATAACACTGAAACATGCATGAGAGCACCAGTTGTTCCTTAAGACTGTGTGATCATGCTCTCAGCCAATGTGAGTAAGACCTTTAAACAGGTCAACAATCACAAGGCCGCAGGGCCAAACGGATTACCAGGACGTGTACTGCGAGCATGCGCTGACCAACTGGCAAGTGTCTTCACTGACATTTTCAACCTCTGCCTGTCCGAGTCTGTAATAACAAGTTATTTTAAGCCGACCACCATAATCCCTGTGCCCAAGAACACTAAGGTAACCTGCCTAAATGACCACCGACCCATAGCACTCACGCCTGTAGCCATGAAGTGCTTTGAAAGGCTTGTCATGGCTCACATCTACACCATCATGCCTGAAACCCTAGACCCACTCCAATTTGCATACCACCCCAACAGATCCCCAGATAATGCCATCTCTGTTGCACTCCACACTGCCTTTTCCCACCTGGAGAAAAGGACCACCTATGTGAGGTAACAACACATCCGCCATGCTGATCCTCAACACAGGGGTACGACTCCAACACCATCATTAAATTTCTGGTAGGCCTGATCACTGACAACGACGAGACAGGCTATAGGGAGGAGGTCAGAGACCTGGTGGTTGGGTGCCAGGACAACAACCTCTCTCTCAACGTGATCAAGGCAAAGGAGATGATTGTGGACTAGAGGAGAACCGAGCATGCCCCCATTCTCGCTGACAGGCCTGCAGTGGAGCAGGTTGAGAGATTCAAGTTCCTAGGTGTCCACATCACCAACAAACAAACATGGTCCAAGCACACCAAGACAGTCGTGAAGAGGGCACGGCATAACCTATTTCCCTCAGGAGACTGAAAAGATTTGGCATTGGTCCTCAGATCCTCAAAAGGTTCAACAGCTGCACCATCGAGAACATCCTGACTGGTTGCATCACTGCCTGGTATGGCAACTGGCCTCTGACCGCAAGGAACTACAGAGGGTAGTATGAATGGCCCAGTACATCACTGGGGCCAAGCTTCCTGCCATCGAGGACCTCTATACCAGGCGGTGTCAAAGGAAGGCCCTAAAAATTGTAAAGACTCCAGCCGCCCTAGTCATAGACTGTTCTCTCTGTTACCGCACGGAAAGCGGTACCGGAGCACCAAGTCTAGATCCAAGAGGCTTTTAAACAGCTTTACTCCAAACCATAAGACTCCTGAACATCTAGTCAAATGGCTATCCAGACTATTGGCAGTGCCTCCCCCCAATCCCTCGTTACACCATTGCTACTCTCTGCTGTCATCTATGCATAGTCACCTTAATAACTCTACATACATGTACATACTATCTCATCTAACCTGTGCCCCCACACATTGACTCTGTATCGGTACCCCCTGTATATAGTCTCGCTATTGTTATTTTACTGCTGCTCTTTAATTACTTGTTACTTTTATCTCTTATTCTTATCTGCAATTTTTTTAAACTACATTGTTGGTTAGAGGCTCGTAAGTAAGCATTTCACTGTAAGGTATTCGGGCGCATGTGACTAATAACATTTTATTTTCAGTCTCTGAATGTCCTTGAGTGGCCCAGCCAGAGCCCGGTCTTCAACCCGATCGAACATCTCTGGAGAGACCGGAAAATAGCTGTGCAGCAACACTCCCCATCCATCTGATAGAGCTTTAGAGAATCTGTAGAGAAGAATGGGAGAAACTCCCCAAACACAGGTGTGCCAAGCTTGAAGCGTCATACCCAAGGAGACTCAAGGCTGTAATCACTGCCAAAGGTGCTTCAACAAAGTGCTGAGTAAAGGGTCTGAATACTTATGTAAATGTTATATGTATTTGTTTAATTAATTAGCAAAAATGTGTTTTTGCTTTGCCATTATGGGTTATTGTGTATAGACTGATAAGGGGAAAAACTATTTAATACATTTCAGAATAAGGCTGTAACCTATCAAGATGTGGAAAAAGTCAAGGGGACTGAATACTTCGGAGCCTCCGAAAATAAGGATTATGAGGGCATTATTAGTGCTGGAGTAATGGGGGAGCTCGCCAAATTTAAATGACTCTATAAATACCTTCATGGAGACATGAACCACACTTCAGAGACAAAAATATGATTAACATTGGAATGAGGAACATGTGGCCACATGTAAAAAATGTGATTAATTCACAGACAATGTTTTTAAATTTACTCTTTTTCATGATGGTGTTGTCGGACTTTCAACCTGTTGTTATTCACGACTCTTCTTCTTAATGTAAACATCATTTAACTATGAGTGGATATGCATAGGAACATGTTCATATTTCCCACAAGGTAGAAAAGGGCAGATGAGGATAATAAAGTAAGGTTTCCATGGCAACAGACCAACTGGGTAGACACTGGTTGAATCAACGTTGTTTCCACGTAATTTGAAATAGACGTTGAATTGATGTCCGTGCCCAGTGGGAAGCGAACTAGAAGACTGAATATGTAAATTTCTTTGAGATTTGGCTGAACTGTCTGGCTTTTTTCCTTTGACTTTACACTACAAATGGCTATAGATGGCCAAATCATGCAAAATCAACAAATATTATATTTAGGTTTTTTTTGTACACTAAATGTTGAAGGACTACTGGAGTAGTACTATGTAGTACTATGTATTCCTATTTTTTATGACATTTCTTTTTATTTCACCTTTATTTAACCAGGTTGAGAAGTTCTCATTGACAACTGCGACCTGGCCAAGATAAAGCAAAGCAGTGCAACACAAACAACAACACAGAGTTACACATAAACAAACGCAAATGGAAAAATCTATGTACAGTGTGCGCAAATGTAGAAGACTAGGGAGGTAAGACAATAAGTAGGCCATAGAGGTGAAATAATTACAATTTAGCATTAACGCTGGAGTGATAGATGTTCAGATGAGGATGTGAAAGTAGAGATACTGGGGTACAAAAGAGCAAGAGGGTAAGTAATAATATGGAGATGAGGTAGTTGGGTGTGCTATTTCCAGATTGGCTGTGTACAGGTACAGTGACCGGTAATCTGCTCTGACAGCTGATGTTAGAGAGGGAGGCATAAGAATCCAGCTTCAGAGATTTTTGCAATTCGTTCCAGTCATTGGCAGCAGAGAACTGGAAAGGAAGGCGGCAAAATAAAGTGTTGGCTTTGGGGATGACCAGTGAAATATACCTGCTGGAGGGTGTGCTACGGGTGGATGTTGCTATGGTGACCAGTGAGTTGAGATAAGGCGGGGCTTTACCTAGCAAAGACTTCTAGATGACATGGAGCCAGTGGGTTTGGTGTCGAATATGTAGTGAGGGTCAGCCAACGAGAGCATACAGGTCGCAGTAGTGGGTAGTATATGGGGCTTTGGAGACAAAACGAATGGCGCTGTGATAGACTGCATCCAATTTGCTGAGTAGAGTGTTGGAGGCTATTTTGTAAATTACATCGCCGAAGTCAAGGATCGGTAGGGTTGGTAAGTTATGAGGGTATGTTTGGCAGCATGAGTGAAGGAGGCTTTGTTGCGAAATAGGAAGTCAATTCTAGATTACATTTTTGATTGGAGATGCTTAATGTGAGTCTGGAAGGAGAGTTTACAGTCTAACCAGACACCTAGGTATCTGTAGTTGTCCACATATTCTAAGTCAGAACCATCCAGAGTAGTGATGCTAGTCAGGCGGGAGGGTGCGGGCAGCGATCGGTTGAAGAGCAGGCATTTAGTTTTACTTACATTTAAGAGCAGTTGGAGGCCATGGAAGGAGTGTTGTATGGTGTTGAAGCTCGTTTGGAGGTTTGTTAGCACAGTGTCCAAAGAAGGGCCAGATGTATACAGAATGGTGTCGTCTGGATCTTTATTGAAGACTCATCTTTTCAGTAGGTCCTATGATTGAGTGTAGTCTGACCCAGGAGTGTGAAGGTGAACGGAAAGGCACTGGAGCAACGAACCGCCCTTGCTGTCTCTGCCTGGCCGGTTCCCCTCTCTCCACTGGGATTCTCTGCCTCAAACCCTATTACAAGGGCTGGGTCACTGGCTTTACTGGTGCTCTTCCATGCCATCCCTAGGAGGGGTGCGTCACTTGAGTGGGTTGAGTCACCGACGTGGTCTTCCTGTCCGGGTTGGCACCCCCCTTGGGTTGTGCCGTGGGGGAGATCTTCGAGGGCTATACTCGGCATTGTCTCAGGATGGTAAGTTGGTGGTTGAAGATATCCCTCTAGTGGTGTGGGGGCTGTGCTTTGGCAAAGTGGGTGGGGTTATATCCTGCCTGTTTGGCCATGTCCGGGAGTATCGTTGGATGGGGCCACAGTGTCTCCAAACCCCTCCTGTCTCAGCCTCCAGTATTTATGCTGGACTAGTTTGTGTCGGGGGGCTAGGGTCAGTCTGTTATATCTGGAGTATTTCTCCTGTCTTATCCGGTGTCCTGTGTGAATTTAAGTATGCTCTCTCTAATTCTGTTTCTCTTTCTTTCTTTCCTTCTTTCTTCCTTTCTTTTTTCTTTCTTTCTATCTCTCGGAGGACCTGAGCCCTAGGACCATGCCTCAGGACTACCTGGCCTGATGACTCCTTGCTGTCCCCAGTCCACCTGGTCGTGCTGCTGCTCCACTTTCAACTATTCGGCTATGGAACCCTGACCTGTTCACCGGACGTGCTACCTGTCCCAGACCTGCTGTTTTAAACTCTCTAGAGACAGCAGGAGCGGTAGAGATACTCTGAAAGATCGGCTATGAAAAGCCAACTGACATTCACTCCTGAGGTGCTGACCTGTTGCACCCTCTACAACCACTGTGATTATTATTATTTGACCCAGATGGTCATCTATGAACATTTGAACATCTTGGCCATGTTCTGTTATAATCTCCACCCGGCATAACAAGAAGAGGTCTGGCCACCCCTCATATCCTGGTTCCTCTCTAGGTTTCTTCCTAGGTTCTGGCCTTTCTAGTGAGTTGTTCCTAGCCACCGTGCTTCTACACCTGCATTGCTTGATGTTTGGGGTTTTAGGCTGGGTTTCTGTACAGCACTTTGTGACATCAGCTGATGTAAGTAGGGCTTTATGAATAAATGTGATTGAAATACATACATTTGATTGATCAGAGAATCACCAGCAGCAAGAGCAACATTATTGATATACAGTTGAAGTCAGAAGTTTACATACACTTAGGTTGGAGTCATTAAAACTATTTTTTTCAACCAATCCACAAATTTCTTGTTAAACTACAGTTTTAGCAAGTCAGTTAGGACATCTACTTTGTGCATGATACAAGTCATTTTTCCAACAATTGTTTACAGACAGATTATTTCACTTATAATTCACTGTATCACAATTCCAGTGGGTCAGAAGTTTACATACACAAGTTGACTGTGCCTTTAACCTCTTCCACCTATGGGGGCGCTATATCATTATTGGATAAAAAAACGTGCCCGTTTTAAGTGCAATATTTTGTCACGAAAAGATGCTCGACTATGTATATAATTGCCAGATTTGGAAAGAAAACACTCTGACGTTTTCAAAACTGCAAAGATATTATCTGTGAGTGCCCCAGAACTGATTTTACAGGCGAAACCAAGATGAAACTACAAACAGGAAATGAGCAGGATTTTTTACGCTCTGTTTTACTCTGGTCTCCTTATATGACTGTGAATATGCTGTGAACGAGCTTATGCGCTCTGCCGTTCGTCCAAGATGTCTGCAGCATTGTGACGTATTTGTAGGCATATCATTGGAAGATTGGCCATAAGAGACTACATTTGCCAGGGGGCCGTCCGGTGTCCTTTGTCTAATTTGGTGCGTAATTCCCAGTGGCAATTATTTTACCATGCGATACAGAAGGAGACTCATACTTACAGGAACGATACATCATTGAAGAGATATGTGAAAAACACCTTGAGGATTGGTTCTAAACAACGTTTGCCATGTTTCAGTCGATATTATGGAGTTAATTTGGAAAAAAGTTTGGCGTTTGGATAACTGAATTATTTTATTTTTTTGGTAGCCAAACGTGACGCACCAAACGGACCGATTTCTCCAGCCCAAAAAATCTTTCAGGAAAAACTGAACATTTGCTATCTAACTGAGAATCTCCTCATTGAAAACATCCGAAGTTCTTCAAAGGTAAATTATTTATTGAATGTTTTTGCTGGTTTTTGTGAAAATGTTGTCTGCTAATGCTAACGCTAAATGCTAAATGCTAACGCTAAATGCTAAATGCTAGTTTGCTATGGTAGAGAAGCATATTTTTGAAAATCTGAGATGACAGTGTTGTTAACAAAAGGCTAAGCATGAGAGCTAGCATATTGATTTCATTTCATTTGCGATTTTCATGAATAGTTAACGTTGCGTTATGGTAATGGGCTTGAGGCTGTAGTCATGATACCGGATCCGGGTTGGCTCGACGCAAGAACTTAAACAGCTTGGAGAATTCCAGAAAATGATGTCATGGCTTTAGAACCTTCTGATAGGCTAATTGACATCATTTGAGTCAATTTGAGGTGTACCTGTGGACGTATTTCAAGGCCTACCTTCAAACTCAGTGCCTCTTTGCTTGATATCATTGAAAATTCATCCTTGGGAGCAATTTCCAAATGAAGGTACCACGTTCATCTGTACAAACAATTGTACGCCATGGAACCACGCAGTCGTCATACCGCTCAGGAAGGAGATGCGTTCTGTCTCCTAGAGATGAACGTACTTTGGTGTGAAAAGTGCAAATCAATCCCAGAACAACAGCAAAGACCTTGTGAAGATGCTGGAGGAAACAGGTACAAATGTATCTATATCCACAGTAAAACGAGTCCTATATCGACATAACCTGAAAGGCCGCTCAGCAAGGAAGAAGCCACTGCTCCAAAACCACCATAAAAAAAGCCAGACTACGGTTTGTAACTGCACTTGGCGACAAAGATCGTACTTTTTGGAGAAATGTCCTCTGGTGTGATGAAACAAAAATAGAACTGTTAACGACCATCATTATGTTTGGAGAAAAAAGGGGGAGACTTGCAAGCCGAAGAACACCATCCCAACAGTGAAGCATGGGGGTGGCAGCATCATGTTGTGGGGGTGCTTTGCTGCAGGAGGGACTGATGCACTTCACAAAATAGATGGCATTATGAGGTAGGAAAATGATGTGGATATATTGAAGTAACATCTCAAGACATCAGTCAGGAAGTTAAAGCTTGGTTGCAAATGGGTCTTCCAAATGGACATTTACCCCAAGCATACTTCCAAAGTTGTGGCAAAGTGGCTTAAGGACAATAAAGTTAAGGTATTTTATCGTTATTTAACTAGGCAAGTCAGTTAAGAACAAATTCTTATTTTCAATGGAGTGGGTTAACTGCATTGTTCAGGTGCAGAATGACAGATTTTTACTTTGTCAGCTCAGGGATTTGATCTTGCAACATTTCGGTTACTAGTACAATGCTCTAACCACTAGGTTACCTGGAGTGGCCATCACAAAGCCCTGACCTCAAACCTATAGACAATCTGTGGGCAGAACTGAAAAAGCGCGTGCGAGTAAGGAGGCCTACAAACCTGACTCAGTTACACCAGCTCTGTCAGGAGGAATGGGCCAAAATTCACCCAACTTATTGTGGGAAGCTTGTGGAAGGCTACCTGAAACATTTGACCCAAGTTAAACTATTTTAAAGGCAATGCTACCAAATAATAATTGAGTGTATATAAACTTCTGACCCACTGGGAATGTGATGAATGAAATAAAAGCTGAAATAAATAATTCTCTCTACTATTACTCGGACATTTAACATTCTTAAAATAAAGTGGGGATCCTAAATGACTTAAGACAGGACATTTTTACTAGGATTAAATGTCAGGAATTGTGAAAAACTAAGTTTAAATGTATTTGGCTAAGGTGTATGTAAACTGACCAACAGAGGCATATCTGTATTCCCAGTCATGTGAAACCCATAGATTAGGGCCTAATTAATTAATTTCAATTGACTGATTTCTTTATATGAACTGTAACTTTGTTCAGTGTAGAACTTGGCTGGTCTTCATGCATGAGCTACATTCTTATTATTTGGAGGCCCAAAGAAGTAAACATGTAATTTTAGATTCATATAATAAAGGTAATAAACACATGTGGTATGGGATTGTACAATCTTTCTGGTGTATCATACTGATTTCACAGCATTTAGAACATAGCTGGTCTCTATGAGCCATGTTCCTATTCCTTAGAGGACCAAATAAGTAAAGGAAGTCATTTACATTTCTTTTGTAATAACCACATGTGGTATTGCATTGTGTAAGATGTCACTATAAATACAGCATTCACGCCCAGGGTGTTATTCAAGGAAATAACATTTAAAGCAAGTTAATTATGTTAATGGTTTGCAAATTGTACTTATAATTACCTCTTGAAAGTAAAAGAGTGATACGAAATATATAATTGTATAATTATCAAGGCCATTAGACAGCCCACTAACAAGCACGTTGCAGGTTTGATCAAATTAAGGATTTCAAGGCAATTTAATATAATCTCAACTGTTTACCTGCACCTCTAACTCAGAATCTTTCCCCATGGTAAATCTAATCAGAGCTAACAGGAAAGTATAACACCCTTATTGAGAACTCAGCCATACATGTCCACATCTGCCACGCCATATTTCTATGGGCCGCATTTGGGTCCTCTGTCATCTTTTATTAATTCATTAACAAGCTGTCTCTCTTTACACGGTGGGCCTTAATGAAACTACTCATTTGTATTTATGCACGGTGGTCCTTTGATTGATACAGTCCTTAGTGGGTCATTTGAGATTACTGTCTTGAATGTGTGCTAGCACAAAGAGAAATCACCCGGGCAACTCGAAAAGCAAATCAAAATAGATTGTGACTCTTGCGTTATACATCAGGAGAACACCCGGGAAGGTTAACCTGTTCAACTCTGATTGGTTATTTTGAAAAAAACAAACAAACATCTTTGGTATCTTGGGCTCTGTTATAGTCACATTGTTTCTCAATCCCACATTTCTTATCTTTAAAAAAAAAAAAATATTGAACCTTTATTTAACTAGGTAAGTCGGTTAAGAATACATTCTTATTTACAATGACGGCCTACCCCGGCCAAACCCTAACCCAGATGATGCTGGGCCAATTGTGCGCTGCCCTAACTTTCCAACAGTACTATTGTGATTTTGTAGGACTAGTTTTGAAACCCGAAATGTACTTAATGAGGGTGGTATATAATATTATGCGTCATTTAGAAAATGCCACTGGAGCGTGTGTCAAAGTTGAAGAGGTTTTTAAGATGGTCTAGTCATCTGGCCACCTCAGAGGGACCTCTCAGTGGGAACAAAAACAGGTTGGTTCTGTTAACAAAAATCACTGCTCAAATCTCACACACGAATGACAGGAGAACATCCAAAAGCCCTGCGACCATGAAATCCACGCTGCTACATGTATGACAGTTTGTTAAATAAGTGCCCAAGCTATCATCCCCTTCCTCTGAAATGTGTATGAAAACCACTAAATGGTCTGCCAGCCTGCACTCACTGGGCCTCTCTAAAGTGTTATTTTCCTTGGGTGTCTTGCTGAGTTATGAGCCATTGTCGGTGGAGAACAGTGGTGAGAATGCACTGTGACCTGGAGTAGAGCGGGAGAGAGGGAGAAGGCTGTTCACCCGGGGCCCTGCTTCATTGCAGCGAATAATGAAGTAGCAGGATTGTGCCTTGGAAATCCTCCCTCCTCACAGTACAGTCTATCTCCTGTAGATAACCCCCTCCAAGCAACTCCACAGCCATTCATTCTACTCCACAGCCTAATACGCCATCATTTCCCTCTGAGCAAACTAAGAGCACTTAGTGTCAACATAAAACCTATCTGTTAGTTTTTAAAGCTGTCGTCTGCGAGACCAAAGTCCCAGGGACTTCTCTTACTTACTTTCTGCGAGCCCTTTGATGCCCCTTAGGGTTTGACTTAAAGAGGGAGTGAAGGCAAACTACAGCTAGAAATAGTTCCGACCGTGTAGACCATGCAGCAAGACTCCTATCTACTGGTTCATAACATTTTAGACACCAAATTATTTTTCCTCTCAAACACTCTTTCTCAATGTACCCACAGAAAAGCCAGTAGAAAAACACTAAATGTGCTAGTATGTTTTATAATGGTTTCTTTACAGACTTCTTCCACACATGCTCACACATCATTTTAATTGCTCAGTTCATTTTCACTGAATTAATTTGTCACATGTAAGTACTGTAAATGACCAATGAAGAAGAACACTCCGAGCAGAATTACCAGAGCATTTCTCCAGGGATTTCACGTAGCCTATCTAGAGTTAAATATCCCCAGTGAAAATGCTTCATTTACTCCCATATGGACGGTTGTGGGGCAGCAGAACAGCTCTATGAAGCCTATACGTCTATGTCATTATGACATATATCATGAAGACATGCCTAAGCCTAAGTATGATTCTCAATCAGAGACAACTAACGACACCTGCCTCTGATTGAGAACCATACCAGGCCAAACGCTAACACAACATGGAAATCGGAACATAGACAATCCCACCCAACTCACGCCCTGACCATACTAAAACAAAGACATAACAAAGGAACTAAGGTCAGAATGTGACAGCACCCCCCCCCCCCCCAAAGGTGCGGACTCCGGCTGCAAAACCTGAACCCATAGGGGAGGGTCTGGGTGGGTGTCTGTCCGCGGTGGCGGCTCTGGCGCGGGACGTGGACCCCACTCCACCATAGTCTTTGTCCGCCTCCTCACCCACCTCCGTGGACTCTTTCGAGCGGCGACCCTCGCCGCCGACCTCGGACTGGGGACCCTAGCAATGGGTCCCGAACGGACAGGAGACTCCGGCAGCACCGGTCAGGCGGGAGGCTCCGGCAGCGCCGGAGTGACGGGCGATTCCGGCAGCTCCTGGCTGACGGACAGCTCTGGCAGCTCCTGGCAGCTCCTGGCTGACGGACGGCTCTGGCAGCTCCTGGGTGACGGACGGCTCTGGCAGCTCCTGGCTGACGGACGGCTCTGGCAGCTCCTGGCTGACGGATGGCTCTGGCGGCTCCTGACTGACGGGCGACTCTGGCAGCTCCGGACAGACGGGCGACTCTGCCAGCTCCGGACCGACGGGCGACTCTGGCAGCTCAGGACAGATGGGCGACTCTGGCAGCTCAGGTCAGATGCGAGACTCTGGCAGTGCTGGGCAGGAGGAAGACTCTGGCAGCGCTGGACAGACGGGAGCACCTGTAGGGAGGAGAAGGAGAGACAGCCTGGTGCTGGGGGCTGCCACCGGAGGGCTGGTGCGTGGAAGTGGCACCGGATAGACCGGACCTTGAAGTCGCACTGGAGGTCTCGAGCACCGAGCCTGCTCAACCCTACCTGGCTGAATGCTCCCTGTAGCCAGGCCAGTACGGCGAGGTGGAATAGCCTGCACTAGACTGTGCTGGCGAACCGGGGACACCATGCGTAGGGCTGGTGCCATGGACCCCGGCCCGAGGAGACGCACTGGAGACCAGATGCGCTGAGCCGGCTTCATGGCACCTGAATCGATGCCCAACCTAGTCCGGCCGATATGAGGCGCAGCTATGTACCGCACCGGGCTATGCCTGCGCACCCGGGACACCGTGCTTCTCACGGCATAACACGGTGCCTGCCCGGTCCCTCTCTCTCCACGGTAAGCACGGGGAGTTGGCGCAGGTCTCCTACCTGACTTCGCCACACTCCCCGTGTGCCCCCCCAATACGTTTTTGGGGTTGCCTCTCGGGCTTCCAGCTGCGCTGCCGTGCTGCCTCCTCATACCACCACCTCTCAGCTTTCGCTGCCTCCAGCTCAGCCTTGGGGTGGCGATATTCTCCAGCATGTGCCCAGGGTCCCTTGCCGTCCAGAATCTCCTCTCATGACCAGGAGTCGTGAGATCGCTGCTGCTGCCTGTTACCAGCGCTGCTTGGTCCTTTGTTGGTGGGTGTTTCTGACGAGGAGGAGTAGTAAGGATCGGAGTACCAATGCGCAGCATGGTACGTGTTCATGTTCTTTATTTAAACAAGCGAACACTGAAACAAAACAATAAACGACATGTGAAATAACAAACCGAAACAGTTCCGTGTGGAACACACAGACACAGAAAATAAACACCCACGAAACACAAGTGGGAAAAGGCTACCTAAGTATGATTCTCAATCAGAGACAACTAACGACACCTGCCTCTGATTGAGAACCATACCAGGCCAAACGCAAACACAACATAGAAAACGGAACATAGACAAACCCACCCAACTCACGCCCCGACCATACTAAAACAAAGACATAACAAAGGAACTAAGGTCAGCAGCCCCTTTCATCTATGAAAGGGCTACTGGGCCATCAGGGATTAGGAGAAGAGATGGATTAAGTTGTTATAAAATGATCATTTAAATAAAATGTTTTTAAAAAGGCCTGATGGACAGGAAACAATTGAAACAATTGATAAGCAAGACAGCACTTAATCAGTCAACTTTTTTGTGCAGTGTCCGTGTTATCATCCTCTTGTTAGGGATTAAAGGAATGCTAATATATGCTTTAACGTGTTGATGCCGAGGCCTGGCTAAGAGAGGGGAATTATGGGAACAGGAAAAGATGTGCAAGGTCCTTTGAGAGGATTACTGTACTGTATTTAGTCAAAGGTCCTATAACCCAGGTTGCCTCAGCCTCTCAACATCCTCTGAAGCCTAGGCCAATCTTTCCTTTGATTAAGCCATTGCTGTCTGCTTGTCTCCACTTCCAGCATGGGCGATCAAAATACACTTTAGCGAAAAAGCGAAGGAGCAAAACTTTCCCCCACTACAAATTCGCTAATATGCCCAGATTAAAGTTACAAATCCAGAGCGTCCGTAAATGACACGAACATTGTTCCTGGCAGTCCCCCTGTGCGATTGCTATATCACCCTCCCCCACTTCAGAAAATGTATTAGGGGATTTGTGTTCCTAATGACACCTGGCCCCTGCCACTGGAGCAATGTAAATAATCCCATCACAGAGCCCAACCTCATCAGCGACAGGGTAATCCCTTGTTTAAGGCAGTTACACCAACCCCACCCATTAATTCCCCCTTCATAAGGACGTAGCTTAGCATACATTACCCAGTTATGATTTGGTGAAGGAAATGGAACGCTCGCAGCCAGGCTGGGGGAGCTAGTTCTCGCTCTCCTCTCTTTTTCGGTTCCAGGAAGAACATGTCACCTCGCTTTGCTTCATAAAGGGCTCAGCCACATGACAGCCGTTTTCAGAAACGCCAGAGAAACGCCAGAGTTAAAAATTTAAAACTCTCCGGTCGGTGACATATTGGGACAGAGTTAAGGCCGTGATAAATCAGGCAAAGGCAAAGGGATTTAGTCCTCAGAAAGAAATGTTAAGAGGAGTGGAGGAGTCAGACAGGGAGCTAGTGTAGGATCCTGTGAAAACTGTTCTGCCCATAGAGGACATAGTTACAGTGTTTTTGTACTTACAACTTTAGGAGTGCCTCTGAAAAGCCTGACAGTGTGGTCTTTTAGATTAAAGTATACCGACACAAACTGTGCTATGGTACATTCTTGAGAAAAACTAAAACCTACACACAGAAATTTTACCATGAAGACACAGAGCCGTGGCTCTGAGAAGCCTGGACAACATGATGTTTCAGATTAAAGTCTATGGACCTGGTAACAATTTACATTTAGTAGCTCTTATACCTGTGTGGTAACTCTGTAATTACTACAATAACAATATTGCTGTTACATAGAAGTTTAGTAATGGCAGATGAAGAAGGAACTGGAATGGTTCTGTCACTGGAACCGTTTAAATGTATACATATCATATACCATTTTTGAAAAACATTTATTTAACTAGGCAAGTCAGTTAAGAACTACTTCTTATTTTCAATGACAGCCTAGGAAGAGTTGGTTAACTGCCTTGTTCCGGGGCAGAACAACACATTGTTTACCTTGTAAGCTCAGTGATTCGATGTTGCAACCTTCTGGTTACTAGTCCAAAGCTCTAACCACAAGGCTACCGGCCTTCCCAATCTCACAGAGTTGACCAGAATTAACCAGCGATGGGGAGTAGTGAACTACATTTCGTTCAACTAGTAACTTAAGTACATTTTCCAGTATCTTGGGGGTAGTTGAACTAAATTCAAATCTGGGTAGTGTTTTTAGTAGTTAAAACTTCTTATGGCTTGAATCCCGCTAACGGGATCGATATGACAATAGCCAGTGAAAGTGCAGGGCGCCAAACTCAAAACAACAGAAATCTCATAATAAAAATTCTTCAAACAAACAGAAGTATTTTACACCCTTTTAAAGATAAACTTGTTGTTAATCCCACCACAATGTCCGATTTCAAAAAATCTTTACAGCGAAAGCACAACATATGATTATGTTAGGTCAGAGCCTAGTCACAAAAACACACACAGTCATTTTCCAGCCAAAGAGAGGAGTCACAAAAAGCAGAAATAGAGATAATTAATCACTAACCTTTGATGATCACCCTCCCCCCACACTCATAGGACTTCATGTTACACAATACATGTATGTTTTGTTTGATAAAGTTCATATACAAAAATCTGAGTTTACATTGGCGCGTTTAGTAGTTCCAAAACATCCAGTGATTTTGCAGAGAGCCACATCAATTTACAGAAATACTCGTAGTAAACATTGATAAAAGATACAACTATCATGCATGGAATTATAGATACACTTCTCCTTAATGCAACCACTGTCAGATTTCAAAAAGATTTTACGGAAAAAGCAAACCATGCAATAATCTGAGTCTCGGCGCTCAGACAACAAATCAAGCCATACAGATATCCGCCATGTTGGAGTCAACAGAAGTCAGAAATAGCGTTATAAATATTCACTTACCTTTGATGATCTTCATCAGAATGCACTCCCAGGAATCCCAGTTCCACAATAAATGTTTGATTTGTTTGATAAAGTACATCATTTATGTCAAAAGACCTCCTTTTTGTTCACGCGTTTAGCCCAGTAATCCAAATTCTCAATGCGCGATCGCTTAGTTCAGACGAAAAGTCCAAAAAGTTATATTACAGTTTGTAGAAACATGTCAAACGAAGTATAGAATCAATCTTTAGGATGTTTTTTTATCATAAATCTTCAATAATGTTCCAACCGGAGAATTCCTTTGTCTTCAGAAATGCGATGGAACTCAAGCTAACTCTCACGTGAACGCGCGTGGTCAGCTCATGCCTCTCTGGCAGACCTCTGACTCAATCCCCTCTCATTCCTCCCTCCTTCACAGTAGAAGCATCAAACAAGGTTCTAAAGACTGTTGACATCTAGTGGAAGCCTTAGGAAGTGCAATTTGACCCCATAGACACTGTGTATTCGATAGGCAAAGAAACTTCAGAGTGTTTTCTATCCAAATCTACTAATAATATGCATATATTAGCAACTGGTCCTGAGTAGCAGGCAGTTTACTCTGGGCACCTTATTCATCCAAGCTACTCAATACTGCCCCCAGCCATAACAAGTTAATAACTTTGTTTTGCCATGAAGTTAAACTACTGGAACTAGACACTAGTCTTTTAGCAATAATAAGATCAAATATGGGTGAAGTAGTCAAGCGATGGCTTTCTATTTTAGAATCAGAGCTGCCTAATTCTCACTTCAAACATTATTTTTGTGTTTAGTAGACTAAATTATATATTCTGTTAATATATAACCTCAAAGTGATTGGTTTTTAGTCTATGACATTTCAGATTTGCACATGATCATTTTTCACAAAGGGGTTTACATGTAGTAAACTAAATTTTTCTTAGGGGTAGCTTTGGTGTGGCTTAACTTATTTCAGTGTGTAATTGGTAGCTTGGTAAACTATCTTTTCAGAGTAGCTTCACCGACTGTCACGCCCTGGTCTTAGTATTCTGTGTTTTCTTTATTATTTTGGTTAGGCCAGGGTGTGACATGAGTTTATTATGTGGTGTGTTTTGTCTTGGGGTTTTTCGTAGGTTTTGGGATTGTGGCTTAGTAGGGTTATCTAGTAAAGTCTATGGTTGCCTGAAGTGGTTCTCAATCAGAGGCAGGTGATTATCGTTGTCTCTGATTGGGAACCATATTTAGGCAGCCATATTCTTTGAGTGTTTCGTGGGTGATTGTTCCTGTCTCTGTGTTAGTTGTCACCAGATAGGCTCAGTCACTTTGGTTTTTCTTTTTTCCTTGTTTTGGAAGAGAAGAGAACGAGCGCCATTCTCCTTGCGGAGATGGTGCTAAATCCATGGGATTGGGCTGGCCAACACGATTCGGTTTGTTTGGAAGGAAAAGGAGTTGGAGCCTTTAGGACGGGAAACTTTTGGAAGGATAATATTGATGGGGATTCTAAAGCTGACGGTGAAGGACGTGTTTTGTTTCCAAGGCAACTCATTGGAGGGAGCATACAACGTGGCACTATATACAGAGGAGAAACACGATGATATCCTGAAAAGGGCAAGAGCAGTGGGAGGTGAGAGGCCGATGAGCCACTATGAAATAACAAGCCTGGCGAAGAACAACTTTAGGGTTGTAACTGTCAACATTTACAACCCTTACGTTAAGGACGAAGAGATGAGGGCCTTTCTGGGGAGATACATGGATAACGTCTCCTCAGCAAGGCACCTCAAAGACTCCCTTGGGTTTTGGAATGGGAGGAGAGGCTTCCAGGCCCAAAGGGGCATGGTGGACCCAAAGGGGCATGGTGGCTACCTCCATCCTCCTGCTATGTTCTCCCTAGGGGCTGACAGGGTGACGTTGTTTTATGCACGTCAGCCCCCATTTTGCAGGCGCTGTATGGCCTACGGCCACATATTCGCTTCGTGCAGCACAAGAAAATGCAGATTTTGTGGATCTGAGGAACACGAGGCGAGGGATTGTGACAAGCCTAAGGCGTGCCACGGGTGTGGCTCGTCAGCACACCTGTGGCGGGGGTGCCCGGCTCGTCAGAGGTCATATGCGTCTGCGGCTGGGGGGGAGCAGGAGCGGGGGATGGGGGAAGAAGAGGAGGGGAAGGAAGCATGCCTCATGACCAGAGTACAGGTCCAGAGGGGAAGGCCGCAAGGAAGGAGGAGGAGCAAGAAGCGGCGGATGGAAGAGAGAAGGAAACGGAAGGCACGGGAGTAGGAGAACCAGGAAAAGCGGCGGAAGAAGGCAACCGAGTGGAGGAGCATGAGAAAGAAGAAAGCGAGGGAGGAGTGTTGGAGAAGGAGACGGTGGAAGAGCAAGTGGACTGGGGGGAAAGTGCCCTGGTGGAAGAGATGAGGGGTATGGTGGAGGAGCTGGCGGGGGGTGGGGTGGTATCTCTCCACTGCCGCCATCACCAAAGAAGAGAATGAAGAGGAGGGTGCGATTGGCCGGCAGTGAGAGGGAGGGGATGGCCAAGAGAGTGATGGGGGTGGGAGAAACCTCTGGGTTGCTGCTGGTTTCCCCAGGCCCTCAACTTCTGTTGGGTGGGGACACACCTAACAAGACTCAGGACTGGGTACAGGAGGAGGTGGGGAGTTTTTTGTTTGGGTACTCAGCCTCCCCGATTTTTTTCCAAACCAGCTGCAGCACTGGGGAGGGGGAGGAGTGTGGGGGTAGACCCAGGGTGCAGGGCACCCCGGAGCCAAACACTATTCCTGCATCCTGGGTTGGTGAGATGGAGGAAGAGGGGGGGATGTCAGGAGTACGGATGGTGTTCTCACCGGTAGATATGGAGCAGGGGAGCATCGGGTGAGTTTCCTGTTTTCTTTTTTGTTTTTTTCTGTCTGGGTTTAGAATTTGAGTGTATTACATGTTTTTATTTTATTTCTTTCATGCGGTCTAATTTTACTTTTGTTAGTTTAAATGTAAGGGGTTTAAGGGATTTTGTTAAGAGGAGGGCGGTTTTTAGTTATTTGGAGGGTGTGGGGTTTGATTTTTGTTTTTTACAGGAGGTTCACCTGAGGGATGGAGGGGATGTTAGTAGGTTTAAGAGGGAGTGGGACAAGGGGGAGTCGGTTTGGGGTATTGGGGGTGCACTCATCGGGGTAGGGATTTTGTGTGGGCACAGGGAGGTAAAAGTGGAGGATTCTTTTGTGGTAATGCAGGGGCGGGTTATAGGGGTGAATGTCACGATAAGGGATTGTAAATTTAGATTAGTGGTGGTGTATGGGCCACAGGTGGTGGCAGACAGGAGGGAGATGGTGGACTGTCTGACGCCCCTGTGTGTCACAAATAGGAAATTAGTGATAGGGGGGAATTTTAATACAGATTTAGGAATAGGGGGGGATAGCAGTGCAGGCGCCATTGCCGTGCTAATGGCTTGCCATGGTCTGGTAGATGGTGGTCTGCACACTACTCCAAAAATGGCCGGTCCTACATGGCGCAACTCCAGGGGGGTTGAGCGGGGGCTCGACTATATTTTTGTACCCAGGTCTTTGGGTAAGTTGTCTGGGCGGCTGTTGCCTGTTTTCTTTTTGGATCACGACGGGGTGCTCCTGCAGGTGGGGTCGCCAGTCTGCCTCTTTGGTAGGGGGTACTGGAAGTTAGATCGGGATGTGCTGGAGGAGCAGGCTTTTGTTGACGGGTTTTATGGTTTCTTTTGGAGGCTTGAAGGCCTCCGGTCCATGTGCGAGGGGGTGTTAGAGTGGTGGGAATTAGTTAAGGTGAGGATTAGGGCTTTTATAATAGGGTATTGCAAGACGAAAAAAAGGGAGGAGAGGAGGGAGGTGGATCGTATCCAAAGGTTAATTGAACTCGAATACGAGGCAGGCAACCTCGGCGGGTCGTTTGACTGGGAGAGATCCGCAACCCTAAAGGTGCAGCTCAGGGACTTGCAGGAGCGGAAGGCTCGAGCTTTCCTGGAACGTGCGCATAGTGGCTTTCTAGAACATAATGAGACTTGTTCTGCTATGTTCTTTAAGTCGGTTAGGGCCAGACAGAGTTGGAAGGTAATGCATGGCGTTAGGGAAGAAAATGGTAGTATAGTTAAAGAACCAGAGGATATGGTCAGGGTGACAACTGATTATTTCCAAGGTTTATTTAACCTGTTAGTCCTATAGGGGCAGTATTTCATTTTTGGATAAAAAGACGTGCCCGTTTTAAGCGCAATATTTTGTCACGAAAAGATGCTCGAATATGCTTGGAATTGATAGCTTTGGAAAGAAGACAGTCTTACGTTTCCAGAAATGCAAAGATTTTCACTGTGAGTCCCTTAGAACAAATGTTTCGGGCAAAACCAAGATGTATGACCGACCAGGAAATGCACAGGATTTCTGAGGCTACGTTTTCCATGATCGCCTTATATGGCTGTGAATGCGACAGGAATCAACGGACTCTTTCTCTTGTTTCCCCAAGGTCTCTGCAGCATTGTGACGTATTTGTAGGCATATCATTGGAAGATTGACCATAAGAGACTACATTTACCAGGTGTCCCGCTAGGTGGCTGCGTGGCAATTGGTGCGCAAAAGTCAGGTCCCGGTATTTTTCCATTCAAATCTCAGAACAAACCAGGCTACAAGGACGGTGCTTTCAACGGAGAGAAATATGACAAACCACCTTCAGGATTGATTCAAACAACGTTTTCCATGTTTCAGTCAATATTATGGAGTTAATTCGGAAAAAGTTCGACATGTAGGTGACTGAATTTTCGGTTAGTTTCGGTAGCCATATGCATAGTAACAAAAGGGAACGATGTGTCCTACACAAGAATCTTTCAGGAAAAACTGGACATCTGCTATGTAACTGAGAGTCTCCTCATTGAAACATCTGAAGTTCTTCAAAGGTAAATTATTTTATTTGATTCCTTGGCTGGTTTTTGTGAATATGTTGCGTGCTAAATGCTAATGCTAACGCTAAGCTAGCTATCACCACTCTTACACAAATTAGTGATTTTCTCTGGTTCTAAAGCATATTTTGAAAATCTGAGACGACAGGATTGTTAAGAAAAGGATAAGCTTGAGAACAGGCATATTTATTTCGTTTCATTTGCGATTTTTAAAAATCGCTAATGTTGCGTTATGCTAATGAGCTTGAGGCTGTAGTAACGATACCGCATGCGGGATGGGGCGGACTAAGAGGTTAAGGAAAGGGAAATAGATGTAAAGCAGGGAAATGTGTTTTTAGAACACTTGTCCAGGCGGTTGCCGGAGGACATTAGAGAAGTGATGGAGGCCCAGATTTCACTAGAAGAGGTTGAGAGCGCTCTTAGGAGGATGGGAAAAGGGAAGGTGCCTGGGATGGATGGGCTGCCGGCTGAGTTTTATCTCAAGTTTTGGGGTATACTTGGACCAGTGGTCCTCGAAGTCTTGAAGACCATCCTTGAGACGGGGGTCCCGGGGGGATCAATGGCTGTTGGTGTGCTGTCACTTTTATATAAGAAGGGGGAAGTAACAGACCTTGGCAACTGGCGGCCGTTGACCATGCTGTGTGTAGATTACAAGCTACTTGCAAAGGTTTTAGCAGACCGGTTGCGCACAGCCCTTCCCTACGTCGTCCATGAGGATCAGACGTGCGGGGTTGAGGGCCGCTCTATTAGATGGAACCTACAGTTAATCAGGGACTCCATCGCTTGGGTTGAAGATAGAGGACTGCCTTTAATGGTAGCAGCGCTAGATCAGGCGAAAGCCTTTGATCGCGTGAATAGATCCTTTTTATTCAGAGTGTTAGGTTGATTAGGATTTGGGGAGAAGTTCATAGGATGGATTCGTACATTATATGTCGGAGCGGGGTGCCGAGTTAGTGTAAATAGTCACTTGGGTGACGTTTTTGACCTCTCGTCTGGGGTCAGGCAGGGGTGCCCACTCTCGGCTCTCCTCTTCGTTCTGTACATGGAGCCTCTGGGGGCTGCCATTAGGGCAGACACAGGGGTGGAAGGCTTGTTAATCCCTGGAAGTGGTGGGCTGCGTGTTAAGATGACGCAGTACGCCGACGACACTTCCTTGCTGCTGTGCAAGGACTCGTGCCTGACAAGGTCCCTTGCCATCTTTGGGGATTTCACCCGAGCGTCGGGAGCGGTTCTGAACCATGCAAAGTCTTCCGTCAAGTTTTTCGGAAGATGGCGCGGTACAACGGATGTGCCTGGGGGGTTATCTCTCTGTGAGGGGGCCCTGAGGATTCTCGGGGTCCATTTTGAGACCTCCGGGTCAGCGACGCTAAACTGGAACATGCGTATCGCAGTGGTACAGAGGAAGCTAGCAATGTGGAAGGCTAGGTATTTGTCTTTTATGGGCAAAGTCCTGGTCCTAAAGGTGGATGTGTTGCCGTCTCTTTTGTATTTGGCGTACATCTACCCATTGCCAGCTTGTCTGAGGAGGCCTTTAGTGAGGCTTGTGTTTCAGTTCATGTGGAGTGGCAGGTGCGAGTGGGTCGCCAGGGCACGCATGATCTGTCCCATCGGGGAGGGAGGTAGGGGGTTACCACATTTCCCCCTCAAGCTGGACACAATTTTTTTTCTTTCTTGTTAACGGAGCTTGCTCATCCAGTGATACACCCGTCCGGTTACCTCCTGCGGGTGTTCTTCTCGTATCAGGCGAGAAGCGTAATGGTGTGGTCTAACACGGGTCCTCGGCGGAACAGCTGCCGTGGCACTTTGGTCATGCGGCCAAGTGGCTGCGTGCGCACCCTGAAGTTGAAGTTGCCCGAGTAGGTTTAGATCACAGGCACCTGTACGAGGAGGTCAGAAAGGCAGGGAGTCCGGCGCCTGTAGTGGGCATCTCGGAAGTGGTCTGGGAGGGAGTGCAGGCGCGGGGTCTGGACAACAGGCTCAAGGACCTGAATTGGTTGAGCCTCCATAAGTGCTTGCCGGTACGTTCCATCATGTACCGGTATAGTTTGGTGCAATCCCCACCTGTCCAAGATCCTCTTGTGGCAGGGAGGAGACTGTGCGCCATGTCTTTTGGGACTGTGCCTTTGCCGGAGTAGTATGGGCTAGTGCACGGGTGTTGTTAGGTTTGGTAAGGGGGGATTTTGTATTGACGTGGGCCAGGTTAGAGAGAGGTGTAGGGAGAGCGAGAGGGACGGATAGGGACAGGTTTCTGCTCTGGCTTCTCATGAGTCTCTTTAAACAGAGGCTGTGGGAAGCCAGGCAGAACATGGTGAAGACAGGGAGAGATTGGGGGGTGGAAGGGATAGTGAGGAGGGTCGAAGGAGATTTGAGGGGGAGGATGAAGAGGGAGGAGAGGAAGTGGGGGCAGCATGCTGCTCGGGAGAGGTGGAAGGGGGGTTAAGGGCTGGGTGTCATTTAGATTTGTAAGGGGATAGATTAGGGACGGGGAGATAGGGAAAGGTATTTTGTAGGGTGACGGGGAGGGAAGATGCTCCCCTGAGGTTTTGTTTGGGGTTTATGTTTAGTTAAATTAGTTAAATTAAAATACCATTATTTGAGTATGTATGAAAATTATGAGTTGTAAAGAATGAATGGTATTGAAGATAATAAATTATTTTTAATTTAAAAAAAGATAGGCTGTATAGGTTTTCACAGTACGTTTTGTTGTTTTTGTATTGTTCGTTTTTTCATCGTCATTAAACATGTATCAAGAATACCACGCTGCATTGGTCCGACTCTCCTTCACCAAAGGAAAACCATAACAGAATCAACCACCACAACAGGACCAAGCGGCGCGGTGACAGGCAGCGGCAGCAGGAGCAACAAAGTTTGGAGTATACGACTTGGGAGGAAATAGACAGGTGGGTGGTTGACCCAGGGAGAGGGCCGGAGCCCGCCTAGGATTCGCTGGAGCAGTGCGAAGAGGGTTATAGGAGAATGGAGTTGGAGAGACAAGCACGGCGGCGCGGAAGGAAGCCCGAGAGTCAGCCCCAAAAATGTATTGGGGGGGCTCAGGGAGAGTGTGGCAGAGTCAGGGTTCAGACCTGAGCCAACTCCCCCTGTTTATTGTGAGGAGCCAAGGAGGAGACCAGAACCAGAGCCGGTGTTGGAGGTGAGCGACGCAGAGACTGTGAAGGAGTTAATGGGGAAATTGGAGGAGAGAGTTACGAGGGAGTTGCTGTGTTGGTGCTTTAGGCACGGAATTTGCCCGACGGAGCGTGTCGGGGATTTGATGGCACCTGGTTCAGCGCTCCATACTCGTCCTGACGTGCGTGTTAGTCGGCTGGTGAAGATTGTGCCAGCCTCACGCACCAGGCCTCCTGTGCACTTCCCTAGCCTTGCGCGTCCTGTGCCAGCCCTGCTCTCAAGCTCTCCAGTACGCCTTCACGGTCCGGTCCATCCTGTGCCACCTCCACACACCAGTCCTCTGGTGGCAGCTCCTCGCACCAGGCTTCCTGTGCGTGTTCTCGGCCCAGTACCACCAGTGCCAGCACCACGCATCAGGCCTACAGTGCGCCTCGCCTGTCCAGCGCTGCCAGAGCCTTCCTCCTCTCCAGCGCTGCCTAGAGTCTCCCACCTGTTTAGCGCTGCCAGAGCCTTCATCCTCTCCAGCGCTGCCGGAGTCTCCTGCCTGTTCAGCGCAGCCAGAGCTGCTAGTCTGCATGGAGCAGCCAGATCTGCCAGTCTGCATGGAGCAGCCAGAGCTGCCAGTCTGCATGGAGCAGCCAGAGCTGCCAGTCTGCATGGAGCAGCCAGAGCTGCCAGTCTGCATGGAGCAGCCAGAGCTGCTAGTCTGCATGGAGCAGCCAGATCTGCCAGTCTGCATGGAGCAGCCAGAGCTGCCAGTCTGCATGGAGCAGCCAGATCTGCCAGTCTGCATGGAGCAGCCAGAGCTGCCAGTCTGCATGGAGCAGCCAGAGCTGCCAGTCTGCATGGAGCAGCCAGAGCTGCCAGTCTGCATGGAGCAGCCAGAGCTGCCAGTCTGCATGGAGCCGCCAGTCAGCCAGGATCCGCCAGTCAGCCATGATCTTCCAGATCCGCCAGTCAGCCAGGATCCGCCAGTCAGCCATGATCTTCCAGATCCGCCAGTCAGCCAGGATCCGCCAGTCAGCCAGGATCTTCCAGATCCGCCAGGATCCGCCATTCAGCCAGGATCCGCCAGTCAGCCAGGATCTGCCGGAACCACCAGTCAGCCAGGATCTACCAGAACCACCAGCAAGCCAGGATCTGCCAGAGCCAACTACCTGCCTGAGCTTCCTCTCAGTACTGGGCTTCCTCTCAGTACTGTGCTTCCTCTCAGTACTGGGCTTCCTCTCAGTACCGGGCTACCCCTCAGTCCCAAGCTACCCCTCAGTCCCGATCTACCCCTCAGTCCCGATCTACCCCTCAGTCCCGATCTACCCCTCAGTCCCGAGCTACCTCAGTCCCGAGCTGCCCCTCAGTCCCGAGCTGCCCCTCCGTCCAGTGGGGTCCTTGGTGAGGGCTACTAGGCCAAGGTCGGCGGTCGAGGGTCGCCTATCTAAGGACGCGAGGAAAATGGACTAAGACTTTGTTGGAGTGGGTTCCACGTCCCGCGCTGGAGCCGCCACCGTGGACAGACGCCCACCCGGACCCTCCCCTATGGGTTTAGGTGTGCGGCCGGGAGTCCGCACCTTGGGGGGGGTTCTGTCACGCCCTGGTCTTTGTATTCTGTGTTTTCTTTATTATTTTGGTTAGGCCAGGGTGTGACACGAGTTTATTATGTGGTGTGTTTTCTCTTGGGGTTTTTCGTAGGTTTTGGGATTGTGGCTTAGTAGGGTTATCTAGTAAAGTCTATGGTTGCCTGAAGTGGTTCTCAATCAGAGGCAGGTGATTATCGTTGTCTCTGATTGGGAACCATATTTAGGCAGCCATATTCTTTGAGTGTTTCGTGGGTGATTGTTCCTGTCTCTGTGTTTGTTTGCACCAGATAGGCTGTATAGGTTTTCATGCTACGTTTTGTTGTTTTTGTATTGTTCGTTTTTTCATCGTCATTAAACATGTATCAAGAATACCACGCTGCATTTTGGTCCGACTCTCCTTCACCACAAGAAAACCGTAACACCGACACTGGAATTAAATTGCTTCGAGATACTTATCTTGTAACTTGCCCCTTTTGATTTGTCACTCAGTCGATATATCTCCATAACCCCACTAAACGAGAAGAGAACTCTAAATAACGGGAACATTCCAGGAGTGGGTTTCAATAAGGCAACGTACAGACTGGTTAGCATGCACTTCAGAAGGGAGAGATGGTTCAGAGTGCTCCTTCATTAATGAATACAAATGTTTGTGGGAAAGGTATCATTATGTGTCACGTGTCACATTATTCTTCCTACTCAACAAAGAGGTTTTAATGCATCCCCACACTTTTCTCCTGGAAGATGAAGGCTTGGCACACAGAGTCAGAGTAAGAAGTAAAAACGGTGAGATGATTCCATTGCAGGAGGCAGTGTGGAGGGAAATAGAGAGTCTTCAACGTGTATATCCACATTTTAAGCTCAAAGAAGAGGAATGGGGGGAGAGAGAGGGTGATGGAGAAGGAGAGAAAGACAGGAGAGAGTGAAGGAGTGGGTAAGAAGGAAGAGAGAGATGTTTCTAAACAGGAAGGGAAGGAATCAGTATGAATTTAATTGCCCTAGAAATGTGCTATGAATATACAGTACCAATTGGCATCACCAGAGGAAACACTAAACCTACTGTTAATGGATTTACATGGCATAAGCCACGCAATGAATGCATAGAATATTCAGAGGATGACATCTGGGACATACTAAGTGATAGTATCATGTCTGAACATGACAATCCATATTATCATACCTTAATTTCTATGAACATATTTTATATGTTCTTTCAGAAAACCTTTTAAAAACCTGTCCTTAGGTGAGACAATGTTGGATAAAAGATATGTTTTAGAGAAGAATCTAAACTGGCAAAGAAACTTGATTAAATGCATAACACTGTTTTACATGGATCCTTGAGTACAGCCCTGAGGCACATCCGAGAAATGTGCAATACAAATACGCAGCCTTTAAAAGAGCTCGCCTTGACTTTCAAATAGAAGGTAAAACTTTGAGCCAAGCTGACATCATGTGGTCCACATATCCTTGGTCCGGTGAACTCACATTGAATAGTCTGCTTCGGATTTGTGAATATTGACGATACATTTTAGGTAGCTGTGAAATGTGGATGCTTTGTAAACTGTCAATGCCATTTAAAATATTCTCAATTAAAAGTTTCATTGTTGTACAACACTCATTGAGAGCCAACTTGATAAAACCATGCCCAAAGACTAGGTTGACATTATGTTTAATCTTGTGATAGGCCATCTTCTTTTTAAACTGTTGAACTACTGATGTTTTTTTTACAGGTGTGTCACTTTCAAGAAATGTTAGAAATACTGCAAGAAAGACTATTATCCAACTATAAAAAAAGAGGGATAGTCACAAATGTTTTTGTACAGGCACACTGTAGAAATCCCCTTAATGTATGACCATGAACTAAATCATTGCTGCAACAAATAAACATGTACAGTTGGCTACTCTCACTGCTGTTGTGAAACCTGTTAGGTAGCACACTGACAAACCTACTCTTGCTATGTTTTGGGGTCCTAGGCCTGCTTACAGTAACTGGTCCGTATCCTGATAGAAATCTGTGCATTTAACATGTAAGTAAGAGCAAGCTCACATGTTGTTGTCCCTAGGGCAGACAGCATACACACAAGGGACTATGTACAGTACATTCCTAACACAGCTGAGAACATATTTATATCAACATTGACTCATCTCACACTTTAATAACACAATGTTCTTCAGACATATTGTACATAATGTCAACTAACTTCAGTATCTGTGTTCTGATGCCGTGCTGTAAAAAACAACAACATATGTTGTTTATTCTCAACCGATACAGTGTGTGTGTATTATCCAGTGTGTGTTGTGTATTATCCAGTGTGTGTTGTGTATTATCCAGTGTGTGTTGTGTATTATCCAGTGTGTGTTGTGTATTATCCAGTGTGTGGGGTGTATTATCCAGTGTGTGTTGTGTATTATCCAGTGTGTGTTGTGTATTATCCAGTGTGTGTTGTGTATTATCCAGTGTGTGTTGTGTATTATCCAGTGTGTGTTGTGTATTATCCAGTGTGTGTTGTGTATTATCCAGTGTGTGGGGTGTATTATCCAGTGTGTGTTGTGTATTATCCAGTGTGTGGGGTGTATTATCCAGTGTGTGGTGTGTATTATCCAGTGTGTGGTATGTATTATCCAGTGTGTGCTGTGTATTATCCAGTGTGTGGTGTGTATTATCCAGTGTGTGGTGTGTATTATCCAGTGTGTGGTGTGTATATATCCAGATTGTGATGTGTATTATCCAGTGTGTGGTGTGTATTATCCAGTTTGTGGTGTGTATTATCCAGATTGTGATGTGTATTATCCAGTGTGTGGTGTGTATTATCCAGTGTGTGGTGTGTATTATCAAGTTTGTGGTGTGTATTATCCAGTATGTGGCGTATTTTATCAATAAAATGATTCAATATCCAACACTGCTTGTTTAAGTAATAAAGCAGGACTCCAAGAGATACACAGAGACAGACTCCGAGAGTTACACGGAGAGAGACTCCGAGAGATACACGGAGACAAACTCAGAGAAATACACAGAGAGAGACCTTAGAGAGATACACGGAGACAAACTCAGAGAAATACACGGGGAGAGAACAAATCGTTGCCACTAGAGTCCATCAAGTACACGGGGAAAATGTGTGCTTGTTAGAACAAACACAGACATCAAAAGGCTAACCTCTGCATTGATAACAGCAGTCATTACAGCACTGCCATGTTTCAGCACTAATAAACTAACGCCTTGGTAAAAGGTTGACGGATAAAAAGACACTCAGATTAGAAATAATTGGAAGTGAGATGCATTTTGAGGTTGTTTGGCTGAAATAAATTCAACATTTAAGAAATATGTCTGATCGTTTTGGTAGAACACATGACATTACAACTCTGCCATAATAAAACACATACATTTGAAGTCGGAAGATTACATACACCTTAGCCAAATACAGTAGTGGCCAAAAGTTTTGAGAATGACCCAAAAATTTATTTCCACAAAGTCTGCTGCTTCAGTGTCTTCAGATATTTTTGTCAGATGTTACTATGGAATACTGAAGTATAATTACAAGCATTTCAAAGTGTCAAAGACCTTTATTGACAATTACATGAAGTTGATGCAAAGAGTCAATATTTGCAGTTTACCCTTCTTTTTCAAGACCTCTGCAATCTGTCCTGGCATGTTGTCAATTAACTTCTGGGCCACATCCTGACTGATGGCAGCCCATTCTTGCATAATATATGCTTGGAGTTTGTCATAATTTGTGGGGTTTTGTTTGTTCACTCGCCTCTTGAGGATTGACCACAAGTTCTTAATGGGATTAAGGTCTGGGGAGTTTCCTGGCCATGGAATCAGAAAGGGGATTCATCAGAGAAAATGACTTTACCACAGTCCTCAGGAGTCCAATCCCTGTACCTTTAGCAGAATATCAGTTTGTCCCTGATGTTTTTTCCTGGAGAGAAGTGGCTTCTTTGCTGCCCATCTTGACACCAGGCCATCTTCCAAAAGTCTTCGCATCACTGTGCATGCAGATGCACTCACACCTGCCTGCTGCCATTCCTGAGCAAGCTCTGTACTGGTAGTGCCCCGATCCCGCAGCTGAATCAACTTTAGGAGACGGTCCTGGTGCTTGCTGGACTTTCTTGGGCGCCATGAAGCCTTCTTCACAACAATTGAACCGCTCCCTTGAAGTTCTTGAAGATCCGATTAAAGGTTGATTTAGGTGCAATCTTACTGTCAGCAATGTCCTTGCCCGTGAAGCCCTTTTTGTGCAAAGCAATGATGACGACATGCATTTCCTTGCAGGTAACCATGTTTGACAGAGGAAGAACAATGATTGCAAGCAACACCCTCCTTTTGAAGCTTCCAGTCTGTTATTCGAACTCAATCAGCATGACAGAGTGATCTTCACACTCACACCTGTGTTAACAAGAGAATCACTGACATGATGTCAGCTGATTCTTTTGTGGCAGGGCTGAAATACAGTGGAAATGTTTTTGGGGGATTCAGTTAATTTGCATGGCAAAGAGGGACTTTGCAATTAATTGCAATTCATCTGATCACTCTTCATAACATTCTGGAGTATATGCATACGGCCATCATACAAACTGAGGCAGCAGACTTTCTGAAAATTAATATTTGTGTCATTCTCAAAACTTTTGGCCACGACTGTCCATTTAAATGAAGTTTTTCACAATTCCTGACATTTAATCCTAGTAAAATTCCCTGTCTTAGGACAGTTAGGATCACCACATTATTTTAAGAATGTGAAATGTCAGAGTAATAGTAGAGAGAATGATTTATTTCTGCATTTATTTATTTCATCACATTCCCAGTGGGTCAGACGTTTACATACACTCAATTAGTATTTGGTAGCATTGCCTTTAAATTGTTTAACTTGGGTCAAACGTTTTGGGTAGCCTTCCACAAGCTTCCCATAATAAGTTGGGTGAATTTTGGCCCATTCCTCCTGACAGAGCTGGTGTAACTGAGTCAGGTTTGCAGGCCTCCTTGCTTGCACACGCTTTTCAGTTCTGCCCACATATTTTCTATAGGATTGAGGTCAGGGCTTTGTGATGGCCACTCCAATACCTTGACTTTTTTGTCCTTAAGCCATTTTGCCACAACTTTGGAAGTTTGCTTGGGGTCATTGTCCATTTGAAGACCCATTTGCGACCAAGGTTTATCTTCTTGACTGATGTCTTGAGATGTTGCTTCAATATATCCACATCATTTTCCTACCTCATGATGCCATCTATTTTGTGAAATGCACCAGTCCCTCCTGCAGCAAAGCACCACCACAACATGATGCTGCCACCCCCATGCTTCAGGGTTGGGACGGTGTTCTTCGGCTTACAAGTCTCCCCCTTTTTCCTCCAAACATAATGATGGTCATTATGGCAGAACAGTTCTATTTTTGTTTCATCAGACGAGATGACATTTCTCCAAAAAGTACGATCTTTGTCCCCATGTGCAGTTGCAAACCGTAGTCTGGCTTTTTTATGGAGGTTTTTGAGCAGTGGCTTCTTCCTTGCTGAGCGGCCATTCAGGTTATGTCGATATAGGACTAGTTTTACTGTGGATATAGATACTTTTGTACCTGTTTCATCCAGCATCTCCACAAGGTTCATTGCTGTTGTTCTGGGATTGATTTGCACTTTTCACATCCATGTAACATTCATCTCTAGGAGACAGAACGCGTCTCCTCTCTGAGCGGTATGACGACTGCGTGGTCCCATGGTGTTTATACTTGTGTGGTATTGTTTGTACAGATGAACGTGGTACCTTCAGGCATTTGGAAATTGCTCCCAAGGATGAACCAGACTTGTGGAGGTCTTGGCTGATTTCTTTTGATTTTTCAATAGTCAAGCAAAGAGGCACTGAGTTTGAAGGTAGGCCTTGAAATACATACACAGGTACACCTCCAATTGACTCAAGTTATGTCAATTAGCCTATCAGAAGGTTCTAAAGCCATGACATTATTTTCTGGAATTTTCCAAGCTGTTTAAAGGTACAGTCAACTTAGTGTATGTAAACTTCTGACCCACTGGAATTGTGATACAGTGAATTATAAGTTAAATAATCTGTCTGTAAACAATTGTTGAAAAATGACTTGGGTCATGCACAAAACTATAGTTTGTTAACAAGAAATTTGTGGAGTGGTTGAAAAACGAGTATTAATTCAACCTAAGTGTATGTAAACCTCCGACTTCAATTGTACATTCACGTTGCCTATGTATACTGTAGCTTTGAGATTCCTCTGTAATAGCACTGTGTAAATTAAATGTATAATCGTATTTTTATAAATGCCCCTGAAATGAACCCGATAGACCATACCATGCCATGACAAATGTGAACCATTTTGGATTCAATGCATTTCAGATGCACTACCCAGAAATCACTTCACAATTTCTTGGTTGCTACATTTCTAATAGTTCATCTAATTTCAGTTTGTGACAAAACAAGAAAGTATAGTGTAGAGAAACATTGAAACAATTTACCATCTAAAACATTTTTGGTTATGGAAATTTTCAGCTGTTTCAGATGTTTGAAGCTGGTGTTCAAAACCAAAAGTATAAGATGCAAAAAGGAAACTAAAACACGAGGAGCATAGAAATAGCGCACATAGAACCGAAATACCGCTTCTTGGACTTGCTTTCAATAACAATGACAGATCTATAACTCACATTTTTATGTGAATTAGGTTGGGTCGCCCAAAATGTTACATATTGCAGCTTTAAGTTTATATCCCCCCCCCTACGGCTCCTGATTGGCCTCTATATACCCAAACTGGAGACAACAATCTCCAACGCAGCCTCCGTGGGACTCCTGTAGACAGCCCACTTGTCAGCATTGGAGGCAGGGGGAAATTCATGTGAAGGGACAAGGTCTGAGAGTGCAGGGGAAAGTAGGCTCTATTGGATTAGGGTGTCAGATATGCTGATCCACTGTACTTGGACCAGACCACACAGAGCGGTCTAACTCGATTTCCACTTCTGACTCGTCCGTTAGATGCCAGGAGAAGTTATTATTAATGAAACTGAATTTTTAGGAGGGAAAAAGGAAAAGGGAGATAGAAAGATTGGAGAGGCGGATGTGTTGACTGTCAATATGATGTGTTGTACAAAACAAAGTCTTCAGCGATTGGATTATCTATATCAAATCAGAGTATCAAAGCCAATGACACATTTTCAAAACGCTGCTCTACCCATGTGTGTTCTGGCTCTGGTCCAACCAATCAGTTTTTGGGACCAGTCAGAACGTTTAGAATGTGTTTGCATTCTAGAAATCATCGGGAAGGTACTCAGATTCAGACTCATTGTGGAGAAGGAACTAGCGTCCGTGGGCGTGGCGAGGCATCTCGTCAAATTGGAAGGAAATGTGTCAGGGCTGACCGATCATAAACTCATCACCTTCACCCTAGCTCTTCTACCGACTTCGGCCAAAAGAAACGTTTCATTCAGTTTAGGAGTCTGAAAACAATGAACACTGTCCAGCTTACTGAATCCATATTCTACCTACCAGTTACTGACTCTGTGGCTCCATACTGGATGGAATTGCTTCTTTGAAAACCCGCATGGTGTCTTTCTCCAAAACTTCTCCCTCGTACACTAAATAGCTACCCTCTCTCAAAGCAACTGGCCATCATCTAGAACAACAGTATAAGAAAACTGGGCTAACTGTGCATGCACAGATGTATGAGCAGCATCAGCTAAAATACAAACAGGCCTTACATGCAGCTCAGACATCTTACTACTCCCAACTAATGAGCAACGGCACTGGTAACTCCCGGGAGCTGTTCTCTACTGTGAGCAAGCTCCTCAACCTATGAACAATTCTGTTACCTCCGCCTCCCCAGAAGGGTGCAATCAATACCTGTGCTTCTTCCAAAGCAAAATTGGAAACATCAATAACACTATCCTGTCCTCTCCTGCCCCAGTAGTTGAGCTACCCAGTCCCACACTCCCCAACATCACCACAGTCACTGCAGCTGATGTACCCAAGCTGGTTAGGACAATGAGACCCACCACTTGCTCACTTTGCCCTATCCCCACCTCCCTTGTCAAGACCTGCTTACCTGCTCTGGAGCCTTTCTTCACAGAAATTATCATCAAGTCCATCATCACTGGATGTGTTCCTCCTCAGCTCAAACAGTTTGCAGTCACACCAGTACTTCAAAAGCCTGGATCTGACCCTGAGAACCTACATAACCCACATGCCTATTTCCAACCTGCCCTTCCCAAGTAACCTCCTCGAACTGTTTGTAGCTGACTCCAAAACCATCTGGCCACTCACAACCTGCTTGAGCCCTTCCAGTCGGATTTCAGAGGTAGACACATCAACAAGACTGTGCTGGTAAGGGTCACCAATGACTTCCTCATGAATGCTGACTCTAGGGATGCCAGCATCCTGGGCCTGTCAGAGTTTCATGGACTAGTTCTGGTCCTATCTCACTGATTTGTGTTTGAAGCCATCGGTCCTAGTAGGTCAGACACAGTTGTGGTCCCTACATGCTGCCTCTAAGAAAAATCTTGAGGAAACATGGACTGGGCTTTCACTTTTATGCTGATGACACTCAGCTGTATGTCTCCACAAACACTGACACTGCCAATGCCACTGCACTCCTGGTCAGCTGCTTGCAGGACATCAAAGTGTGGATGCAGTTGAGTTTCCAGCAGTTAAACTGCAAAAGACTGAGTTGATCCTGATTGGCTCTGGCACCATCATTAACAACAACAGCAGCCACAGCCTCAATATTGATGGCATCAAGGTCCTCCCCTCCAGGGAGTTTCAAAAACCTGGGCGTGATCTTTGACAGTCAGCTCTCAAAAGTATGACCAAAGTCACATTTTTCCATCTACGGAACATTTCCAGGTCACGATCTGTGCTATTACAACCTGCAGCTGAGCGACTCATCCACACCTTTATTTCATCCCGACTGGACTACACCCTTTTTGTTGACGCATCTGCCAAGTGTCTAAACAGGCTACAATATGTCCAGAACTGTGCTGCACGTGTCCTCCCCCACACCTCCCCCACATGCACATCACTCCAGAGCTGTTAATCATCACTGGCTACCCATATCCTGACGCATTGACTACAAAACCCTGGTTCTCACCTACCAAGCTATCCACAACTCTGGACCAAAGTACCGTTCTCACCTCTCATTCTACCCTCCTGCCCCACTCACACACTTCTCTCCTCCCGGTCCGTCTCCCTTCAGCAGCCCCGCAGCAGTCTAAACTATGGGTGACAGGGCTTTCAGTTGCACGGCTCCTCAATCTGCCACTGCGTGTGTGTGTGCTCTCTAACAACACTGACAACCTCCTCCAGGAGCCTTTGACCATGAGGCTAATGTCATTACACTGTAAGTATTACTGAACAAGCAAACACTTTCCCTCATTAAACCCTAATTGCAACTTTGCCCCAAACTATCACAGAGAATATTTCAAATGATCCTGACATCATATCACTGCACAATTTACCAAGATAACAAGTTTGCTCAATTCACTAATTTACACAACGTCCCTTTGGCTGACTTGTCAGATCAACAAAATAGTGTTTACCGAGACCACCTCCTCTTAATTAAACACACACGCAATATTGAACAAAACAAAGAAACTGAAATAATGTACGCTCTCAGCTAAGAGAATGTCTAAGAGTGCACTCTGCAATATCATCCTACCACCCTATTACTGTTCCAAATGTATTCTCTGTGATTAAAACTGCCTCTTGTTTTCAAATTCCACACAAGGCTGAGGACACAAATACAGGAGCTCAGTCTTGATTCTGAAAATAATTTCTCCACATCTCCATATCAGAGGCAGCTTCTCAAAGGCCCAGATTCACTGTGCACCATCAGCCCCACTATTATTCCTTGCAGTGGGAGCGCAGAGACAAAAAAGAGAAACACTCAAATCAGTAGATTGACTGGTTGCATCCCATCAGGGGTGGCAGGTAGCCTAGTGGTTAGAGGTAGCCTAGTGGTTAGAGGTAGCCTAGTGGTTAGAGGTAGCCTAGTGGTTAGAGTGTTGGGCCAGTAACTGAAAGGTTGCTAGATCAAATCCCTGAGCTGAAAAGGTAAACATCTGCCGTTCTGCCCGTGAACAAGGCAGTTAACCCACTGTTCCTTGGAAGTCATTGTAAATAAGACTTTGTTCTTAACTGACTTGCCTAGTTAAATAAAGGTTAAAAAAAATAGCACAATAAAGTGCCCTACTTGTGACCAGGGCCCATAGGGCTCTGCTCAAAAGTAATGGACTATATAGGGTTCCATTTAGGATGCAGACACTGTCTTTCCAGGTAATGGTATAAATTACAGTGTCTACAAGACTAATCACTCAGTAATTGTATTGCATGTCACAGGCGGAAAAATATGACAAAGGCACTATGAATAGTTCATACAGAGAGCATCAAGCAAATGCCATTCTTGTTAACTCATTATTTTTGCTCGGTAATGGCATTATTAGTCAGAAAGAACAATGACGACAATACAACAAATCAATAAAAAACACACCTTTTTGTTCATGGAGCAATATGACGCAAAGACTATGCCATATCAATATAAACAGTGCAAGCAAGCAGAATAAGCCATTTTCATGGACAGTTATCCCACACTGGAGAGGGGGGAGACAGGGAAGAGAAATAGAGATTGAGAGAAAAGAGAAAAAGAAATCCCAATCACGTGTGTCCACTTCCGTCTCCTGTTGCAAGTGTTGATGGGAAGGACCAGCTAATTAGCCAGCCTTTTGATCCAGTTCTGCAGTAGAGTACCAGGACCATAACTAGCATTGATTCAACTGGTCGTAAATGGCGGTGGAGCATCAAGAATCCGATTTAGTGAAATCTAACAGATGAGTAGGCGCTGCAGTGATTGTGTGAGTTCAGAATGATGGTTGAACCCCTAATGAAATCATGGAGGACAGGGAATCACTACTGTTATCAGTCAATGGAACAGCTCAATTGGTGTTAGCAGAACGGTGGGATGATATAAAATGACAAAAACTGCAAAATACTGTATTTCAGTATGTAGTTGGTGTCTTTTCACATCCCCTTGTTGAGTTACAGCTATAATACCAACAAGAAAACTCGAGCCCTTCTTTCTTCAAGCACCAAATGAGCTGTTATTTTAGGATTTGGTTTTTAAAAGCAGTATGGAGGAGGTGGTTTTAGTCTTCATGTCTCTACCCGTTAGCATGCTTCTAATATGGATTTGTGAATCACCTCAAAGTATCCACAAACTCAGATACACAGAGAAATACTTGGTTTAAATGTAATCTGTCACCTTATAATACCATGCTATTAGTGTATTAATTATACCATGTGCCTGTATAGATGATGCGTGTTATGATCCCATGTACTGTTGTCATGTGGATGTGATATCCTAGGCATGTTAGTGCAGCATATTGAGATTATTTATCAGTCAGAATGGCACCCTCAGGCAAAGAGGTATGCTTAGATAACCTATGCAGAAAAATACGCATTTTAAAAAATGCTAAATTCTCCAATTTTGAGCCCCATCTAAAATAATTGGTGAATGACGCCCCTGATAAAACCAACACCATTAGCAAACAAAACACATTTTAGAAGTTGAACATGATATCATACTAACATCAGTGGATGTTTATCAAATAATGAAAGTACTCTTATCTGTAGAATTTGAACAAGCTTAAAGTGCACCCTAAATTGCTGACAAACTGTACAAACCCTTGCATTCCCACTAGGTCTAAGAATACTGAATCTCTACCCCACATTGGGATGTTAGAGAGGACAAGGAAGGCAGTTAGGAAAGTGCCCCATGTCAGCCAATTAGTGCTAATCATGCGATTGTAACTATCAAGGCACAAGGTGAGACCCAGATGCAGACACAGGAGGCAGATGGAGTCTTACAATGTTTATTAATCCAAAAAGGGGTAGGCAAGAGAATGGTCGTGTACAGGCAAAAGGTCCAACCAGTTCAGAGTCCAACAGGTCCCGAAGGGCAGGCAGATTCAAGGTCAGGGCAGGCAGGATAATCAGGCAGGCGGGAAAGTCATCCAGAGTTAGGCAGTGGTCAAAACCAGGAAGACTAGCAAAAGAGAATAGAAAATGAGTACGGGGGAAAACCACACTGGTTGACTTGACTAAACATTCAAGACAAACTGGCACAGAGAGACAGGAAACACAGAGATAAATACACTGGGGAAAAAATAGCGACACCTGGAGGGGGTGGAGACAATCACAGGGACAGGTGAAACAGATCAGGGTGTGACAAAAACAAGAATATAATGTTAAAAACCTGTAGGCTATCTTGTCCATTAGATCACACACTCGCATTCACCCCCCCCAAAATTGACGTTTTGTTTATCATCTCTTTAACTTATTGATAGGCAGAGCAAAAGCCTGCTTAATTTGGAAGCACCATATTGAATATACGAGTGGAATATTTACCATTTGTCAGGGCTCTTCTAAAATTGAGAGACACTTTGAATTATCTATCAGAGGAATATAGATGTTTGGGAGAGAGAGAGAGAGAGAGAGAGACATGCTGTTGGTTAATCAATATGCACAATCTTCCTGGCAAATAGAGCTAATAAAAATGTGTCAGGATCAGCCAGACTGCTTGGCGCACTGAGTATTTACAGGGGAGATTCTCTGCAGTAATTGCATGTTAGAGTGTGTGTTCTGTTGTCATTATCCATACTGTATGTTGAGAGGGTTTTACAGGCTTTCCATGGTCAATGCTAATGAACCTAGACGGAACATTTTGCTTAAGCTTATGATGAATGCAAGGGATAGTACACAGAGAAAAATGTACGTTGTATTTGAAATACAAAAGAAGAACAGCATTTCATGTAGTGTCAATATTTAAACGTTTGTGGTTTCTGCCTCAAATATTAGCCAAGGAACACTAATAATTCCCCAAATGACCTAAACAAATACATTGACAACATCAGCAAATGCAGTCCAGGGTAGATATATTGCCATAAGATACAACATAATATTTGACTGAAAAGTAGACTCTGCTATATGACATCATAATTTACTGACTTGCCTAGTTTAAATAAAAGGTTACATTTTTTTTATATACAGAGGGAAAACTTCCTGCTGTTGATACTGTATCTATAAGGTAGGAGGTGTGACACTGTGTATGATGTCACATTGATGAATCTACCTTGGAAACAACATACTTTCTTTAACATGGCTCAAGACAAGATTGTGAACACTGAATTTGTCTGCTACTTTCTTAATGTAACTGAGCAGCGTTTCCACACAAGTTTACCCCCTGGTGGATATGCCAAGAATTGACCACTGTCATCAAGCCATAGAACACATTTGTAGTATGACAAGAACAACCCACGTTACTTATTTGTGACATCAGAATTTCTATCTAGACATAATTAATAATAAATACACATTCACAAAGTACCCCGTTAAGAGTAGGTTAATAAAGGGATCTGATTGCAAAATGTCCCTCTAAGTCCCATTGTTCATTCAGTTCAGATGTCTAGATCACAGCGCTGCATTACATGTTCCAGCACCTCAATTAGAACTTGGCCTCACAGCCCCAGACAGTCAGTCAGTGTGACTGAAAAAAAAAAAAATGCGAAGCAAGACATTTTCCCTTTGAGAGGGCTATTATTGAAATTATAGCTCTTAACACTGTGTATTCCCTGTGACATTGCAGAATGTCCTCTCCATTTTGAAAGAGTGAGCTTCCATCCCATATGGTACACTATTCCCTAAATAATGCCCTACTGTTGACGAGAGCCCATCCTAAGTAGTCGTACACTATAAAGTGCATAGGGTGCCATTTGGCATGACCATTGAGAGAGAGAGATAGAGGGGGGGGGGGGGGAGTGAAAGAGAGAGAGAGAGAGAGAGAGAGAGAAACTATTACACCCGCCCAAGCCCCATCCTGCGACCTAAGAGGTATGTATCAGATGCTCATCATCCTCTGTTCACACCGACTGTGATGGTCCGGACCTAAACACTAGACACCACTGAACACAAAGCTTTTACTATCTCATCCTGGAATATGTAAGGTCTGAGGTAATCTGCCTTTGGCCTAAAAAGCAGGAACCCAGACTTCCTCAAAGAAATTGGAAATAAAGACATTATCATCCTACAAGAAACATGGTATAACAGAGACGGACTGATAGTCCCATCCACCAAACTACCAGGTGTGAAACATGGGAGACTCAGGGTCATGCTAATTTGGTATAGAGCAGACCTAACCCACTCTATTAAATTAGTCAACATTTTACATCTGGATAGAAATTAATAAGGAAATAATCTAAACAGGGAAAAATGGCCTCATGTGTGCCACCTATATTCCCCAATAGAATCCCCATACTTTAATGATGACAGCTTCTCCATCCTAGAGGGGGAGAACAACAATTTACAGGCTCAGGGACATGTACTAGTCTGTGGCGACCTAAATGCCAGAACTGGACAAGAACCCGACACCCTCAGCACACAGGGGGACAAACACCTATCTGGAGGTGACAGCATTCCCTCCTCCATATAACCCCCTAGAAACAACTACAACAACATAACCAACAAAAACAGGCCACAACTACTGCATCTCTGTGGGATGCTGGGTATGTACATAATCAGTGGTAGGCTTCGAGGGGACTCCAATGGTAGATACACCTACAGTATAGCTCATCTCTTGGTTGTAGTACTGTAGACTACTTTATCCCTGACCTCAACCCAGAGTCTCTTAGAGCGTTCACAGTCAGTCCACTGACACACCTATCATATCACAACAAAATCACACTCTACTTGAACAGAGCTATGCTCAATCATGAGGCATCAAATCCAAAGGAACTGAATAAAAATTGTATAGATGGAAGGAAAATAGTGTGGAAATCTACCAAAAAACAATTAGGCAACAACAAATTCAATCCCTTCTAGACAATTTCCGGGACAAAAGGTTTCACTGTAATAGTGAAGGTGTAAACTTGGCAGTTGAACACCTCAACAGTATATTTGACCTCTCAGCTTCCCTATCAAATTTAAACACTTCAAGCAGACAACCTAAGAAAATGAACAACAATGACAAATGTTTTGAGTAAGAATGCAAAAACCTAAGAAAGAAATTGAGAAACCTATCCAACCAAAAACATAGAGACCCAGAAAACCTGAGCCTATGCCTGAAAACCTGAGCCTATGCCTTCCCTATGGTGAATCACTAAAACAATACAGAAATAACCTACGGAAAAAGAAGGAACAGCACGTCAGAAATCAGCTCAATCCCCTTTCCGATTGTTTGGGGCATCCGGAAAAAAACCTGTCCGGAGAAGACAAGGTGAGCGCTACCATCAGTCCTGTATCATGCCAACAGTAAAGCATCCTGAGACCATTCATGTGTGGGGTTGCTGCTCAGCCACGGGAGTGGGCTCACTAAATTTTGTCTAAGAACACAGCCATGAATAAAGAACGGTACCAACACATCCTCTGAGGAACAATGCCTTTTCTAGCATGATGGAGCACCTTGCCATAAGGCAAAAGTGGTAACTAAGTGGCTCAGGGAACAAAACATTGATATTTTTGGTCCATGGCCAGGAAACTCCCCAGACCTAATCCCATTGAGAACTTGTGGTCAATCCTCAAGAGGTGGGTGGACAAACAAAACCCCACAAATTCTGACAAACTCCAAGCATTGATTATGCAAGAATGGGCTGCCGTCAGTCAGGATGTGGCCCAGAAGTTAATTGACAGCATGCCATAGCGGATTGCAGAGGTCTTGAAAAGAAGGGTCAACACTGCAAATATTGACACTTTGCATCAACCTCATGTAATTGTCAATAAAAGCCTTTGACACTCATGAAATGCATGTAATTATACTTCAGTATTCCATAGTAACATCTGACAAAAATTTCTAAAGACACTGAAGCAGCAAACTTTGTGGAAATTAATATTTGTGTCATTCTCAAAACTTTTGGCCACGACTGTATATAGACATAATGACATTTGAAATGTCTTTATTATTTTGGAACTTTTGTGAGTGTAATGTTTACTGTACATTTTTTATTGTTTATTTAACTTTTGTTTATTATCTATTTCTCTTGCTTTTGCAATGTAAACATATGTTTTCCATGACAACAAAACCCCTTATATTGTATTAAAATTTAATTGAGAGACAGCGACAGAGAGAGAGAGAGAGAGAGAGAGAGAGAGAGAGAGATGGAGGGGGTTAGCAGTGACCTGAGGGCTCCATACTTCCTTAGAGAGGAGTGATGTCACATTTTGCTGACAGATTCAAGTGGAAGTGAAACTTTCTCATGAAAAACACAGCCATGGAGTAATTAGTGTATTTAGATGATATAATGGCATCCATATGCAAATAAGTATGCAAACAAATCTAAAGTAATTGTAGAAATCCCAATTTAGAGTTCGCTGAATAGTAATAACACATTCCTAGATAACCAAGACCAGCAGAAACATTGGGGGCATAGCAACAGCATTGCATACTCAATCCCCAGCGTCATGTCCCAAACATACAGAACGTGTGAGCAATAATTGACCATCTTCTTCCCTGGATGGATGTACCCCCTCCCTTACAGACATGCAGTATGTTTACTACAAACAGTCCTTCGTCTATTATCCCCACCAGTAAGGGATGGAGTGTGTCGTTCATTCCCTCCAACAAACCCACCAGAGCAGGAACATCAGCTCTCAGTACATTAACGCACATGAGTGAGAGAAGGTAAGTCGGGAGAAAGTCTCCCAGGAATCCAGTGGAGAGGAAGAGGGAACATGGGGGAACTTCTGTGTTAAACGAACACAACTGTCCCGCAGCATGGGCATATAAATGGTTCTCCTTCCCTTCAGCAGATGCGTCCAGACACATTGTCCGCCTCCACTGCTTTGCCGCTGCAGAGGGAAAGGGGGACTTAGGACCCACAATCCATCACCCCGAATCCTGGACATCTGGTGCAGACACCGCGGAGCGAAACCCGGGCAAGGGGGGAGGACATTTCAATGTGGAGCGCACCACCATCTCCGACTTCACCGTCAACCAGCGTCTGTCTCATCTACTTCGAACCTGCATCCCAAACAGTACCCTATTCCCTATTTAGTGCACTTATAGGGTTCTGGTCAAAGTAGGTCATAGGGAAGAGGGTGCCATTGGAGATCCAGCTCTAGACTCACTGAGCAATTGACTCATTAACTCAGTGCAGAGTGGCGACAGTCTGCCCATGCATTATTCAGAGCTTGGGGTGGCCACCGGGTGTGTCACACAGGTGGGCAGCAGTCTCAGGGGGCCTCAGGGGTTTGGCGGCCAGGATGGGCAAGGGACAGGGTGTTCTGTTCGCGAAGACAGCGTGCAGATGTTGGTCAATTTTAGGGCATCCAGGCATTCACTGCAGGATGGGCCCATGTGTTAAGCCCATGGGAGTTAGGCTCTCCTGTGCCCTTGTAGAATTGGGGTGTGACTCAATAATTTAAGAAGCTTCCTATCTTTGTCTACTTTCTCTATTCTGCAGAGAGAAGGCCAATTTAGACTATTAAGGCACACCCTTACTGGAGATCGGAAGCAATATATATATTTTTTTTATATCACCATTATTTAACCAGGTAGGCCAGTTGATAAAAAGTTCTCATTTACAACTGTGACCTGGCCAAGATAGAGCAACGCAGTGCGACACAAACAACACAGTTACACATGGGATAAACAAACATACAGTCAATAACACAATAGAAAAAATCTATATACAGTGTGTGCAAATAAGGTAAGATTAGGGAGGTAAGGCAATAAATAGGCCATAGTGGCGAAGTAATTACAATTTAGCAATTAAACTGGAGTGATAGATGTGCAGAAGTTGAATGTGCAAGTAGAGATACTGGGGTGCAAAGGAGCTGCTCTGACATCTTATGCTTAAAGTTAGCGAGGGAGATATGAGTCTCCAGCTTCAGTGATTTTTGCAATTCATTCCAGTCATTGGCAGCAGAGAACTGAAAGGATAGGCAGCCAAACGAGGAGTTGGCTTTGGGGGTGACCAGTGAAATATACCTGCTGGAGCACGTGCTACAGGTGGGGCTTTACCTAGCAACGACTTATAGATGACCTGGAGCCCATGGGTTTGGCGACGAATATGAAGCGAGGGCCAGCCAACGAGAGCATACAGGTTGCAGTCGTGGGTAGTATATAGGGCTTTGGTGACAAAACGGATGGCACTGTGATAGACTGCATCCAATATGCTGAGTAGAGTGTTGGAGGCTATTTTATAAACGACATCGCCGAAGTTGAGGATCGGTAGGTTAGTCAGTTTTACGAGGGTATGTTTGGCAGAATGAGTAAAGGATGCTTTGTTGCGAAATAGGAAGCCGATTCTAGATTTAGTTTTGGATTAGAGATGCTTAAAACCTGTTGTGACTAGGGGGCAGTATTTAAATTTTTGGGGAAAAAACGTTCCCGTAGTAAACGGGATATTTTGTCAGGACAAGATGCTAGAATATGAATATAATTGACAGCTTAGGATAGAAAACACTCCAAAGTTTCCAAAACGGTACAAATATTGTCTGTGAGTATAACAGAACTGATGTTGCAGGCGAAAGCCTGAGAAAAATCCAATCCGGAAGTGCCTCCTGTTTTGAAAGCGCTGCGTTCCAATGAGTCCCTATTGAGCAGTGAATGGGCAATCAACCAGATTACTCTTTCTCCGTATTCCCGAAGGTGTCTACAGCATTGTGACGTAGTTTTACGCATTTAGGTTGAAGAATACCCGTAAGTGGATACATTGCGTAAGTGGTCACCTGATGCTCCCAGAGAGATTCTTGCCTAAAATACAGAGGTAGCCATATAGATAGCATATTTTGAAAATCTGAGATGACAGGGTGATTAACAAAAGGCTAAGCTGTGTCTAAATATATTTCATTTGTGATTTTCATGAATAGGAATATTTTCGAGGAATATTTATGTCCGTTGCGTTATGCTAATTAGTGTCAGGCGATGATTATGCTCCCTCATGCGGAATGGGGAGTCACTAGCTTTGGTGACAAAACGGATGGCACTGTGATAGACTGCATCCAATTTGCTGAGTAGAGTGTTGGAGTCTATTTTATAAACGATATCGCCGAAGTTGAGGATCAGTAGGTCGGAAAATGTTATAGTTAGGGATGGAAATTTCAGGATTTTTGTTGGCCTTCCTTAAACAGGATTCAGACACGGCTAGGACATCCGGGTTGGCAGAGTGTGCTAAAGCAGTGAATAAAACAAATTTAGGGAGGAGGCTTCTGATGTTAACATGCATGAAACCAAGGCTTTTACGGTTATAGAAGATGGTTGGACATGTTGAATTTGTTCCAAAACGACACTGTAATTGTGACGCGATGGACAGCTTTAACAATCAATACATCGATTTTTTTAGATTTATTTGGTTTGGTTTGGGCCTACATTTGAATTGCAATTGGAAATTTGTACCGTGTGACTAACCTGCCTTTATAGCAGTGATAAATATGCCACGATATACAGTATAGGGAACATGACATCACTATAGAGCAGTCATGGGAATTCAGTGTTGATTCTCGAATACTATGTCTCCGTTCAAAATGGCACCCTATTTTCTGTTTGACCAGGGCCCATGGAGCACTATGTAGGGAATATGGTGTAATATGGGACGTGACCTTTGCTAGGCTACATTGTAAAAATGTGTCTCTTGTTGGATGCAAGAGCAGGGGAGCCAATTAAAAGCAGCCTGCATGTTTTATGTTAAGCAACACTGACTGACAATACATTTCACATGCTGTTGTGCAAATGGAATAGACAACAGGTGGAAATTATAGGCAATTAGCAAGACACACCCAATAAAGGAGTGGTTCTGCAGGTGGGGGGGGACCACAGACCACTTCTCAGTTCCTATGCTTCCTGGCTGATGCTTTGGTCACTTTTGAATGTTGGCGGTGCTTTCACTCTAGTGGTAGCATGTGATGGAGTCTACAACCCACACAAGTTGCTCAGGTAGTGCAGCTCATTCAGGATGGCACATCAATGCGAGCTGTGGCAAGAAGGTTTGCTGTGTCTGTCAGCGTAGTGTCCAGAGCATGGAGGCGCTACCAGGAGACAGGCCAGTACATCAGGAGACGTGGAGGAGGCCGTAGGAGGGCAACAACCCAGCAGCAGGACCGCTACCTCCGCCTTTGTGCAAGGAGGAGTAGGAGGAGCACTGCCAGAGCCCTGCAAAATGACCTCCAGCAGGCCACAAATGCGCATGTGTCTGCTCAAACGATCAGAAACAGACTCCATGAGGGTGGTATGAGGGCCCGACATCCACGGGTGGGGGTTGTGCTTACAGCCCAACACCGTGCAGGACATTTGGTATTTGCCAGAGAACACCAAGATTGGCAAATTCGCCACTGGCGCCCTGTGCTCTTCACAGATGAAAGCAGGTTCACACTGAGCACATGTGACAGACGTGACAGAGTCTGGAGACGCCGTGGAGAACGTTCTGCTGCCTGCAGCATCCTCCAGCATGACCGGTTTGGCGGTGGGTCGGTTTGGTGGTGGGTGTGGGGTGGCATTTCTTTGGGGGGCCGCACAGCCCTCCATGTGCTCGCCAGAGGTAGCCTGACTGCCATTAGGTACCGAGATGAGATCCTCAGACCCCTTGTGAGACCATATGCTGGTGCGGTTGGCCCTGGGTTCCTCCTAATGCAAGACAATGCTAAACCTCATGTGGCTGGAGTGTGTCAGCAGTTCCTGCAAGAGGAAGGCATTGATGCTATGGACTGGCCCGCCCGTTCCCCAGACCTGAATCCAATTGAGCACATCTGGGACATCATGTCTCGCTCCATCCACCAACGCCACGTTGCACCACAGAATGTCCAGGAGTTGGCGGATGCTTTAGTCCAGGTCTGGGAGGAGATCCCTCAGGAGACCATCCGCCACCTCATCAGGAGCATGCCCATGTTGTAAGGAGGTCATACAGGCACGTGGAGGCCACACACACTACTGAGCCTAATTTTGACTTGTTTTAAGGACATTACATCAAAGTTGGATCAGCCTGTAGTGTGGTTTTCCACTTTAATTTTGAGTGTGACTCCAAATCCAGACCTCCATGGGTTGATAAATTTGATTTCCATGGATCATTTGTGTGATTTTGTTGTCAGCACATTCAACTATGTAAAGAAAAAAGTATTTAATAAGAATATTTCATTCATTCAGATCTAAGATGTGTTATTTTAGTGTTCCCTTTATTTTTTTGAGCAGTGTATATATGCATAGATAATTTTCACAGAACCAGCATACAGCAATTACATCTCAGTAAGTACAACTGTCAGACATCTATGTATTAGTCCATGGTCTAACACTGTAAATCCACTAACAGTAAGGATTAGACATCTGTCATCATTACTAGAATTTTCTTTTTTTGTATTTCAAGATGTCTGTTATCAAGAGTACCACATACTAGCAGCCACACAGCTCCAGATGGGTCCATCCTGCTCATAATACCTCTTGGATTAGGAAGGGAATCATGGGTTTTAAACAATTATATATAAATACGCTAGATGACTGACAGGGGACACTGTTTTGAAGCGACTGCACCTCCATCTTGGCACACTCCCACCATTTAATCAAAATAATTTGGAAGCTATAGATGGGTTGGGTGTTTAGCAACAAACCCGACGCGTGTGCAACTTTGGAGCAAAACAGACAGGAACCACTTGCAAACTAGATTTCATCTCCAATGTTTATTGAAAACATAAATACATTTGCACAATGAACACTTGTTGCCTCTCAAAAACATAATTACAGTTGTTGGTTAGCTAGCAAATGTTTTGCCATATTAGCATAGGCATAACATTAGTTAAAACATCTCAAAACATGACATGGTATCAAGAGCAAGATAAAACTAGCTGAAACGAGTCACCTACATGTCAGCTTCTTGACATTGTTGCTAGCTATCTGGCCATCCAGAGTCACAACAACACATGAACTTCTGCCCAATTAAAGAGTGCAAATCGTTTTACGTGACGTTGTCAGCTAACCTATATATAGAAATGCATTTATTAATGTCTACATTTGTTTTTGCCACATGTATCTATTATAGACACCTTTAAGCATACTTTAAATTATATTATGTGAGCTCAAATAAAGACGAAAAACCCTAAAAGCCTTTTCCTCCCACTCCTCTTTCTATTCTGGTTAGATCCAGTTTGTGCATTTCTGTGAAGGGAGTAGTACACAGTGTTGTATGAGATTTTCAGTTTCTTGGCAATTTCTCACATGAAATTCTTGTTCTATTCTTGTTCTGAGAAATGAAGACTAACGAGTTTCAGAAGAAAGTTATTTGTTTCTGGCCATTTTGAGCCTGTAATCGAATCCACAAATGCTGATGCTCCAGATACTCAACTAGTCTAAAGAAGGCCAGTTTTAGTGCTTCTTTAATCAGTACGACAGTTTATCTGTGCTAACATAATTGCAAAATGGTTTTCTAATGATCAATTAGCCTTTTAAAATGATAAACTTGGATTAGCTAACACAACGTGCCATTGGAACACAGGAGTGATGGTTGCTGATAATGAGCCTCTGTACGCCTATGTAGATATTCCATTATAAATCAGCCGTTTCCAGCTACAATCGTCATTTACAACATTAACAATGTCTACACTGTATTTCTAATCAATTTGATGTTATTTTCATGGACCAAAAAAATGCTTTTCTTTCAAAAACAAGGACATTTCTAAGTGACTCCAAACTTTTGAACAATACTGTATAGCATCAGTAATACAGGGTTAATATAGAGTATATCATTGGTTTAAAACTTGAGAGAAGGGTGTTGCAGGATGCTACTGCTGCTGCCTCAACCCATGGATAGCCTACCACCCGTCTGCCCAGCAGATAACGCTGCCTGCTCCATCCTCTTCCAAAACCCTAGCTTTGGCATTTTGTTTTATTGAATAAGTTCCCAAGGAGGAACAACAGCAGTGCTCATCGATGGGAGCCAAAACCAGCAGGTCTCTCCAAACGAGGCGGCTTACATTTTAGTCATTTCCAAACAATAGCAACTTACAGTGAGTGCATTTATTTTCATAAGAGTCCCCTGTGGGAATCAAACCCACAACCCTGGCATTGCAAGTGCCATGCTCTACCAACTGAGCTATATGGGAACTTATAGATAGAAGCAGAGACAGCAATCTCGCCTCCTTGTCTCTCTGGTTGACATCTCATCTTTCGTCTAAATCGCAGCCTTGATGTGTGCAGGCTGGCTCCACTCGGCTCAGAGAGGTTTTATTGGCCTCTAATAGGTATGTCATTTGAAGTGACAAATCGGACAGTTATAAGGGAGGGGGGCTCGGCTCTTTATTAGAGCCGTTGGTCGTCGGTTTCCGTTTTCCCTCTAATGAAGGAAGATAAGAAAGTGATGGTGGAGCTGGGGTCATTTTTTAAATATATACCCGGTTTGCGGAGACTTTACACGAGCCTCCGTGTCAAAACATCTTTGTTCTACCATGAAGGGATTCTGGGGGATTCGGGCGACATGGTGTTCTTGGGAACCAAGGCCCGTCTTCCTGGGGATAAAGTCTCTCTTCATTTCCACCCCCTTTCCTTCCATCCCTAGATACTCCTCATGGTCTACATGTATTACACTGATAGTGCATGGAAATGCCTCTGCCTGATATTTGATTCTAAAACTACCAACATCTAAATATGTTGACAGAAGCTATGAAAGCTATGAAAATAATAAGAGTTTCAGTTCTGCCTTAAAGACCTTTCAAAGATGGTGAAATTAAATGAAATAGAGGATAGAAGACTAGCTTCTTTTCAGCGTTATGAATCACGTATGATGATAAAAGATTTAAGTCCTAAAAATCTACGGCTTGAGATGATTCTGCTCCTCTTAGAGAGCTTAGGATCACCATAACTCACGGTGGCAGAGCCCCGTGTTATGACAGTGGTGAAATATCCATCAATTGGTTTTACAACCACTTTTTGTCACCAGGGTGCAAAATTTGCATGTAAAATATAGATGTTTCATCATGTTCTTCATGCATTCTATTCAATCTACTTATCACAATAGTTTGTTTAAGTCTGTTTAAATAACTAGAATCACTCCACTCATACTTACACTGACCAAAAATCAACCGTTCCACAATGTTGTGTTGACAACAGTATCACAGTAGAGTACATCTGCAATGCAAGGGGCTCCATTGTGTGTCCTCTATTTCACATGTCACTGCCACACACCTCTTCCTTCGCTCTTGCTCTGAGCATCTGTCAGGAAGGTGTACAACAAGGAACAGACCATGTGCCAGGACAGGGGGATCTGGGGGTGGGAAGGATGGACAGATTAGTTAAGGGGATCTGGGGTGATGAACAGATTAGTCAGAGGGATCTGGGGGTGATGGACATATTAGTCAAAGGGATCTGGGGGGTGATGAACAGATTAGTCAGGGGAAATGGAGGGTGATAGACAGATTAGTCAGGGGGATCTGGGGGTGATGGACATATTAGTCAAAGGGATCTGGGGGGTGATGGACACGTTAGTCAGGGGGATATGGGGGGTGGGAAAGATGGACAGATTAGTCTTCAAACCTCCCCTTCCAACAGTGACCTCTCCCTTGACAAACGGAAGCCTGGTGATGCGACGAGGAATGCTATGGCAAAAAATGCATTGAAAGTACATTGAAAAAGCTACTTAATTAGCCTTCTTATCGTAACCCCTGGTTATCCCTGGCAGAAAGATCCTTTGAGAGGAAAACACGAACAAGCATCCCATCCCTGACTCCCTCAAAGACACTTCCTTCTTTCTGTCATCCTCCTCTGTCCTCCTGCCCTGTCGAGTTATGACCCAGTAAGTCAGCCCCAGTGGCCTCTGCAAAGGAAAAATAAAGCCCTGCTGCTGGGGATATAAAGATGGAGAGAGATGGAGAGATATAGAGAGAGCCAGGTGCCAAAGCCTGGCTTCCACCCAACTACATGGACCAGAATGCATTGCTGTTGAGTAAAATTAAGCTCAGGGTAAACAGGTGTTTTAATGCTACTAATGCTACTGTCTACTAAACCTTCAACAATGTCTATGGTTTACTACTACTATTACTACTACATAAAAATACATGGGACTTATATAGCTCTTATATAGCTCGCTTTACAATTATAGAAATGAAAAAGAAAAACAAAACAGGAGTCAAAACAAAACATCAGAATAAACAAGACATAAATAAAGAGAGGGGTGGGCTCAAAGAAGGGAAAGAGTGTGATGTATCAGTGCATGGGGAGGGGAGGGATGGGATTTGGATATGAGCCCGGTTAAGAGTACAGGGTAGGGTAAGGGTTAGTGGGTCAGTACGGTGAAGAGAGGATTGCCTTAATAGTGTATTTATTTGCTTTTATATATATATATATATATATATAAATATATATATATATATATATATATATATATATATGTGTGTGTGTGTGTGTGTGTGTGTGTGTGTGTGTGTGTGTGTGTGTGTGGGGCACTTAATGGTGGGCCTTGTCACAGAGGTGGGGCTTTATAAGAGACTGAAAGATAGCTAAAGGGAGGGAGTTCTAGAACCTAGGAGCAACCCTGGAGAAGGCCCTGTCGCCATAGCTCTGGATCTACGGCCTGGGGATGACAAGGTGGCCCGCTGGGTTGGTGGGGGAGAAGGTCTGAGAGGTAAAGGGGGGGGGGCAAGGTGGTGAAGGGCTTAGTAGGTCAGAAGAAAGATCTTGTAATCAACGCGTTGGGCGACAGAGCCAGTGGAGTTCATTGAGGACAGGGGCGATGTGGCTGCCAGGACAACCGCCATGTAGCACTCACGCCTGTAGCCATTAAGTGTTTTGAAAGGCTGGTCATGGCTCACATCAACACCATCACCCCAGTCACCCTGGACCCACTCCAATTTGCATACTGCCCCAACAGATCCACACTACATACTGCCCTTTCCCACCTGGACAAAAGGAACACCTATGTGGGAATGCTGTTCATTGACTAAAGCTCAGCATTCAACACCATAGTGCCCATAAAGCTCATCACTAAGCTAAGGACCCTGGGACTGAACACCTCCCTCTGCAACTGGATAGTGGAGTTCCTGACGGGCCGCCCCCAGGTGGTAAGGGTAGGCAACAACACATCTACCATGCTGATCCTCAACACCGGTTCCCCTCTGGGGTGCGTGCTCAGTCCCCTCCTGTACTCCCTGTTCACCCACGACTGCATAGCCAAGCACGACTCCGACACCATCATTAAGTTTGCTGATGACAACAGTGTTGGCCTGATCACCGACAACGATGAGACAGCCTATAGGGAGGTGGTCAACGACCTGGCAGTGTGGTGACAGGCCAACAACCTTTCCCTCAATGTGAGCAAGACAAAGGAGATGATCATGGACAACAGGAAAATGAGGGCCGAACAGGCCCCCATTTACATCGATGGAGCTGAAGTGGAGTGGGTCGAGAGTTTCAAGTTCCTTGGTGTCCACATCACCAACAAACTATCGTGGTCCACACATTAAGACAGTCGTGAAGAGGGCATGACACCTTTTCCCCCTCAGGAGACTGAATAGATTTGGCATGAGATCCCAGATCCTCAAAAGGTTCAACAGCTGCACCATCGAGAGCATCCTGACCGGTTGCATTACCGCCTGGTATGGCAACTGCTCTGCATCTGACCGTAAGGCGCTACAGAGGGTAGTGCGTATGGCCCAATAAAATCACTGGGGCCATGCTTCCTGCCATCCAGGACCTATATACCAGACGGTGTCAGAGGAAGGCCCCAAAAAATAGTCAAAGACTCCAGTCACCCAAGTCATAGACTGTTCTCTCTGCTACTGCTCGGCAAGCGGTACCGGAGTGCCAAGTCTAGGTCCAAAAGGCTCCTTAACAGCTTCTACCCCCAAACAATATGACTGCTGAACAATTAATCAAATGGCCACCCGGACTCTTTACATTGCCCCACTCCCTTTATTTTTACACTGCTGCTACTCACTGTTTATCATCTATGCACAGTCACTGCACCCCTACCTACAGTACATGTACAAATTACCTCGACTAACCTGTACCTCCGCACATTTACTCAGTACCGGTGCCCCCTGTATATAGCCTCGTTATTGTTATGTAATTCTACTTTGTTACTTTTCATTTTTACTTTATTTTAGTAAATATTTTCTTAACTTTATTTATTGAACTGCACTGTTGGTTAAGGGCTTGTAAGTAAGCATTTCATGGTAAGGTTGTATTCGGCGCATGTGACAAATACAACTTGACTAGATTTGACTCCACACTGCCCTTTCCCGCCTGGACGAAAGGAACACCTACGTGAGAATAACTGTTTCTTGACTACAGCTCAGCATTCAACACCATAATGCCCTCCAAGCTCATCACTAAGCTAAGGACCCTGGGACTGAACACCTCCCTCTGTAACTGGATCGTAGGCTTCCTGATGGGCCGCCCCCAGGTGGTGAGGTTAGGCAATTACACATCCGCCACACTGACCCTCAACACAGGGGCCCCTCAGAGGTTAGAAGTACTTGCTAACTAGCTTTTAGCACAATGACTCCAGCCACCCAAGTCATAGACTGTTCTCCCTGCTACAACACGGCAAGCGGTACCGATGCACCAAGTCTGGAACCAAAAAGGGTCCTGAAAGTTCCTACTACCAAACCATAAGACTGCTAAAAAGTCTGGGTAGCTAGTTGGTTAATTGACCCTTTTACTCATCACTTACGCTGCTACTGTTCATTATCTATCCTGTTGCCTAGTCACTTTACCTCAATTACCTCATACCCCAGCACATCGACTCGTACTGGTACCCCGTGTGTATAGTCAAGTCATCGCTACTCATTGGTATTTATTCCTTGTGTATTTCTATTATTATTTATTTTTTCTCTCTGCATTGTTGGAAAGGACCCATAAGTAAACATTTCACTGTTGGTAAACAACAGGTGTAGACTAAGAATGTGACAAATAACAATTGATTTGACACACACACACACACACACACACACACACACACACACACACACACACACACACACACACACACACACACACACACACACACACACACACACACACAGCTTCCAGAGACACCTATAGGAAGAAAGGAGCACACATAGAGATGATATACATATGGCTACGGTGTTCTGAAGGGACCCCTGACCCTGTCACATCTCGTTTTCCACTGCCCATGTTTTCCTCACCCAGATACAAACACAACACTGTATGATTATCTGAGCCCAGGCGTAGTCAACCCTGCTACCACCACATGGGAAGTTGTTAAAAAGGCAAGACAGACAAGTCAACGGGAAAAACAAGAGTTGTTTGTCGGTAAGAAACTAGTCTGATTGTGGCGGGAACCAGTGGAGGCTGGGGGCCGGTTGTGGCCGCATGGGGACTTCACATAGGGAGGTATCAATAAAGCCAAAGTGACAGAGGCACACTTGATTAGAAGTGACGGCTACATCTGGCAGCCTTGGCCATTACTTTCCCACCAGCCCGTCCCCTGGGGTGGCATGAACTGACAGGCCCACCAGCCCGTTCCCTGGGGTGGCATGAACTGACAGGCCCGGTCAGGCCTTCCATTACCACCTCCACCGCCTAGCCCTGCCAGGTAGCACACAGCTACCTCGGTGCAGCAGAAAATAGCTATCTAAGGGGTGGGAGGAAGAGGGGGTGAGGAAAGAGGAAGGGAGGGAGGGACCGAGGAAGAGAGAGAGCACAGTAGAGCTGAATACACACGGGGAACGTCCGTCAACGTTGTGTTTCTGCCTGCAAATAAAGCGAGCGTTAATTCATTGAATTATAAATAGATGGTTCTCTTGAAAGTTAAATACATTTATTTTCTATAGTGCTTTTCATTACATTTTTACATTTTTATTAAATAATGATGTACAATAAAAACAACATACATTAAAAATGAATCATAAGTAAACTAACAATATTGTAAACTTAAATACAGATTTTTTTCTTTAGTGTGTGTGTGTCCAACAACCACTTAGTTATGTTAGGAAGTGTGCCATCTTTATTACCATTCCTGGTAACTTCACCCCAACTTCTCTTATCCCCAGAACACAGTAACTTAAGAACATAAGTGTTTTTCTGACATTCTGGGGAAATTGAACTGAAAATAAAGAATACAGCCCTAGCAGAGCCACAAGTCCCATGGGGACGTCCTCTAGGGCATGGATGTTCTCCCAATCAAAGGCCAGCGGGATTTCACTCTCATGGTGAAATGGATTTCCGTCGATGTGCAGTAAAGGAGTGGGGTGCGGTGAAATTTGTGTCAATAAAAGTAAGAAAAGATTCATACACATACAATTAACAAAGAACATAACAAATGTTCAGCTGTAGCTTCGGTTTGTGAAAAAACTGATTATTGGTGCAGAGGCATACCTTGTCACGGACATAAAGGCCACTCTGGTTCTCATTGAAGAGGTAGGGCAAGAGCAGGATCGCTGCTGTGGTCTCGAGTCCTAGTAAAGTAAAGCAATGATCTTACTACACTTGTTCATTTTATGACAAAATACATAAGAGAAAGGGAAGGAATAAGAGCAAATACCTCGTGTATTGTCCTTTCCCTCTTGCTAGTCCTTGAATTATCTTTTTGTTTATATCTATTCCATGGTCTTGATTCATTTCTGAGAAGAGCTGAAAAGATCATTGCTGCTGTCGCAGCCTATAGAAAAAGGAAGCCCTCCATTGACAATTCAGTTCGTTGTAACATCTCGTCTGGACAGGGCACCATCCTTAGTTAGTTAGTTAGTTAGCTAGCTAATGTCAACGAAGCTAGCATTAGCTAGTTCATTCTCACACAAGTGAGAACTGCTCTAGATTGGAAACTTACTTTAATGAGTGTCACGCCCTGACCTTAGAGAGCTTTTTATGCATCTATTTTGGTTTGGTCAGGGTGTGATTTGAGTGGGCATTCTATGTTAATCTATGTTTTGTATTTCTTTGTTTTGGACAGGTATGGTTCTCAATCAGGGACAGCTGTCTATTGTTGTCTCTGATTGGGAACCATACTTAGGCAGCCCTTTTCCCACCTGTCTTGATGGGTAGTTGTCTTTGTTTGTTGGCACTATAGCTTTTAGCTTCACGGTTGTTTTTGGATTGTTAATCGTTTTTGTCAGCGTCATATAAATAAAGGAATATGTACGCTCACCATACTGCACCTTGGTCCTCTTCATTCAACGGCCGTAACAATGAGTGTAAAGCCATGTTGGCTTTATGGAAATTATATACAATATATGGGGTAGAATATAGTTCAGAAAATAATACAAACCTAGTTCTGCCTAGTTAGGACATACCTTTAGTTAGCTAGCTAACGTTACTGTACTGTAGGTCATACAACGCCAACGGTCAAACCTGGCTTTCTAAAATGAACATTAATTCTTCTAAACTATAGCTGTAGTAATGTTATGGAAGCTATTCACAGAAGACCATAATTGTCTCCGTTATTCATTAGTATTTTATATTATTATTTAAATGATTTTGATACATATTCAGAGCCAAACATCAACCCAACATACCTTTTTAACTGTTGTCGTATTCAAACTCGGCACGAGGGATTTTAGTTGCAATTGCGAAGTTCCCCGGAGGATGCCAGCAACAATGGGGTTCCTCGATGAACCCCACCTCCTCAGTAGTTCTTTGAAGAACCTTTGGCGCTGTTTTACATTGCCAAGGATGAGGATATTTGAGGATCTTAGAAGAACTACAATTGAACTCCTAATTTTTAGAGTGTAGGTAGGCTGCTATATACCCATGATCAAATCAACACAGGTAGGTAGGCTGCTATATACCCATGATTACATCACAGGTAAGTAGAATGCTATATACCCATGATCTAGTCAACACAGGTAGGTAGGCTGCTATATACCCATGATTAAATCAACACAGGTAGATAGACTGTTGCATTGTTTTTAAAACAGCCTATTTGTCAGTTTAACCAAATCACACAGCCCAATATATTGTTTTACCTTACAACTTTACTTAGCAAAGTAGGGAAGATCAATACTTCAAACTTCCTTTCTACAAATGACCCACTCAATCTCTAGACCAGATTTGATTAATTTGAACAAAGGCACTCACAGTTCAAACAAAGTGCATGGTTAGTATCAATCAAATCGTCTCATATCGTCTCTAAGCAACAATTGACAACGTGACATACACCGAGTATACCAAACATTAAGAACATATTTCTAATACTGAGTTTGTCTTGCCCATTCACCCTCTGAATGGCACACAATCCATGTCTCAATTGTCTCAAGGATTAAAAATGTTTTTCTTACCCGTCTCCTCCCCTTCATCTACAATGATTATTATTTGTGGTCAAATAAGGGATCAAAGCTTTCACCTGGATTCACCTGGTCAGTCTATATCATGGAAAAGAACAAAGTAGTTGATGGTGGACTTCAGGAGACAGCAGAGGGAGCACGCCCCCATCCACGTCAACGGGGACGCAGTGGAGAAGGTTAAAAGCTTCATGTTCCTCGGCGTACACCTCACTGAATCTCAAATGGTCCACCCACACAGAGAGTGTGGTGAAGAAGGTGCAACAGCGCCTCTTCATCCTCAGGAGGCTGAAGCAATTCAGCTTGGCTCTGAGGACCCTCACAAACTTTTACAGATGCACCATTAGGAGCTTCCGGTCAGGCTGTATCACTGGACTCTCCAGAGGGTGGTGCGGTCAGACCAATGCATCATCGGATCCCCGGGAGCACACTGCCTGCCATTCAGGACATCTACAGCACCCAATGTCACAGGAAGGCCAAGAAGATCATCAAGGACCTCAGCTACCCGAGCCACAGCTTGCTCACCCCTCTATCATCCAGAAGGCTAGGTCTGTACAGGTGCATCAAAGCTGGGACAGAGAGACTGAAAAACAGCTTCTATCTCAAGGCCATCAGACTGTTAAATAGTCATCACTAGTCGGACTCCAGCCAGTACCCTGCTTGTACCCGATTGAGAAAAACTGTACCTATACATTTCACACTTCCAGAGGTAACAGTGCACTTAGTCTATTTTCATACCAAGTATTAGTACATTTTTACCAACGTTGCTTGACTTAGACGCCATTGACGCTGTTGACTCTTGCGGCCTGTACGTTCTCTCTCGTTCACTCCCATGCATTCCATTTCAAGCATTCGCACGGTCGTTCACATGTATATAAAAAAAGCTCCCTTTGTTATTTGGGCTTATGGAGGGAGAAAGAGAACGAGAGAGAGGGAGAAGAGAGAGAGAGAGAGGAGGAAAAGAGAGTGAGAGAGGGAAAGTGAGAGAGCACACAGTGGGAGAGAGCACAGGGGTTCAGCACAACACGTATCAGAGATAATTATTACACCACCGCCGCTCTCAAGAGGGAGTTGAGTTCACTATCTACGGTGTGTGAGTGCCAGTGTGCCCTCTGAATAATAGACCCTCACTCCATTCTTTGTTATTAACACTTGCTTTGTGAGATATCTGATCTCAATCGGATCCCGAACGTGAACTCTCGCGTATCAAAGGCAGACTGACATTAAAAGAAGTCTCCATCATGGTTGATGTTCGTTAATCTTCCTAGGCAAAATACAAGATGCGTGTTTGCTGTACGGAACAGCATGAAACCCATTCATTCAAAGATGCTCTACAATGGAGGCAATAATAAACAGGGGTTAATTTTGCTCTCTGGAGGCTTTGAGTGCAAATGGAGCTCAGAGGGCACTTAAACAACCCCTAGTACGGGAGGTGTCCCATTCAGTCCATGCTATATGAAATGGTTTCAAACACATCAAGGGGAAAATTATAGATTTGCGGCAGAGGAGGCTGGTGGGAGGAGCTATAGGAGGATGGGCTCTTTGTAAAGAATGGAATGGATGGCACAGTATCAAACACATCCAACATATTTGACTCTGTTCCATTTCAGCCATTACAATGGGGCCGTCCTCTTATAGCTCCTTCCACCAGCGTCCTCTGATCGGAAACCTACTGTGTGTCTGGTTGTTTTTCATACACAGAGGCCAGAGAGTTGACACTGTATCTGGTACTGGAAAACATATGGTAACAGTATTCTTTTGATGGCTGTCAATAACGATCTATGACTTGTGTTGCCACCCGTAAGAAAAGGTAATTGAATGAGAACTACATATTGACACACAGAGTTCGGTGAAAGGTCGCTGTTGCTGCATTAGATTGAACATTCCCCAGGCTCTGTCTCTATTCCAGTTCACTTCCTAAATCACAACAACACTGATATAATAATTTCACTGGAAAACCTCCAATGACTCAGGACTTAATATGGCTACATCACTTACTTGTAGGTAAACCAGTGTGTGGTTACCTACAAACACCACTTGTGTAAAGCAGTTTCGCTGGAAAATCTAACAACCCAAAAAGAACCCAACAAACCGGTTGGACCCAGACGTACAGTATCTATAACAGTAACAGGTCTACCTTACGAGGACACCAAAGATACGTCAGAAAGGTGAGGGAGCTACGCTGAGGGTCTGTGCTGTGAGCAGTTGCCAGAGTTGGTGGCCAATGAAAGAATGAGAGCGAGAGGCTGGGGACCAAGAGTTTTGAAGGTCGCATTCCGGGGGCTCAAAGTTAAAGTTGATGTACGCCGGCTGAAGCAACATCTGAAGAGCAGGCCAAAATTTGAGAGGGTGTTCATCGGGTCGGCCAAGTCCCACATAGATCGAGTCATCAAACTCAAATTCAGAACACTCATACAAGAGATTTCTACATTTCAGGGAATGGGAGGATGCTAAAGCAGTCTCCTGATCCCGAGGGTGACGACTGGGGCCGGGGAGCTGGACCCACTGATCATGCCCAGGAATGCTGAAAACCATCTACCTAGTCCCTAAGTGCTGAACAATTTTCTTTAATTCACTGGAACGTTAATGGGCTTATGTCCACAAACTGTACACTTAGAACATCACTACTACAGTCCCTAAACCCTCTTTATTTCTTTGAATGAAACTCATTTGTATGGTGACCACTATTGACTTAGATAGTTATTCTTGGTTTGAACACAACTGAAACTTTCATAGAAGAACTCCTAAAGCTTCAGGTGGCGTCAGACTTTTTGTTAGGAACAAATTGTTTTAACAATATAGGAGTGAACATTGTAGACAAGTCAATGGATGGAATAATTGGTGTAAGATTTTAACACAGTGTGTCGCAATATTCTTTTGTTATTTTATCTTGTTATTTACCACCGGAGGGTTCTATAAGTGGACGCGACTCGTGTTTTTTTCAGCCATTGTTGGCGCAGGGGTATTCTCTGGACACCTAGAGTTGATGTAGACACAGGGGGAAATAGGCATGGGGAAACTTCCATTGAATTCTTAAAGGATTCCAAGTGCTGCATTCTAAATGGTAGATTATCACCGGAAAATGATTATTTCACATCAATATCAAAGGTAAAAGCAGTCGTCGACTATATATTGTAATTGTTGAATGTGATTACCTCAACTGAGCTTGCGGAAAGTAAAAGTCCTGAGTGTATTGGTCTGATTAGAGACCCTAGTAGACTACCTGATCATTCATTGTTGTTTTTGAAATTCATGGAGGTCAAATACACTGCTCAAAAAAATAAAGGGAACACTAAAATAACACATCCCAGATCTGAATTAATGAAATATTCTTATTAAATACTTTTTTATTTACATAGTTGAATGTGCTGACAACAAAATCACACAAAAATTATCAATGGAAATCAAATTGATCAACCCATGGAGGTCTGGATTTGGAGTCACACTCAAAATTAAAGTGGAAAACCACACTACAGGCTGATCCAACTTTGATGTAATGTCCTTAAAACAAGTCAAAATGAAGCCCAGTAGTGTGTGTGGCCTCCACATGCCTGTATGACCTCCCTACAATGCCTGGGCATGCTCCTGATGAGGTGGCGGATGGTCTCCTGAGGGATCTCCTCCCAGACCTGGACTAAAGCATCCGCCAACTCCTGGACAGTCTGTGGTGCAACGTGGCGTTGGTGGATGGAGCGAGACATGATGTCTCAGATGTGCTCAATTGGATTCAGGTCTGGGGAACGGGCAGGCCAGTCCATAGCATCAATGCCTTCCTCTTGCAGGAACTGCTGACACACTCCAGCCACATGAGGTTTAGCATTGTCTTGCATTAGGAGGAACCCAGGGCCAACGGCACCAGCATATGGTCTCACAAGGGGTCTGAGGATCTCATCTCGGTACCTAATGGCAGTCAGGCTACCTTTTCCGGGTTGGAGCGAGCAGTCGCATCCGCACTTCGGTCTGCACTTCGGTCTGCAGGTAGTATAACTTTTCATTACATTTCATTACATTTCATTATAGTACAACGGTTTGATTTGTCTAATCTTAGCAATTTCTTCTTAGCTAGCTACATAGCTGTCTTTGTATCAAAGATAATTGCGTAATTATCGTATTTCGTCATCCTAACGTATCTGCCCAGCAGCTAGCCAGCTAACTAACGCCCACCGTCTACATAGCTAGCTACATAGCCGTCTCTGTATCAAAGATAATTGTGTAGATAATTGTGTAGTCTAGAACGATTTTCTAGGTTACCTAGCCAGCTATTGTCATTCTTTTAACGCAACGTAACGTAATCAACACTGCTAGCTAGCTAGCCAGCTAGCCCCTGAATCAACAACGCAGCCAGCTATTTGTCGTCCTTAACGTAGGAGACACTGCTAGCTAGCTAACAGCTAGCCAACGTCTACCGATTAGAACTCAACAACCCGGTCGCATTCCGCCTCGCTCCACAGGTAGTATCACATTTTCATTTCATTTCATTACAGTACAACGGTTTGATTTGTTTGATCGTAGCTAGTTACATAGCTAGCTACATAGCCGTCTCTGTATCAAAGATAATTGTGTAGTCTAGAGCGATTTTCTAGGTTACCTAGCAAGCTATTGTCGTTCTTTTAACGCAACGTAACGTAATCAACAACGCAGCCACTGCCAGCTAGCCTACAAAGTCAACAACGCAGCCACTGCCACCTAGCCTACTTCAGCAGTACTGTATCATTTTTAATCATTTTAGTCAATAAGATTCTTGCTACGTAAGCTCAACTTTCTGAACATTCGAGACGTGTAGTCCACTTGTCATTCCAATCTCCTTTGCATTAGCGTAGCCTCTTCTGTAGCCTGTCAACTATGTGTCTGTCTATCCCTGTTCTCTCCTCTCTGCACAGACCATACAAACGCTCCACACCGCGTGGCCGCGGCCAACCTAATCTGGTGGTCCCAGCGCGCACGACCCACGTGGAGTTCCAGGTCTCCGGTAGCCTCTGGAACTGCCGATCTGCGGCCAACAAGGCAGAGTTCATCTCAGCCTATGCCTCCCTCCAGTCCCAAGACTTCTTGGCACTGACGGAAACATGGATCACCACAGATAACACTGCTACTCCTATTGCTCTCTCTTCGTCCGCCCACGTGTTCTCGCACACCCCGAGAGCTTCTGGTCAGCGGGGTGGTGGCACCGGGATCCTCATCTCTCCCAAGTGGTCATTCTCTCTTTCTCCCCTTACCCATCTGTCTATCGCCTCCTTTGAATTCCATGCTGTCACAGTTACCAGCCCTTTCAAGCTTAACATCCTTATCATTTATCGCCCTCCATGTTCCCTCGGAGAGTTCATCAAATGAGCTTGATGCCTTGATAAGCTCCTTTCCTGAGGACGGCTCACCTCTCACAGTTCTGGGCGACTTTAACCTCCCCACGTCTACCTTTGACTCATTCCTCTCTGCCTCCTTCTTTCCACTCCTCTCCTCTTTTGACCTCTCCCTCTCACCTTCCCCCCCTACTCACAAGGCAGGCAATACGCTCGACCTCATCTTTACTAGATGCTGTTCTTCCACTAACCTCATTGCAACTCCCCTCCAAGTCTCCGACCACTACCTTGTATCCTTTTCCCTCTCGCTCTCATCCAACACTTCCCACACTGCCCCTACTCGGATGGTATCGCGCCGTCCCAACCTTCGCTCTCTCTCCCCCGCTACTCTCTCCTCTTCCATCCTATCATCTCTTCCCTCTGCTCAAACCTTCTCCAACCTATCTCCTGATTCTGCCTCCTCAACCCTCCTCTCCTCCCTTTCTGCATCCTTTGACTCTCTATGTCCCCTATCCTCCAGGCCGGCTCGGTCCTCCCCTCCCGCTCCGTGGCTCGACGACTCATTGCGAGCTCACAGTACAGGGCTCCGGGCAGCCGAGCGTAAATGGAGGAAAACTCGCCTCCCTGCGGACCTGGCATCCTTTCACTCCCTCCTCTCTACATTTTCCTCTTCTGTCGCTGCTGCTAAAGCCACTTTCTACCACTCTAAATTCCAAGCATCTGCCTCTAACCCTAGGAAGCTCTTTGCCACCTTCTCCTCCCTCCTGAATCCCCCTCCCCCTCCCCACCCCTCCTCCCTCTCTGCAGATGACTTCGTCAACCATTTTGATAAGAAGGTCGACGACATCCGATCCTCGTTTGCTAAGTCAAACGACACCGCTGGTTCTGCTCACACTGCCCTACCCTGTGCTCTGACCTCTCTCTCCAGATGAAATCTCGCGTCTTGTGACGGCCGGCCGCCCAACAACCTGCCCGCTTGACCCTATCCCCTCCTCTCTTCTCCAGACCATTTCCGGAGACCTTCTCCCTTACCTCACCTCGCTCATCAACTCATCCCTGACCGCTGGCTACGTCCCTTCCGTCTTCAAGAGAGCGAGAGTTGCACCCCTTCTGAAAAAACCTACACTCGATCCCTCCGATGTCAACAACTACAGACCAGTATCCCTTCTTCTTTTCTCTCCAAAACCCTTGAACGTGCCGTCCTTGGCCAGCTCTCCCGCTATCTCTCTCAGAATGACCTTCTTGATCCAAATCAGTCAGGTTTCAAGACTAGTCATTCAACTGAGACTGCTCTTCTCTGTATCACGGAGGCGCTCCGCACTGCTAAAGCTAACTCTCTCTCCTCTGCTCTCATCCTTCTAGACCTATCGGCTGCCTTCGATACTGTGAACCATCAGATCCTCCTCTCCACCCTCTCCGAGTTGGGCATCTCCGGCGCGGCCCACGCTTGGATTGCGTCCTACCTGACAGGTCGCTCCTACCAGGTGGCGTGGCGAGAATCCGTCTCCTCACCACGTGCTCTCACCACTGGTGTCCCCCAGGGCTCTGTTCTAGGCCCTCTCCTAATTTTGGCTATACACCAAGTCACTTGGCTCTGTCATAACCTCACATGGTCTCTCCTATCATTGCTATGCAGACGACACACAATTAATCTTCTCCTTTCCCCCTTCTGATGACCAGGTGGCGAATCGCATCTCTGCATGTCTGGCAGACATATCAGTGTGGATGACGGATCACCACCTCAAGCTGAACCTCGGCAAGACGGAGCTGCTCTTCCTCCCGGGGAAGGACTGCCCGTTCCATGATCTCGCCATCACGGTTGACAACTCCACTGTGTCCTCCTCCCAGAGCGCTAAGAACCTTGGCGTGATCCTGGACAACACCCTGTCGTTCTCAACTAACATCAAGGCGGTGGCCCGTTCCTGTAGGTTCATGCTCTACAACATCCGCAGAGTACGACCCTGCCTCACACAGGAAGCGGCGCAGGTCCTAATCCAGGCACTTGTCATCTCCCGTCTGGATTACTGCAACTCGCTGTTGGCTGGGATCCCTGCCTGTGCCATTAAACCCCTACAACTCATCCAGAACGCCGCAGCCCGTCTGGTGTTCAACCTTCCCAAACTCTCTCACGTCACCCCGCTCCTCCGCTCTCTCCACTGGCTTCCAGTTGAAGCTCGCATCCGCTACAAGACCATGGTGCTTGCCTACGGAGCTGTGAGGGGAACGGCACCTCAGTACCTCCAGGCTCTGATCAGGCCCTACACCCAAACAAGGGCACTGCGTTCATCCACCTCTGGCCTGCTCGCCTCCCTACCACTGAGGAAGTACAGTTCCCGCTCAGCCCAGTCAAAACTGTTCGCTGCTCTGGCCCCCCAATGGTGGAACAAACTCCCTCACGACGCCAGGACAGCGGAGTCAATCACCACCTTCCGGAGACACCTGAAACCCCACCTCTTTAAGGAATACCTAGGATAGGATAAAGTCATCCTTCTCACCCCCTTAAAAGATTTAGATGCACTATTGTAAAGTGGCTGCTCCACTGGATGTCATAAGGTGAATGCACCAATTTGTAAGTCGCTCTGGATAAGAGCGTCTGCTAAATGACTTAAATGTAAATGTAAATGTAAATGTAATGTTGCAGGCAGCAGAACATTCTCCACGGCGTCTCCAGACTCTGTCACGTCTGTCACATGTGCTCAGTGTGAACCTGCTTTCATCTGTGAAGAGCACAGGTTGCCAGTGGCGAATTTGCCAATCTTGGTGTTCTCTGGCAAATTTAAAACGTCCTGCACGGTGTTGGGCTGTAAGCACAACCCCCACCTGTGGACGTCGGGCCCTCATACCACCCTCATGGAGTCTGTTTCTGACCGTTTGAGCAGACACATGCACATTTGTGGCCTGCTGGAGGTCATTTTGCAGGGCTCTGTCAGTGCTCCTCCTGTTCCTCCTTGCACAAAGGCGGAGGTAGCGGTCCTGCTGCTGGGTTGTTGCCCTCCTACGGCCTCCTCCACGTCTCCTGATGTACTGGCCTGTCTCCTGGTAGCGCCTCCATGCTCTGGACACTACGCTGACAGACACAGCAAACCTTCTTGCCACAGCTCGCATTGATGTGCCATCCTGGATGAGCTGCACTACCTGAGCCACTTGTGTGGGTTGTAGACTCCGTCTCATGCTACCACTAGAGTGAAAGCACCGCCAGCATTCAAAAGTGACCAAAACATCAGCCAGGAAGCATAGGAACTGAGAAGTTGTCTGTGGTCCCCTCCTGCAGAAGCACTCCTTTATTGGGTGTGTCTTGCTAATTGCCTATAATTTCCACCTGTTGTCTATTCCATTTGCACAACAGCATGTGCAATTTATTGTCAATCAGTGTTGCTTCCTAAGTGGACAGTTTGATTTCACAGAAGTGTGATTGACTTGGAGTTACATTGTGTTGTTTAAGTGTTCCCTTTATTTTTTTGAGCAGTGTATATTTGGGAGGAAGGGGATGTAGACTTATCTAAGGAGGGAAGGGGATGTAGGCTCATCTAAAGTGGGAAGGGGGTGTAGGCTCATCTAAGGAGGGAAGGGGATGTAGGCTCATCTAAGGAGGGAAGGGGATGTAGGCTCATCTAAGGAGGGAAGGGGATGTAGGCTCATCTAAGGAGGGAAGGGGATGTAGGCTCATCTAAGGAGGGAAGGGGATGTAGGCTCATCTAAGGAGGGAAGGGGATGTAGGCTCATCTAAGGAGGGAAGGGGATGTAGGCTCATCTAAGGAGGGAAGGGGGTGTAGGCTCATCTAAGGAGGGAAGGGGATGTAGGCTCATCTAAGGAGGGAAGGGGATGTAGGCTCATCTAAGGAGGGAAGGGGATGTAGGCTCATCTAAGGAGGGAAGGGGATGTAGGCTCATCTAAGGAGGAACTTGATGTAGGCTCATCTAAGGAGGAATGGGATGTAGGCTCATCTAAGGAGGAACACAATGCCACAGATGTCTGAAGTTGAGGGAGTGTGCAATTAGAATGCTGACTGCAGGAATGTCCACTGAGATTTTGCCAGATAATTGAATGTTAATTTCTCTACCATAAGCTGCCTCCAAAGTTGTTTTACAGACTTTGGAGGCGGCTTATGGACTCACAACCGGACTCACAACCGCAGATCACATGTAGCCCTGACAGCCCAGGACCTCCACATCAGGCTTCTTCATCTGCTTGATCCGGTGGATGGCTGGGTTTGCACAACCAATGAATTTCTGCACAAACTGTCAGAAACCATTTCAGGGAAGCTCATCTGTATGCTCGTCATCCTCACCGGGGTCTTGACCTGACTGCAGTTCGGCATCTTGATTGACTTCAATGGGCAAATGTTCACCTTCGCTGACCACTGGCGCGCTGGAGAAGTGTGCTCTTCATCCTGGTTTAACTGTACCGGTAGATGGCAAACAGCGTGTATGGCATTGTGTGGGTGATCGATTTTCTGATGTCAACGTTGTGAACAGAGTGCACCATAGTGGCGTTGGGGTTATGGTATGGGCAGGCAAAAGCTATGGACAACGAACACAATTGAATTTTATCAATGGCAATTTGAATGCACAGATATACCATGATGAGATCCTGAGGCCCATTGTCATGCCATTCATCCACCGCCATCACCTCATGTTTCAGCATGATAATGCACGGACCATTTCGCAATCATCTTGGAAGCTTAAAATGCCCCAGTTCTTCCATGGCCTGCATACTCACCATTGAGCATGTTTGGGATGCTCTGGATCGACGTGTACGGCAATGTTTTCCAGTTCCCGACAATATTCAGCAACTTCGCACGGCCATTGAAGAGGACATTCCACATGCCACAATCAACAGCCCGATGAACTCCATGCGAAGGAGATGTGTTTCGCTGCATGGGGCAAATGGTGGTCACACCAGATACTGTGTAACGGCTGTTGGAAGATGGCGACCAAAACGCACCGTGGTACGTGTTCATACTTTATTTGAACTGAACACTGAAATAACAAAAATAACAAAGCGAATGAACTAAAAACCAAAACAGTCCTGTCAGCTGCAGAAACACAAAACAAAATAACAACTACCCACAAAACACAGGTGGGAAAAGGCTACATAAGTATGGTTCTCAATCAGAGACAACGATAGACAGCTGCCTCTGATTGAGAACCACACCCGGCCAAAGACACATAAATAGAAAACATAGAACACAAAACATAGAATGCCCACCCCAACTCACGCCCTGACCAAACCAAAATAGAGACATAAAAAGGATCTCTAAGGTCAGGGCGTGACATACTGACTGGTTTTCTGATCCATGCCCCTACCTTTAAAAAAAAGATCTGTGACCAACAGATGCATATCTGTTTTACCAGTCATGTGAAATCCATACGTTAGGGTCTCATTTATTTATTTCAATTGACTGATTTCCTTATATGAACTGTAACTCAGTAAAATCTTTTAAATTGTTGTATGTTACGTTAATATTTTTGTTCAGTGGTATGGTCGGTTCTGTGATGTACTACACGAGGCAATGTACAAGTGTTTAAATTTGTGTTTAAATTAGTATCATCCAAGCCTAAGAGACCGCAATAAATAAATAATAAATACATAAACAGTTAAGTCATGTATGGTCTGTAATAAGAGTTGTAGAAAATAAGTTCCTAAAATGTAAAGACCAATCAATGAGAAGAGTTTTCAGAGAACAGTTTAAACAGTTTCAACATATATTTGACACCAAGCTAAAGTTATATAAGAGGTGGTTCAGAAGGGGCGAAGCACTACATCTCGAACAACTGCAAAGTAACAACCTTTAGCAATTTTGGAATGAAATCAATAGTTACAAAAAAAGTTACAAAATTCCCATGGAAATCATAATGGAAAATTGTGATCTTGAACATAAGAAGAATTGTGAATTAGATAACTGGGAGAATGATTTTGCGAACCTATTTGCAACAATGTCCCATCTGTGTTTGATGAGGACTTGTTAAATTATACTTAGGACTGATACACCTCAAACTCATTCCTGAATGAAAAATGTACTATGGAGGAAGTTAGGAAGGCTGTTAAGAAAGCAACAACAAGAAAAGAAACAGGAACAGAGGAGTTTGCTAATTAAATCCTAAATTCTCCTAGGTTACTGCAGACTCTATTTTGTCTATTTCAAATGTGTTTTGAAAAAGTATCATCACATCAACTTGGTACAGGGCTATCATTAAACCAATCCCAAAGACATAAAATAATGGTCCATGGGTTCCATTAAATGACAGAGGCATCCGCCTTATTAGCACAGTCTACAATCTATACTCTGGTATCTTAAACAACAGGTTGAATGGGTTTGGTAAAATCAGGGTTCATATACTTGTAGATCAAATTTGCACTGTATCCTCTGTGATTTGAGCCAGACTACAAGAACGGAAACATATCTGTGTTTGATTGATTGATTTCCAAAAGGCCTGGGTAAATAAATATCTTCTTGCTTTCAAACGTATAAATTCTTCGGTGGATGGTAAATATTATGATGCAATTAAGCTCTATATAGAGCTCA